>NW_019154117.1:11322110-11922110 GCF_002288905.1 Enhydra lutris kenyoni
AGCCTGATGCGGGGCTCGATCCCAGAATCCTGGGATCATGACCTGAGCCAAAGGCAGATGCTTAACGACTGAGCCACCCAGGTGCCCCCCAGTGCCCTCTTTTATAGCTCTTTGTTTTCTTGGACCAAGATTCAACCTCAGGTGCTTTATAGCATTTGGTTGTCATTCCTCTTTCATCCCCTTTAATTTGGGCCATTTCCTCAGCCCACATCACTGTTCTCTTCCTTTGGAAATGGAGGAATTGAGAGTATAGTGACTTTTTGTCCATAAACAGCTCCCTGTTTCATCAGGTCACTGCTCCCAGAACTCAAATGTTTCTCTAGAGGTGATTTCCCAGTTATTCAAAACAGTGTCCTCTTTCTCTGGCCCTAAAAGCGTCGACCAGAGTATGTCAGCATGTAGAACAGATCACAGTTGGCTACATCAAATGTGTCCCAAACTGTGGCTGTCACATCCCCTCTGGACTCAGACAGTCTGAACAGTGAGATTTACAATCACTTGTTGCTATACCAAGTTATTCTCAAAAGAGCAGAAATCTTTTATGTTCCATTCCCTCCAAGCAATCTGGAATGAGGTGGTATTTATAGACCAGGGTAAATGATACCAGAACTCAGCAAAGCCAAAATAATAGCAGTATGGGTGATGAAATTGGCGTGACTTTTTGAACAGCATGGTTTATACTGAGCAGTGATTTTCTTCAAGCAGATCAGCTGTACTGCTAATGTCGATTATAAATAGACAGCGGCTGTGCCGGTGACACAGAGATCAGTCAACAAAGGAAAATTCTTTCTGGAAAATATTATTTCTAAAATACCTGTCTGAGAGAAAAATTAAGAATTCCTTAAAATCTTTACCATTTTCTTTCTTTTAATTTTCTATGAATGAGTTTTGAGTTGTAAAGAAGTATGTGAATAATTGCTCCCCGTCTTTACATTTTGAAAAGAAATTTCTTTTGAAGTCTGGTACTTCTTTATTTTTTATAGAGTATGAACAGGGCTCCTTCCCTCCATCCCTTAAGGGAGGAAAAGAGCAGTCTGCCTGTCATGATGAGGTGACAGTTTGATGCTAACCTGCCAGCATACCATCAGGGCAGAGATATATTGTTGTGTTTTATGTGTCCGGTTTCCCTGGCACAAATGTGTACGTGTTTGTCAACCAGTTGAAGTAGTCCTTTGAGACCCTAGGGTCTGGCTCTTTAACTTTGCTTCTCCTTTGTTCAGAGCTTCCTTTCAGTGCTGTGGAAGCCAGCTGCAATTTCGAGGAAGATTTCTGCAACTTTTATCAAGATAAAGAAGGTTCAGGCTGGACCCGGGTGAAAGTAAAACCAAACATGTATCGGGCCGGAGATCACACATCAGGCAACGGTAAATCAGGAGTCTGTGCCTGTGGGGACACTGAGGCTGGGGGTAGTGTTCATGCTCCGTCTGCCATTCTTACTCCACATCTCTCAAGATGGCCACTTAAAAAAAAAAAGGCAACTGTAAAGAAGTAAAAACAATGGGTAATCTTGTGTTTTGCCACTTAAAAAAAAAAAAAAAGGCATGCTAGCATGACTGCTTGCCAGTTCTTTAAACAGCCAAAGCTTTGGAAATTATCTTGCTTTTCCCTTTAGATAGAGAAGTGCCTTTGAAAAGCTAGTAGATTCCAATTACAGGAAACATCCAGAAAAGGCGAATCCATAGAGACAGAAAGCCAGTTCTTGGTGGCCAGGGGCTGGGCAGTTACTGTTTAATGGATATAGAGTTTCATTTTGGGGTGATGAAAATATTTTGGAGCTGGATAGTGGTGGTAGTTGCCCAGCACTGTGAATGTACTAAATGCCACTAAACTGTACACGTTAAAGTGGTTAAAAGGGTAAATTTTATGTTATGTGTATTATACTCAATGAAAAATATTTTGTGAGGCTATAAAATCTATTGGAAGATATGGGGGGGGGGCCTTGATGGTTATGTCTACTAGGAACTGTAAGAAACAAGTTTGAGCTCCCCTGTATAAGAATTACCTACCTCGGGGCGCCTGGGTGGCTCAGTGGGTTAAAGCCTCTGCCTTCGGCTCAGGTCATGATCCCAGGGTCCTGGGATCAAGCCCCGCGTCGGGCTTCTCTGCTCCGCAGGGAGCCTGCTTCCTCCCCCCCTCCCCCGCCTGCCTTTCTGCCTACTTGTGATTTCTCTCTCTGTGTCAAATGAATAAAATCTTAAAAAAAAAAAAAAAAAAGTATTACCTACCTAATCACTTTGATGGCATCCCCTGTGAAGCCCATTCATGTAGAGACTGGTACAAAGAGCTTGTTTTCAAGGGGTGGTGTCTAAGTCACTTTATTCAATGGCTATTTTTACACTGGGCACTGGGGTGTGCTTACCATACACTGAGGAAACGTACGTTTCAGAGCATCTTACTTGCACAGGCCCTGGGAAGGGCCTTGAAAGGGGCCCTCACAGTTTTCTACTTGTAATCATAAATTCTTTTCTTAGAGGCGGCTTAACTTGTAGAAATACAGGCACTACAAAAACCTCTAGTCATTGGCCAGACTAATCAATCAGGCCCCTCCCCCACTGGCTAGCAATCATTTCAATGGGCAAAAGAGATGTTAGACAAATATATACACAAATAAACTTATAATTACCCATTGTGTCACATGGCATGGAAGAAATGAAGACTAGGCTTTGAGAAAGCTGTGGTGTGTGGCAGACCACAGTCAGCATTTGGGATTTTTTTTTTTTTTATAAAGGAAATGAGAAACCATCAAAAGGTTTTTTTTTTGTTTTTTTTTTTTGTGTTTTTTTTTTTTAAGATTTTATTTATTTATTTGACACAGAGAGAGAGAGAGAGAGAGATCACAAGTAGGCAGAGAGGGAGGAAGCAGGCTCCCCACGGAGCAGAGAGCCCGAGGCGGGGCTCGATCCCAGGACCCCGGGATCATGACCCGAGCTGAAGGCAGAGGCTTAACCCACTGAGCCACCCAGGCACCCCAGCCATCAAAAGGTTTTAAGTAAAAGAAGAGTAGAATTAAATTCAGGTTGTTGTTCTGACTGTGTGTAGCCACCTATATTAGTCTGCTCAGGTGGCCAGGGTGACCTGAAAAGCAGAAATGGATTTTTCACAGTTCTGGAGGCTGGAAGCCCAAGATCGAGATGCTGTCAGGGTTGGTTTCTGGGGAAACCTCTCTTCCTGCCTTGTGGAGAGATGACGCCTTCTCACTGGGTCCTCCTGGCCTTCACTCTGTGTGTACCAGTGGAGAAAGAGAGGGGGCTCTGGTGTCTCTTCCTCCTCGAGGACTTATAGGTTCTATAGGATTAAGGCCCCACCTGTATAACCTCATTTAAATACCTCCTTAACGACCCAATCTCCAAATACATTTACATGGGGAATTAGGGTCTCAACCAATAGATTTGGGGGTGGGGGTGGACACAACTCAGTCCATGTCACCAATCACGTGAAATAACCCAAGAACCTTTTGCCAGATGAATTAAATCACTGGGTAAAACCAAACTACACACCAAGACTGAGGCGATCAAAGGAAAATTGATGGGGGAGGAGCAGGAAAAGGCAAAAAAGCAAAGTAGGTATTATTTTCTTCCTTTCTACCCAGGTTTTCTAGGATATGTGGGTCTGTTTTACATTTACTGTGAGGGTGGTGGAGGAGCAGGTGGGAGGGGAGGTCCTTGACCTTACGTTTCTTTTTTGTTATTTAAAAAAAATATTATTCTTCCTTGGATCCTTTTCTTGCACAGAAAGGGTACTTGAGAGATCTTTTCTTGTAAATGACAGACTGAAACAAAATAGATCTGGGGGAACCACGCAATTCAGTCCCTAACAATACTTATGTGAAATAATCAAAATTCCAAGGACTTCCAGACCAGCCTGTGATCTATCTCTGCTGTTTACAGCAGAGATAAGAAGGAAAGACCAGTCTGGCCGTAATGTACGTTAGGACCCAGTACTAAGTACTTGACTGGCGCAGGCAGCTGGGGAACCAAGATGATGTCATCCCTTTTGTTTCATGAGAAGCACAAATCCTAACCGAAGGCTGGCATCTGAGCATATGCAGATGGGAATCTATACTGGTTTGTGAAGTTTACTTAGAACTGAAGAAGTCTTAACCGTAATAGAGCCACATGATGTAATCTGTCACTTAAGCCACAGATAGTAAGTACAAAATGCATTCTATCGTTTAAAGCCTATGGGAATAGTCTCTGTTGGCAAATCCCACTACAGTTAAGCAAATTTTCGCACTTGACCCTCTGGGCTAGATGATTTCAGTGTGTCATTGCTGATAGCCTCAATGTTTTGTCCTGTTTGCAGGGTACTACTTGCTGGCCAACACAAAGTTTACATCTCAGCCTGGCTACATTGGAAGGCTCTATGGCCCCTCCCTGCCAGGAAACTTGCAGTATTGTCTACGTTTTTATTATGCCATCTACGGGTTTTTAAAAATGAGTGACACCCTGGCAGTTTATATCTTTGAAGAGAATCACGTAGTTCAAGAGAAAATTTGGTCTGTGCTGGAGTCTCCAAGGGGTGTTTGGATACAAGCTGAAATCACCTTTAAGAAGCCCATGCCTACCAAGGTATAGTAGACCCAGGGTAACACTTGGACCCTTTGTTCATCTTCGGTTTCTGGGCTGGGTTAGCGAATATCTGTTTAATTATTTTCAACTGGAGATGTGTTTATTTTTCTTCTGACGGCCCCACCGCTGCACTCTAGCCGAGCCATGCACAAATTATATTATTTTCAAGTTGTTTTCAGTTTTCTGTGTCTCGGAATCATGGCCACCTAGAGTGTTTGCTTGTTTATGTCTTAGATTCCCTGAGAACAGACCAAAGACAGGGAATGCATGAACAGTCCAAGTTCAACAGCTAAACTTTTATTTGAAGCCCCAATTATCTCTCTCCCTCTCCATCTGCCACAGTCACAAAGACACACGCACGAGCCCCCACACACATAGGAATACTAATTACTTTACTATAATTTATAATACTAAAGGACTTTAAAAGGATGAAGTCAGTGAGCCTGGTTTTACTTTGAGGCCTTAAGGTCAGCAGCCTTTGTTAACAAGAGAGAAGCGTCAGTAAAGAATGAAAGCCAACCCAGATGGGAGAGTTTATGTAAGGTACCATCAGCTGCTGATTTTGACAATAATAAGAGGACAAAGAGATCTTGACTGCAAAGGGAATATAAAAGAAAACTATAATCTCCCAACTTTAACAAATCCTAAACTTAAGGAAGGTTTACAGAAGTAATAAATTTGGTCAACTACAACCCAGATATGAAACCATTATGGAAAAATCCATTTTGTTTCAGCCCATCATTCAACCAGAAAATGTCTTTCTACTTGAGCCAATTCACTCTGAGCAAGAATGGACTTCAAAAAAGATGAGAAAGGTCTCTTTCTTCAAACAGATGACTCATAGAGTGGGAGCTCAAAAAAATATGGTTGGATGAACGGATCGATCAGTTGATCATGTTTATTAACCAGGAATTACTCAAAGTGCAGGCTCCTTAGGGGAAGATACAAACCTGGAAGAGTAGTAGAACCTTCTTCACAAGTGTTAATGGCTGAGCTTCTCTTAGTTATAGCCATCCAGACAGAAGATAGCTTCATCCATCTGTAGTTTTCTGCTGAAGAAATTTGGCACACCAGTCCCATCATAATGATGCTTGGTTACCTTTAGTCCATTAGAATACCCACCAGGGAATGATTAAATTTTCACAATGATGAATCAAAGATCTTTGAAAATCTTTACAAAGTTCTTTTCCATTGCTAGAAATTGTGATTATAATGATATGGTAGCCTCCATGACTTACTGACTTTTTTAAAAAATTTATTTATTTTAGAGAGAGAGCACGAGTTGGGGGAGGGGCCAAGAAAGAGGGACATGGGGAGAGTCTCAGGCAGACTCCCCGTTGAGCTGCGGAGCACGGAGCCCAGCGAGGGGATTAGTCTCATGACCCTGAGATCGTGACCTGAGCTGAAATCAAAAGTCAGACGTTCAACTGACTGAACCACCCAGGCGCCCCCATAACTTACTGACTTCTAAAAAGGAGTGAGCCAATTTACGATACTTCTCTCAGAACATAAGCACACAAGTTTTGTCACAGTCTCATAGATACAGCTCATATTATGGTTATGCTAATTAAACAGGTAGTGTTATCGTAGGTCTCCCCTTCTTAACTCCGTAACACTTGCATCATATGACTAAAGTGAGATGCTTCGTACATCCCTTGGGTAGTAGAGGAAGCTAGTTAATGTTTCTGGTGCCAAGTTCCTACTCCTTCCTAGTCTAGACTCCATGCTCTTTAATCTATTGCCTTGCCAATTCCAAACATTTCCTGAAAGAGCCCATCTTTCCATAAATGTCATCTGACCTTTGCAGTGTCATTGAATTTCCTCTTTGATCTGTTAGTCCTGGAGGTAGCCAAGCCTCTCTGCACCTCTTGGGGATCCCAAAGGCTTAAATTGTTTCCCCATTACCAATTATAGTTACGGTAACACACACACACACACACACACACACACACACGTACCGGATTCACATAATCAGGGCTGCACCAGAAAGTAAGGAAATTTTTGTTATACTCTATACCCTGTTTTGCTAATGTTTTTTTTAAAGGTAGGGGATATAATAAGCATTTTATTCATGTGGCTTTCATTTGTTTATTCATTCCCCTGTCCATTCCTTTATTTAACCAGAATTTATTAGATACATGCTCAGTGCAGCAGATATAAAGATGAATGAGACTCAGACCCTGCCCTTGAGGTGGAGATCACAGGTGATAGAAGAGTAAGGGACAGATACATACGCAACTAACAATGGTGCAATCTCACTACCTCACAGAAGGGTCACATAGAGAAAAATAGAGTAGTTCAACTAACTGGGCACATAAAAGATAGTGACAAGTAGAGGCCCACAGGACTGGTGTGTGGATGGTTAGTTTCAGGCCGTCTGGATTCTAATTCTTGCTCGTGCCCCGGTCCACCCTACTTCCCCTGTCCCTCCATATCCTCTCCTCACACACGTGCTCCTTTAGAGTGCGTCCGGCTCTTACCTGACATCCATGGATGACAGCAAGCCCCCCAGCCAGTGGGGAGGCCCTGGACCACTTGCCCTTTTCCTCTTTGGCTGGCTTCCAGCTCCTCCCAGCAGTTGCTCAGTTCCCTCCTGACCGCATGAGGAAAAATGGATCTGGACCTGGTGGGGGCAGGGAAGTTATTTCAGCTGTGGAAGGAGCTGGTCACCACCGATCTGGCCCCAACACCCATGAGGAGAAGTTCCAGTTCAACACCAGAAAACTCGGGACACATGTCTGAAGGTGGAGTGTGGTTTCTGGCAGGTTCCTGCTAAACAGAACAAGCTCCTTGGAGTGTGAGGGAGCCGTCTGACGGCCACCCCAGGAACATGCATTAACGCAGGAAGCTATAGCTTACCAGCTTATGTAACATACACGGGTGGAAATAAGGGCAAATGGTGTTTTGGGGAAGGGATCCAGTGAAAAATCAGAGTTGCCCTTACGACTCCCTTCCCCCGAATTCAAAGTCCAATGGCACTTCTTTTTATGGTGGGTTTTCTTCCTGATTTGGGGATACTTTCCTCTTTAATTTAATTTAATTTCTTTTTTTAAAGATTTTGTTTATTTGACAGACAGAGATCACAAGTAGGCAGAGAGGCAGACAGAAAGAGGAGGAAGCAGGCTCCCCACTGAGTAGAGAGCCTGATGTGGGGCTCGATCCCAGGACCCTGAGATCATGACCTGAGCTGAAGGCAGAGGCTTTAAGCCACTGAGCCACCCAGGTACCCCTCCTCTTTAATTTTAAATATTGTATTTCCACCTGTTTCTTGATTCATTAACTTGAATAGTGTTCCCTGTTATGAAAGATAAGGACTTTAGCTTATTTAATACTATTCCTTCTCCTTTTCTCTCGTCTCACAATATTTAGTTATATTTTGTTTTTAACTTTTGGTGCTTTTTACAACTTGAATACACTTAACTATACACTTAACTATTTGGACCCATCAGCTCTAGATAGTGTCTCTTAACAGCCTCATATGTGAGAATGAATGAATCTTCACCTCTGCATTTCCCTTCGCAGCTCTTGCCCCTCCCCGGGCCAAATCTCTCAGGCTTTTACATTGTCATGGCTAATAATATTTATGTTCCTGCAGTGGAGCCTTCTGATGTTGCCAGTGGCTGGATTTCCCAGTGTGGGCCGCCTTGGCATTTGGAAGAGGACAGTTCTGCCTTTGGGGAGGGGTGTCCCTCACAATACTGGGTTTTTCCCATCTGCAATTAATGCAACCCCAAATTATTTCCACACATTTCCAAATGGCCCCAGAAGTGCCAAACCGTCCTTGAATGAGAACCATTGGTCTGTAAGTTGATTCCGAAAATCGAAATGAAATCCTAACCTTACCTACTGTCCACTCTTGCCCTGCTCCCATCTCTGCTCTGCCTGGCAGCAGAATTTTCATGAGCAAACCACCCCCCTCCCTGACCACCCCACCCCGAATTAACCCTTCGTCTTCCTGTTGCTCTTAGGATAGAGACTCTGTGTGCCCCAACAGCAGCCCCCTCCCGCTCTCTCTATTCTAACCATCCTTTATGGGCTTTGCAATCTTAGGACTTTTTAGAATTGAGATGTAATTGACATATAGCACTTTATTAGTTTCAGGCATATAGTATGGTTCAATACTTGTACGTACTGTGAAATGATCACCACCGTACATCTAACATGTCACCACACGGTTACAGAATTTTTTCCTTGTAATGAGATCTTTTAAGATCTACTGTCTTAGCAGCTTTTAAATTTGTGACACAGTATCGTTTACTCTAGTCACCACGCTGTACATTACATTTCCAGGACTTCCTAATTTTATAACTGCGAGTTTGTACCTTTTGACCTCTTTCATTCGTTTCAGTCACTCTCTGCCCCTCATGTGTGACGATCACCAATTTGTTCTCTGTGTCTATGCCCTCGGGTTTCTTTTCTCTTTTAGATTCCACTTGTGAGAGCACATAACTTTTTTTTTTTATTAGTCCACTGAAAAGGGGATGGTTAACTTTATTTTTTATTATTTTTTAATTTTTATTTATTTTTTAAATTTTTTTTCAGTGTTCCAGAATTCATTGTTTATGCACCACACCCAGTGCTCCATGCAGTACATGCCTCCTTAATACCCACCACCAGGCTCACCCAACCCCCCCAACCCCCTCCCCTCCAGAACCCTCAGTTTGTTTCTCAGAGTCCACAGTCTCTCATGGTTCGTCTCCCCCTCTGATTTGCCCCAACTCCCTTCTCCTCTCCATCTCCCCATGTCCTCCGTGTTATTTCTTATGCTCCCCAAATTGCCTTTCTCTTACTTCTTTTAGCCTTCATACCCTCGAGGTCTGTGTTGTTATAAATGGCAAGAATTTGTTCTTTTTCATGGCTTCAATGATATCCTCTTATTCGTAGAAATCTGTTTTCTTCCTTACTTTTCACACTAGGAACCCCAAACCTAGCAGCTACTTGGGTCACAATTGCTTACTGATGGCTGTGGGACAGCTTTCAAGTTCTGACTTTTGGACAGGGCTTGTTGACCTTCATCACGATCTCCTGGGAAGCTTTTAGAGTATCCATTGTCCATCTCTCTTCCTGTAAAAATAGAACCCTCGTGAGGACAGGGACCTTATCAGTCTTGGTCATTTCCGTACCTATAGAAACCTGTGTCAGATGCAGAGTAGATCACCAGGGACATTTTGTTCGATAAATTTAGTTTGATGTCTATGTGGACAATGTATAAGTAGATGAATAATGAAAAGAACTATGAAAAATAATTTTTAAAAAATGAATGAGCAGACTTTCTAAGGCTGTTGAGCAGCAGAGCAAGGTTTCACCTATGTCTGTCCAGTTCTGAAGCCTGCCCTTTGACAGAGGTTTTTATTTTTAAAAATTATTTTTAGATTTATTTATTTATTTGAGAAAGAGAGAGAGATGGGGAGGTTAGGAGGGCAGGGGTGAGAGTAAATCCCAAGAAGACTCAGCACCAAGCGCAGAACCCAATGCAGGGCTTGATCCCATGACCCGAGATCATGACCTGAGCCGAAACCAAGAGTCAGACGCCCACGGCGCCCCTCAGACTCCCCCAGCACAGGTGTCTTGAGATGCTCGAGGTTTCTACCCAGTTCTGGTCAAGTGTGAGTAGTTGGGGCCCAACTCAGAGAGATCGAATAGCTGTGTTTTCACCCCTGTTCCCTGTCTTTGAGTTTTGACTATACGTGGGTTGATCCTGGTCCTAATTCTCACCGGTGGAAGTGTTGGGTAGGTATGTTTGAGTCTCTATGCTACGTATTTAAAATAATGACCATGACCCCTTACATTTGCATTGTTAGTGTAACCTGCTTTCGTGAAGGAGTCATGTGAGCTCAGAGCTGAGCTGAGAGGCAGCGTGGGCCTCAAAGAAGTCAGAACTGTTAGCCGCTCCCCACGTGTTTCTTTTCCGTCACTCCTGATACGGACACGCTGGCCCACCTGTGCCTTCCCAGATGCCTTCCACTCTGGATGCTTCCATTCCTTTCCTTCCCCTGGTGGTTCTCACTCAGCCTATGTTAAGGACAGTGGGCCGGTTCAGTTACTAACTCCCTATTTCCATAGACCGTCTAAAGTTCGATGGAAACTATAATATATGGCTCTGTTTAAGGAATGGTAGGCCATTCTAGCAAGGTAGGCCGATGGATGGATTCAGGCTAATGTTGTCACAGCTGCCCACAACAGAAACTTTCACAGAACGCTTTCCATGTGCTGGGCACGGTGCTAAGCATTCGATGTGTTCTGCTTCGTTTGGTGCTGTGGTGCCCTAGGAAGGAGGCAGTGCAGCCTCATTTAACAGATGAGGAAAGTTCGGGCAGAAAATTAAGGACATTGTTCAATAGCATGCAGAGCTGGCAGAGCTGAGAGGTAAACCCAGACCTTTTTGAATTCAGAATCCATGGTTTCTATACCAGGCCATTTTGTGCCCCCAGCCTTCTCCTGGCAGAAGGCAAATGATCAAGCAGGAAAGAGAACCCAGCCCTCACTCAAGATTGGTAAAAATTCTTAGTGCTTTATCATCAAGGCTCAGTTGTTCTATGTTAGAAATACCTTTGGCTCCTACAAGGGATCAGAATTCATGATGGATCATTTCAGACAAAGGAGAGCTATGGGGTAGAGGGAAACACAGCGTGATGCTGAAGGGTTCTCCTGCGCGGCTTCTCTGCCACTTACACCTTCGTCATTTGGGCTAGTCGTGTGACCTTGCGGAGCCTCACTTTTCTTCATAGAATCAGGATACTAGTAGTACCTACCTCAGGCAATTACGGTGGAAAACGAAGGAAATGTGTCAAGTAAAGGCCTTAGCGTCGCACCTGGTACATCATCAGCATCTATTAAATTAACTGAACAGAGACAGAGGGAGAGACAGAGCATGCCGGAGACTAAAGAATATTTTCTCCAGGTCCTGATCCCCAGCAGATTTCACAGGCAACATGTCTTTAGCATGTGGATAATTCTGCACTTTGATTTTTGCTGTGAACTATTCTTCAAGCTAAAAATCGGGTCAGAGTTAGATTTTTATTTTAATAGTACTAGGCTTTCTTCATGACATGGCTGCCTTTGCAGTCATGAATGCCTACAGGAGATTTTTTTAATGTCTTAGAAACATTTTGAAAGGCCTGAGTCATGAAACGGTTTTCTTGATCTGTTTTTCCCCAGCACATTGCTAAATGGAGGGCACGTAATCAAGAGACACCTTGAGACTCTTATACACTAGCGATGATAATGAGGAGAGGGAACAATTTGCTCCAAAGTGCTTTTCCTAAAAACCAAATGTCAGGAGAGACTGGAGGGCCATTGTCCGAAATTCTGTAAAGATGGAGCACAAACTTTAGCCTTTCTGTGTTCAGATCCTTAATTTAAAATTATTCTTGTTTTCCGCAGCCTGTGTGTTAGGTCCTGCGCTATCTCCTGGCCTGAAGCTAGTTTTCTCTTTAACAAAGATCTTCAAGAGGTCCGTTAATTAGAAGTACTAGGAGTAACTCAATATTGTGTTCGTTAAATATTTCTTTTGGAAAAAAATGTTAACTGGCCCATTAATGAGGAAATGACCAGGCATTGTGTTTCATCCAGGCCCAGCTTAATCATCAGTGGGTTAATGGTCAAGCCTTCTAATCTACATCTTTACTCTCCTACAAAATTAAAAAACAGATAAACTTTAAAAAAGTTATTTATGGATTTGGAGAAAACCCCCATCTAGCCAGTCTGAGAAAATATAAATACATTTATTTTTTTATTAGTCAAGAACCTTATGTCAGTGCTTCTCAGGATATGTCCCCGGAGTACAGATCTTTTGAATAGTTCCATTGAAAGAGAGTTCTGTGGTCCAATGAGTTGGGGGAAATTTTCCATGCTCAGTCTCTTCCTTGTACACACCTGAAGATTCGCAATGCACGGTAACATATTAGAAACTCTTGTAAGTTCTACACTAAAGGATCTTGCTGACCCTCATGTAAGGTGGTAATTCCTTTAGAGTATTTAACGTAAAACCCTGGTACCTCTTAACATCATGCTACTATCATAGCATTTAATGCGTTACACTGAAATTATCTATTTGCCTGCCTATCTACATTAATCCGACCGTAAGGGTCTGGAGAACAGGGAGCCTTGTCTCCTTCATTCTTGTCTCACATTCCCACAATGTGAACACCATTCGGTAACAGGGTGGGTATTGAACACAGGGTTGGAAAGGGGAACCCAGCTGTTAATGAATACGGGTTGATGGCAAGGACAAGGACAGAGGTCCAGGGAAGAAGCAAGATGAACTCCTTCCGCCCTCGGATCATATGAACCACCATCACGTATAGCCCAGCACCTGAGCCATTCGTCCCGCAGGGCATATGAATGTGAACACTTACAGGCAGGACTCTCCCGCCCGGGCGGATGTAAGGACACACATAGACACGTAGCTGCAGAGTCTGGTTTGGGGCTTTTTCTGATGATATTTATTAAGTCCCAAAGCTGCGACTCTTCTCTGGGAGACAGCTTCCCCTCCTCACACGGAATCATCTCGCTATTCCCAGTGACCGTTAGGAGGTTTTACGAGGCCTCTGGATGTTCTGGATGCCTTCTGTGTCCGCCAGTGCAGCTTCTCCAGCCTCCGTCCTGCCTTTGTGGTCAGTGACGTTGTCACTTCTGTCACAGCCCTCCTGGCTCCTCCCACCTCGGTCCCCTCGGTTTCTGGGAGTCTCAGGGTTCTCAGCACAGCTGCAGGAAACAAGACTGATTTCCGACTTTGATTCCCCTGCATACTTCCAGGAGAGTCTTATTCCTCTTGTCCCCCCGTGACTTCCTTTCTCATCCCCCACCCCCAGACGTTCAGGTTCTTCTTCACCTGCTGGTTTCCAGGTTGATTCTCCCCGCCTCCGTCTTAGGATGTGAGTTCACAGGTTCATGTCCCATACGGATGAAGGCTTTCAGCACAAACCCCTTCAGCTCTGTTTCTCTCTGTACCCTCACCTCCCTCTCTCGGTCACCGGGGCACGTGACAGAGGAGGTATCACCCTCGTCCATCTACCCATGCGATCTCACCATCCTGCCACCTCTGGGACCTTATTTCCTGAATTGTTCCTCACTCTCAAATTTTCAATACCCACGAGCCCTCTATACACTGCCAGTGTATGTTGGCCGCACACACGAACAACCAACCGTTCCTTTTACATTTTTATCCGTTTAAATTGCCACCCAGTCCCATGTTTTGTGTTGAGACTTCTCAGAAAACACATCTTCCGTCAGACACTGCTGCGGGTTCTCATCCCCAAAATTCTCACCTTCTCACCGCTGCTGTCCTCCCACGGAGTGTTTATCAACAACTACTGTTTCCCATGCAGGGCACTGCAGGAATCATGCCTGAGAAGAGCCTACCCTCCCGTTCTCTCCGGGTCATCTCAAGTGCCCCTTCCTCTGAATCTTTAATAAGTCATAGCTTGTTAGAGTGAGGCTTGTAGAACAGGAAGACTTGGCTTCAAGTCTCGACTCCGGCATTAACGATGTAATTCAGAACGTCACGTCACCTCTCTGTGTAATAAGGACATGTTTTAGGGTGCCCCCTCCCATGTCTCTTCTACCATGTATTTTCTTTTTGGGCATCTTAAGGTCAGCAGCTGTCTTCACACTGTGTAGCTCAGCCCTCGTGGAGGGCTCTCTGTAGAGCCTTGTTTCCTCTTGTGATAATCTTCTCTTTTTAGTTAAAAAAAAAATCAATGAAATTTAAGTCTGTGACTTGGATTCGTGATTTTAAAATCTTCCTTTTAGGGGCGCCTGAGTGCTCAATGGGTTAAATCTCTGCCTTCAGCTCAGGTCATGATCTCAGCGTTCTGGGATCGAGCCCCGAATCGGGCTCTCTGCTCGGCCGGGAGCCTGCTTCCCTTCTGCTCTCTCTGCCTACCTCTCTGCCTACTTGTGATCTCTCTCTCTCTGTGTCAAATAAACAAATAAAAATGAATAAATAAAATCTTCCTTTTAATTTTGCCCTTTAATGATGAGAATGGGAGTAGATGTTAAATATCTAGGCTTCTGCAAGTTTTAAAGGCAACACTTAGAAGTTCATTCAACTAGAAGAGCAAGTCTAGTAGGTTTCTGGAGGGATTTATACGTAGGTGGCCCTTGGATAACAAGACACCCTGCCATAAAGCAGCCAGATTAAGGAGATTAAGGAGACAGAAAACCAATGTGTAGACAACATGCGTGAGAGGAGATAGATTTCCTGTCACATTTCATGATGTCCCGGAACACTGAGAAATGGCTACCCCAGGATATTAATGTCACGGCATAATTAAAGCAGGGCTGCTGAGTGCAAAGTAGAAATAGCAGGGTCATTAACTACTGACAAGATAATCAACACATTATAGGACAGATTAGGGGGTTTCCGTACATAGAGTGTGGAAAATTACACAGTCAAGTGGGACGAGTTTTAAGGTGGAATCAAAGAGAGGGGCTAAGTATGGAAAAGGAGCCTCTTTTGAGTTGTTCAGGCTAAACTCAGTGTCAGCTGTCAATCCCGGAATCCTCCATTACTTTAAATATGAGCAACACAGGGTTGAGGCATCGGGTTTTCCCTTTCTCTCCTTTGAGGTATTTGTTGAAGGCTTCTGCATTTCATGTCAACTTCTAGGGGAATGAATGGAAAGACTGGTTTGCACAACTGCTGGTTGCTGACACAGCTTACACAATGTAGCATTTGTGTCAGTGCATTCTTCTAGAACTTTCCTAAGGAATTAATCTCCTGGAGTATTGCTAGATTACTACATTAGTCTTCCTGGCACTGTGGAGAAATCTGAAAAGACAGCACAGGCATTCTTCCACCATAGTTTTATTAATAAGCTTGATGAAGCAAGCATTGACTCCAAGGATTGTTCATAAACCTGAAAACACTACCTCCCTCCACACTTTCAGATTCCTATTCTTGGGAATATTTCCAAGTCTTGAAATGGCTACATTTTTAGGGAAACACTTCCCAAGTTCTTATGAGGCAACATTATTTTTTGATGTTCACGTTGAGGTTCTCTGGGGATCCTCTGGTTTTCTGAGCTCTTAAACCAGCTAAGTATTTGCTGGCCTCTGGAGTTGTGAACTCAGTTCAGTTGCTTAAATTGACAATGCGTACATTAGTAAAAACTCTCTACTCTCACCCAGGGAAGAGTACCTTCTTTCGTTTGCATAGACGACCCCAGCTTTTTCTCCCTCTCTTGTGTGACTGTCTCTGGCAATTTTTTGCTGTATCTCTTAGTACCCACCTCTAGGAGAAGTCTCTCCCGACAGTCCCCAGTCTACATGCCCATGGCGTACCCCACCACACTGCTCATGGGCCCTGACTCCTCTGTTTAATGTCAGGTGACCTGTGTACTTATACAATGCTTAAGGACACACTACCATTTGTGGCCCACCTATTTCATCTTGGTCTTTAAACCAGGATGTTTAATTCTCCCTTAGTTTCATTCCCCAGATAAGGATGGCCTAAAAAATGTATCTGAAAGGCAAATGCCAGGCCAGGAAAAAAAGTTTACAACATATATGACAAACTCTTAGGATATTTGATATATGAATTTACTCTAATAAATCAATAAGCAGAAGGTGAGCTAAGCAGTAGGAAAGTGGGCAATGGATATGTACAGGCAAATCAGAAAAAAGAACTATTGCTATTTCAGTAAATACTTAATTGGTAGAGCATGCAACTCTTGATCTCGGGGTTGTGGGTTCGAGCCCCATGTTGGGGGTAGGGATTACTTGAAAATAAAATGTTGAAAGAAAGAAGGAAGGAAAAGAAGGAAGGAAGGAAGGAAGGAAGGAAAGAGAGAGAGAGAGAAAGGAGGAAGGGAGGAAGGAAGGAAGGAAGGGAGGAAGGATGGAAAGAAGAAAGGAAGGAAGGAGCTACCGGAAAATAAATGCACAAACATATCCAACCTCATATGTAATCAAATTTAAAAAAATATAAAATAGCACATTTGTCTATCAAGTAGATAAAAATATTTTAAAACTATAATACTCTGGAGTATGCTGTTTCTATTAAAAATTATATTCATACTGTATACTCTTTGTATTCAGTTTATCAATTAAAAAATCTATCAGTTTAGGCCCAAAATATGCATATATATGAGTAATTTCTCATGTCTCATATTGTAGAGTATTATCTATGAATACTTAAAATACAGGGGCACCTGGGTGGCTCAGTCGGTTAAGTGTCTGCCTTCAGCTCAGGCCATGACCCTGGGGTCCTGGGATCGAGGCCTATATCAGGCTCTCTGCTCTGCAGCGAGTCTGCTTCTCCCTCTCCTTCTGCCCTCCCCCACTCATGCTCTCTCTCTCATGTTCTTTCTCTCAAATAAGTAACTAAAATCTTTAAAAGAAACACACACACACACACACACACACACACACACACACACACATATATATATATATATATATATATATATATTTAGTTAGTTACTTACTTACTTACTTACCCCAGAGAGGTAAGGATGTAAGGAAATAAGGATTTTCATAAGATCTAGTGTGAAGATAAATTGATATATCTAGATGATAACTCAATTTCATGTCTCAAAAATAAAGCTTCTAAACATGAATACTCTTTTGGGGGGGACATGCAGGGAGGGACAGAGGGAAAAGGAGAGAGAAAATCTTGAGCAGGCTCTATGCCTAGCACGGAGCCCAACACAGGGCTTAATCCCATGATCCTGAAATCATGAACTGAGCTGAAATCAAGAGTTAGACACTTAACTGACTGAGCCACCCCAGCACCCCACAGGAATACCTTTTGATGCAAAATTCTACTTCCCGGGATGCATCCTAAGGAACTAATAGTGGTTATGCACAAATATTTAGACACCAGTATTCATCCCAGCAGGTTGTGTAATACTGAGAAATTAGGAACTGCCCAATTATCCATCAATAGGGTTCGGTCAAATAGCTTGTGGCAGGCTGCAAGGGCATAGTGTTACACAAGCTTTAAGCCACAACCCTTCGTCCAGTCGAGGATCCACACTTTGCCTTGGGAATCAATGAAAGTCAGGCCAAAAACTCTCTGTGTCAGACATGAGTAGAATGAAGACAGTATTCCTGCTTGGGTACCTGCTGTCCTCTCTTGACCCCAGAACTTTCCAAGCACAGGTGAAGGTCAGGACAAAGACCTAGCTTCTTCCATATTTGCTATTCAGTGACTGCACTGTGCCTGTTTTCTGGTAGAACCGGCATTCTATCTCCATCCCAGTGAGCTACTACGGCAAGAGCTCCAGAGTGTGATGTCTGTCCCTGAACAGGACAGTTAAATTGGTCATTACCTTATATTGCATGGGTTAGAGAAGGGTTCAGCCAGGGAGCCTTCCTAAGGGAGGTGGGCCAGAGATAAACGGGCATCGATCTGTTTGGCCCACCTGCCTGCTGAAAAGAGTATGTAAAATGCAGGAAGGCATTCACACCTATTTCCCTTCAGTGATAACGAGCGACTGACGGGATAAATATACACAGCAGTGTCCTCTTCATTAGCATGTGAATTAGACTCTAAAGCACTAAAAATCATTTTTATTTTTTTAAGATTTTATTTATTTATGTGAGAGAGGGAGAGAGGACACAAGTAGGGGGAGGGGCAGAGGGAGAGGGAGAAGCAGACTCCCCGCTGAGCAGAGACCCAGATGCAAGGCTCCATCCTGGGACCCTGGGGATCATGACCTGAGCCGAAGGCAGATGCTTAACTGACTGAGCCACCCAGGCGCCCCTAAAAATCATTTTTAGTATCACTACCTTATCTTTGTTTAATGTTCGTTTTTCCAGAGCCTTCTCACATTTTCGATTTGGATCCTCTGTATTAATTGTGTCGATTAGGCATTGTGTCCTGCAGTGGGAAGACTCAGGAACTTCGGAGTCAGACAGACCTTGCTCCCAAAACAAAGGGAAAGGGAGTGAGAACAGGTGCAGATGAAAATTAAGGTGGGAGGTGTGGCTGTGGGGAGTTGAGAACATTCTTTCCTGCGGGCCTACATGGATGCAGGGTCACCAGCTAAGGCAAAGAAGATCGTCGCTGAGGTGAGGGAAGGTGGGCAGGAGAGGATACTGGCTGGTTCCATACTCACCAGCTTTTAAATGTAGCCACAATTCAGGTAGGATTCAGGTTCTCATGCCAGGTTACCAAAAAGTCCTTATAAACAGACATAGGGCAAGAATGTCAGGAAGCTGGTTGTAAAAGGAGGTCAAGGACATGTTGGGTCCATTGCTATGAACTGAGGAGTTTCAAAATCATACCTTTCAGGGTTATTTTTTTTAAACTGAGGTATAATTGACAGATAGCATTATACTGGTTTCAGGTATACAGCAGAATGATTCAGAATCCCATTTTAAATACCCACAGCCAAAGGGAGAAAAGAGGCGGGTCTGTATAACGAAACGTGCTCTGTCGAGGGTTTGGAGCGTGATGTCTCTTGCCTGGCTCTGCAGCTGGCCCTGGAGTGCCCTTGAGTCGATACCACAGGGTCTCTGGGCCTTCCCGGATTCACAAAGTAACCGATTCTGAGGTCTCTCCCAGAGTCTCTCTTCTCTTTCCAGGGACCAAAAGATCCCAAAATAGTGCAGATTTCTGAAACCAGTGAGTCGAGAGATCTGAGTATTTACCACAGAAATAGCAATGAAAAAGTCCTGCTGTTTATCCGCAGGCCTCCTGGAGCCCACCCTCCAGCCCAGAATGGAAGGTTCCTGGGAGCGGATGGGCTCAGGGAGGGAGAAGCTGGAAGCTGCTCAGTCTTTGTTGCTTGTCACAGCCAAGAGTTGAGTTAAATCAGATGGGTCTTTTGAAAAAGGAAAAACAAAACAGATGGGTCTTTTAAGAAGAAAAAAAAAAGTGTTGGTCAGCTAAAGACTTATTTAAAAACACATGGTCATCCAGCCCCTTGTGGGATCTGAAGACCAAATATAGTGTCTGCAGGAGGCATGCTGCCACCATTCAGCAACTATTTCCCAAAACACGGCTGGGATTCTAAAAATGCTAGTCCCGCACTCGTTTCTCTAGAGGAAACTCCTCTCAGCCTGTCTCTGGGGGTTTGTGAAGATTCCAACCCTTTCGCCAAGTGTCTTCATGTTGGAGTTTTTGTTTTGTTTCGCTTTATGGTTCTGTTCTGTTTAGAATTCCGTTACAGCTCGTCAAGCAGGGAGATGAATCCGACGGCAGTAAATGGAGTATCCTGCCATGGTGCGCATAGCCCCGTAATGCAGGGCTCTAGGACTTCAGTGGCGGGTTTATAGTAATTTTATGAATAATTATTCCACAACTCTGGAGTCACCATACCCAAATTTATGTGCCCACATGATTGCAAAGCAGTTCAACCTCAGCAAAAGAAAAGTTAAATTTAACTCAAAATCAGACACTCTGGTAAATCGTCAAGGTCCACCGCTGGTAACCCAAACCTAGCTAGGTTTGTTTTGTGAACACGGGTCATTTATGGTATTGTTGGCATAGGGCTGAAATGCTTCTGTGTGAAGATAGAAGGCTGTTTCTGGAAACTGTCATTCACATACTTATTATAGGCCCAGCCGGGGCTGTTCAATGAGTGAAGTAAGTGGTGGGTTAAGCCAGCAATCTGGCCAACTATGTCTCCTGAGCAGGCCACAAAGACTCCTTTACAAGACCGTGGAAACCCAGTTAATTCAGCCAGGGTTTAGCTGTTTAATACAAATAATCCTTTTTAACTGCTCAACAAGGATTTGTGGTGATAGAGTCCACAGTTCTCCAGAAAGCTTTATTTCCTCCCCTCAGCAAAGTTGGGAAGTCCTTAAATGATGACACTTCATAAACTTGAAATCAGTGACCCCAGTCCCTTTCAAGATTTAACCTGATCTGGTTTGGGAAAATAAGTTTCCGACTTACTTATTTATTTACTTTTCACTTCCTGGGTGCTTTCACCAGGAACTTTCGTGGACTTTTAAAAGCCTGGGGGGGCGCCTGGGTGGCTCAGTGGGTTAAAGCCTCTGCCTTCGGCTCAGGTCATGATCCCAGGATCCTGGGATCGAGCCCCGCATCGGGCTCTCTGCTCAGCGGGGAGCCTGCTTCCCCCTCTCTCTCTCTACCTGCCTCTCTGCCTACTTGTGATCTCTCTCTGTCAAATAAATAAATAAAATCTTTAAAAAAAAAATAAAATAAAAATAAAAGCCTGGGGATAGGCTCGCCCTCTGATGAACACAGCCTTGTGGCTGAATTCCCACACAGTCCCTCTCCCCACCCTACCGCCCCTCCTACCCCCCCAAAATAACTGTAGAAGCCAATTAAAAGTACATGCAATGAGGAAAGCGTGCTCAGTTATTTTTTACAATCTGCTGCCCATTATTATGTTGTTTTGAAGGAGTCGATCATCCTTTTCGGAAAAGGAGAAAAATGTAAACAAAGAAAGAATTCTACGGCCCTTTGACAATTTGCAGGAAAGCGGGAAGTTGGAACAGGCAAGCCTTGATAATCTCGCGGATGATTGTTTAGCTCCAGTCTTTGTCCATCTTTCTTGTCTCTTGGCTCCTCTGCCTTCTGTTTCCAGGGCTTGAGGTTGTTAGAACCACCACCTGGTGACATACAAAGGCAGAGAAAACTAACTCCATCTAGTCTGCTCTTAAACCCGCAACAACTGTCCTGTTCTGACGCGGGAGAAAAAGGGAGGTTTTGTCATCCACACCACAGTGTTCTACCACACCCCCGTGGTTCTCAGCCAGAGGTAATTTTGCTCCCCCCACCAAGGGACATTTGGCCATGTCTCGATGTATTTTTGATCGTCTCGACTTGGGGGTGATGTTGTTATCCAGTGGGTAGAGACCAGGGTTGCTGCCTGACATCCTGCAATGCCTCAGAGAGTATATATTGGTCTGTTTGAGAGGGAGATGATGAGGGACACAGTGCAATAGTACCTCCCTTAGACAGGTGCTCCTGACTTAGTGCAAATCTCCTAGAACTTAGGGGCAAATGAGATTTTTATAAATCACACTGTTTCAGTGTATTAAAGGTCTCAGTCCTTAGGTGCTGGTGACACTTTATAGTTTTTGTCTCACTAGAGAGCATTCATTGCTGAGGAACCCTATGTAGACTCACTTTGGAAACACAAATGGGCACTAATGGGAGAGCTATACAAACAGATGTGCAAACAAGTAATTTTAAATACAGTCAAGTCAGGATCAACAATATGATTTAACTGTGGGTCCTACTTAAAAGAGACATTGTGCGTGCTCATCTATCTCCGATCTCAGCACTATGGATGCTTCGGTGTTTCAGTATTGTTATTGGTAACTGTCGGTTGCGGAGGACTCTGTGGTGCATTGTAGGAAGTTAAGTATATATTCAGTGGCCTAGGAATTTTTTTCCAACCCCTAGAGGTATTCCACTGGCTTTGAAACACTGCCTAAAATGAAATAAACACTCTTTTTAAAAAGATTTACAAACAAGCAAGAGGTTAATCCCTCAAGAATTTAGACTATGACCAGTTCCTTTCTTGTTACATTTTTTTTTTTTAAAGATTTTATTTATTCCACAGAGAGATCACAAGTAGGCAGAGAGGCAGGCAGAGAGAGAGATAGAGGAGGAAGCAGGCTCTCCGCTGAGCAGAGAGCCCGATGTGGGACTCGATCCCAGGACCCTGAGATCACGACCTGAGCCGAAGGCAGAGGCCTAACCCACTGAGCCACCCAGGCGCTCCTTCTTGTTACATTCTTAACTGGACCTAGGGACCGCGTTCTGAAGAACAGACCATGAAGTCTGGCTTTCCCTTTTCCCTGTCTCGACCAGTCTTGGTCATTAGCTGGCCCCGTCCTAACTACCCTAGAATAACCTTTCCACTTCAAGGAGCTCTCAAAATGTAAGATGGTGGCCCCAGAATAGGAACTGATATTATCAGCATTATTAATAGCACAGTGGAAAATCTTGTGTGTTCCACCAAACAAGCTGATCTTGTCATGTTTCTTTTGTGTGTTGGAACGCTAGTAGGCAAGCGCCAAACCGATCTGGGGTTTGAGGCCATAGTTTGAATGTCAGCTCATAGCTGACTGCCCGTGGATCTCTCACAAGACGGAACAGCGCGTGGTCTGGCAAGAATTCTAAGTGCAGAAAGAGTTCTAAGCTAGGAGCGACCTAGTGGGCCGCCCTTGTCCAAAGCAGCTTTAGCGTTTCACCTAACCCACTGTGGCCGTTCACAGATTGTTCGGAATCCTCGAAACGAGCCGGGAAGTTCTATCCGTTGGAATTTCTGCAATGAGGAAAGGTTATGTATCTGCTGGGTCTCGTTTGCTTGACCACTAGCTGTGTGTGACTACTGAGCACTTGAAATGTGGCCAGTGTGCCTGAAGACATGAATTTTTGATTTTTACTTAATTTTAATCTAAATAGCCAGATGTCCTCGTGGCTGCTAATAAACAATACCAATCCAGGAAACACTAGCTCATTCCACATCTTAATTATAGAGGTCCTGATTCCTTTTTCTTTTATTTTTCTCCATTATAAATATAACAAAATTAAAGGATGGTCGGAAAATAAAGAGGAATTCTGTTTAATACTCATAATTTTATGATCCTAACGTAATTGTTCTATATTTGGTAAATTTTCAAGGTTTTTTTTTTTCTTCTAGGTACTTTTAGATGAGTTCAGTGTGATTTATCGTAGTTTGTTTAATTTTAACTTTATCTATTATAACCAGTTTTTTTCTCCACTTAACATTATGAGAGAGATAGACTTTCATACTACTTAATAATATTCACAAGCTGTCGGGGTTAATGTTTGCCTATTTCTTAGCTTGCTATACCATAGTTTATTCATCTCCTGTATCTTTGTGTTTTGGGATTGTTTCATTTGTTGGATTGCTGGCTTATTTGTTTGCTTGTTTGGTTTTATGGTCATCATAAAATAATGCTAAAGTAAACAGATGAGAGCGCATTGCTGTTTCTCCTTTTTAGACTCTGTCTGCTGCCACATGATTGAGTCTTATGTAGGTAATGGTTTATATGGCGAATCATTTCGGCATCCCAGATTCATTTTGGAAAAACTACTTTTTCACCATTCAGGTGAAAAATAGACTTGAAAATTGCCAAAAGGCAAGAAAGCCAGGACTTATTCTCTCTGCGGCACCATTTATTCAATAAATTAGGACACAGATTACTATTCTTTCCCTCATAACAATAGACATTGCTGATAAAATATAACTGCATTTAGGGCTGATGACATAGACATTTGGGTTTACAAATGGGGAATAAGTTCCCAGGCAAAAATCCTGCAAAAAATCCTGCAAGTAGGAAACCCTGCAGATGATCTCTAGAATCTATAAGGATGAGAAAATTAACAGAGACAAAACAAAACACTCTCTTTTATCTTGTCCCTTCTAAGTATATACATAGTTCTTTCTATATTGTTACATCTCTAAACTAGCCTTTTCCTAATTTAAAGCAATCTAAATACAGTCCAAGGGAACTTTTACACATCTTATTCTTAGTAATTATTCTGAAGATATTAGCTAAAGACATTTTATACTTTGCATGGTGGTAAACTGTCACATCATTTTAAAAATTTGAAATAAATTTTGTATGCTAATGGTTCTGATCCTCAGAGAGCAAAGAGTTCCTGCTGATAACACAGATAAGTTGAAGACACAACATAATATTAGAGTCCAAAAAAATAAAATGTTCTCATTATTCCCAACTTTAGTCTTAGTTTCTGTTCTATCTCTGTTTTTGTTTGGATTAAGATTTGTATTTGAGGGATTGCACATGGACTAAGTGACTTCATATTCATTACACGTCAGGCTACACATGCAAAGCAGTTTTATAAACCACAAAGCAGGGGCGCCTGGGTGGCTCAGTGGGTTAAGTGTCTGCCTTGGGCTCAAGTCATGATCCCAGGGTCCTGAGATGGAGTCCCGCCTCGGGCTCCCTGCGTAGTGGGGAGTCTGCTTCTTTGCTCCTCCCCTTGCTTGTGCTCTCTCTGTCTCTCTCAAATAAATAAATAATATTAAAAAAACAACAACAACACAAAGTACAGTGAAAATCTAATACAAATGTTTGGAAAAGTACTCTTTGCTCATCCTGTCTATGAAAAGGAGACTTTAAAATAGGTCTGATGTAAAGAAATGCAAAACTTCCCTCCCCCTCATCCCCCTTTCTCCGGTGCAATGAATTTAATTGATGGTATGGATCTGGTTTTGTTTCACATAGAAGAGTAAAAATGTTTGGCCTGATAAAAGAACGGCATTTAGGGCTTTTATTAGTGATACGGTCTAGGGACATATATCTTCTCTTTGGAAATGGAACATAAGTCTCCAGATGGCAAATGACGGGAACTTTGTTAACAATATGAACTAAGCACAGAGCCAGAAATTCATTTCCAAAAAATCAATACTGTTTGTACTGGAAATGTTTGTAAAAATGCCTGGAATACTGTCAACTCTCCATGCACTTTGTGGATTATCTGGGGAAAACATTTAAAACTTGAGAGGTTTTCCTCTGCCATCTGGTTAACCTCTTGTTTTCCTCTGCCATCTGGTTAACCTCTTGTTTTCCGCCTTCAACTCTCAAAAGAATGTGAGCTGATTCCGGCATTAATATACACAGCCTATCATTATGAGCTTAAGTCTGCTTAAAAAAGAATGGCAGTGATTTCAGGGTCCTGTGTAAAAGCTTAGCAATCACTCCTGCCATGTGACCTGTAGTTCATGTGGACGAGGAAGAGAGGCCTCTGTAATTTGCTTATGCATGCTTTGGGCTGAGTAAATCCCAGGGTTTAAGAATTTCTAATGCGCAGGAAACCAAATTCGTGGTTTTATTTTTCTGATTTACAGGTGGTTTTCATGAGCCTATGCAAAAGTTTTTGGGACTGTGGCCTGGTCGCCTTGGACGACATTGTAATAGAATTGGGAAGCTGCTCATCTCCAGGTAAGACGGTTCGGGATTTAAGCTCTCTTTGTTTCCCAAACCTATGCCAGCATACCCTGTTTCTCTAAGATCACACCCAATACATTGAGTCTGGGCTGGCCTCTTAGTTTTGTTTCTCTGGCCAGAAGTGCCCCCTCTCCAGATCTGTGTAGTAAGTTTTGGAATTTAGAAATGATGATTTTTTACGCACAGTGTGACAGTGTGCGTATGGCTTATATTGTCATCTGCAAGAGAGGTAGTGATGGTAATACGTGCTTGAATAGTGGGGACAATACCTGCGAATTCCCCAGCCTAGGACCCAGCACAAAGCGGTGTGTTTAAAAAAAACACCTTCTATTGAAGTTACTGTTAGTTATTTTTAATGGGTCTTACATGAAGGCAGATTTTCCAGTAATAGTAATGAAATCATTATTATACAGACATTACACTAAACACATCATTTTTCTTTTTTTCTCTCTTTTTTAGAGAGTCAGGGAGGGGCCGAGGGAGAGAGAGAATCTTAAGCAACCTCCATGCCCAGTGTGGAGCCTATAAACATGTAATATTTAAATGATAATAAAATAAATATTTCCCAAGTGAATTAAAGGACAGTGGAAAGTGGACCAAGCATTGATGATAGTGACAAAACCAAGATGGTGGCTATGTGTTGGACATTCTTTCTTTTTTTTTTTTTTTTAAGATTTTATTTATTTATTTGACAGACAGAGAGATCACAAGTAGGCAGAGAGGCAGGCAGAGAAAGAGAGGAGGAAGCAGGTTCCCCACTGAGCAGAGAGCCCGAAGCGGGGCTCGATCCCAGAACCCTGAGATCATGACCTGAGCCGAAGGCAGAGGGTTAACCCACTGAGCCACCCAGGCGCTGTGGACATTATTTCTTATGAGAAAATGGTACATACCTCAATCCGGATCATTGGTCCCTGTCTCTACTAATTACCACTGCATCTGAAACCACAGGGTATCTCTTTCTTTAACAAACAGGCAAACTGTGGAATCCATGTGGTGCTAGAAGAGAATCTCCTTGTTTATTTATTGAAAAGATAGTTTGTTTTAGTCCCTTGATTTGTGATGCACTGCAAGGACAACACAAAGAGAAAACAAGAATCTACACTTGAGGCATAGGAGAGGGAATGAGGCTTCATTGGCTCGTACCGTATGTGAAATGAAATGAAGTAAAATCATTATTATGAAAGAGATGTAAAAAAAAACAGGCTATGTGTTAGAGAAATTTGCTAAGAATCTGGGTGTGAAGGCACAACCATGTCGCGGCCGGCGCGACAAATCGACCAGGGTCGAGAGGGTAAGAGGATGGTGAAAAGAAATTAAGAGACAAAGAGATGGGGGCAGGAGGAGCACCAAGGAGCATGTCCAATAGTGCCAATTTTATTCAAGGCAGCAAGGCATTATATGGCTAACAGAAACAATCATAAGAAAGTATCTATTTTTAGCTGATTACTGAAGAGTTTGTAACATGCACAGAAAATCCTTCAAGCTTTCCCATTATCTATTTCCCAAGCACCAATAGCAGACCCTCTAGCGCCAGATGTACTGACTTCAAGGCCACTCAAGACATAGTTTATGTAAGCAAAGCACAGTCTTACAATGGTGTAGTCTATAGCCCGTGCAAGGACAGCAAGGACCAGCCAAGAATTTCTGACCCCGACCAAATCGTCTCTATCTGACTAGCAAACGTGTAGGAAGTCATGTAGGTGAGCTCACAACACATAGCACAGACCCTTTCTCAGTGCTACTCCACTTTATCGACCTAAGCCTTTTGTTGGGCTATTCAGCCTTTAAAGGAGGCACAAGTCAGGGCCTGGTTTGGTTCTCATCTCAAGCCTTATCGTGGCCTCCCACACAACCAAATTTAGGCAAAGAAGTTTCCAGTAAGTGGGAGGTGGCACCTTTCTAATATTAAGAATTGGGGCGCCTGGGTGGCTCAGTGGGTTAAAGCCTCTGCCTTCGACTCAGGTCATGGTCTCAGGGTCCTGGGATCGAGCCCCACATCAGGCTCTCTGCTCAGCAGGGAGCCTGCTTCCCCCCTTTTTCTCTGCCTGCCTCTCCGCCTACTTGTGATCTCTCTCTCTGTCAAATAAATAAATAAAATCTTTTAAAAAATCATCATCATCAAATTTATTGAAGATGGCATCTGAAGACATAAATATTTGTTTTTGGAAATGGAAAATAAGGCTCCAGCTGGCAAAACACTAAGACCTAATATTTGTTTAGCTAATATTTATCGAGAACTTCATGTTCTAAATACTTTACGTGCATGATCTCATTGAATACAGTCCTGTGAGGTAGACAAGAATATGGAAGCACAGGTGGGCGCCTGGGTGGCTCAGTTGGTTGAGCATCTGCCTTCGGCTCAGGTCATGATCCCAGGATCCTGTGATTGAGCCCCACATCAGGTTCCCTGCTCAGTGGGGAGCCTGCTTCTCCCTCTCTCTTTGCTGCTCTCCCTGCTTACAGCCTCTCTCTCTCTCTCTGTCAAATAAATAAATAAAATCTTAAAAAAAAAAAAAAAAAAGAATACGGAGGCCAGAAAACGCCAGTCATGACGTGCGTCCCCCACACACATCAAACTGTGTCTCCAGAAGCACGTTTAGCTTTCGCACCTTCCCCACGTCCCCCGAAGCAGCTCTAGAGTTGTTCTAAGGATTCCCTTCATTCACCCTGGATTTCTGAAGAAACCTCCTATATTAGGCAATTTTCTTATTTTCCATATTTCCATGAAGACAATTTCCCTCCAGCTCTCAGAGCCTTGTACGCTCATTCAGACAAATAAATTGGCCAGTCAGAGGAAGTTTCTTTCTCAGAGTTGTCCCAACTCCTCTGAATCGAGATGTCTGATGGTGCCCCGCCTCCGAGCAGGACCTGGCGTAGGTGGGCGGCCGGTGTTGGGGGGTTGCCTCTCCGGACACCCTGGCGTGTGGCCGGGTGACATGCCCACATGCAGAATGGGCTTCCTGGGAGCCACGGGCCGCGTATTCACTGAAGGAGCCTCAGTAATGACACCTGCTGTCTCCCTGCAGAGAGGCTTCTCCCTCCCCCTGGAGAGTGTACTTTTGAGCAAGATGAATGTGCATTTACTCAGGAGAGAAGAAACCGGAGCAGCTGGCACAGGCGGAGGGGAGAGACGCCCACCTCCTACACGGGGCCCAAGGGAGATCACACTACTGGGGTAGGTGAGTTACGCCACGTGGTGCTGTTTGCCAAGGAAACCCGACCTAGCATTCTAGAGGTCATTTCCTGCATGTTGAGAGGTGCCGATGTGTGTCCTGTGTCTAGGAGGAACGACACAGGCGATTCTACACACCTGGGAGAGATCATGAAATGTGTGCACGGACGATCGTTCTTTCTTTCTTTTTTTTTTTTTTAATTTATTTATTTGACAGACAGAGATCACAAGCAGGCAGAGAGGCAGGCAGAGAGAGAGAGGAGGGAAGCAGGCTCCCCGCTGAGCAGAGAGCCCGACGCGGGGCTCGATCCCAGTACCCTGAGATCATGACCCGAGCCGAAGGCAGAGGCTTTAACCCACTGAGCCACCCAGGCGCCCCTCGTTCTTTCTGTGTATACACTGCTTGCGTGTCCTGAGCAAAGACGATTTAAATGGGCTTACGAAGAGAGGCACACAGAAATAATTTAATCAGAAGTGGGTTTAAAAATAAAAGACAGAGGGACAGTGCGAAGGGAAAAAAATGTCGTGATCGAAGCTGGAGCCAGGACTGAGGCCTCGTATGGAAAAATGTGCTGGCGGACACGGGAGAAAACATTAGCAGGCAAGCGCGACTCTACATTTTCTAGCAGCTGCAGCAAAGATGAAAAACCTGATTCACCGTGTCCTCGGGATAAAGAGGTAAAGCACACCGCCCAAGGGTGTAAGAAGAGGGTGCATTTTCTGTAGAAAATACATAAAGTACAATGTAATAGACTAAACGTTGATTTACTTTCACCACGTGCAGCCGTTGTAAACAACGTCAGGGATCAGATACTCCACGCAGAATAGACCTTTCTCTCCGACACTCTTCATTTCTCTTGGCGTATCCATTGGATGCAAGCACGCTGCTTGGTCCAGGGAAGCAGAACTTGCCCTGATAGTAAGCCTGAAGAGATAAGTCCTCGAGGCTCCTAACAGAGAGGCCGTTATGATGGTAAACACAGCGGTGAGGACATCCGGGTGGCTCAGTCAGCTGAGCACTGGATTCTGGATTTCAGTTCAGGTCCTGATCTCGGGTCCCAGGTTGGGCTCCACGCTCAGCAGGGAGTCTGCTTCTCTCTGTCTCTCCCTCTGTGCCCCCCCCACTCCCACTCACGTGCTGTCTCTCTCTAAAATAAATACATAAATCTTTAAAAATACGTACATACATACATGCAAAGGTGAGTTAGCTACTGCTGTTTCCTGTGGCCTACCTCAAGATAAGCCTGTGGAGTAACTCCAGACAGCAACCTACCGTGTAACCTGTTTGGGACGTGGCTAAACTTGGGGTGGGGTGCACTCAGGAACAGCTTTATTCTTTCTTTGGATGCTTTCTTCACGTGGATCCTAAAGCATCTTCCCTTCCCCATGCCTTGGCAGACCCCATAGCTTCGCAGTCCTGTCGAGGTATGAGAGCAGGTACGTACGTATTTATGTGTGTTACCAAATCCAATCCAAATCCAAATCTTCCATTTCACATTCGAATGAATCACCTCTGTTTCCCTCAGTTTGAGCCCGACTCATAGTTTGGGGATGATAAAAGGGAAGAAAGTTCTTTCGTTTTCTTTGTTTTACTTCCTCCTCTGCCCCTCACTTCGTGATCTTTAACAGGATAAGTGGGAGAGAGAGTGAAAGAAAATAACTTTTAAAATAGTTGGTGCTGTTTCAGATTCTGTCTTGGCTGTTGACTGTCCTCTGTCCTAACAGATACCTGAATACTGGCTCTTTGGGGAAACACTGCGTCTTGCAATTTCTGGCAGTGTACTTCCTGGCTAATCTCCTCTGACCACCTGTTCATTCCCTAGCGCTTGCTCTACAAGGTACAACCCACATAGATTCTCCACTGGGGTTCCACCTGGTGGTTTTGGCTCCGGTCCCTTCAAGAGCTCTTGGTTCCAGCCACCTTCCCAGTGAGTGTCCATTTGGCCTCGTGTGCTAATGCACTCTTGCCTGACTAAGAAGAGGTTGTTCAGGCTGGTCCTACCCCTGACCTTCCATTCTGTCTTACTGCTTTAGCTGGCTGATGCTGGGACAGTGTTGCTTCCATAAGACAGGATGTTTTAGAGATTCAGCATTGGTCCAGTAGAACAGATAGGCACTTCCAGCACGGAGTAGAAGATTCTAAGGGGGCTCTTAGAGTCTGTGAGGCTGTCTCTGGAAGACCAGGGGCTTAAAAAGATAATCCAAAGACCTGTGTGTTAGTACCGTTTTGGTTGGGAATAGTTTATTGCCCTTTGTCGCCGGCAAAATCCACTTAGGGCTAGCTTTAGGAACAACTTGATGCAGAAGACGAAACTGTGCGATCAGGAGCCAGTTCCTCTCCTTGTCCAACCCTCTGCTCTGTCTGGTTTTCTTGGTTGTCTCCAGTCTTAGGTAGGCTTTCATCTCATGGTAGCAAGACCGCTGTAGCAGCTGCAGGTTTTTCAACATTAAATCGAGTGGAAAGAGATAACACAAATGAAAACACAAAACTGAGTCTCAATGGCTCTGACCAACAATGTCTTAAGGGCAAGGTACTGCCAACCTTGATTTTTTGTTTTTGTTTTAAAGATTTTATTTATTTATTTGACAGAGAGAGAGATCACAAGTAGGCAGAGAGGCAGGCAGAGAGAGAGAGAGAGGGCAGAGACTTAACCCACTGAGCCACCCAGGCGCCCCTCAACCTTGTTTTTGAATCCCCATAGGGCTTAATCTTGTACCTCGTATACCGCATATGCTAAAAAATGCCTTTAGAATGAATAAATGAATATAAGTCCTCCCTGACACATATGAATAACTAGCCGTGGGATGCCTGGGTGGCTTAGTCGGTTAAGCCACTGCCTTCGGCTCAGGTCATGATCCCAGGGTCCTGGGATTGAGTCCCGCATCTGGCTCCTTGCTCGGCGGGGAGCCTGCTTCTCTCTCTGCCCGTGCCTGCCACTCTGCCTGCTTGTGCACTCTCTCTCTCTCTCTCTTTCTGACAAATAAATAAATAAATAAAATCTAAAAAAAAAAAAAAAACAACTAGCCATTTATTTAACGAAACCCCTAGAAAACGGAATAGTGGGAAGGTATCTTTTTATTACAAGAGGAGTAGAGAAAGGTCAAGAACGAATCAGGTTGAATTGGAGCCCACTGTAGCCATGATGTGGTATCTGTGTGCTTTTATCTTGGGTGGGAGGAGGGTTGATAGTTTTTCTTCCTTTTCCCAGAGACACCAAGAAGGCTAGTGGTAGCAGATCTGAGAAGAGATACTCTCAAAGAGAGCTATGCTGTGGTATTGCCACAGGGGAATGTTCAGGGCAACAGGCCGTGGAATGTCTTGGACATGGACGAGAAGGCAAAGCAAAAATAGTAAGCAGTGGAGGGAAGGGGTCTTTGGAAGGGCAAGGAGGTCACCACACTCCAGGAGGTACAACAGACCAGTGAACTTTGGACTCATACCCCACTCACTGGCTATGAAACCGTGAGAAAGTTATGTCAAATCTCTCAGTTTCATTTGTGTCATCTCGAAAATGAGAATAATTATAGCTCCATGCCTCCCTACTGCTTTATAGGCTGGTTGAGAGGTTTGGGACGAGATTGCTGCTAGGGTCCAAATCTTAGTTTCACCTTTGAATTTCTCTAAATCTCATTTCCTTAGCTATATGTGGAATAATGAGTACCTACCTCACCGATTGTGGTGATATTTATGTGCGTATCATTCATATTTGAGACAGTATCCAAAACATACTTAGGATGTGACCTGATATAGAATAAATGCTCGATTAATGCTCAATTATTCACTCGTTCCTTCACTCATCAAGTTTTCATTGAGGTCTACTATGTGCCAAGTCCAGTTTAAGTGCTTGGGAAACACGGATGAACAAAACAGACAAAGCAATCATTTGCCGTCACGGAGCTTCTATTCTTGTGTGGTGTGGTGTGGTGTGGTGTGGCGTGGCGTGGTGTTGTGTGTGTGTGTGTGTGTGTTAAAAAGACTTTCTTAAGAAGGCTTTGCAGTCAAAAAATAAAACGCCTGATACAATTTTCTGAAACTTTAAGTCAACTCAGCAAATATATAATCAGTAATTTAGCTGTATAAGATTAAAGGTCTGTTACTTTATTTAAAATAAATCTTAGTTCTTAAAAGTTATTCCATAAAGTACATATTTCCCTGTAAATTCCCTACATATACACAAAAGGTAAAAAGGAAAAGTTAAAAAAAAAAAGCACAATTAAAAAAAATTAAAAACTGACAACAGAAACCACAGCAGGAGGGATTACTAATTAAAATCAAAAAGTTAGAAATTTCTGGTCACGCTCCCCTTTGCCCCCACCCCATCCCTTCCAGCCTGTCCCCTGCCAACTTACGAAAAGGTAACTGGTTAGCCCCTAGAGGGAGTAAAAATGTCACCATTCTATTCTAGTCTAGTAGGTGGGGACAGACAACAAAGACTACACTTAGCTATAAATTGTATAGTATGTTAAAAAGTAAAAATAGCTATAGAAAAAAAAAAAGTAGGGCAGGGGAGCTTGGAAATTGGGAGGAGGATATGAGTGGAGTTAGCTTATCTAAATAGAGTCACAGCTGAGCTCTTTGAGAAGGTAACCTGGAAAGAGCTGGGGTAGCTATGCTAGTGTGTATCTGGGGGGAGTGTTCCAGTGGGAAGCCCCTTAAGTGGAAGCAGGCCCAGTGTGTCCCACAAATAGCAATGAGGTCAGAGAAACAATCGTCGGCCAGGACTTGGCCTTCTCATTAGTTAGAAAGACCTCAGGTTTTACTTTCCCTGAAATGGGAAGATGCTGGAGAATGTTGAGCGTAGTGAGAAAGTGACCTGGCCTGGTTTTGAGGGGATCGCTGTGGCTGCTCTGCTGAGAAAAGACTAGAAGTGGAAACGGGGCAAGAGTGAGGTTGAAGAGCCCTGTGAGGATCTGGTGAGGCATCCAGGGGACCGACGGTGATGATGATGAATTTACAGTGAGGGTGGATGTACCAATGACAGCGGATCGGTCCGGGGGGTCAGAAGGGGTGAAATTCTGGAATGTTTTGAAAGTGGAGCCAGCAGAATCTCTTGATAGATGAAATGTGAGTGAAGAGCAGGAGAGGAGTCAAGGATGAGTTCAGTGCTTGTTGACCTGAGCAACTGGAATGTGAGTTGTTGACAACTCAATAGAGGAGACGGGATGGAGAGGTTCGTTGGGAAGATCAGGAGCTCAGTCGTAAATATGTCAGATTTGAGGTTCTTGATGGATATTCAAGGGGAGGTGTTGAGTGGGCAGTCGGAGGGCCAGGAAGGAGGGCTGAGCTGGAAGTTTTTGGCATATGGATGGGATTTAAAACCATGTGACTGGGTGAGATCTCCAGGGGAGCCCTGGTAGACCCAAAGGTGGACCAAGGCATAAGCCTTGGAGACTCCAAAGTTCAGAAGTCAGAAGAGGAAGAACCACCAAAAGAGACTTGAGAAGAGTGGCCAGTAACTCTGATGACATTTCCACAGTGTTTGTGGGAAGTAGGGACTCAACAAGGATGTCCCTGCCCCTCCCTTCCTTGTCTCCATGATTCCTCCTCCCTTGGCTCTCTTTTCACTGGTGGCCGTGGCTGTGACTGCCCCCTCGTCACTCTCATGCCGACACAGTGGTACTTACCTAATCCTTCCATGTGTCTGTCACTTTTATCTTCCCCACGGGATTGCAGATAACCTTAGGGGCATGTACTTGGACTCAGCATGGCCTTGCTGATGCTGCCTTACTAAAATACCCCAAATACCCCTGGGCAGCTTCATTAAACAACAGAAATTTATTTTCTCATGTTTACAGAGGCTCGAAGTCCAAGCTCAAGGTGTTGAGAGGGTTGGTTTCATTCTGAGGCTTCCCCGATGGGCTTGCAGGTGCCCTCCTTCCGGCTGTGTCCTCACATGGTTGCCCATTGGCCCTTGTTGTCCGTGTCCTGAGCTCTTGTTGTTGGATTAGGACCCACCCGAACAACCCCATTTCAACTTCATTACCTCTTGAAAAGCCCAATCTGCAGACACATCCACAGCCGCAATCCGAAGTACCAGAGTTAGGGCTTTAGTGTGTGAATTTTACAAGAGTGCCATTCAACACATAACAGAATCCTTCCCCGGGGTTAGCTCAGAGTGCTGAGCACTGAAGGAGGAGACACAAAATGGCCTTTGTCCTGCCGCTGACATCCTTCTGCTGAGATAACCTGAGTCTGTTTAATGTGCATACCACATTCTACCCCCACTCCCTCTGCGCAAAATCTGTGACAACCTAGCGGAAGCATGTTCAGTGGACACTCAATGACTCATAAGTTTGCTCCTTTATTTGCCTTTTGCCCAGTTTAGAAGGGCATGCATTAGTTAACTTGGTGTGGGTTTGTTCAAAGAAAAATGATATGATAGTGTTTGCTTTGTCTCTGAAAACGTTGAAGGATGTTTCAGCTGTCTGGATGTTCTGCAAAGATTACAACACAAAAACATCTTTTTTTTTATAAAGATTTTACTTATTTTTTTGACAGACGGAGATCACAAGTAGACAGAGAAGCAGGAAGAGAGAGAGGAGGAAGCAGGCTCCCTGCTGAGCAGAGAGCCCGATGCGGGGCTCCATCCCAGGACCCTGGGATCATGACCCAAGCTGAAGGCAGAGGCTTTAACCCACTGAGCCACCCAGGCGCCCACAATGCAAAAACATCTTAGTGTGCCCAATATTCACTCCCAGCAAATGCTTTTTAAGTTAAATGAAATTCTCTGGTGCACAATCAAGAGAATTCTGATTTTTTTTTTTTCCAGCACATCGCTGCTAGGGTCTGCCTTCTTCTTCAGTCTTTATTTCACCTGTTTCGATGCAAATTTTTAAAAGGTTCTCAAAGCGCCTTTCAGTCTTCTAACTAAAGAAAATCTTTTATAGGTGGGCGCCTGGGTGGCTCAGTTGGTTAAGCGACTGCCGTCAGCTCAGGTCATGATCCTGGAGTCCTGGGATCGAGTCCCACATTGGGCTCCCTGCTTGTCAGGGAGTCTGCTTCTCCCTCTGACCCTCCCCCTTCTCATACTCTCTCTCTCAAATAAATAAATAAAATCTTTAAAAAAAAAAGAAAATCTTTTACAGGTTCGATTTTATTCTACAATCTACAATAATGCAGTAATGCAGATGAGGCAGCGAAGTTTGCTGAGCGTACCTACACATATAGAATTGGATTGAAGGTGTTTTGGTTTTGTTCTTAAAATTACTTTAACAGTTGATTTACTGGAGAAATAATGTTAGCTAATGATCATTTATGGAATATTTACCATGCGTAGGCACTATGCTGGGAACTTTATATCTTGTCTTAGTCAGTATGAGCTGGTTTAACAAAAGTGCTACAGACCAGGTGGCTTAAACAACAAACATTTCCTTCTCTCACTTCTGGAGGCTGGGAAGTCCAAGATCAAGGCATCAACAAATTTGGTGTCTGGTGAGAGCCTGCTTCCTGGTTCATAGAAGGCCATCTTGTCACTCTGTCCCCACATGGCCAAAGGGGCAAGGGCTCTCTCTGGGCTCTCTTTTAAAAAGATACTAATCCCACTGAAGAGAGTTCACCCCTCATGACCTAATCAGCTCCCAAGGGCCTTGACCTCCTAATATCATCACATTGGGGGATAGGATTTCAACATATAAATTGGGGGGGGGGCACAAACATTCGGTCCATAAACACATCCTTACCACAAAGTAAGTGGAAGTAAAGTGAATGGATGGCCTATTTTTCACATGAGAAAACCAAAGCTCAGAGAAGTTAAGTGTTTTTTCTGGGGCCACACAGTAGTAACACATAGAGTAGGGACAGAATCTCAGGACCCCAGTCTCTAATGCCCATATTCTGTCCACACTGTCTCACTGGAATTTCCCTGCCTTATATGACACTAAGAGACCACAGACGACCTGGAAAGCTGTGACAACTTATATGTGAAAGGCACAATTCTTCACATGGCACCATGATCTCACCCCAACACCTTTCAGTCAAAGAGGGGTATTTTCTGTTGGAAAGAATATATTCAAATTGATGGTATTTTTAGACCTCTATAGAAAAGCATCTAGCAGAAAGTAAATTCTTCTCTGAGCTATTTCTGATGTCAGCGATCCCATGTTGTCAGTTGAACTCGAGCACTGTGGCCTGCACACCTGTTGCGTTTCCTCAGTCCTGAAAGGGTAGCTGCTTCTTTCTCTGGCGTCCAGTGGCTGGAACCCATATCTACGTGGATATGTGGGCTCTCAGATCACAATGGGTGACAAGCATCACCCATTCAAACATTGAAGCAAATAAAGTCCCCTTTAACACATTTAGTTGTTCCAGATGCCTGTGTCACAAGCTACATGTCTGTAAGATGAAACATCTTAGAACTGGGAGCGGTCCTAAATCCAGAGACCTTGATTTCTTCCCCATTTTCTGAGCTTCTACATGCCTTGTGCACCGAATAATTGCCCCCAAATTATAAGTAAAGTAATAAGGGTTAACTTCTAGAGATATGGATCCACGTAGAGAGAAGCAGCTAGCTCTCCTTGGGAGCGTCTTGAAGGGTGACTGAGAGCTCACCACGAAGAATGGCTGGCAGGATGAGGTAGCATTTCAGAACGAGGGAGTGGCACGTGCAGAGTGTGGAACTGCTAAGTATCATGGCAGCTTCGGGGAACTGTAAATGATTCTGCTGGGCTGGTCTACAGCACACTGTCAGCCAGGGTTCCCAAGACGGTGAAGTCTTGTATTTTTGGAGGTGTGGTCCCAAGGAGCAGAAGTGTGGAGCAAAGGTAGCAGAGCCAGGAAGGAGGGAGAGCTGCTACGAGGATGCCTCATTAAGTTGGCCATGGCTATGTCCAACTGGCTGCTTGATCCTATGGGAACCTTTGAGAAGCCATGGAGGTTGCCAGAAATATTTTGGTGTTTTGCAAAGCCCCTCCCTGCCTCCGACCCCCCCCCCCCCCCCCCCCGCCAAAGATATCCTATGATCTAGTCTTTTTCGTTAAAAATGTTTGGTCAGTCTTTTTTTCGTTTCAGTTGTTAATACTACCTCAGGCGGCTGAAATGTTAACACTTGTTCAACTGATTGCTTTTGACAAATGCTCTGGAGAGAAGGTAGTCTACCTTAGTCAAATTACATCCAAGGTCAGGTCTACTTCAGTCAGATTAAATAAAGAGAAGCCCTGAGAATGGAACTTTCTGGTGCTTTGCCAAATAAGTCAAATAATGATTTTTTCTGGGGATGGGGTTTTGGGTAGCTCCAAACCAGTTGGGCCCCTTGCAGAATTGCTGTAAGCTACTGCTTTTTCCAGATATCTTGTTTGTAAAGCTCCTGGTTTTCAAGCCTGCCTAAGAGTAGGAGAGATGACGATGGGATTAGTGCACATACAAAGCTCACCTTTCTTTGAAGGATTGTCATTTTTCTTGAATCAACACTCTTAGATTGTTGTATCCCTTTAGTTAATTTCCAGAGTTTGGAATAAGTTGATTTGACAGGTTGTTTTTTGTTTTGTTTTGCTTTGTTTTTGCCAGTGTTCCCATTGCTTTGATAGAGAAACACATTTTCAGAGGACGTTTCTCTGACATTCTCAAAGTTCCACATCCCTCCCCTGCCCAACTTCTTTCTCTTTAACAGATTCAAATTCTTTGATGAAATTCATCTCATCATCTAGTTCTTGGCCATAATACTAAATGCTCATATTATTAAATTATTACAAAGAGTTATTCTGCACTCCTAAAAAGTCTAATAGCTCCATAGCTGGGTCACCTGCAGTTCTGTTTCTATTGTCTCCCCCACCCCACACACACATATTTTGGCCAGTTTCTTGAAATATTTGGCATTTTAATTGAATACTGGATGTTGGGAATGAAAAATTATGGAATCCTTGGTGGTGATGTTTTTCTCTCCAGAGAGGATTCGATCTATTCTCAAGTAGCCAACTTGAGTAGAACAGGTCACCTCGGTCCAATCAGAACTGGGCTAACTTGAGAGGGTGTTGCTTTGCTGGATCAATGTCTTGTTCTCCACTACGCCTGGGGAGTATGCTTTGAGAGCATACACTAGGGTTCTTTTGGGAACCCTCCTCTTTAATGTGTTGTCCTAGACTTTAATTTTTATCTCTTTAGCTGGTAAGATTGCTGAAAACTCTGTTTTATGTTTGGCTTCCTGGCCCTTGCCCTCTGCAGCTTAAGCATTTGGCCGATGACTCAAGGGAAGATTGCCAGGTGATGGGCTCACTTTTCTGTGCCTCTCTTTTCTCACGAAACTTGGCTCTAAAGCCCTGGCTGCCTTTGCAACCCAGAACTCCAGTTATTATCTTCCCAACCCAGCGAGTGCTGTTGAGTTCTCTGCCTCCTGTTAGCTGCTCTCTCCTAAGCTTCTAAACTGAAGGGGCAGATGCCCCACCGGGAAACAGAGAATGTTGAATTCACTTTACTGACCTCCTTTTCCTAGGATCTTGGCCCCCTTGAACGTTTGCTGCTTGGGAAGTCCTCTGCTAGCTCCTAACCAGGTGTTTTCTAAAATATAGAGATGTTATCCATTGGTTTTCCAAATCTTCTCAGCAGGAGTGTAGGTCTGCTATAAATTACTCCACGTAGCCAGAAAGGAATGTCTCTAGTATTTCATTTTTTGGCATCATTTAAGAACGTGATTATTATACTCAAAATTTGAAGGTATTTGCTTTTCTGTGCCAACCAGTCATAGTGACTTGAATGAGATCTTTGTGTCTCTGGCCTCTTTAAACTGTATTCTTTAATTGATGCTTCTGCCTCTTCTACCCAAGGTCTTGCAGTATCTGAGATTATCTTGTTGTAAGGTGTTCTGTTCTTTAGGAAGGGGTAGTAGGAGGAGAATATTAAAATTTACATTTATACTGTCTTTGGCTATAAACTGCCTGAGAGACTATAATTCTCTACTCTTTTCCCTTTATAACTCTCAACCCCGAGTAGTAAATATTGAAGACAACGAACATAGTAAGAAAGTACTCCAAATGTCTTTTATTTAATTATCATGGAAACCACCTGATGATCACCTCATATTTTTAAAAGGTGATTTTTATAGCAAATGTAATGTTGCTTAGATGAACATCACCAGAATTTCTCTCCAGCAGAGAAAGAATAAGAAATAAGAGTAAGAAAACTTTAATTGACTTAACAAATCATTAACAGTTCATTGATTTATAGGATGCTAGAGGTAGGTAGGATCCTATAGATCATCTAAGGCAACCTGGTCATTTTAAATATTAAAACACTGAAACTCACTCAGAGGAGTTTTAATTATTATCTGCTGGGATCCTTAGGATAGCAATAGCAAACGTGTCTATGATTTAGATATACAACTTCAACAATAATGGAATAACGTCCGAAAAAATTCTCCTCCTGCCTGCTTTGTTGATTTATTGCTGTTTTGCATTTAGGTCCTAACAATATTCTCTTTACATCTTTTTACATTACAGGCAATAAAATAATGGCAGTGTGCAAAATGGCAGAACTCCCTCACTGGTACATGAGTAAAATCATAGGTTCAATCTCTGGGCCAGCAACGTAGTATCTTTCTCCTTAATGACTGGAGAGTGTTGGTTTGGTGTTGGTGACAACAGAATCCTTTTTGAATGCAGTGCGTTCTGGGACTTTCAGATGCTATACCTGTACTTGCAGAATGCATTCTACCTTTTTGCTTTCCATCCTTAAAGCCTATCCATTTACACTTGGAAGAACACACACAAGAAGAAAGTAGGAAGAGGAAAAACACACAAAGCTGTTTATAGACAATGCATTGGACGGGCAGTAAATATAGGCCCATCAAATAAAAAGAGCAGCTCACAAAAGCCACAGGTCCGGATGGACATGCCGGTTCACTGTGTGTTTACTAGACTCAGTACACCATCATACACAGCAATTTCAAGGGAGCTGTCGTTCCTGATTCACTATCTGGCAATGCAATAAATCTTTCCAAAATCTAGTGGTGTCGTCTAGTAGAAAGACCAATGAAAGTGAGCCAACTCTGCCACTTGTTGCCTGCCTAGGCTGGGGCGTGGTCATCTAAGTTCTCTGAACCTCAGTTTCCCCAGATGTAAAATGAAGTTAACAGCAGATGTCCTGTTAATCTCTTAGGGTTGCCATGATGACCACAACTAAAATTATAGTTGTGAGAAGCTTTGATAGTGTATCAGCTCCACTCAAATGAATCGTACTGTTATTTTTACAATTTAAAAAAATATTTTATTTATTTGTAAGAGAGATTGTGTGTGTACACACACCAGCAGCAGGGAGGGGCAGAGGGAGAGGGAGAGAGACGAGCGGACTCCCCCTGAGTAGGGAGCCCAATGCGGGGCTCCATCCCAGGACCCTGGCATCATGACCTGAGCTAAAGTTACCCCTGTTATTTTTATAATTAGTGAAACTCTTATTAAATGTGATGTTCATCTCTGAGATGATTCCTTGGATTCATTGTTCTGCATCATCATGTGCGCTTTTATAAATAGAAAATCATGGCCTATGACTATGGGTACAATGACTTAGAAGTAACCAGAACACTTGGCAGACCTTAAAGCAATGTTTTCCAAACTGCCACTGGGTAATTTAAGTGGTATGTGGATGAATATTTTTTAATTTGATACTCATATCCATGTATAGGAAAAATACCTAACCAGTCCCTCAAACCCATTATTTCCCAGATATATAGCTTATTTTCCTGTTTTCATGCTCATATGAAGTTTCCTATTCGAATAAATGTATTTATATAATAAAAATGGAAACTATTTGCTGAAGAATATTAAGTGGATAATACTGCAGGTAATTTGACAGACAAAATCAAAATCATGAAGTTGGTATTTGTTGTATAACTGAAGTTTGGGAAATATTTCCAAAGATTAAGTCAGTCATGTAGCTCCTAGGAAAATAACAACCCAAAACTCTCGCCGTATGATTTGGCTCCTCCATTAATGAAATAATACAGACTTTTGTGACAGATGACTCTGGACCCGCCTGGAGAAGGGAGGGTCTCCGCAGGATTTGTCTTTTCTGACGCAGATGCTACTTATTTACAAGACAGGAAAGACAGGTTTTAAAGTTCGCAGGGTTTTATTGCCTATTGGAATTTTATTAATATTTATGTGCCACCATGCTCTCAGAATCCTCCAAAACATTAGTTTTAGTTGCCCTGGAGTTTACAGGGATTTTGTGGCCCAGAGATGGTGGGATAAAAACATAGGTAACTATCGAGTTAGGTGAGAAAATGCCTTCAACTGTAACATTTCCTAGCTCACGGGAGTCTACCAGCCAATAGATGAAAAGCCCTCCAGGCCCTCCTGCCTGCAGCTGCTTTCTAGAAAAGCAGCTACTCTTCAGTTTCTTCAGGACTTCCAGAGAGGGACAGCATCCTTTTCTTTTGTGATAATGTTCAATGTTCCAATAAGTCTTCCAGATTTCTGATAATTAAGGGCGAAGTCTTTATTTCTAAGAACACTCCCTCTTGTGTGATAGAAATATCAAGGATGCACTAAAATACAAATAATGACATGTATTTATAAAATTGTGCTCTCTGACAAAAGAAACTCAAAATTACATATTTAATGTGTTTGTTATACAGCTGAAATTTATTAGCAGTTGAATTCTGGTCCTTGTCTTTTTTTTTTTTTTTAAGATTTTATTTATTAGAGAGAGAGAGGGAGAGGGAGAGAGTGCACAAGCAGGGGGAGGGGCAGAGGGAGAGGGAGAAGCGGACTCCCCACTGAGCAGGGAACCCAATGCGGAACTCAATCTCGGGACCCTGGGATCATGACCTGAAACTCAGGCAGATGCTTAATCAACTGAGCCACCGACTGAGACACCCAGGCACCCCATGGTCCTTTTCTTTTAAAAACTGTAGTAGTTGAGGGGCGCCTGGGTGGCTCAGTGGGTTAAGCCGCTGCCTTCGGCTCAGGTCATGATCTCAGGGTCCTGGGATCGAGTCCCGCATCGGGCTCTCTGCTCGGCAGGGAGCCTGCTTCCCTCTCTCTCTCTCTCTCTGCCTGCCTCTCTGTCTACTTGTGATCTCTCTCTGTCAAATAAATAAATAAAAATCTTAAAAAAAAAAAATTGTAGTAGTTGATAGCCAGACAAGTAAGAAGGCTACCCAGCTAGTCTGTAACCATCTGAGAAGTTAGCTCCAGATTATCAAAATCTCCAGCGTCCTCCAATCCTTCTCTGGTCTATCTTATCACGCTAGTTCCTGATATTGCCAGATCCTACTTATATAGAGAAGGCTTCGATGGCAAGCTGCTGTTAGAAATTGATGATATATACATAACACAACATTTACCATCTTAATAATTAGCAAGTGTGCATTTCAGTGGCGGTAAAGTCCATTCACACTGTTGAGCGACCGTCACCACCATTCATCCCCAGGAGTTTTTATGTTCTTTCCCTTTCCCCAGACTGAAACTCCATCCCCCTTAAACACTAACTCATTCATGACAAGCTTTAAGAATCATTTAGAAGGTATAATAAAAAAGCAATTTTAGGCGGACACATTTAGCTGTGGTTCTGCCCAAAGTTCTGATGTCTTCCTTTATTTCCTGATTGTTCAAACTCCTCTTCAGCTTAACGAATGGAGTTTAGCTGTTCAGTTCCTGTGGCTCATACAGGCCCCTCGAGCTCCTTCCCGGCCCTGGTGAGAGGGGGCAGGCACCAAGACTGAAGGAACAGCTGCTTTACTGTTCCAAATTATGAATATGGTGTGTGTCTCAACACATCACAGTTGCTGCACAGAGAACAGATGGGACCCCGATCTCCCCGTAGACCCGCTGGAACCCCGTCTTGAATGTTAAACAATGACCCACAGAGAGAAAGTGATTTCAGTTAATAATCTCTTCCACAGATTGGAATCCTTCATGTGCACGAACACGTGAGCTGGTCTGAGGTTTCAGTACTGGGGCTCCCTGGCTCCCATCCAGGGCTTTTGTTTGCTGAGACAGACAGCATTTGGAGTTATAATGTGGCAAAGCTTGTCAACACATGGGGCTTTTCTCTGCTTTCCAAACACATGTGAGACAGACTGGCTCTCTGTGAAGCTCTGATCTTTTCTGGGGAAAGGAAATGTCACATGCAAGTCAAAAGGAAGAACATATTTGGCATCAAGAGGAATAATCAGTCTGTGTATCAGAGAGACAAATTCTGATCAGTTGCCAAATATGTTAAAATTGTTTGTATGTATAGATGTTGATCTAGATTGGTTTAAATCGGTATTACCTTATGGAATATACGTATGTGCTTAACATAGAAATGATATCAAGGATTTTTGGAGAGGCTAACATCACTCCAGAAAAATAGACTGGTGTTAGTACCCTAGAAAGACACAAGGTGTTGTACTCACATCCCCCTGGCTGTTACCTCTGTCTTCCCAAAGTGGAATAATCACATAGCCCCAAAGCCTGGGAGATTTCCTTTCATACCTTATGGTCTGAAACACAAAGATCTCAGGAACCAGAGATGTGAGAAAATGATTTCAGCCTAATATCTGAGACCCAGAGGTATACCAGCTGAAAGCATTTCCAGAGAAATGCGTCACCCATTGGAGGCTAAATGGTTAGTGCATTGTACCTAGAAAAGAATGAATTTCATTTAATCCTGGGGATAATCAGGGGTTTTTCTCTCTTCTAGGATCTCAGACTAATTCTGTCTGGGGCTCATACTATTACTGGTAGGATGCATGCTGTCATCACTAGAGAGAAGGTGAGCCTTAGGTCATCTTTCACTCACGATGGGTCCATCGCTCCCTCTCCATTCTGCAAAGATGTCCTGTCTCTGAGCCCTGATGCTCTCTACTTTCCGTTTTCCCCAGTGACAGCATCTTTTAGAGGAACCTGCTTTTCCTCCCTGAGAGTTTCGTCTTTAGCCAAGGTCCTTTATTTAGGATTCAAGTGGGCTCCTGAGAACCTGAAAGCCAGATACAGAAATTATTTTTCTAATTTTATTCTTACTTTTTTGGAGGAAATTTTTTTTAGGTTAAACATGCAATATGGTAGGGTTCCAGAGTAGTACACCACTAATTTACGTATAGGATAGCATGGGATACCTTTGTGCATGGTTAGGTGTTAAACCGTGGTCATTTTCAAGCTTTGGCCTTATTCTCCATAGAATTAAATACACCCTTCTGCAGCACCTGCATGGCACACTCAGTGAAGCCTTCAACCCTTGATTTCAGCTCAGGTTGTGACCTCGGGGTCATGAGATCAAGCCCCATATCAGGCTCCGCACTCAGCGCAAAGTCTGCTTGGAGTTTTTCTCTACCTCTCCCTCTGCCCCTCCTCACCCCTCCTTCTGGCTGTCTCTCAAATAAATAAATAAATAAATTATACACACACGCGCGCACGCGCGCACGCACGCACACACACTCACACTCTTCTATTAGGATGATGTGTATCTGTATTTGTTCACATCCAGCCTAGCTTAAGTTAGAAAATGTTAAAGAAAAGAATAATGAAAGTTCCTTTCATTTCTGAAAATATAAAAACCCCAGTTCAAAGGCCCTGCGGTGACAGCATTACCTACTATATCCCAGGAACAGCACAGGGACCAAGGTGGTCTCGCAACACAGAATGAGTAAGAAGAAAGGCCGTAGGAGAGGACGGTGATAGAAATCGGAGGTAAGAATATTGTTAGGCAATTATAGGGCCCCGAATGCCATTCTCAGGCCTTCAGCTTTTACTCTGAGGGAAACGCTGTATCAATGGAAGGTTTTGAGCCAAGGAGTAGTTAAGATTTAGCTTCTGTTCACTATGGGTACTATGCTGAGATGAGATTGGAGAGAACAAGGGCAGTGACAGGCGTACTAGCTCGCAGGTACTGGATTAATCCAAGTGAGAAATAATAGTGGTTCGGGCCAGGCGGTAGCAGGGAGATGGTGAGAAGAGAAATGACTAGATTTTGGATGTGTTTTGAAGGTGGAGCAACAGGACTTCCTGACAGCCTGGGTGTGAGAGTGCGGGGAAGAAGGGGTGGCTCAGGACTTGGGGTCTGGCCAGCCAGAAAGGTGCAGTGGGTTCTAAGGTGAGGCCATTGGTGTTTAGTTTTAGACATGTTCAGCTGGAGGTGTCTATTTGAGAAGAAGGGGAGATGTCCACTAAACAGTCTGAATAAGCACATCTGGGTTTTAGCAAAGGAGTTGGAAATTTAAATTGGTACTACAGTAACATACGTAGCATTAAAAGCCTGGAACAAGATGAGATCACTTCCAGAGTCCGTGAGAATAGAGCAGTTTGAGACCAGGGCCTTGGAGCACTCCAAGGGCACAAGGTCAGAGAATAAAGGGTGAACTAACAAAGGAATGACCAGTGAAGTGGGAGAAAAGCCAGGACAGCATAGCGTCCTGCAAACCAAGTTAAGCAAGTACTTGTAGGGGGCGCCTGAGTGGCTCAGTCGGTTAAGATCCTGATCCCAGGATCCTGGGATCGAGTCCCGCACCTGGCTTCCAGCTCAGGGGGAGTCTGCTTTTCCTCTACACCTACCCACTGCTTGTACTCACTCTGTCTCACTCTCTCCCACTTTCTCAAACAAATAAATGAAATCTTAAAAAAAAAAAAAAAAGTACTTGTTGGAGGCAGAAATGATATATTATCATCATTGCTATAAATGAGACAAGAATGACAAGGGCTGGGTATTGACTGTTGGTTTAGTCATGAGGACGTCATTGGTGAACACTCCAGAAACACTGGCAGTATCATTTGTAATATTTTAAAGGAGATGCTGGGGAAGCCTGGTTGATGAAGGCCCCGTGACTTTGATGATCCAGTTTCACAGGGTGACAACTTTACCAAGTGGAACACGGGGAGAAAGGAGTGCGTGGTGCATACAATTTGATAAGACCCACCTGAGCAGGACTATTTCTCTCACCTCTTGAATAGCCCATGGAACTTCTCAGGTCTGTGTTTGTGGAAGTGGGAGAAAGAAGGAATGCCCTGAAGAAGCGTAGATGTAGCTTCTGATCAATTCTGGTTGGGGTATTTCAAGCCTTGCATTTGGGGAAATGACTAGAGCTAATTAATTAAACATCCAACTGTAAAGAAAGATGCCGCTAGAGACCATTTCACTGGCATGCAGTATTTGGGCTCTCTTTCTTTTTACCCTCAATTCAGCCATTAATTTCTGCATAAATAATAACAGAACACTGCGTAAATATTGTGTTTTACATCATGTATATTAAACAATCAGGGTTGGCCAAGAAGACAATAAAAATGCATGCAAACATGTATGCATTGTTTTTCAGGTGGAAGAGACATCAACTTTTATCAAATGACCCAGGGTTAAGAACTACAGAATCGAAATCCAGGGCCTTTTTTTAAAAAATGAGACTTGGGTCTACAGAATTATATCACTGGGGCATTAATTGAGAAATTGGTGTTCATATATTACCTTATTTCAGTGGCTGGATGGTAATTATTAACAGTAACCAGTTATACAGGGGGATGGGGAGGCCATGGCTGATTTGTAGCTATGTCTGTTTTCTACAGGGCAGTTACATCCATCATGGCCCATTTCAAACCACCAACATGAAGTCATTTGGACCTGTCAACCGAAGTCACCCAGTGGACTCTTGGGAGCCAATGGAAGCTGGTTCCAGGACACCACTGTTTTATTTGTGTGCAGACAAATTAACATTAAAAGAGAAGATAATTCCTTAGACCAGGATCAAATATTAGAGTCAAGACTTGAACCCAGACTCTCATGACTACAAAATCCATGTTCTCTCCCCAAAACCCATGTCTGGAAGCTCCAAAACGTTGTCCATGAATTAGTAGGATAAATTCCCATGTGTTCATCAGCACCTCAGGGACATAAAGCTAGTATTATAATAATAACATTAATTGCATCCTATATATTGAACTGAATTTTAAATTATTAAGTGAAAAAAATTATTTTGATGGTTTAGATTGGGTAGCATATCTATTCCTCTAGGATTATATTCTCCAGAATTATAAAATCCTTCATCAGGATGGTGGTCAAGTCACCCACTAACTCTGATTTGTTCCCAGCAACACCACTCAGAAGAGAAAGAAGGGAATATTCCTTGTGCGTGCATGTGTGTGTTTGTGTTTGTGTGTGTGTTTTTGACAATACTCGATTTTGTGTTGCTCTCCAGGCTACTACATGTACATCGAGGCCTCCCACATGGCGTATGGACAAAGAGCACAGCTCTTGTCCTGGCCTCTGAGAGGAGTCACCGGAAAACAGTGCCTGACCTTTTTCTACCACATGTATGGAGCAGGGACTGGCCTGCTGAGTGTCTATCTGAAGAGAGAAGGTGAGAGTGAAGGGTCCCTCTTATGGAGAAGACGAGGTGAGCAGAGCATCTCCTGGCTGCGAGGGCTGATTGAATACAGCTGTGAGAGGCAACACCAGGTAAGCCAGAGGCGACAGGAACCAAGTGATAGCAGGTGGTCCTGTAGGCTTCTGCTGTTTTCTTCTTCTTGCTACCCAAGGGAACGTCTGGTCCTTTCTGGGGGTCATAGATAAAGGCAGTAGTTGTTTAAGAGTAAACATAGTAAGAGTAAACATCTCAGCAGTGAAAGGAAGATGAGGCGTGTAGACGAAGCTTTGGGTAGTTATGCACAGAGTGATTTTTGCGACTCCGTGATGAAAGGGTGGCTATTTTTGTCTTGGCACATTCTGAGTGTCAAGTGCATTCTGTGTGTCCCACGCGTCTCTAAAACGGTCCCCTTTGCTTCCGAACATGGTATTACCTAATTAGTTGTTCCAGCTGCATCCCTACCGTCGTCATTACCCACACGCAAGGGCTTCTGTTGCAAGCCTCTATTTAACAGAGTGCATGGTCCAGAGGAAATGTTCAGCCTCTGTCTGCAGTGACGTGGAAGAAGCTGAGAGTCCCGATCCTAAGTCCCGAGTCTCGTGTGCAGTAGGAGACCTCCGCCCCATGGCGTCCTGGTCGTGAGTGAGTCTGGGCAGCACCAGGAAAGAGCCTTTCACATTCCGATCGGTGAGGCTGAGCAGCCAATCCAGTCTAAAGGTGGGCAGGGGCCTCTTGGCAGCCACGGACTTCACCTGCCTCCTCTGAGCCAAAGCTCCAAAGGGAGAGAACCTTCAGACCCCGGCTCCTCCTGAAGTTGCTCCGTGGAATTCTCCAACGTTCCACAAAAGCGCTGCTTCCCCCTCAGCATTCGGACTAATGAACAGTCTTGGGTCAGCTCCCCTCAGCGTTAACTACTGGCTGCTTGGCTAAGCCCAGATCTTCCTGGGCAAAGGTCTTCACAATAAGGGCTACATGTTACACCATCGTCCAACCTCAGGGAATTGTCTACAGATCTGAATGGGAAGGGACTGCCCCAGCTCTGGCGAGCCAGGTGGAGCAAGTGATAGCGGGAACATGAGCCATTATCCGGGGATGGCCCATTACTGTGGCATGGATAAGACTGGAGAGACTGAGTGAAGAGTAACAGCCCCGGGAATGGTGCGGCTAGTGCTTTAATGTCTGTTACAGAAGGGAAGTGGAGCATTCAGGAACTTACTAATGTAACTGACCATCATTCTGAGAGAGTAGATTAATTTCGTTAGGCTGCCGGGGCACTCATACTGCTACCCTACTTCCATGTTCTCGAAGTGTGGTCCTGAGGCCAGCACCAGTGCTTGAAATGCAAATTCACCTAAAATGACACGTACCTAAAATGCACATTCTTGGGCCTCACCTTGGAACTACTGAACCATACCCTGTGGGGGAGGGGACCAGAAATCTGTGTCTTAGCAAGCCCCCCGGTGAGTCAGATGCGTGCTAAAGATGCAGCATCTCTGTCCTAGAGTAAGTGAGTCTGAGTCTCTCTGGTGGAGCCTGAACATCGATGTTTTTATAACTCCCAAATGTTGCTGGTGCGCAAGAGTTCCGGGATTTGGGTTCAGGAGAGCAGGGGACTTCTCAGCATCTAAACCCAAGGAGCTGAGTCCAAGGCCTTGAATATACTAGACTTGCTGGTAGTTGGTTGTTTGAAATAGTTTTTTTATCCCAACGTAATCAGGCATCTCGGGTAGCATCTTGAGGTGTTCAAGGTTATTTTCAAGTTCAAGGGTACAGAATGGCCTGGAGGATTTTTAGCTCACAACGTGGAAAGAAGACTCCACACCATTCCTCTTGTCTTAAAATGGAACAGATATGAATCTGTCATGAGGAATTTCCTTCTGGATTTAGTGATTCCCTCAGGAATCCCGAATGACTGTCTGGAGACCAGGCTGAACTAGTTTCTCCAAAACATCTTAGTGTCTAATAAAACACAGACAAGCCCACGCAAATAAATCCGCCATCTTCTCCGTGCCAGGCACTTACAGTGCTGGGAGCTGTACGTAGGTTCTTCTGGTTGATCTGATAGCTCCCTTTACAGATGGAGAAACAATGTCCAGCTGGTAAGTGCAGAGTGAGAATTCAGTCCAGATCTGACTGGTCCCAAAGTGTGTATCCCTAAGCCACGACTTTACACCTCCGCCTACCATGGAGGTTCCAAAAATACTCGTTCCCCTGGGTGTCATAAGCACTGGGTGATCTTGGGGAAATCCTCATCCTCTCTTAGAGTGTTTATACATTTTCAAAATGGGGTAATAATTCCTGCTGTGTTTACATCACCAGAGTTAGAGGGTCAAATTAGATTATGTATGTGAAAGGGTTTAATATATTTTAAAGTCACAAAGTATGAAAGGATATTATTGTTTCTAAAAATATATTCCCTCCCAAATATCTCTGGTCTCTAATTCACGTCGCCATGGCAACCATGGTATTCTCAATAGTTACTTTGGCATCCAGACTGAGTGCCTAAAGTATGAGACCAAAATATCTCATTTTAATAAAGATTTATTGACCGCTTGCTATTCTAAGTGCTGGGGATACAACAATGACCATAACATGTAAAGCTCCTCCTCTTTTAGCTGACATTCTAGCGGGGAGAGATTGAAAATGTAAACAAAAAATATATACTGTACCATCATGTGATAATAAGTGCTATGAAAAAAAGTAGGTCAAGCTGATCAGGTAACGAGATCAAAGAAGTATCAGGGTGTAATCGTGAAAGGTCTTGGACATCATGGTACAGTTTGAAATTTATTCCAGAAGCAATGAAGAACCATCAGATGGTTTTAAGGTAATGCAATCTGTTAATATTTTTAAAGGATCACCCCAGCTACTACCTGGGGAGTAGACTGGAGGGAGGCAAGGAGACTTTGGGGCTACTGCAATAGTCCTGGCAGGAGTGGTAGCTAGGGCTATGTGGCAGGGGTGAGACATATCAGAAGCCCACAGGACTTCTTATGCATGGCATTTGGGGCTTTAGAGAAAGAGGCAGCAAGATGACACCATGGGTTTTGGCCTGAGCAACCCCTCGAATGGAGTTACCATTTACTGAGATGGGGAAGGCTTTAGGTGGGGCATATCTGGAGGTGTGAGGGCAGTGTGCACAGGAGGGGTTTTTGGAACATGCAGAGTTTTCACTGTCTGTTAGACATCCACTTGGGTATGTCAAGTAAGTGGTAGGACGTGAGTCTGGAGTTTAGGGAAAAGAACAAGGCTGGAGGAATCAATGTGTGCGTCATCAGTGGGGGTGGGCAGGTGTGGATGACTTTCAGAGTGCTGTAGTAGTGCTGACATTTGAGATTCATCCTAGAGGGGAGGTAAGTGGGTGGCCTCCTGACGACATTCCCATCATCCGACCATCCTTGTAGAAGAAATGCATCAAGTGGTACAATATTAATCGTGCTCCTTCAGGGTTTAATAAAGTGCCAAGCCACCCTTGACTTGCTATCGATCAAAAACACAAAGTGATTTCATTTCCTTTGGATTCCTTGCTTAACCTTTCCTCCTCTGCTCTCTCTGTTTTCCTCCCTGGGTTCTTTTATTTTGATGCCATCGAAAGAATGAATTCTTATGAATTCATTCATCATCAGATGAATTCTTAGCTCATTGAAATATTTACATCATTTATATTGTTCATTACACTACCTCACATTTAGTAGGAATGATTACATGCTGGGTACTCATCTAACACCAGGTTTCCAAATTCTCTTGCTCATGGTATACTCAGTCTTCCTAGTTTTCTCCTGGTGCCACTAGAGCACAAGCGATAACTAACCGTTTTCATGTATTAAGCATTTTTCCAGACAACGTAGTGAGTATTTATGTCCTAACAACTTAGTAGCCATTTGAAAAAAATAATTGCCAAACTGAAAGAAAAAACAAATTGTTCTCTAGTTCTTAAATAACCACAATTATTTAATAATAGAATGTGTATCTGCGATACAAGGCAGAAATCATAATGGTATAAAATAGTTATCCCTCAAGTATTAAGGAAATTCAAAGGAGAAAGTTGTATGAAATCAAGTGCGTGGTTCAACTGCAGACTGTTCTGAATATAATTCCATCAGGTAATTTGTTTATTATGTTTCCACTGTAGACTTGGAAGTCAAAAACCAGATTTTATTGATGTCCAGAGAACCAGAATGCTTATTAACTGTCCTCATATTTCCTCCTATCTGGATGTGTTAGGATATTTTTCCCCTCTTCTAACTCTACTTATTTGGAGTCTCGTTTGGGATTGTGTTCTTAGAATTTTTAATAACGTTATTTTGCCCATTTCTGTCATTAAGGCTTCTTTGAGTCATTAATTTCAAGATAGTTTCATATGCTTATTAATTATCCACTTTATGTTCTTTGATTTAATTTAAATCATAAACTAGTGCAATGGGGAGTCATTTCCTCATAAAATGAGTAGAGCAAAGGTGTCTTCTGGAAAATTTTCATTACCCACGAGCCTCCCTACAGTATTCAGTGGTTTATTAACCATTGTTGGGTCGGCTTTAGAACTGGTAATCTAATCTCTTCTCCCTAGAACCTGAATTTTTGATCAGTTATTTTCTTCTCAGGATCTAAAGTTATGGAACTGCTTCTCTCCTCCTGGGTTGTTCTTGGATGTTATGGTATCTAACATGATAAGTGAACCATTGTCCTTTTGGTAAAGTTAATGATTATGCTTTGCTGTTCATTCATGATCTCATCGGCCATGTTAAGTTCTCCCACCTGGTACCAGTATCACTGTAGATTTATGGAGAGCCCAAGAAAGCTTAAATTTCTGGCCCATGACTTTCATAGGCCCTATGAATGCTAGGACTAGAATATTCTAGGTGGGGAGGGGAAACCAGGTCACCACCAGGGAGCATTTCTAGGTGAGCATTTCTGGGAAATTGCATAAAGAAATCTCAGAAGAAAGGGACCGAAATCTCCAAGGCTCTAGTAACATACTGTGAATTTCTTTAAAATCCCAAATAAGTATTCTCTTTTGTACCTAAATTTGAATTTGTGATTTTGTATCACTTTTCTTAAAGGAGGTTGAAAAACAGTCTAAGCTTTCAGACCCACACAGCTTGGATCTGCCCTTGACAAATATTGGTTTTTTGTTTTTATTTATTTTTTTAAAAATGTTTTATTTAAATTCAATTTAGTTAACATATAGTGTTTTATTCATTTCAGAGGTAAATTTTGTGATTCATCAGTTGCATACAACACCCAGTTTTCATTACATCGAGTGCCTTCCTTAATGCCCATCCCTCAGTTACCCCATCCCCCACCCACCTCCCCTCCAGCAACCCTGTTTGTCCCCTAGAGTTAAGAGTCTCATATGGTTAGTCTCCCTCTCTGTTTTTATCTTATTTCATTTTTCCTTCCCTTCCCATATGTTCATCTGTTTTGTTTCTTAAATTCCACGACTGAAAGCATATGGTATTTGTCTTTCTCTGACTGACATATTTCGCTTAGCAAAATACCCTCTAGTTCCATCCACGTCATTGCAAATGGTAAGATTTCATTCTTGTGGGTGCCCAAATAATATTCCATTGTATATGTACCACATCTTCTTTATCCGTTCAGATGTCAATGGACATCTGGGATCTTTCCATAGTTTGGCTATTGTGGATGTTGCTGCTATGATATTGGGGTGCAGGTGTCCCTTCAGATAACTGTGTATCCCTTGGCTAAATACCTAGTAGTGCAATTGCTGGGTCATAGGCTAGTTCTATTTTTAACTTTCTGAGGAACCTTCATGCTGTTTTCCAGAGTAGCTGTACTGGTTTGCATTCCCACCAGTATTGCAAGAGGGTCCCCTTTCTCTGAACCTTGCCAACATCTATTGTTTCCTGACTTGTTAATTTTAGCCCTTCTGACTGGTGTGAGGTGGTATCTCATTGTGGTTTTGGTGAGTCTTGTTTTGTCAGGATGACTCTATTTCTAAATTCAAACTTCATTACTTTTCAGGTAATTTTTGAAGCCATTCGGGGACTGTCCCTAAGAAGTGATATTGCCATTGATGATGTTAAATTTCAAGCAGGACCCTGTGCAGGTACCAGTATGTTTCCCAACGATATCAGCTTGATTGAAAAGGGATTTTGTAACAGTGTCAAATCATAAGAATGCAAATTAAGCATTTTTTTACAACAAAAATAGAAAAAATTACTATTGTCTATTTTCTATTTGTCTTTCCTGACAGAAATGGAAGATTTAACCCAGCAATCATCGGGATATTCTGAGGATTTAAATGAAATTGAGTTTTAAGAAATGATCTAAATTGGATGAACTAAACAAGAGCCATACCTCTCTTCCATCAAAATGAAACCAAAACAGACGAATACTGGACAGTCTTAACCATTTCATAAGTCATAAAATGACTTCACAGCACAGCACTCTTTTTCATTATTTTTGCAAAAAATACTGACTCAGGGCTTTTTGTTTTGTTTTGTTTTCCTTTTTGCGTTTGACAACTGTTCCGAAAGTACAGGCTGTTGATTTTTGCAAAGATCACGCATCTTAACTTTGGTTCCAGTTAAAAATACAAGTGTACTCTACTGCAGTCATTTTAAAGTATGCAAATGAAGGGCACAACAAAATGTGCTCATTTAACTCTGCATTCAGTGAATGTATTGGGAGGAGACTTAAGTCTTGGCGGGTTTCTTTTTGAATTTCGAGTGTCGTAAGTATTTTTAAAGTAATAATGTGAGCTGTCAGTATCTGCAGGATGAATGCAGTTTTTCATGGCAACAAGTCAGTCTAAGAAAATGAAATCTTATTCCCTGTGTTTTCTTCGTAGAAAGGGAGTATTCATTTTTTCGGAGTATCAATTTTTAAATATTTTTACCATAGGTGATAACAAAGGACCTTTTCATGAATGTCCCAGGGTAAGTCAGTATTAATTAATGCTGTATTACAAGGCAATGCTCCTTTCTTTTTTTCCCCCTTTGAACTACTTTTGAAAGTCACTCTGAACACATGGATTAGAAATTGCACTCTTTTTACTGTAAAGCAAGCTTGAAAATGTTTATGGACACACACCCAAAAATTTTTAGGTTGTGTTAAGCAGTTTTACTGTTTTGTTTTGTTTTTTTTTTTTATAAGAAATGTTTTGGTAAGGTTTTGAGTAATATGAATTCAAGCAGATATACTAAACTGCTGCTTTTTATTTACATGTTTAGAAAATTGTACATACATGTTTGTATACCCAAACAGCTATTATAAGATTACCTAATAAAAGGTTATTTGAAAGTCTTTTCCCTAACAATTAACTCATTTCTACGTTATTTTTCTTGTTCAGAAGCTCTCCGGTACACAACTGCTGATTCTAGTTTGGATTTCTACTCTGCCACAATTAAGTTCTTCTTAGGCCTTCTATTAGTGATAAAAGCACTGCATACTTTGATACAATAATTAATTTTTAAAGTGTTTTATTTTACATAAGCTAACTTAATTTTCCACCAACTTTTATCTTATTAGAATATAAACATTATGAGCCTAGGGATTCTTGCATGTTTTGTTTACTTTTGTAGTCTCAGTACCCAGAACAACGTCTGGCATGTAGTAGCTGTTCTACATATAAATGTTTGTTTAATGAATGAATGAATGAATGAATTTAACTGTCCCCACATTCTCCAGATTGGAGATATTATTATCCATTTTTACAGAGAAAGAAACCGAGGCTCAGAAGAGTGAACAAATTATTTAAGATCCCATAGCTGTTCACTGAAGGAACTTGGAGTCGTCTCTCTGACCCCAAGGTCCATACCTTCTCCTGCTTTGCATGGCCAAAAACCCATGGTTCTCACGGAATTGGGTGGTATTCTCACTTAAGAACGTCAGAACTCTCTGGGTGCCTGGCTGACTCAGTCTGTAGAGCATGTGACACTTGATCTCAGGGTTGTGAGTTTGAGCCCCACGTTGGGCATAGAGATTACCTAAAAAAAAAAAAAAAATCAAAACTCTTAAATTAATCTGTAAAGAGTAGTATACTTCCCTGAAGACCACATTTCTTGGAAAGTAAGAAACGAGACTCAACTCTTCAAAATAAATATCCCAAGGTTTATGAAGAAAATGAAATAAACTTATAAAATAGAGCAAAATTTTGCAAATCAAATCCCTAAATAGAGTCGAAACATTGAGGAAGGTGTCAAGATGTGAACCAACTCAACAGTATACTAGACATTATAATTTCCCAACCCTGTTCTTCCTGTCCAGAGCTTAGTTGTATTTGCTGAATAAAGAAATGAAAAATTTGGGCGCCTGGGTGGCTCAGTGGGTTAAGCCGCTGCCTTCGGCTCAGGTCATGATCTCAGGGTCCTGGGATCGAGTCCCGCATCGGGCTCTCTGCTCAGCAGGGAGCCTGCTTCCCTCTCTCTCTCTGCCTGCCTCTCTGTCTACTTGTGATCTCTCTCTGTCAAATAAATAAATAAAATCTTTAAAAAAAAAATAAAAAAAGAAATGAAAAATTTGTCCCCAAGACCTAACACAATATCTCTTGCATAGCAAGGGGATTGTAATAGGTAGTGACTAAATGAAGTCATTCGCCAGCCTCCTTGCTCACGGATTACTTAAATCCATCATAAAAATCAGAGCTAACATTTATTGAATACTTACTGTCTTCAGATATCATTCACTTTGCATGAATTCACCCATTTAATCCTGATAACAACCCATGAAGTAGATCTCGTGATATTTCCACTGTATATGTAGAGAAAATGAATTTGTCCAAGTTCAGCAGCTGGTGTAGGGCTTAGGTTTGAACCTGAGTGTGTTTCATTGCCAAACCTGTGCTCTGATCCTAGCAGGACCACCTCCTGAACCTGCCAGCTCTCCTGCCAACTCCACCCCCAATACCAATTTATTTATTTATTTTAAAAAGTATTTTTATTTATTTATTTATTTGACAGACAGAGACCACAAGTAGGCAGAGAGGCAGGCAGAGAGAGAGGAGGAAGCAGGCTCCCTACTGAGTTGAGAGCCCAGCATGGGGCTCTATCCCAGGACCCTGAGATCATGACCTGAGCTGAAGGCAGAGGCTTTAACCCACTGAGCCACCCAGGTGCCCCCCCAATACCAATTTAAACCATAGGCAAAGGTTCCAAGTTTCTCTCACTCCAGAGGATTCATTGGGTACCAAAATTGCACCAAAGGTTGCCAAACCCGAAATAGTACTGGTGTAGTCATTCTGGAAAACAGTAAGGGCAGTTCCTCAGAAAGTTAAAAATAGAGCTACCCTATGACCAGCAATTGCACTACTGGGTAATTAACTAAAGGATGCATAGTGGTCCAAAGGACACCTGCACCCCAGTGTTTGTAGCTGCAAGGTCCAAAATAGCCAAACTATGGAAAGAGCTCAGATGTCCATCGACTGATGAATGGATAAAGATGTGGTCTATATACAATGGACTATTACCCAGCCAGCAAAAAGAATGAAATCTTGCCATTTGCAATGATGTGGAAGGAGCTAGAGGGTATTATGCTAAGCAAAGTAAGTCAGTCAGAGAAGGGCAAATACCATAGGATTTCACTTATATGTGCAATTGAAGAAACAAAACAGATGAACATAGGGGAAGGAGGGGGAAAAAGAAAGTGAGAAGTAAACCATGAGACTCAACAACAGAGAACAAAATGAGGGTTGGTGGAGGGAGGTGGATGAGGGATGGGCTAAATGGGGGATGGGCACTAAGGAGGACACTTGTGATGAGCTCTGGGTGTTGTATTGAAGTGATAAATCCCTAAATTCTACTCCTGAAGCCAAATTTTACCACATATGCTAGTTCACCAGAATTTAAATAAAAACTTGAAATTAAAAATAAATACTAATTGGGACACCAGCTTTGGGAATTTGGAGGCAAAAGGTGGGAGTTGGCCACTAGTTATTAAGTTATGGCAGAAAGGAAAGAAGTGATTGTTACCAGTTGTTAAGAAGCAACGGGTAGTTTTATATCTGAGGAGAGAGGAGGTAGAAGGTAAGAGGACTAATTTACCCTTCTTCACTTATGTTCATTTGGCAGAATTCACTCTTTGGATGCTTTTCTTCCTTTCCAGGCTGGTCTTGCCATTCATTTTAACTATATCTCGCCTGGATGAAAATATGAAAGTACAACGTAGTTTCCTCGGGTTTGGAAATGCCCTCGCGAAAGGCGTGCCAGCTAATGGGTACAACGCGACCATTCCTGCACAGGATTTGCATTTACTTTATCTAAACCCACAAGTGCTTCAAAGGCAATCTACTTTATCCAGACAGACCGCCTTCTCTACTACAATTTGCTGTCTGGGTTGATGTGTAGAAGGCAGTGAAGCAGAAGATAGGACCTCTGAGTCAAGGTCTGATTTCACGTGGAATAAGAAAAGATTCAACAAAGATTTGGTGACAGGGGCACCTGGGCGGCTCAGTTGGTTGGTTAAGTGTCCTGCTCTTGGTTTCAGCTCAAGTCATGGTCTCAAGGTGTCCCAGCTCAAATCCTGGCCTTGCCACTTACCAGATTCAGGACTAGGGGCAATTCACTTACACCGTCTCTGATCCCTACTTTCAGTCTGCAAAATAGGGCGGACTACTCCTTGTTTCTACTTCTTCAGGTTGCTGTAAAGATGAAAGTGATAACTACAAGCACTTAGTGTCTGACACACAAGAGCTGCCCTAGTTTATTTTAGAAGGTTTGAGTGAAAATTTTTTTAATAAATCACAGTTCTTTCAATGTATTCTTTCTCTCCAAAGGAATTGTGAGTTTATAGTGCCATCTTAAGGAGAAAGCAACCATAGAATCTTGTCGCTTACCACGTTTTCCCTTTGTACTAACAATGCTAGGCTCATTTTAACCAGCAGCTGGGCAGTGCCTTTCCCTTTGCTCTTCCTTCTCCAGTTGCCGTTGGTGGTTCTTTTGGGCGGCTCGCCCCATGTATACACCCGAGCAGAAGTTATCATGCTAAACCTAAATTCTTGTTCTTAATGGCCATCTTCTCAAGAATGGTCACTTTCCAGTTTTGTGCCCCCACCTGCCTACCACACTCAACAAATATTTCTGGACTAAAGAAACAAATGCTCAATTAAAAACATTTAGTTTAATACAAATATGTATGTGGATTTCAGGAATCACAAGGGATATAAAGATTCTCATTTGTCCATCAACATTTCATGGTCTGGAAACCCATGCTCTAAAAATTTAACATGAAAATGTGTCCCTGGCCAGTGAGGACCCTTGGAGCAACTGGAAAAAACAACTTTAAACCTTCTTTAGGGGGCCATAACTTTCAACCCAGGTTACACACATTTCCCACATATAAAACTACACAGAATGACTCACAATCCAAAATTACAACACATTTGGTCAGCTGTCAACAGCAGAATTAGATAACCAAGACTTCACAGCATGATATTTTTTGATAGACACTTTAAAATAATGATTTTTAAAAATAGACACACAAAAACAAAAACAGTGAGCACATAAAAAGCAATATGCTATGAACTAATGAGCAGGCAGAATGATTTTAAAGGGAACCAAATAGAACTTCAACACATGAAAAATAGTCATTAAAATTAAAAATTGAATGGAAGAGGCAAATAATTAATCATGCCTAACAGGAGAGAACTGGTGAACTAGAATATAAGATAAGAAATGTGAATACAATAGAGAGAAAAAAATGAAAAATATGAAGGAGGCAGAGAATGAGAACATACAGAGTATTACAGAAAAAGTTCCCGAAAGAATGGGGGAGGGAAGATTCAAAAGGAGAACATTTGAGACTGTTTCAGAATTGGTTATGGACAAAATGTTTCAAATAAGGAAATCTAACCAACTCTGAGCAATGTAATGAAAATAAATCCATACCTAGATCCATCATTATGAAATAACAAAGGCAGAGAGATTTCAAATGCAACCAGAAGGAGAAGACTGATGAATTACAGAGGAATAAAAATTAAACGAAATCAAACTTCTCATTAATGAGGAAGGTGTGAAAACTGTGGAGTAAAACCTTCAACATCTGCTGAGAGAAAATCACGTCACCTGGAATGTTATCATTCAGAAGAACAAAATCATGACATTTTCAGATAAAGAAGAAATCATGTATTATTCCTATGTATGTGTATAGATATGCATGACTATATTCATATACAGATATTCCTCAACTTACAATGGGGTTATACTCCGACAAACCCATCATAAGGTGAAAATATCCTAACTCAGAAATGCATTTAATACACCTAGCCTGCTGGTCGCCATAGCTAAACTTACCACCTCAACCATGCTCAGAACGCTCACATTAACCTCCAGTTGGACAAGATCATGGAACACAAAGCCTATTTTGTAATCAAGTGTGGAATATCACATGCAATTTCTTGAATACCGTATTGAATGTGAAAAACAGAATGGTTGTCTGGGTACAGAATGCTTGTGGGCTGTTCATGCTTGTGATCCCGGGGCTGACTGGGAGCTGCGGGTGCTGCCCGTGCCTAGCATCACAAGGGAATATCGCATATGGCTAGCCCAGGGAAAGATCTACACTCAAAATCTGAAGCATGATTCCTCCTAAACGCGTATGGCTTTCACACCAATGTCAAGTTGAAAAATTCTAAGTCAAACCATCCTTGGTCAGGGACCATCTGTACATCTAGATCAAGGGCAGTTAAAAGTACCACCTATCAAAATTAATGGGATGTAGCTATTAACATATGAAAAGAATCTTGTCACCTTAAATTATTCATTTAAAAACTGGAAAAAGAGAGAATTATTGAGACAAGCAACAAACTTAAGTTAGAATAAGAACAGAAAATCTAAAGAAAGAAGGAAAACAGAAAGCATACATTAATAAAATAAAAACAAAATCTAATAGGGAAAAAATTAATAATCTGTGAAAGCATCTCAAGAATTAGACTAGCAAATTAAACCTAAAAGACAATACCACCCTAGACCCAGGTGAAGGGAGCCCCCATCCTGAGAGCCTGTTGTGGGGACTCCAAGCATTCCATGAATGGTCTCAGATTGGGCCATGAGTTGAGAATGCCAGGCTATCACTATGTCTCATTCTTTATTTAAATTTTATTTTAATTAATTGGTCAATTGATTGATTAATTAATTTCACATGGCAGATGGAAGCAACCGCAGATAGGCCTCAAGGATCAATGGAGCTCTTACCATGCCCAGGAAGAGCTATGGTCTTGGGGAAAAGGTGGTGTAAGAGGGGCTGTGGCCAGACGTGGAGGAACACACCCTCCTCTAAAAGGCAGCTGTGCTCCAATCCCTAGTGAACCCAATCAAAAGTCAGAGGACAAGTGAGCCTTGATGATGACACAGGCCAGAGAAATCTATCTCCCAGGCCACAGAGCAGGGTGAAGAGGGGAGGACAAGGGATACAGAGGGGCAAGCAGAAAAAACAGCACAGAATCTTTGTCTCTTGATGCATTTGCTCTCTCTCTCTCTCTCTTTTTTAAGATTTTATTTATTTATTTAAGAAAGAAAGTGAGATCACCAGCAGGGAGGAAGGGTAGAGGAGAAGCACACTCCCTGCTGAGCAAGGAGCCCAACGTGGGGCTGGATACCAGGACCCTGAGATCACGACCTGAGCCAAAGGCAGACCCTTAACAGACTGAGCCACCCAGGCGCCCCGCCACCCCTACCCCCCTGCATCTTTCTTTTGATCTTAATGAGAAGGAATAGGAAGTTTCTCCGTTAGTTATCATGTGTGCTCCAGGTTTCTGATAAGCAGCATCCCTCAAGTTCAGAAACTTCAGTACCATTCATAGTTTTCTAAGAACTTATCACAAATAGACATTGAATTTTATCAGATGCTTCTTTGCATATGTTGAGGTAATAGGATTTTTCCCCTCTAATTTTTTAACATGGTGAATTACATGGATATGTTGTAGATTCTTTTTTTCTCATTTGGAATATCTAACTTTTTTTTTTAAGATTTTTTTTTAAATTTATTTATTTGACAGGCAGATCACAAGTAGGCAGAGAGGCAGACAGAGAGAGAGAGGAGGAGGCAGGTTCCCCGCTGAGCAGAGAGGCCGATGCGGGGCTCGATCCCAGGACCCTGAGACCATGACCTGAGCCGAAGGCAGAGGCTTTAACCCACTGAGCCACCCAGGTGCCCCTGGAATGTCTAACTTTTATGTGAAACATAATCCAATACAACTGTGAAAGAGTGTAAGGCATGTGTGGCCAATGTTAAAGAATAGTAATGAGCACTCGTGTACCGTTGATCCTGCCTGAGAAACAGAACATTATCAATAACTCAGAAACAGTCTGTGGACGACGGCCCCATGCCACATCCTTCTCTTGCCCGGAGAGGTGACCATCATCCTACAATTCATGGTAAGCCTTCCTTGGTTTTGTTTTTTTATAGTCCTATTTGCTATCTATGCATCCTAACAATATATTACTTAGTTTTGTTGGTTTTATACAAAGGTAGGGTGCCTGGGTGGCGTGTTGATTTTGGCTGGGATCATGATCTCAGGATTGTGAGACCGAGCCCCACCTCAGGCTCTGGCTCTGCATTGGGCATAGAGTCTGCTTGAGATTCTCTCTCTCCCTCTCTTTCTGCCCCTCCCCCCGCTCATGTACATGTGGCCGCACACACAATCTCTCTCTCTCTCAAAAGAAAAATTATACAGAGGAAATAATTGTGTGTATGCATGTATATATACACACATATGTATATATACATATATACACACGTATACTATAAGCATATATACACATGTATACATATATACACATATGTATGTATACATATATATATATCCACCTGTAATTTATCTTTTTTTGCTCAAAATTATGTTTTAGAGATTCAGCAATGTTGAATTTCTAGCTGTAGTTAATTCATTTTCACTGTGGTATGATATTCTATGAAATGATTATATTGCAATTTATTAATTCATTTTACCATTGATGAATATTGGAGTTGGTTCTAGTTTTTTGCTCTCGTGACAATTTTGCTAAAATATATTTTGTTCAAGTACCCCGGTACCCATGTGAAAGAATATCTTTGGGTTGCCTCTTCGACACGTGAATTGCTGGTTTGCACAATAGGTCTGCTATGCTCAGTGAGGGAAAGTTCTTCCCAACTACACAACTCTTACCAGTGTAGCTGAGTGCCAAAAATATGCGAATGTCAGATTTTAATTTTTGCCCATCTGGTAATTAGGAAATTGAATTTCATTGAGGTTTTAACTTACATGTCTCCAATTACTAATTCAATTGAGCATCTTATCAGTGTTCTGTGACCATTCATGTTTAACCTTGTGCAAAATGCCTATTTATTTTGCCCATTTTTCTAGTGAACTGTGTATCTTTTTCTTACAGATTCATAGGAATTCTCTTAATATGCCAGATACAAATTCCAAAATTTGATTCATGAAAGCCCTTAGTTTTTAATGTGTATGAATTCATAATCTTATTTTCTTTATGATTTATACGTATTTTTTGTCTTAAGAAACTCTTACCCTGTGATTTTAAAGATATTCCCATATAGTTTTTTCTAGAAAAGTAAACTTTTGTCTATTTCCTTTAAAGTGTTTGATTTCTCTGGAATTATATCCAGCCAACTTGTTAAGCTCTCTATTATTTCTCAGAACAGACTCTATATTTACATTCATCTCCTACCGTTGCTGCAACAAATCACGACACTCTTTGTGGCACGAAATGACACACTCATTATCTCATAATTCTGTAAGTTAGAGTCCTGAAAATGAGTCTCATGGAGCTAAAATTAAAGTTTCGGCAGGGCTGTGTTCCTTCTGGGGGCTCTAACAGAAAATCCGTTTGCCTTTTCTGGCTTTTAGAGGCTTCCCGCGTTACTTGACTCAGGGCTGACTTCCAGCTGTGTTCTCGCTCTAATGTCTGCTTTCATTGTCACATCCCCTCTGACCCTGACCATCCTGCCTTTCTCTCTCTCTTTTTTTTTAATATTTTATTTATTTATTTGACACAGAGAGAGATTACAAGTAGGCAGAGCATCCTGCCTCTCTCTTATAAGGACCCTCGTGATTATATGGGTTCACCTGGATGCTCCAGTAGAATCACTCCATCTCAAGATCCTTACCTTATGGCATCGACAAATTGGACAAGATAGACAAAAGAGAGACATTTGACATATTTCTCAAACAATCAGTTACTAAGAAATTGGCCACACATAACAATGTCAAGAAACTGAAGGAAAGTAATTAGCATGGTGTATAGTCTAGCAATTTTAATTCTTGGTCTCTATCCTAGGGAAATTCTAGCACCTATACATAAAGACATGTTTGGGATGTCCCCTAAAGCAATGTTTGTAAAAATGAAAAATTGGAAGCAATCTTTACGTCAAATCTGTAGAGTAATGGATAAAGTGAGATGCAGTTATACAAAAACCTGCAGCACTTAAAAAGGAACAAGTTTTATATGTGTCAACGTAAATATATCTCAAAAATATATTTTTGCATGAAAAATAAAATTACAAAACTATTCTCACCGTATTTTTAATATTAATACATTTATCTGTATGCATGTAATATGTCTTTATGTAACACATTTATGTAATGCATTCACACTCAAAATATTACTACATATTTTCTGTAGATAAAATGCATGCAAAGATAAAAATGACCTTAAAGGACATTACATTACACACTGAACAAATGTATAGGTAGGGGTAGTTAACTCTGGAGAAAAGGGGCACAGCAGCAAGATTGAGGGGAAAGAATGCCAAATGTACACTAATTTGATCTGTGTTGTTTTATTTTTTAAGAGGAGAATGTATGCATGTGTTTCATGCGTAATTGTTTAAAAAGTAGATAATAGAAAGACAATAAGATCATGCCACATTGTTAACAGTGTTAATTCCTTTTTTAAAAAAAAAATCTTTTGGGGTGTCTGGGTGGCTGTGTGTTAAGCCTCTGCCTTCGGCTCAGGTCATGATCCCAGGGTCCTGGGATCGAGCCCTGCATCGGGCTCTCTGCTTGGCAGGGAGCCTGCTCTCCCCCTCCCCCCGCCGCCTCTCTGCCTACTTGTGATCTCTGTCTGTCAAATAAATAAATCTTTTGAAAATACCTTTAATCAATCCCTTTTGGATATTTAAGTTAATTCCAATATTCTGCTAAAATAAAACATGCTCTGATGAACATCTCATCTTCACATTGCTGAATATTTACTTAGGGCAAATTCATGAAAGGAAAATACTGACTTAAGAGGCATGAACAATTTTGGTGTTTTCATCTGTATTGCTAGATTATACCCAAAAACTTGTTGAACTGATCTCCTCTAATTTCAGCAATTTTCCTTTTGGTGCTGGAATCTCTTTTTTTTACTCTTTCACCAACATTGGATGAAAGATTGTAATTTTCAATTTTTGACTAATTTGAATGGCCAACTTTATATTTGCTTTGTAATAATTTGCACTTTTTTAATACTTGGTGTGAATATTTTTTCAAATATCTGTGGCCATTTTGGTTCTTGTTTTGTGATATTGCTTGTTTTAGATTTCTTTTCAAATTTTTATTTAAATTCTACTTAGTTAACACACTGTGCAATGTTGGTATCAGGAGTAGAATTCGATAATTCATCACTCACATATGATACCCAGTACTCATCACAAGTGTCCTCCTTAGCACCCATCACCCAGTTAGCCCAATCCCCAGCCACCTCCTTCCACCAACCCTCAGTTTGTTCTCTATCTTTAAGAGTCTCTTATGGTTTGTTTCCCTTCTTTCACCTTTCTCTCCCTTCCCATTAGTTTGTTTTATTTCCTCAATTCTACATATAAGTAAAATCATATAGTACTTGCCTTTCTCTGATGGACTTATTATTATTATGATGGACATAATACTCTCTAGTTCCATCCATGTCATTGCAAATGGCAAGATTTCATTCTTTTTGATGGCTGAATAATATTCCTCTCCGTGTGTGTGTGTGTGTGTGTGTGTGTGTGTGTGTGTGTGTGCACCAAATCTTCTTTACCAATTCATTCCATTCATCAGTCAATGGACATTTGGGCTCTTTCCATAGCTTTGCTATTGTTGATAGTGCTGCTATAAACATCAGGGTGCATATACCCCACCGAATCAGTATTTTTGTATCCCTTGGGTAAATACTTAGTAGTGCAATTGCTTGATCATAGGGTAGCTCTATTTTTAACTGTTGAGGCCCGTCCACACAGTGTTAATTCTCTTTTAAAGATGTATTCATTTACTTGAGAGAGAGAGAGAGAGAGTGGGGTTGGGGCAGAGGGGGACGTGTCAAGCAGACTCCCCAACAAACATGGAGCCGGTCCCATCACCCATGAGATCATGACCTGGACCCAAAGTCATGAGTCTGAAGCTTAACTGACTGAGCCACCCAGGTGTTCCTGTTAATTCTTGATGGTAGGAATATGCGTGCATGGCTATTGGTTTCTGTTTTGTGTTTTTTGGGGGTTTTCAAAATTCATAAAATAATAACAAAAACACAAATGCGATTTCAATTATAAAAGGAATGTTTGGCTACCAATCAAAACAGTGGACGTGAGAACTTAAAACCCACGAGTTCATGGGAGAGTTTATTTTATATTATATGGAGCGAATTTCAACAGATTTAGCATGACTCTGACAATTCCCAACTTTCTTTCTTCGGGGAAGTAACACAGCGTGAGGGGAAACACTCGCTCTCCCCTGAGATGCCTCTGACCCAGCCTGGGCAAGGAGGACTATCTGTTCACTTGGTGAGGACTGGCAGAGAGGACTGCTCCTGGTGCTTTAGCACCTTGTTCCTGATCTTCCTGAAATGGAAGGTAAATTCCCTCTGGAGCAATGTAATATCTGTTTTCCCATTTCATATCCTCAAATGAAATGAAGGCACATTTAGCCATAGACTTTCTATCATGACACATTACAGAGAACATTTTGAAACCTCATAGTAATTCCTAATATTTTTTCAATCTTTCAGTTGGTTTTTGTATCCAAGAGATAGAAATTTGAGAAAGATGCAAATCTGTTGAGACATTGATCCAGAATATAAACATGAATTATGAAAAAGTACTTAGAACAGTAGCTGGTATATGGTCCACTCTGTTAGTATCAGCTATTACTACTAATACGGTAGCTATTACTAGAACCAATTCCAAGTGTACTGCCACCACGGTAAGAAGAAGCAGATATTTTCATTATTTAAAGCTTTTGGGGGGGCACCTGGGTAGCTCAGTCAGTTAAGTGTCTGCCCTTGGCTCAGGTCATGATCCCAGGGTCCTGGGTCAAGTTCTGCATTGAGAGGAGCCTCCTTTTCCCTCTCCCTCTGCTGCTCCCACTGCTTGCGCTCTCTCTCTCAAATAAATAAAATCTTTTTAAAAAATAAAGCTTTTCTATGATGTTAGAAACAAAATTTTTTTTTAAAGTAAAAACTTAGATAAAGCATCCTTATTTCTAGCAGAAGCTTCCTGTATGGGGTGTTAGTTTCCCTCTGGGAAGCGTGTTCACTCTCCTCAGAACCTGTCATCCCTCCCTACATCTTCCCCAACTGTTCATTCTTTTTCTTTTTCTTAAAATTTCATTTATTTATTTTAGAGAGAGAGAGAGAGAGAGAGAGAGAGAGTGAGCACACATATGTGAGTGGGGGGAGGGGAGGGGTAGAGGGGAGGGAAAGGGAGAGAATCTCAAGCAAACTCCCGCTAAGTCCAGAGCCAGGCCTGGGGCTTGTTCTCAGGACGCTGAGAAAATGCTTCAGCTGAAACCAAGAGTCAGATCCTTAAACAACTGAGCTACCCAGATACCCCTCCCCAACTGTTCTTTAACAAGGTTAATTAGAAAGTGTGGGCGAGGGCACCAGGGAAAAAGGGTTGTTTCGGGGTGCCAAGGACTTCAGTTTCAGCCTAGACTTTTTCCTTCCTTTCCAAGGGACAAGGGCTCACTTTTCCACTTTAAGAATCTGCCAAAAGCCAAAGTAGGATTTCCTTTCCCTCGTTCTTATCAGAACCGGAAGAGTGAACCATCTTAGTTGATGGTGGCCTCCGCAGGGTCCGGTCTGGGTATCGTGCCCCACCTTCTTGCTCCTTTAGCACCGTTATCAAGGGCGTGTGCAGTAAGGCCAAGAATGACAACCCAGAAGATAGTGTTCTAAGGGTGGGTTGAAATATATTTATAATCCTTGACCCTGCCTCTTTCTGCCAGTTTTTTGTTTGTAGCAGTTTTTAAGTTTCTGGAGCATTGTAAGGCCTTCACTCAACGTAGCCCCTGGTGACTTACTCCTTGGTGAGTAGAAGGTTAAATACAGTAGCGTGGCTAGATCCATTAGCCAGCAAAAATGGCATGATGAACTCAGCTGATGAGTGGACTCCAAATCCTGGAAGTATAAATTCAACTGTGTGGCTCACTCACTCATTCATGAGCAGCAGCTTCCCGTTAATTGATATTGTTTCCTGAGACCATCTCCCTCTGCCTCCCTACTCTCACCTGTTTCGAGACAGTTTTCACTGGTGAAATTAAAGAAACCAGGTGTGGCAAGATATATGTGTACATGTTTATGGGTGCATGAAATTATTAAAGAACGATAAGAAGCACTGAGCTTCTTATAGTCAGACAGAGGATCCTTGGTTCATAATACCCAGTCACACAGAGCCCCCCAAAAAAGAAATATTTACATCAATTATACTGTCTGCTTGATGGAATACTATATGGTTACTTAAAACTAGGTCACAGAAAAATATTTAATAGCATGGAAATATATTCATATTATGTGAGAAAAAGAGGGTTAAATAATGGGATATATATATATATATAGAGAGAGAGAGAGAGAGAGAGAATTTGTGCAGCATCATCCTGGATTTTGGGGGGGGGGGGGGGGAGGGCAACAAAAGGAGCATATCGTATACACAGAAGGAAAAAAGATAAAACATACACCCAAAACCTAACAGTGATTAGTCTGGGTAGGGGAATTAGGAGTAACTTTTTCCTCTGTGTATGTTTTTCTGAGTGTTCCCCAAGTTTCTATACTTACTATGTGTTGGTTTTATAATTAGAAGCAAAAGTGATAGTATTTTCCTTTTTAAAAGGTGGTGGCACCAGTTAGAATCACAAAAATTAACAAGGCAGGAAGCAACAAATGTCAGTGAGGCTGTTGGAAGGGGAACCCTACTATACTGTTGGTGGGAATGCAAGCTGGTATAGACACTCTGGAAAACAGGATGGAGGTTCCTAAAGACGTTAAAAATAGGGCTACCCTAGGACCAAGCAATTGCACTACTGGGTATTTACCCCAAAGATACAGACCTAGGGATCTAAAAGGGCACGTGCACCCCAATGTTCATAGCAGCAATGTCCACAATAGCCAAACTGTGGAAGGAGCCAAGATGCCCTTCAACAGAGAAATGGATAAAGAAGATGTGGTCCATACTTACAATGGAATATTACTCAGCCATCAGAAAGGATGAATACCCACCATTTGCCTCAACATGGATGGAACTAGAGGGAATTATGCTGAATGAAATAAGTCAGTCAGAGAAAGACAATTATCATATGGTTTCACTCATATGTGGAACATATAGAATAGTACAGAGGACAGTAGGGGAAGGGAGGGAAAACTGAAGGGGAAGAAATCAGTGAGGGAGATAAACCATGGAAAACTCTGGACTCCGGGAACCAAACTGAGCATTAGAGAAGGGAGGGGTGCAGAGATGGGGTAAGTGGGTGATAGGTATTAAGGAGGACATGTGTGGTGATAAGCACTGAGTATTATATACAACTCATAAATCACTGAACGCTACATCAAAAACTAATGAATGTATTATATGTTGGCTAATTGAACATAATAAAAAAACAAAATAAAATAAAATAAAAGGTGGTGGCAGAGTATAACTGGCTGGCTATTTAGAAAAGAACTCTTAGCTTGTGTGCATTTGTGCGGTCATAACAAGTTCAGGGACTCATTCTCAACTTTCAGGTTGATAACCACAATTTGATTAATTCACCAAAGAACCAATAATGGTACAAAAACGGGTTCCCGTGCTCAACTATCATTACTCTGCCTATGTTATTTTTCCATTAGGATAGATTCCCCCAAATGTAATCATTTCTTCAAAGACTTCGACTCTTCTAAGGTTCTTGAAGTGCAGTAACGAATTACTTTCCAAAAAACGTATTGCAGTCTTGTAAGGAATAACAGCATAGTACCCTCCTAAGCACGATTTGACCAGTTCTAAAATGATTCTTCTGTAATTTGCACCTTATTATTATTTATTTCTAGTAACCATGGTGCATTCATATGCTTTTTTTCTCATTCTGTTTTCTTTGCTAATAACCTTTAGAGATTCCACTGGTGTGAGAGGAAGTGGAGGGCACCTGGGAAAGGAGCATTAGTCGCAGGTGTCAGGAGTCAGGATTCTACTGCACCCGTTTTCTAAACGGCCTCCCCACTTCCACGTTGACCTACTCCAAACAGCAACCAGAGTGATTATTTAAAAACTTTTAATCAGATATGTCTCTGTCCTGCTTAAAACCATCCACTGGCTTCCCAGCACTCTAAAAATAAACGGCTTTGCCATGATGGGCAAGGCTCTGCTATGCAACGGTGATCACTCCGCGGCAGCCTCAGTGGCCTTCCCTTTGTTCCTCAAGCATCCCACGAGTTCCCACTCCAGGGCTTCCGTTCTTGCCTCGAACACTCTTTTCTCATTCATGCGCTTGCTCCCTTCTCATTTAGGGCTCAGCTCAAACACGACCTCCTCTGACATGCCGTCTGTGCCTCTCCGTACACCTGTTCTGTTTATTTTTTTCAGATCACCTAGCCCAGCCTGGGATCACCCTGATCCTTGGGGCTTCACGGGTTCTTTTTCTGTCTCCCACACCAGAAAGGAAGGGCTCCGACACGCACCCTTGACTGGGGTCCTCTGTGCCGCAGCCCCAGCCTCCTGGAGGTCAGACGTTAATGAGCTGCGTGAACGAGGAGCTGCGAAGCCTCGGAGCCCCTCTTCCTTGTTGCGTGAGGTTAACCAGCTGCAGGTGAGCAGGAGTAAGTGGAAGCACGCGGCGCCGCAGCCCGTGCGTTCTAGCTCGCGGATCTCTAGAAACCTCGGGGCAGGAAGCCTTAAAAGGGAAGGACGGAGCGAAGGGGTGGAGTCTCTGCCGGCAAGGTTGGCGCGGTGCGGTCCGTTCACAAGTGGAAGCGCACACGGGGCTCAGCACGATGCTTCTTAAGGGAGGCCCGGGCGCAGGGCCATTGCTGGAGCTTCCCTTTTCGGACCCCGGGCCCTGCCTGAAGGAAAATAGGGAGCAAACTGAGAAGAGGAAAAGCCAAAGACAGGCGAGTCCGGGTCTGCTCGATTGGTGCCCGGACAAGGCTGGTCGGTCGTCGCCCGCCTGCCGCCCCGAGAGCCACCGCCTGCCTCCGTCCGTTCTCTCGCGGGTCGGCTTCCCCGGAGCGCTGAAAGGGCTTCCAAAGTACTAAATGCAGTTGGCATCTTTTTCTGAGTTTAAAACGCCCAATTCTGAAAAATGCACAAACGCTCAGAGAGGAAGGTCGGAGAGCCGCGCACACGGAGGCCGTCTCGCCGCCTCCCGCTCGCGCCAGGGCCCTGGCGCCCCGCGTCCCGCCCCGCCCCGCCCCCCGCGGGCTCCCGTGGCCTCCAGCCTGCGAGGAGCGGGGCTGAGGGGCGGGGCCCGGCGGCCGGCTGACGCCACCGGGCCGGGACTGCGCAGGCGCGGGGCGGGCTCGCGGGCGGTGTCGCGCGCCGGGCAGTTCGCGCGGGAGCCGGGCGCAGCGGCGCCGAGGCTGCAGGTCAGTGGGAACGGAAGCGCCTCCGGGGCTGAGGGGAAGGCAGGATGGCGACTCCGAGTAGGAAGACGTCAACCCCAAGCACCTTGCCCTCCAAGAGAGCTCTTCCGAGAGATCCCTCGTCGGAGGTCCCGAGCAAGAGAAAGAGCTCGGCCCCGCCGGCGCCACTGCCGCTGCAATCGTCCAGGCCTTTCGTGGAAGGCTCTATCGTCCGCATCGTGATGGAGAACTTCTTGTGAGTGGCCGGAGGCCGCGCCGCGGCGGGCGGGCGGGGGGCGCAGGCTGCGCGGCGGGGTGAGGCGGGAGGCGGCTGTGCGCCTGGCTGGGGGTCTGGCGACAAGTTCAAGCCAGGGTTACCGTGAGGCTGGACGTCCGCCTTGGGGTGGTTCGGTGTGCGTCCGGTGTGCTGCGGGCTTTTTATTCATTCAGCCAACGTTCTCGGAGGGCGTCCTGCGGCGGGCCGTGGACGCGGTGGGGAATAGATTTCTGCCGCCTGCGAGTGACGGCCTGCGGAGGGAGGACCTAATCTGTAATTCACAAAAGTGCGGGCGCCGGGAACTCCGAGGAAGCAACAGTTAAATCAGGGGAGCAGTGATGCTGTGGCGGAGTCCGCGGTTGCTAGGTGGACAAAATGGTGAAGGCTGTCCCGGATGGAGGTGCAAGTGTACACGAAAATAAGCCTCCTCTCAGTTGTTGGGCCCCCTAGCAGACCCTTGACCCCTCCCAATCCCAGCTCCCCCCCACCCCCCGCGCGCTTCCTTTTCTGGCTTTCCAGACACTTAATCATCGTAGTAATCATTTTAGGATTTAGTAAATACGTCTTAACACAAATGCTGTGTATCTCTCTAGCATCTTAGTTTTGTTGTTGTTGTTTGGTCACGGTCTTTTTTTTTTTTTTTTTTTAAAGCTTGCACATGGTGGCTTAGGATAACAGAATTGTAATGATACCATCTTTTTCTTTTTTTAACCCGCCATCTATCATGTGCCAGATGTGGAAGTAGATGCTTTATTTACACAATACTCTGATTCTCACCTTACAGCAACTCTTAATCTCTTTGACGAGACGAGCTCAGAAAGCTTAATTTATCCATGTTTCTGCTGTAACAAGCAGCTGAATTGCTGTTTGAATCCAGATCAGGAAAGATAGATAAAATCAAATGGGTTACCTACCATAGCAAGATCTATGTATATCAGGATGCCTTAGGGGCACAAAGGATGAAGCGGTTAATTTCATCCCTAACTGTGAGAAAGGGCTTTGTACAGGAGGTTCACCGAAATCTGCAGGGAAGAGCACTGTAGACAGAAGAACTGCCTGAAACAGTTGGTCATCCTTAGGAAGTGTGTGGTATTTGAGTATGGGTAGAACGTAGGATGTGAGTGATATGGACAGAGACGATACCTAGGAGGTAGGCAGCTACGGAGGATCCGTGTTTTCTGTGCTGAGGAATTCCAGCTTTATCCTGTCCACAACCAGGATGCATTTCAAGCAGGGAATGACATGTCGTTTCCATTTTACCCCCCCCCCCCCACAGCAGTGTGAGGGATGATTTAGAAAGGGTACAAGATGGGAGGCAAGACGACTTTTACAACAATGAGAGATTATCAGAGTTTGAACCTAGGAGTGACAATGGGAAGTAGTGGAAAGAAGATTTGACAAGATCTGGCTACAGTTTAGGTGGCCTGAGGGTAAGAGTTATGCAGTATTTTTCTCAAGTTCTGTCTTGCTCTTGGTCAGATGTGGTCCTTTTTGGGACCGGGAGCAATTTGGGGAGAGTAATAATGAATGCTTTGTGGATCCTGCGATTTGAAATTTCCTGTGGGGTGTCTACAAAAGATCTTCCATAAGCAGTATTTTTAAGGGTCTGGAAAATGCAAACAGGTGAGAGATTTGGAAGTGATGCGTATAGATGGTTCTTGAAGTTGCAGAAATGGTTGAGCTGGCCCCAGAGGAAATATAAATAGGAATAGAAGGCCAGCTACAGCGTCCTGGAGGAATGCCAACATGTAAGGGTGAGCAGAAGAGGACCTGGGACAGAGAAGAATCTGTTCAGGGAGGTAAGAGGAGAACCGTGGGAGAGTATTCTCTAAGAAGCCTAAGGGGAAAGTATTTCAGAAATATTATCTGCTGCATTCGAGTTGGGCGACAGGACTGCGAAGAGCCTACTTTATTCTGCATTTGGGAATTCTTGTACCCTTTGAAGTAGGGTACGCACAATGTTTTGCAAGTCCTAGAAGAAGGAATAACTGTGAGGAAATAAAGCTTGGCTGGCTGTCACGTGCAGAGCTACCCCATTTATTTTCATAATCAGAGGGCTCTGAGTTTTAAGAATGAGGGAGGAGGGGTGGGCCTAGAGAACTGAAGTGGTCTGAAAGGCAGTAGTTACTGGAGGAATTCCTAGGAGTGAATAAAGTCCAGTGGGATTGGGAATGGAGGGAGAGGTTTCTAGGCTGACAGAATAGCTTGTGCAAAGGCTTGTAGAATAAATAACATAAAGATAGTCAAGAAACTGAAAGAAGTTCATGATAGGTAGAATTTGGAGGTCTGGTTAGAGAACATGGGAAGGAGGTAGAAAGTAGAAAAAGATGATTCAAGAGCTAAGTTCTGAAGAGTCCTGTTTTTTTCTTTTTCTTAATGAGTGATTTCAGAACTGCGTGTCTACTGACAGGACTTGGTGACTTGTTGATTGATGGGGGCCGGAGGGGAAGGAGTTGGTAGAATCAAAGATGATGCAAAACTAATGCCTAGGTTTCTGATTTGGTCAATGGGATGAAGATAAGAGACCACAGGAATGGTTTGGGAGTAGAAAGATAGCGGGTTTAGTTTTGAATGTGGAAAGTTTGAGGTGACTGCAACATCCACATAGTGTTCTGGAAGTGGTGATTTCCTCTGTAGGTCATGTGGGCTGACTTTGAGCATGTCAGTCCTACCAGAAGTCCTGGAGAATATATGAGATACATAGATGGAGAAGAGGGCAGGCATTTGACAACAGTTCTTTTCAGGAGGTGCTCAGAGAAAAGGAAACTCACAAAAGGAATTCCCAATAAAAATCAGTCAGACAAACTAACTTTTTTTTTTTTAAATGCGGAGGCTTTGTTCTGTTTTGATATGTGGGGTGGTTTTTGTTTTTGTTTGGTTGTTTTTTTTGTTTTGTTTTGGGTTTTTTTTTTTTTTTTGGCAACTTTCTGTTGATAATATCTATGTGTATGTTATAGGCTAGGAGTTCCTCTCCTTTTTCCTCGTTCTTATTATCTTAAACATCAGTTACATCACTGTTTTTGTAAAACAGGGGCACAAAGATTTTACAGCAGAAAATTAAAAAGTTGAAAGAATCAGGGTTCATATTTTGGGATTAAGAAGTTCCAAGGCTGTTCATTTTCCAGATGCCTGAAGTTCCCAAACTAGTTTCATTTTAATCATTATATTAAGGGTTTCTTTATGATCCGGCTTCCAACAGAACAAAGCATTTGAAAAGAAAGTAGGTAGACGCTGTGTTGAGATGTGGGGCTGGAAACCTGTCAGAAAATAACTTGTTGACTCCCTGTATTTACTTTTATTACCACATGGCACTTCACATTATTTTTCTCTGAGCACTGAAGTGGAAGTGTGCTTGTCTCCATTACTGACATACCTAGCAGATTAGTAGCTGGGTCAGTTTTTATCAGGTTATTATTTATGGATTCTAATTCAGGGTATTCAGAGACAAAGTAGAAGATTACCTGAGTCTGTTTGTTTGACATTTTGCCATAGTTGTCCTTGGTGACTAATAAGGATTAGGTGCTACCTTGCAGGTAGTTAATTAAAACTGCTGGACAGCAGGCAGCTTTCTGGTTTGAGGGAATGTTACAGAAGTGCTTGGTGATGATGCATTCTTGTTTCTTTCCATAGCAGTAACATTTATTTGAACATGGGCCAAACAATGGATATCTCTGGCAGCATATTGAAAGAAATGGATTTTTAAAAAATTAACAATAAAATGAAACCATTGAGTTGATAGATGTTTGATTAGAATAGAAATTTGGATTGTTTCACTTAGTAAAATGTGAGGGGTTGCTATTAAGCATTTTAATTCCAGAGAAATACAAATGTAAAATTCACAGATTTAAGATGAGCCATGGTTTCTTACATAAAATTTTCTGAAAAATTATTTCTACAGTGGCTTTGATAAATTTTCTCATGAAAGGGATAAATAATACCAAACTTCGCTTCATTCAACAGACGTAATTGAAAAGAGCCTATGAAATCTTATTTTCCCACTGATACTCTTATTTCAGATACGCATTATCATTTTCTCATTTTCTCCACTGATTTTTTTCTCTCTAGTTTATTAATAATGTATAAATAACATTAAAATGTAAGGTCAGCTGGCTTTTAAAGCAATTCAAGGAAGCCTGTAGAAAACGTCAGCAGAAAAATGTTTTTGTAAAGAAAATATTCTTATGTCTTAGTAATTTTACCTCTCTATAATTCAGAACGTATGATATCTGTGAAGTCTCTCCTGGACCCCATCTGAATATGATTATTGGAGCTAACGGAACAGGAAAGTCTAGCATCGTATGTGCCATTTGTCTTGGATTAGCAGGCAAACCTGCTTTCATGGGACGGGCAGATAAGGTGAGTTAACTTAAGTACTTAAAAAAAAAAAAATTCAGAGTTGCAACTTGCTTTTAGTAACAGATCACTTTCTCTCTCAGTTCATTGGGTAAAACACAGATGTAGAGCTTGAAAGTAAAGAATGGAGTTGGTAGATAGAACTGCTGGCAGGAATTGCCATTTCTAGAAGTATTTTGGACTATATACCTAGAGAATTCTCCAAGTATGTAACACTTAAAATACTTAGGAATAGTGTAAAATGTCTTCTTAAATGTATTGCTGGGCTTGTGGAAAGATGAAGCAAACTTACCAAGGGCAGAGGCAGAATTGTGCAGATCCAAAGATGTCAGAGTTGTTCCCCCAAGGGCATTTGCTGACTTTGCACTGGAAAGGCATTTGATTGCCCTGAATTGGGGGTCCTGAAGGTAGGGGAAGACTGGGAGATAAAACTAGAAGGCAAGCACTGTGTTTAGAAGGAAAAATAACCCCACAGAATGGGACATACGGTTACTTACTTATCTGATTGTTAGCTCTGAATATAGTAGAGTAAAAAAAAAATCCTCCAGAGAATTACTACTATTTTCTGTTGAATAATTGACATATATTATTAGTTTCAGGTGTATAATATAGTATTTTATATACATTATGAAATGGTCACCACAGTAAATCTAGTTGCCATCTATCACTATACAAAGGTATTACAATATTATTGACTGTATTCCTTAAGCTATCTGTTACATCCCTGTCTTATTTTTATATAACAAAGATTGTTAATTAATCTCTTCCATCTCCTTCATTTGTTTTTTCCATTCCCCCCCCCTTCCCTCCCCTCTGCCAAAAATCAGTAATTTCTAGAGAAGGTTGTGGGGGGTAGATAAAGTAGAAAAAAGGAATGTAAAAAAAATAATAAAGCTATATTACAGGTCGAAGACAACCCTGAAATTCTGGTTTAAAAATACAGATTAGTTCTTCTTGCTACTTACCCAGTCTAGGCTGTGGTCATTGGGTACCTAGGCTGATGGAGTCTTCACTTGAGTACATTGTCCTGTGATTGCCACCTAGGTAAAGGGAACTGGCTGTTAAAAGTTCTTCCAAAAAGCCATAAATATTTGTTCGGCTCACATTTTCATTGGACAAAGGCCATTAAGAGGCCACACCTTCCATCAGAGGGAAGGAGCAAATGGAGTTCTGCCGCGGGCTTGCAGGAGAACTGGAGTGTTCATGAACTGCCAGGATGCCTACCGCCAGGCCATTACCAGAGTGGAGCAGAGATTTAAATGATGATGAGACTATTATAGGGCCCTCCTGTGTCAGCTACTGCGCTACTGCTGCTGTCCTGCCCAGTGCCTTGCTCGCTGGGCTCTGCGGCCACTGAGCCACCACACGCCATGCCTGCCCTGTTGTCTCAGCCCACCCTGCTGCCTTCACCGCTGCAGCCCGTGCACCCCAGGCCATACATGCAGCCCTTTGTGCGGCTCCAAGTGGCAAGGGCCCATGCTGCCCACGGTCTCCTGCGCTCTCCTGGGCCCTGCGGCTGCAGCACACTGCACACCCAGGGGCACAAAGCTTTTGTTGAATTGCTGAATGATGACATTGAGGAGGAAATGGAGATACCAAAGCGTAATTACCTCCCCAGGAGTTCTGGAAGTTGGGAGCTGGAAGTATATGGGTCAGAAGCCAAGTTAGTGCAGAAAGTTGCTGGAGAAAAGATCACTGTGGCTTTCAACATTGACAGTAGTATCCTGCCAACATTGGATGGGGAGGAGGAGCCCTCCAAGGGCAGAAGGTTGAAGAACAGCCTGATTGACATCCACTCCCAGTTTTGTGGTTGAAGTTGTGAAGACTTGTGGCAAGAAGCCCCCGGTGCTGGACTGTCACTGTCCAGAAGATGAGGCTAGGCAAGAAGAGGAGGTCACTGTCTCCATCAGAGAAGTGAGCTTTCAGTCTGTTGAGTCTGAGCGGAAGGATCTGAATTACACGGTCAACACTGATCCCCTGGACTGGGCCTTATATGACGACCTGATGAACTTCCCGGCAGATGGGTGGGTGGGAAACACTTCTGCAGATGAGTTGGTAGAGTTCCGCAGAGACCTGGAACACTAGGAATACATTCCTTTTCTCTACGATCACAAACATTTTGTCAAAAGCCAGTAGAGCAGCAAGACCTTGAACACCTTAATTCTATGGCAAGCTTTGGCCAGGGAACAGCCTACTCTGAGCCAGGCACACACATATTTTGAAATGGTTTTCATCCTAATATCATGGAAAATTTTCAGATTTAAGTTATTTCCATTGCCCTCTAATTTACTATTCATTTATTTCTTTTGTACAACTCAAATCTTTTGTTCCTAGATTTTTGTGTGACATAAGGGACAATAAAATTGGCTTATCTCCTCCCTAAACAAAAAAAATTTATGAGCAACTTTATGGTAGTAAAGCTTAAATTCTCAAAGTTGTGAATGTGTAAGTTTCTACAACTATATAAATGATCAAAATGGACTCTTAATAGAAAAAAAATCAGCTGTTAATTTTTTTCTTAGAACACCGAAGACAATTATCCATTAGTTCTTAAAGGAGTCATTTCCTGTTTTACACAAAGAATATGACTGTACCAGAATATGATGGTACCAGAATCCATCAAGGATAGAATAAGAAAAAATAGTTTTACTTACGAATATAGGAGCAAAAATCTCAAGAAAAAGAAACAGTCTGTTGAATCTAATACATAAAATACATAATATACCATGACCAAATAGAATTTATTCAAGGAAAGAGAGATTGAACATTAGAAAAAAGTTAACCTCTCCTGTTTTATTTTTTTTACATATCCCATTTTAAAGGAGAACTGGATGATCCTCTCAGAGGAAAAAGCATTAAATTCCACAGTAATTTGATTAAAAAAAAAAAAACTCTTAGCAAATTAGGAGTAGAAAATACCAACCTTTTAAAATTACATAAAAGACAAGTGAAAATAGGCAGCAAGTTCAGGAACCAAGTCAAGGGTACCTACTCACACTGCTACTCAACATTGTACTGGAAGTTCTAGGTGGAACAGTAAGGTAAAACGAAAGAAAGTTAGAAGGAAAACTGTCATATACAGGTTTTATGCAAGTCTGCAATGAAAACCACAAAATGCTCCACATCAGCTTTCTGATGAATTAATCTGGGAATTTGTTAGGCTTGCTAGTTACAAGATTCTGTAACAAAAATCTGTTGCATTCCCATACACTAACAATGAACAGAAAAATGCAATTAAAAATAGATATTTATAGTAGCATCAAAAATGCAAGTAACATAGCAATAAATTAACAAAAGACCTGTAAGGCCTATATTTAGAAAGTTTAAAATTTTATTTGAAAATATTGGAGTTGGATTAGATGGACAGATATACTATATACATATTAATGAGCATGAAGACCTACTGTAAAAATGTAATTCTTCACATTGATAAACATACTGAGCATCATTCCAGTCAAAATCCCAGTACTGTCTATAGCAAATTCTAAGTTGCTTCTAAAATTTAAGTGAAAAAAGAAATGGCCAAGAATACCTAAGAAACTCCTAAAGAAATTTCAACAAAATGGAAAAAACTTGCCCTATCGGATACCAAGACTTAACACAAAGTTATAATAGTTAATGAAAACATTGTATAGAATATTATTTAGAGGGGTGCCTTGGTGGCGCAGTGGGTTAAGCCTCTGTGTTCGGCTCTGGTTATGATCTCAGGGTCCTGGGATCGAGCCCTGCCTTGGGCTCTCTGCTCAGCAGGGAGCCTGCTTCCCCCGCCTCCTCTGCCTGCCTGTCTGCCTACTTGTGATCTCTCTCTGTGTCAAATAAATAAAATAATAAAATCTTCAAAAAATATATTTTATTTTATTTTTTTTTCAAAAAATATATTTTAAAAAGTATTATTTAGCCATAAAAAAGAATGAAATCCTCACATTTGCAACAACATGAATGGACCTAGAGCATGTTAGACTAAGTGAAATAAGTCTGAGAAAGACAAATACCTATTTCACTAATATGTGGAATCTCGAATACAGACTCAATGCAGAACAACGAATACAGAACAAACTGGTGGTTGCTAGAGGGGAAGATGAGGTGGGTTGGTGAGATAGGTGAAGGAGATGAAAAGGCACAGACTTGCAGTTATAAAGTAAGTCATGGGGATGAGAAGCACAGCATAGGGAATGCCGTGGCTGGTATTGTAATAACTTTGCATGGTTACAGGTGACGACTGCACTTATCCTGCTGAGCGTTATGTGATGTACAGAGTTACCATTGTTGTACCTGAAACTAGTAACATTGTTAACTATATTAAGGAAGCAAAACAAACCCGTGGTATTGGTGGGAAATACATCAGACCAGTGTGCTATGACAGAATAAAAAGCGCACATCCAAAGCCGTGATGAGTAGACTCTTGATTTATGAAGGCTGACATTGTAGATGAATGGGGAAAAGATGGATAAATAGCACTGAGGCAGTTGGTTGCATAGGAAAAAAAGAAATTAAATGCTATCTTCACACATGAACACACATCAGTTCCAAGTGGATTGAAGATCTAAATGTGATTGACCAGAAAGGTTTTAGGACATACCGGTGTAGAGGAGAATATCTTTGTGACTTTGGGTTAAATAAAAGTTCTTAAGTAAAAGTATAGGTTGAAAAGGAAAATACTAATAAAAATAAGAAACTTCTATCAAAAGACACCATGAAGAAAAAGACAAGCCACAAATTGGGAGTGGGTATATATAACCCATATAACAAAAGATAGGTATTTAAACTTTTTAATAAGCAAAACAGTAACAATTAAGAAAGGACAAAATATGTGCTCAGACACTTGACAGAAGAGGAAGCTCAGACAGCCAAGAAGTACGGTGGATCTTTGAACAACTTCGGTTTGAACTGTGCAAATCCACCTATATGTGGATTTTTTTTTTTTTTTTTTTTTTAGTAAATACAGTGTGATACTGTAAATGTGTTTTCCGTATGATTTTCTCAGGAACTTGTTTTTGTACTTGTAGGAATACAGTATATAGTACAGTAACATACAAATATGTCTTAACTGCTTACGTTATTGCTAAGGATTCTGGTCAACACTAGGCTGTTAGTAGTGAAGTTTTGGGGAAGTCCAAAGTTGTATGCAAATTTTTGTGCAGGGGGTTGGCAGTCCTAACCCTAGTGTTATTCAAGGGCCAACTGTATTTTCAAAGATACGCAACTTCACTCTCAGAAAAATGCACACTAATGCTGGCAAAGTATATTCCTCAAAAATTCTGGTGATGCAATGTGCTTATAAGGAAATGGAGCAATGGGAACTCTGATGCACTTGGTGGGAATAGAAATTTATAGTCTTGGAAAATGGCATTACCTAGTGAATCTGCAGATGCATATACCCAATCACTCAAAAATTCTACTCCTAGACAGCCCTTGTACATGAATACTAGGTAAAAGTATTAAACTATTTATAGCAGTATTACTTTTAAATAAATCCTATTATAGTCAAAATTGAATATTACATACCAGTGAAAATAATCCTTAGCTCATTGGTTAAATCTCAAAAACATAATTTTAAGGAAAAATGCTATTTTGGAAGAATATTTGTAATATGAATTTATATAAGAGTCAAAACACAATAAAGTATTTAATATTTTAATATTTAAAGAGCTATATGTATATAGCAAAACTAGAGAGAAGCAAAAGGATGATCAAGTCAGGATTACATTTGTTGAGAGAGGATACAACAGTATTGAGTTCTACGGGGAATGTCAGATACACAGTTAATTTTCAGTTCCTTAAATTTGTGGTAGATGCTTGGTGGTTTTACTGTTGCTTCAAGCAGTATATGAAGTTTATATGTCATATTTGGTGTATATTTCACATAAAATTCTGTTTTAAAAAGGAAGTGTGAGAGTTGAGTTATCCCACTGCAAAATAGTTGTAAAAGTTAAAATGATTCTTTATATTTTTCTAAAACTGCTGGGAATATTGCAATATTATTAAAATGGTATTATAGGTTTCTTAGCCAGGCTTACAGTTTAATGTAGGATTACAAGATTGAAGCATATACCCTTAAGGTTATAAATAAATCTATTCAAAATACGTGTGTATGTGTGTGTTTTTCTTTAAATGCTCTATGGGAGGCATTTATGAGTTAAGAGTACTCATAGGTACTACTCTATTAATAATTAACTTTTGACCTTAACCATTTGTCTAGACTTCAGTTTTTCTTTATTTTAAAGTTAAGGGGGTTGGAGTAGGTAACTTCCAGAGACCAGATTTTTATAAATACAGATGTGTAGTTTTTTAATTGTTAAAAATCATTTCTTAAATCCTTATCTCTGTGTAATAGTCTGCTGGATTATACTCCAAACTTTGTACGACTGAATGGCTTGGTTTGTAACCGTTTCCACCAATCTTCCCATTTATTTTTGGCATGAATAAGACAGACCTTATCCTTGAGTCGTATGCTTTTTAAAGAAGGTTGTGGAGTGCAGGGTTTCTTAGGTGACAGATTGCAGACCTTTGGGTTTCACTACATGCATTTAGGGGCTGCACAAGTTCTCAGCGAAAATACTTTTAATGTTGTATTTATAGTTAAATCTTAATAGGGAAATTTAATACTAGCATGCTCTGTACCATCCATGTACACTTTATAATAAGAACTGCTTTGTGATTTTTTTTTTTCTTACTGGTACCAAATATTTTAATTGATGCAAGCTAATGAGCAGATAGCACTCCTACAAAATGCCGTTTTTCCTGTTTATGACGAAACTAAAACAGAGAGGTTTAGTAACTTGGTCAGAGTCCAGCAACTTACACGCTTATTGCATGACTGAGACAGGAACCTGGATGGTGTGTTAAAGTGTGTCCTCTTAATCATTAAGCTGGACTTTCTAGTTACAAGGACAGACCTCCTTTGTCATCTTTCTGGGCCTCCGTTTCATCGTTTGTAAAATGGATATAATACATATCTCCTACAGTTGCTCCTGAGTATTAATAAAGAATTATAAATTGCTTAGCACTGTAGCATATGGTAATGCTTAATAAATGTTCACTGTTGTGATTCTAATTGCTGTCCTAACTGCTGTTAGCACTATCAAAAGGATAATTCTTTGCAAGGTGTGTTTCCACTTTTTTTTTTTTTAGAATTACTTACTTAGAGCCTGATTGAAGATCCAGTCTGGTATTTTTTAGGCCTAAGGTCTCTCTCAAATTTGTGGCCGTACATTTATTCAAACTAGACTAAATAGGTCTATTTTACCATGTAAATTGTATTTACTATGTGTATTCCTCTTTTTAAGAAAATGCTAATTACATCCTCATTAATAACAGGATGGGTAATATTAGAATAGTTGTTAATATTTAATCTGCAACTCCAGAGAAGTCTCCAGGGGTAATAAGGAGATTTGGTAAATCCTGTGATTAAACTGGAGAACCTATTTTCCCGTTGGCTTTTTTGCCTCTACCAAGATGTTTAGGATAGAGGCTAAGTCCACAGACTCTGGGGCCATATTATGTGGGTTTGTATCACCTTTTGGCTTTGTCATAACCTTTGTAAGAGGCTGTCTGGCACCTGGAATGCTCGTAAATGGTAACTAATAGTATTGTTACTTGTGGGAGGAAACAATGGAAACAATTTCCCAAATCTGGGAAAATGAGGAGAGTGGACAGAGAAAATAGTTACTGAAAGGATTTGAATGTGACAGTAATGACTTTGCTGAATCTGTGGTATAACATGGGACTGTCATCACTGAGTGCACTTTGTCTTTTTTGCTCTAGGTTGGTTTTTTTGTGAAGAGAGGATGTTCCAAAGGAATGGTTGAAATTGAATTGTAAGTGTCAAAACTGCTGAAACCCCTTTTTCCTGTACGGTTTCGTTATGTTCATGCTTTCGTGATGACTTTAGAAAACATAGCATTATGGCATAACTATTAGAAATAATATTTAAAGGATGTTTTATCCAGATAAGTCATTTTTTATGCATCTTTTAAAATCCAAATTGTAAGATTTTTCTTTCAGTAGATTTCCTAAAGAAATTACCTCTTTTGACAGCCATTTCTGATGTGTCAGAGTTAGTATTCAAGGTGAAACCAGTTAACCATCCTTAGTGTATGTACTCTCAGTCTTTAAAACACAGATAAGCCCATTGTTTAGTTGATTTTTAGTGAGTGTTGTTTTTTGGAGTGTTCATAGAAAGTCATGAACTTTTTGAGCTTAAGTAGCTTTTAAAGATCATCTGATAGCTTCATCATTTTTATAGCATATGGGGAAATGATCTTTTTACTCAAAAGTGGGAGAATGCTTTATTTATGTAAAGAGAAATAGGCAAAAAAATATAGGCACACATAGAAATAAGAGAAAACAAGATTATGCTCAATTTATTAAAATGTAACGATAGTGTTTTACTGAAAGATACAAAACTAAGACCTGAATTAATGGAGAAGCATACTATGTTCCTAGAAACATAAATATTCACTTTCAACATTTTCAATCCTTTCAAATTAACATATAAATTTGATACAGTTCCAACCAGAGTATCAACAGGTAAGTGTACAAGTTGATTCTAAAGTACATTTGGGAGGGAGAAAAAAATGTTCTGGAAAACCCAAGAAGATTTTGAAAAAGCAGAATAATGAATAAGGTGTCTGTGTACCAGATGTTAAAGTATATTATAAAGCTGTTGATAATAAGGTATTAGTACAGAAAATTAGAGAAGCAGATTGAAAAAGGCAGGGAGATCTAAATGTATATGAGAATTTATTATAAAGATGGCAGTTTAAGTGTAGGCTATAAATTACTGGAATTGAGGTGAACTAATTGGCTATTAATTTTTATAAACAAATTTAGAGCTTTATCAAACATCTGACTCATAGATCTAGAGGTGCTAAAGGCTGAGTGAAAAACTATGTAACTTTGAAAAAAATAGAAAAAATATGTATTATTTTTTAAATCTTAGGAAAGGAAAAGGCTATTTCAAGCAGAATAGGATACCAAAAACCATAAAAAGGAAGATCGGAAATTTAGATTCTATACAAATCCAGTTGAAAATAATGGTACCGCAGTTAAAAATGAATGATGGGAGAAAACATTTTCAGCACAAATAACATGTACATGTCTCAAAATTACCAAAATACCAGTGTCTCATGCAAGTCAGTAAGAATTACAAACAACTTACAGAATATAAGCAAAGAAATTTAACACTAAGTAAAATAAATGGCCAATAAGTATAAAAAGGATACAACTCATTAGTTAAAACTCATGAGTTTTGAAGGAAATCAAAATGAGAATTTTTTTCCTTTGAGTTTAGAAAAATTTTTAAGTAAAATTTAGTAATATGAAGGTGTAGAGAAGTGAATCCTGTCATGCACGTGGGAACATAAGCAGTACATCTTATTTGGCAGTAATAATAGATTTTAAATAATCTTCGATCCAGTTACTATTCTAGAGAATGTTTACTCATTTGGACAAAATTAGCTTTTTCCTAATTGTAATAGTGAAAACTTACAACCCCTTCAGAAGTGTACCACCATCTGATAAATGGCTGAACAAAATGTGATGTATTCATTAAAGAACATCTTACTCAGCTGTAGAAAGGAATGAAGCGCTGTTAGATCTGACAACATGGGGGAACCCGGAGAGCATGCTTCGTGCAAGAAGCCAGACACCAGTACTGCCCGCTGTGTGATTCCACGTCTTCGGGAGGTCCAGAATAGGCAAATCCATAGAGACGAAATAGATTGCTTGGGAATGAGGGGAAGATAGAGTTGGGAGTGACCGCTGAACAGGTTTGGGCTCCTTTTTGGGTTGGTGATGACATTTCGGAATTAGGTGGTGGTGTTGGTGGCAGAACCGTGTACATTTGTTAAAAACTGTTGTTGATACACATACTCCTTCAGCTGTACACCTGAAAATGGTTAAAATGGTAAATTTTATGTTATGTACATTCTACCACAATAAAAAAGCATGGATTTATATATATAAAATGGATTATATGATAGGTGTTATATGTCATTTTTATAAAATTGCCAAAAATATTCCTGTGTTAGCCTTGGTGCTGTCCATAGCTCACAGTGGTTTCTTAGATACTGCAACTGAAACAAACTGTGCCGGTATATTTATAAAATACAGAGGGAATATTAATATATATAAAATACAGAGGGAGTATTAATATGTACATTTCAAAGTCCTTTATGGGTGGCTGCAGGTGTTAAGCACTTGTGATTTTTTGCTCTGAATCACCAAGGCCCGGTTGTTTTCTTGGTTATCTAAAGAGGTAGACTTTTTGGTACATAATAACTACTAGCTGTAATAACCTAACTGGTGAGCAAAACCAGAGTTCTGTTGCCAGAACTACAGGGGAGGTCTCCCTTTCTCCCAAACTCTTTTAGCTACATTGTGGTCACTTGTTGGGAATACAAACAATAATTGGCTCCTCCTTAGTTGAGATTGTTACTGCTATTGAACAATGTGTTAACTGGTCATACACTGTTTGAATGGAGCAGTGGATGGAATAATGTCTAGCATACATATATGCGGTCATTTTCAAGTATTTGAAAATGAGGGAGGGGCAGATAAATACATAGGTAAAATACATATGACATTGGATGGTGATTAGTGTTAGGTAGAAGACTGAGCAGAAAAGGAGGATAGGGAGGGAGTGCCAGAGTGAAGTTTACAGCATTAAATTGGGTGATCAAGAAAGTTCCCACTCAGAAGAAAGTACCTGAGCAAAGACTTGAAGGAGATAAGGCGTTGAGTATGGAGATACTTGGGGAAACACCATGTCAGCATCTGCAGATACTAAGAAAGACTGAAGTGGTACCCAGTGTGTTTGCCTTGAACTGAACAAGAGGATAGTGAGAGATAAGGTCTGAGAATATCAAGGAGCCAGCTCATAGGGCCTTGTAGGCCAGTGTAAGGACTTTGCGTTTGAGTAAGCTGTGAACCCACCAGGATTTGAGCAGAGAAGTGGCATGACCTAGGTGTCCTCTGTAGTAGTCTTAGCCTCCTTGGTTTTTTTTCTTTTTCCCCTTGATTTGAAAAAATTGATTTGTCTGTTTCCTCAGTCTTTGTCAGTGAATTGATTTCTGGCTTGTGGTTTTCCTCTTACATCATGGTTTTCTGTTTCATTATTTTCTATACTAATTCTGGAAACTTTTGTTTTTTGTTTTTTTCTTAATTTCTTGATATGGATATTTTTTACACAAATTTTTAGTCTTGTTTTCCTCCGTATAATCATCTAAGGCAAAAAAATTTCCCTCTCAATATTGCTTGAGCTCTTTCTCCCAAATTTTGGTATGTAACATTTTCCTATTTTTCAGTTCTGTTCATTTTCTTTGAGTTCATAATTAGAAGTTGTTTCAAATTCTGATGTAGTAATTTTCTTGTTATTTTAGTGTTGATTTCCACTTTGATAGTAGTTCTGTGGTAAAAAAAATACATATATTATAAAAATAGAAAATTACATGTTATATTTGTTACTGTATATATTCTATATTACATGTTACTGTATGGTCTGATTTATAGTAATATAGTATATGGGCCAATATATAGTAATATATATGTATAGTAATACTATATATAGCATATATAATGAATAATAATACATAGTAAAATTATATATTGCTGTATTATACGTATAGTGTATATTGTATGTTTTATTATATATACATATATATAACCTTATAGTAATACATAGTGTAATATATAGTAATATATGTAAATATATGGTCCTATACCAACCCTTGGAAATTTGTTAAGGTATCCTTTCTGTAGTGAGCTTACATAATTGTTACCCACTGGGTTGAAAGAATGAGTTGAGTACTTCTGCTCTTGTTATGTGCAGTGTTCTCTGTCCATTAGTGCAAGCTGATTAATTATATTGTTAAAGCTTGTATATTTTTGCTGATTTCAGTCATCCCATCGATTCTTTAATTACTGAGAAAGGTATATTACATTTTCCCTCTATGTAGATGTATCAGTTAACCTTGTCCTATCAATTTTTGCTTTAGCTTCAGGATACAGCTAAGATTCAGATTGTTCTATCTTCCTAGTGGAGTTGAACTTTCTGTTATGTACTGATTTTATCTTTTGATGCATTTCCCTTAGAATATGTTTTAATTTGCCACTAGTGTAGTTGGCGGCTTTCTTTTTTTTTTTTTTTTGTAAAGATTTTATTTATTTATTTGATAGAGATCACAAGTAGAGAGGCAGGCAGAGAGAGAGGAGGAAGCAGGCTCCCCGCCGAGCAGAGAGCCCAATGTGGGGCTTGATCCCAGGACCCTGAGATCATGACCAGAGCTGAAGGCAGAGGCTTTAACCCACTGAGCCACTCAGGTGCCCTGGCAGCTTTCTTTCTTAAGTGTTTTCCAAATTATCTTTTTTTATTCATTAATTTCAAGTTTTTAATACCTTTCGTATCTCGTTTCAACATGTATAGTTGGGTGGTGTTTACATAGCCTTTTTTTTTTTTTTTTTTTTTTTAAGATTTTATTAATTTATTTGACAGAGAGAGACACTGTGAGAGAGGGAGTACAAGCAGAGGGAGTGGGAGAGGGAGAAGCAGGCTTCCCGCAGAGCAGGGAGCCTGATACGGGGCTCGATCCCAGGATGCTGGGATCACGACCTGAGTCGAAGGCAGGGGCTTAACCCACTGAGCCACCCAGGCACCCCTACATAGCCTTTTAAATAGTGCTTATCCATTACATTTATTGGTTTATATGTTGGGACTTATTTTTACTGCCTTATTTTGTGCTTTTTATTTGTTATATTTTTCAGTATTTCTTTTCTCTCTTGACTTTGTTCGGATTTTTGTGTAATTTTTCTTTACTGTTTTGGAAATTATTCATTCTTGTATTAACAGTTGTTAGAATTTTTAACACATATACTTGAATTTGAGTCTAGACCAAAATGTCTGTATCTTCCTATTGAATAAAGACCTTAGAGTTTTTATTTGAATACCTTGTCTGAACTATTTTAATTTTGTCTTGTCTTTTAAACTCTTTTAGACATAATAACTACTATCAATTTCTGTTGTCAGTGTTTGTTTAGAATTGTCTCATGTGTCTTTGGTTTGTCTTGCTTTTATTTTTTCTTGCATTTTTGTTATTTCCTTTGAGATCACTTTCTTTCCACCAGAGGGTATTTTTAAAAGTTTTCTTTAATGAGGATCTTCTAGTGGAGTGTTCAGTTTTTGTCTGAAAATGATGTTCTTTTGCTCTAAGTCTTTTTTTTTTTTAATTTTTATTAACATATAATGTATTATTAGTCCCAAGGCTACAGGTCTGTGAATTGCCAGGTTTACACACTTCACAGCACTCACCAAGTACATACCTTCCCCATTGTCCATAACCCAACCACCCTTCCCTACCCCCTTTCCCCCGGCAACCCTCAGTTTGTTTTGTGAGATTAAGAGTCTCTTATGGTTTGTCTCCTGCCCGATCCCATCTTGTTTCATTTTTCCCTTCCCTACCCCCCAGATCCCCCACTTGCCTCTCAACTTCCTCATATCAGGGAGATCATATGATAGTTTTCTTTCTCTGATTGACTTATTTCGCTCAGCATAATACCCTCTAGTTCCATCCATGTCGTCGCAAATGGCAAGATTTCATTTCTTTTGATGACTGCATAGTATTCTACTGTGTACACACACACACCCCCCACATCATCTTTATCCATTCATCTGTTGATGGACATCTAGGTTCTTTTCATAGTTTGGCTATTGTGGATATTGCTTCTATGAACATTCGGGTGCATGTGCCCCTTCAGATCACTACATTTGTATCTTTAGGGTAAATATCCATTAGTGCGATTGCTGGGCCATAAGGTAGCTCTATTTTCAACTTTTTGAGGAACCTCCATGCTGTTTTCCATAGTGGCTGCACCAGCTTGTGTTCCCACCAACAGTGTAGGAGGGTTCCCCTTTCTCCACATCCTCGCCAGCATCTGTTGTTTCCTGACTTGCTAATTTTAGCCATTCTGACTGGCGTGAGGTGGTATCTCATTGTGGTTTTGATTTGTATCTCCCTGATGCCAAGTGATATGGAGCACTTTCATGTGTCTGTTGGCCATCTGAATGTCTTCTTTGCAGAAATGTCTGTCCATGTCCTCTGCCCATTTCTTGATTGGATTATTTGTTCTTTGGGTGTTGAGTTTGATAAGTTCTTATAGATTTTGGATACTAGTCCTTTATCTGATATGTCATTTGCAAATATCTTCTCCCATTCTGTCTGTTGTCTTTTGGTTTTGTTGACTGTTTCCTTTGCTGTGCAAAAGCTTTTGATCTTGATGAAGTCCCAATAGTTCATTTTTGCCCTTGCTTCCCTTGCCTTTGGTGATGTTCCTAGGAAGAAGTTGCTGCGGCTGAGGTCGAAGAGGTTGCTGCCTGTGTTCTCCTCAAGGATTTTGATGGATTCCTGTCTCACATTGAGGTCTTTCATCCATTTGGAGTCTGTTTTTGTGTGTAGTGTAAGGAAAGGGTCCAGTTTCATTTTTTTACATGTAGCTGTCCAGTTGTCCTAATACCTTTGTTGAAGGGATTGTCTTTTTTCCATTGGACATTTTTTCCTGCTTTGTTGAAGATTAGTTGACTATAGAGTTGAGGGTCTATTTCTGGGCTCTCTATTCTGTTCCATTGATCTATGTGTCTGTTTTTGTGCCAGTACCATACTGTCTTGATGATGACAGCTTTGTAATAGAGCTTGAAGTCTGGAATTGTGATGCCACCAACGATGGCTTTCTTTTTCAACATTCCTCTGGCTATTCGAGGTCTTTTCTGGTTCTATATAAATTTTAGGATTATTTGTTCCATTTCTGTGAAAAAAATGGATGGTATTTTGATAGGTATTGCATTAAACGTGTAGATTGCTTTAGGTAGCATAGACATTTTCACAATATTTGTTCTTAAATCCATGAGCATGGAACATTTTTCTGTTTCTTTGTGTCTTCCTCAGTTTTTTTCATGAGTACTTTATAGTTTTCTGAGTACAGATTCTTTGCCTCTTTGGTTAGGTTTATTCCTAGGTATCTTATGGTTTTGGTGGAATTGTGAATGGGATTGACTCCTTAATTTCGCTTTCTTCTGTCTTATTGTTGGTGTATAGAAATGCAACTGATTTCTGTGCATTGATTTTATATCTTGACACTTTACTGAATTCCTGTATGAGTTCTAGCAGTTGTGGAGTGGAGTCTTTGGGTTTTCCACATAAAGTATCATATCATCTGCAAAGAGTGAGAGTTTGACTTCTTCTTTGCTGATTTGGATGCCTTTAATTTCTTTTTGTTGTCTGATTGCTGAGGCTAGGACTTCTTGTACTATGTTGAATAGCAGTGGTGATAATGGACATCCCTGCCGTGTTCCTGACCTTAGCGGAAAAGCTTTCAGTTTTTCTCCATTGAGAATGATATTTGCGGTGGGTTTTTCATAGATGGTTTTGATGATATTGAGGTATGTACCCTCAACCCCTACACTTTGAAGAGTTTTGCTCAAGAAAGGATGCTGTACTTTGTCAAATGCTTTTTCAGCATCTATTGAGAGTATCATATGTTTCTTGTTTTTTCTTTTATTAATGTGTTGTATCACATTGATTGATTCATGGATGTTGAACCAACCTTGCAGCCCTGGAATAAATCCCACTTAGTCATGGTGAATAATCCTTTTAATGTACTGTTGGATCCTATTGGCTAGTATTTTGGTGAGAATTTTCGCATCTCTGTTCATCAAGGATATTGGTCTGTAATTCTCTTTTTTGATGGGATCTTTGTCTGGTTTTGGGATCAAGGTAATGCTGGCCTCATAGAATGAGCTTGGAAGTTTTCCTTCCATTTCTGTTTTTTTGGAACAATTTCAGGAGAATAGGAATTAATTCTTCTTTAAATGCTTGGTAGAATTCCCCAGGGAAGCCGTCTGGCCTTGGGCTCTCTTTTGTTGGGAGATTTTTGATGACTGGTTATGGGTCTGTTCAGGTTTTCTATTTCATCCTGGTTCAGTTGTGGTACTTTATATATCTCTAGGAATGCATCCTTTTCTTCCAGATTGTTAAGTTTGCTGGTGTATAGTTGCTCATAATATGTTCTTATAAGTTGGTTGTGATCTCTCCTCTTTCATTCATGATTTTATTTATTTGGGTCCTTTCTCTTTTCTTTTTGATAAGTCTGGCCAGGGGTTTATAAATTTTCTTAATTCTTTCAAAGAACTAGCTCCTAGTTTTGTTGGTTTGTTCTGTTTTTTGGTTTCTATTTCATTGATTTCGGCTCTGATCTTGATTATTTCTCTTCTCCTGCTGGGTTTAGGCTTTCTTTATTGTTCTTTCTCCAGCTCCTTTAGGTGTAGGATTAGGTTGTGTATTTGAGACCTTTCTTGTTTCTTGAGAAAGGCTTGTATTTCTGTTTTCCTCTCAGAACTGCCTTTGCTGTGTCCCATGGATTTTGAGCAGTTGTGCTTTCATTATCATTTGTTTCCATGAATTTTTTTCAATTCTTCTTTAATTCCTGGTTGACCTATTCATTCTTTAGTAGGATGCGCTTTAGTTTGCATGTATTTGGGTTCTTTCCAGCTTTCCTCTTGTGATTGAGTTTTAGCTTCAGAGCATTGTGGTCTGAAAATATGCAGGGAATGATCCCAATCTTTTGGTACCAGTTGAGACCTGATTTGGGACCCAGGATGTGATCTATTCTGGGGAATGTTCCATGTGCACTAGAGAAGAATGTGTATTCTGTTGCTTTGGGATGGAATGTTCTGAATATATCTGGTCCAGTGTGTCTTTTAAGGCCTTTATTTCCTTATTGATCTTTTGCTTGGATGATCTGTCCATTTCAGTGAGGGTGTTAAAGTCCCCTACTATTATTGTATTATTATTGATGTGTTTCTTTGATTTTGTTATTAATTGGTTTGTATAGTTGGCTGCTCTCATGTTAGGAGCATAGATATTTAAAATTGTTAGATCTTCTTGCTGGACAGACCCTTTGAGTATGGTAGAGTGTCCTTCCTCATCTCTTACGATAGTCTTTGGCTTAAAATCTAATTGATCTGATATAAGGGTTGCCACCCCAGCTTTCTTTTGATGTCCATTGGCATGGTGAATTGTTTTCCACCCCCTCACTTTAAATCTGGAGGTGTCTTTGGGTCTAAAATCAGTTTCTTGTAGACAGCATATTGATGTTTTTTTTTTTTTTTAATCAATCTGATACCCTGTGTCTTTTGATTGGGGCATTTAGCCCATTTACATTCAGGGTAACTATTGAGAGATATGAATTTAATGCCAGTGTGTTGCCTATAAGGTGACTGTTACTTTATATTGTCTCTGTTCCTTTCTGGCCTATTACTTTTAGGCTCTCTTTGGCTGGAGGACTCCTTTCAGTATTTCCTATAGAGCTGGTTTGGTGTTTACAAATTCTTTTAGTTTTTGTTTGTCCTGGAAGCTTTTTATCTCTCCTTCTATTTTCAGTGATAGCCTAGCTGGATATAGTATTCTTGACTGCATGTTTTTCTCAGTTAGTGCTCTGAATATATCGTGCCAGTCCTTTCTGGCCTGCCAGGTCTCTGTGGATAAGTCTGCTGCCAATCTGATATTTTTATCATTGTATGTTACAGACTTCTTGTCCCGGGCTGCTTTCAGGATTTTCTCTTTGTCGCTAAGACTTGTAAGTTTTATTATTAGATGACAAGGTGTGGACCTATTCTTACTGATTTTGAGGGGGGGGGTTCTCTGTGCCTCCTGGATTTTGATGTTTGTTCCCTTTGCCACATTAGGGAAATTCTCTACAATAATTCGCTCCAGTATACCTTCTGTTCCCCTCTCTCTTTCTTCTTCTTTTGGAATCCCAATTATTCTAATATTGTTTCATCTTACGGTATCATTTATCTCTCAAATTCTCCCCTCATTGTCCAGTAGTTGTTTGTCTCTCTTTTGCTCAGCTTCTTTATTCTCTCTCATTTGGTCTTCTGTATAACTAATTCTCTCTTCTGCCTCATTTATCCTAGCAGTAAGAGCCTCCATTTTTTATTGTACCTCATTAATAGCTTTTTTGACTTCAGCTTGGTTAGAATTTAGTTCTTTTATTTCTCCAGAAAGTGCTTTTATATCTCCAGACAGGATTTCTCTAATATCTTCCATGCATTTTTTGAGCCCAGCTAGCACCTTGAGAATCATCATTCTGAACTCTAGATCTGACATATTACCAACGTCTGTATTGATTAGGTCCCTAGCCTTTGGTACTGCCTCTTGTTCTTTTTTTTTTGTGGTGAGTTTTTCTGCCTTTTCATTTTACCCAGATAAGAATATATGAATGAGAGAATAAAATACTAAAAGGGTGGCAAAGACCCCCGAAAAATGTGCATTAACCAAATCAGAAGAGACCTCAAATTGTGGGGAGAAGGGCTAAAAAGAAGTTTAAAAAAAGAATTTAAAAAAGAAAATATATGTATTTGACTGTTGAATAGAACAGAGCCACCCGCTTGATTTTGGGAGTATTTTGGAGTATTTTAGAAGAAACTACCTCCTAAAATTTTTAAGAAAGAAAACACACACACACACACACACACACACACAATAAGGGTAAACATGGTGAAGGGATGGAATATGACTGTAAAGATGAAAATTTAAAAAAAAATTCTAAAAAAGGAGTTGATAAGTTGGTTGGGAAAAGAAAGAAAAAGAAAGTGGAGAGAATTTGCTCAGGCTGGAGATTAGAACAAACCCTGTGCTAGATTTAGGGTATATTTTGATCTATTAGAAGAAGTTGTATCCCAAAATTTTGTAGAAGAAAAAACCCTTTCAGAAAGCGGTCCTTTTGCCGTTTCTAGAATTGCTGCTCTTCTCTTCGATCTCCTGTTGGATTTTTAGGTGCTCGGAATGGTTTAATAACGATCTAGCTAATCTCCTGCTACCTGATGTCATCTCAGCCTGCTCTTCCTCCCCCATCTTGACCTACCCATTCTAAGTCTTGAAAGGTGTATTTGGTAGATATAAATTCTACATTGATAGGTCTTTTCTCAACACATGTGAAGTATAATTCCACAGTCTTCAGATGTGAATATAATCCTAGTTTCTTTGGCAGTAATTCTCTTTATCTCAAGTGCCTTTTTTTGGGGGTGGGGTCATTGGTTTCATGTGGCTCAAGTGTCTTTTGAAATCCTGTTTTTGGTGTTTTATAGTTTCACATCATATATTTAGATGTGGATTTATGTTTTTATTTATTTGCTTGGGATTTAACGAGCTTCTTAAATTTATGGTTTGGAAAATTCTTATCTATTATCTCTTCCTATATTACCACTGACCCTTTGTGTCTCCTTCCCTTTTAGAACTCCTATTAGATGTTAGGTTCTCTTACTCAGTCATCTGTGTCTCTTAACATTCTCCATATTTTTCATCTTTTTATGTCTTTGTGCTGCATTCTAGATCCATTTCCCTTTAGTTCTTCTTTAGATATAAGTAAATATTTTCAGTCTTCTATTTCTTGAAATATAGTGGATTTCCTTATTCTGTATTTGCCCATTAATTCAGTATGACTCTACTTTGTTATTTCTGCCAATTCTTACTCTTGGTTTTGTTTTCATGTATGTGTGTTTCCAGTAAGCTGCCCCTTTCTCTTTGAACTTTGTGTCAATTTTTTGAGGGTAAAGGTAGATTCCTGCTGAGGGAATTTTCACTATCTTATACAACAGACCACTGGGTACTTTCAATATACACAATTCTCAGTTTGTGCATTTTGGAACCCTAGGTATGTCATGTAACTGACTTAAGTATACTAATATATCTGAGACTAGGTCGAGGTTATTAACTGGCCTCAGGAGAAATTGTGGGTTGTTTTGTTTTGTTTTGTTTTGTTTTTTGCAGTTTAAGCCGTAGTTTGAGACAGGCAATTTACCTCACTGGTGGTGGTGGTGATGGTGATTATGGAGTCATTCTAGTTTACCCTTACATTGAGGGTATAGTCTTTTGGGGATGGTTTTTATTAGACTCTCTACCTTGGGTAGTTTGGGGCCTTCGTAGCTCCTCTCCTAGGAGATTATGAAAATGAATGTGTAAGGTTATTTGGTGGAACAGATACTCCCAAAGTAAAAGCCAGTTTTCATTTTTCAACTTCTGGATCTCCACCTGCCCTGGGATTTAGGCCAGATTTACTTGCTTTCATGCAAACTCATAAATGCATTTGTGAACATATTTTAATATTTCATTATTTGTAGTTCAGAACAAGAAGACCAACAGAGTACTTCATTAGTCATTCTGCTGGAAATGAAAATTTAAAATTACTTTCTTTTAAAGTTCTAATATCTTAATGTTTGGAGTGTTCTGATTACAGTATAGTCTATATACACGACATTTACAAAGTATCATTGTCATTTAGCCATTGAATACCAATAATTTATCTTTCTACCACATGCTGCTGATTCCCAGTGAAGAAGATGGATGGGAGGTGTGGAGCAGTAGTACTTCTAAAAGCAAGAAATAAGTAAATACCCTTCTTTCAGATTCTGTATTGCTTAATGTTCCTTTAAGAGGGCGTATGATATAGTCCCCTCTGAATTCAGAGTGGAGTACATGACAAGGAAGGCATGGGCTACCTGTATGACCAGGCTAGTTTTGATGTCTGGAACTGCTTATGCAAAAATCGGTTTTCATTCATTTATCTTCCAGTAGAGGAAGTTACAGCACTTAATTTTGTATGGTTGAATATACCAACCCATTTTGAATTGCAGTCAACGCATGTGATTGGAGAATAATAATTAAAGGATAAATAACTCCAGATATGTAAATCCTCTATCAGTGTTTGGAAATTAGTGTTGGCTTTGTTTTATTTTAATAGTTTAAATAATTGTGATGTTGAAAAAGTGGTAACTTACCTGTGATCAATTATGTATTATTACCAATAAATTATCAAGTTTTCCTTCTTTGGAGGGGCCAAAATTTCAAAAGGGATAAAAGTTATAATAATCCTGTCTGGCAACCTTTTTTGCAAGAGAATTTTGGAAATTATATTTTTAAAACGATATATGTATTTTGAACATAAAGATTTTTAAAATTATTTTTAACTAGGTTCAGAACTTCAGGAAATCTTGTAATTACCCGTGAGATTGACGTGGCAAAAAATCAGTCGTCTTGGTTCATCAACAAAAAATCTACAACCCAGAAAGTAGTAGAAGAGCAAGTTGCAGCCTTAAACATTCAAGTGGGCAATCTTTGCCAATTTCTACCTCAGGTATGAGAGAATTAAGTGTACACATGGTAGAATTTGTGTCCTCTTCATGCCATAGCAGAATCTAAATACTTTCCAAAAAATATTGTAATAGAGGCTATTTAAAGTAAGCCTCATAACTAATACTTTCTAACAGTTCTTTGTAAAAGGTGGCATTTCGTCTCATCTTATTGAAGTAATTTGGAAGATTTCAATTAATAAAAAGCTGAAAGTCTAAACTACAGAATATGGTAAAGGAAATAAAGTATTGTTTTTAAGTACAGTAACTTGCGTGGCCATGTGCTACAGTTTGTAGGCACTTAAAATTTTGGTAATAAACGACTTCTTAATCATGTTTTTATATAAAATATGTGATATACTAAAACTCTTAAATCTATAGATGTGCATTCTAAAACTTTGTTATATTTTAAGTTTTAGTAAAAATACCCTGAAAATGCACATAAAACGTTAAATTTCTTTGAGTGCTGTGTAGTGACTGAATTATAGTTCATTTTTTCAATTCAGAAATGACTTGATTACATATGTCCAAATTAAATAAAAATTTAAAATTTGAAAGCATTGTTATCTGATGTTCGATATGTCCAGAAGTAGTTGTTATAAATTTCCTTTTTCTTCTAACATTCCAGTTGATGTGTGGTAGATAATGGTTTCAGTCCAGGGAACTCTTTTTATCCCCAAGCTATTTATTATATGTATATAAACACTTTACCCTAGAAATATTGACCTAGAAAATTTTAAATGGTTCTTAGATGACAATTCATACCCTTTATCATTTTAAGAAATAATATATGAAGGACAGAGTTTGTATATATTGCACATCTTAACCGTTTTTTTTTTTTTAATGCATTTCATTTTAAGAAGCATGATCACTGAGTGAAATATGTTTTGAAGATATTTATGAATAGTAATAGTTGCAGAGCGCCTGGGTGGCACATTCAGTTACGTGTCTGACTCTTGGTTTCTGCTCAGGTCATGTTGTCAGGGTCGTAAGGTCGAGCCCTATGTTGGACTCTTTGCTGAGTTCAGAGTCTGCTTAAGTTTCTCTGTCCCTCTCCCATTCTAACAAATTAAGTCTTTTTTAAAAGTGATAATAGTTGCTGATATTTAAGTTTTATGCTCTAGGATAAAGTTGGAGAATTTGCTAAACTGAGTAAAATTGAACTCCTTGAAGCTACTGAGAAGTCTATTGGTCCTCCAGAAATGCACAGATACCATTGTGAACTCAAAAACTTCAGAGAGAAAGAAAAACAACTAGAGGTATTTATAAACAGACAACTCATTTTTATTGTCCCTGACTGATTTCCATCTTTCACAATGTGGTAGGGTGAATAGTAGCTCTGATTCATCAAATGGCTTCATATATTTGTGGGTTTTTCCACCTAGGATTGTACTGATGACGTACATTAAGTCATAGAAAGTGAGAATTGCAGTTGGAAAAAGTTTGAAAAATTTGACTACCATTTCATCAAATACATGTTATTAATTGAACTTCTAAGGAACCAATAATGGTATTTTAAAGTATTTATTTCTCTCGGGAAGTTTCGGTATTATTCTTTTACTCATTCAGTATTTCTTACAACACCTGCCATGTGCCAGGATGGTACAAGGCTTTGTGTAATATAGCAATGAACCTGTAGCTTTTGATGTAGTGTCTCTGTTGAACCTCTTCTCATATTTTTTGAGTTGCAGGAGGGTAGACTTTGTAGAGAGCTCTGTGTTCAGTTGCAGTGTTGTTTTTATGTTCACCTTAAACACATAAATTAAAATATCCTTTTATAGCCTATCATTTGAAGAGGTGTTTTGTTTAGTGAGTCATTTTGCATGTCCCAGCCACTAAAATAAATTCAGTAAATTTTCATAAGATATCTTATAAACAGATGCTCTCTCTTCAATTGTAACTGTCCATACTTAATAATATGCAAATTATTATAATTTATTATACTTTTTCAGAGTCCGTGACCAAAGGAGTGTGTAATTATTTTATGCTTCTTCAGATACTCTGTCCGTCTTTGTACCCTTGCCCCCCTGGAACAGTCTGATACAGTAGTCCCCCATTATTCATGCTTGTAGTTACCTGCCATTTCAATTACCTGTGGTCACCTGTGGTCCAGAAGCAGATGATCTTCCTGACATACGGTCACAAGGTCAACAGTAGTCTGACGTTATGTCACAATGCCTCACTTCATGTCATCACATGGCATTTTATCATCTCGAATCATCACAAGAAGGGTGACAATAGTATGATAATATATTCTGAGAGAGAAGCCACATTCATTAACTTTTATGACTGCTTATTGTTACTCTGTTTTCTTGTTCTTAGTCTCTTACTGTGTCTGACATGTAAATTAAGCTTTATCATAGGCATGCATGTACGGGAAAAAGCAGTATATATGGGTTTGGTACTGTTTGCGGTTTCAGGCATCCTCTAGTGGTTTGGGACTCTATTCCCCTCAAATAAGGGGAGGGACTCCCGTACACCATCAGAAACACTTTCTGAAATTAGTACCATCCCCTGAAGGAATGTAGCCACTTATCCTACTAGGTTTTGAGTACATCTTTGCATTTGTTAACTCACAGTCTAAAGGGCAAATTTTAGCTTCCTTCATCTCATTTCTAAGTCCTAAGTCATGGGTATTCATAACATGCTAATTGTAATAATACTAGTTTTCATTTGTATATCACATTATAGCTTTTGTTGACCTTGCACTTAGAGTGTGTTGCTTCTACCCTTGAGGTGAGTGGGGCAGATAGGTGTCTTTTCTTCAGGCAGGAAGAGGCCAGGCTTAGAGATGTGGTGGGGCTTCTCCACAGTCACACAACTAATAAATTGCAGGGCCTAGACCAGAGCTCAGGTATGCATGTTAGTTGTACACAGTTCTTAAGAACGCCCGTGAAATTCTTTATTGTGAAATTTTGGTAGCATTGTTCATTTTCATCATTAAAGAATCTGACCTGTTGTCTTTTCAGTTAAACTAATTGTTAAATATTTGTTTTAGACCTCGTGCAAAGAGAAAACTGAGTATCTAGAGAAAATGATTCAGAGGAATGAAAGATATAAACAAGATGTGGAGAGGTTCTATGAACGTAAGCGACATTTAGATTTGATTGAGATGCTTGAAGCTAAAAGGCCGTGGGTGGTAAGTCTTAATTATTAGAGGCAAAAATAGTGATGCTTTAACTAGTAGAAAAGCTATAAAGAAGGTTGCTCTGTATTCAAATTAGGTGCTTTATGATTGCTCTGTATTCAAATTAGGTGCTTTTGTTCATTTTTGCTTTATATATCATAATACATTTGGTATTATTGGTGGTGTTATGACATAGGTGTGTACTGTTACTATTATTGTGTAACAAATAACAGTTGATAGTGCTCTTAATTCTTCCAAATTTGAATCCTCAACAGACAGTTTGTTTTAGAAGATGTTAATTTGAGCTAAAAATGTTTACACAAAAAAATCTTTGAGTGTCCTCAGTCACAGAGAATTTACTTGGTGTGTACCACTAATAAGTTCAGGTGCAGATGCAGCTGCGGGCTATGGACTAGAATTCTCTACTCCGGCTTCCTGAGTTTATTGGGGCTACTGTTCCTTTCAATCACTGTGCGGTGTATAGTTATTATTTATGACCACAGTTTGGTCTAAAGAGTCCATTTCCTCAGTGCATTTCTTTTTGACGGGCGGAACAAAATAAAGTTTTATAATGTTTGTTCCAGGGTTAGAATGGAGGTAATTGTTACTAAAATGGAAAAACATGTGGCTGTATTTGTGGCCTTTCTCTGCCACCCCCTCACCCTACCCTGTCCCATAATTCCATTATTCTTAAACTCTTTGCTTTACCGCTTGTTTTGACTACATTTTCCTATGCCCATTATTACTCTTAATCTACTTATCTTTCTCCTTTAAAGGCTTTTGGTTTATCTTTCTGAGATTGATTTCAATCTTTTTTCCTTTTTTTAAATTTATTTTAATGTTTGTAATCTTTTCTTCATCCCATTCTTACTGTATGCTCTCTGAGCAGTGCATTTACTTTTGTTTTTTAGCAAACATTAATTCCTGTGACATGACAAGCATCGTTTTTACCCACATTTTTTTCTCCTTTTGATCCATTTTTCCTTTGTTTTTTCATTTTTACTTTTTATAACTGATTTTCGTTTATTTATACATTCTCATATCTCTTCTTTATTGAGAGACTAGAGGAAAACCTCATTTTAGTAGCAGTTACTGTGTAAGTTTCAGAACCATGGAAGTCAGAGTCCAGCCTAGTGATGGAGATAAATTGAGTGATTATCAAGCTTCTTAATAAGTCATTGTTGGTATTCGCTATTTCTGAGGTTGTTTCAGAGGGTAAATTTTATGTGAGTAGACTTGCCAAAAGGATATCAAAACAGTCTTTTCATAGGTTTGGTTTCTGCCTGCACTTTGGTTTTAGTGTATGTGTTAATTTAAGCTAGTAGTGCATTAACTTCTGTTTCTTGAATTAATTGCAAGGAGTATGAAAATGTTCGTCAGGAGTATGAAGAAGTAAAACTAGCTCGAGACCGAGTGAAGGAAGAGGTGAGGAAACTTAAAGAAGGGCAGATCCCTATGACCCATCGAATTGAAGAGATTGAGAGGCAGCGTTGCGTGTTGGAGGCTCGAATCAAAGAGAAGGTACTTTGCTGGCTCAATTTAGGATTTTCTGTATTTTATTTTATTTTTTAAAGATTTTATTTATTTATTTGACAGAGATCACAAGTAGGCAGAGAGGCAGGCAGAGAGAGGGGAAAGCAGCTTCCTGCTGAGCAGAGAGCCCGATGTGGGGCTTGATCCCAGGACCCTGGGATCATGACCTGAGCTGAAGGCAGAGGCTTTAACCCACTGAGCCATCCAGGCACCCCAGGATTTTCTGTATTTTAGCAAGTACAAAAACTACTCTGCAGGTCTTCTAAGTAATTTTGTGAATTTATTTGTAGCTTTCGTTCGTTTTTTAACTCAAGTCTGCCACCACAGGGCTTTCAGGCTCCTAATTGTCACTTTGGGCAGGTTGCTACTTTAAGGTATTCCAGCATACAAAAGAGCAAACTGAAATGTGATTTCCCCCCCCCCAAAGATTGTATTTGAGAGCGAACAAGAGAGCGTGTGAATCAGGGGCAGAGGGAGAGGGAGAAGCAGACTCCCTGCTGAGCAGGGAGCCCAATATAGGACTGGATCCCAGGACCCTGAGATCATGACCTGAGCCAGAGCCAGACGCTGAACCAACCTAGCCACCCAGGCGCCCCAAAATGTGATTATTTTAATAAGAGGATTCAGAGTAGTAGTCCTGGAAACATTGAATTTCTTCTATGAATTTATCATAGAAAACCTGATGTTTTTAGAATAAATTAGTATAATGGCATATGGAATATTCCATTTATTAAAAATTTTATTTGAAAATTTTAAACTTAAAAATTTTTATGGTCATGGCTTTTAACCTTTAGGGAGATTTTGGAGTCCAAGATTTTAAAGAACGGTTTGAACTCTGGACCCTGCTATCCTAATAGAATGTTTTTTAGAATCAGATGAACTACCACGAGATAGTACATGGGAAGGGATAAGGAAACATGTATGCATATTGCCATGGCTATTTTTAATATCAGTAAATAACATTTTATAGATTTGTAAGTAAGTTAGTATTTTGGGTGGTAACTGAATTTGGTTTGGAAGAAATGTAAAGCCTTATGGATTAACTTGGTATTTGGGTGGGTAAGGCCTCATAATGGCTTGCTTGAGATTTTAACTACGTTCCCCTCCTTCTGGTTCAATCTTACAGGCAACAGATATTAAGGAGACCTCTCAAAAATGCAAACAAAAACAAGATATTATAGAGAGGAAAGATAAGCAGGTAAGATTGTATTGAAATTTTTACTATGGTAATGTGACCTAACTTTTGTGTTCAGGTCTAGATTATGGGACAACTTTTTGTTTGGAAATTGTATAAAGTCCTCCTCATTTTCTTCCTTATCTGTGAGGGATACTAAGATTTGGAAGTAGAGCAGTTGCACAGAAGATAATGAGGAAAAATTCTCAAGACTACTCCTAGACAGGCACTGTGATCTTTGCAGCTGAGTGGCTATAGTTTATTGGAGTGATGGTAAAATTGGATTTAGTTATTTCAGTAGCAGAAATTAAATTTTAAGAGATATATTCTGTTGACATTAAGGGTAGGACGTTAAAAAGTTGATAATAAATTCTTTGTGCATGGGGGGGGGGGCTTGACGGCAAAATCATTTTAAGATGGCTGTGGAAGAAAGCAGGCTTCTTAGATAAAGAGATTCCCAGCAGTATGTGGGGTTTTGTTCTTCAGAGCCATTCAGAAACTGAAGTTTGAATGACCTTTCTTAGGAATAGACATATAACTTGAAACATTCCCGGTGGTTGAAGCATTATGTGAATCTTCCAGTTTTCAGCTTCACTCCTTTTTCTGTGCCTTTATCTTCAGATCCCAAGCGCCTCTCATAAACTGTGCAGAGGCTGGGCTGTCAGGGCTAAGTGCTCAGGGTGTCTGTGCGGATGGGGTCTTGGGGGCAGGGGGTCAGGAGGTGCGGGGCAGGGCAGTCCTGTTCTATATGTTGTTTTTTATACTTGACATGTCTGAGTTCTCCAGAAGCTCTGGAATGGGTTTTTTTGTTTTGAAAGAGTCCTCCTTTCTTTTCCTTTTCTCTCATCGCCTGTCACACTGTGGCTTCTGTAAAAGGATACTAAATTAGTTGTCCCTCTGCTGTCTTTCCTCTTTTGAATGCCATTGAGGTCTCCAGTTGCTGACGTCTCTGTTGTTCCTCTTGGGAGTGAACCCTTTGTACTCCATTACTAATATTTCTTTAGAGTTTAGGAGGGAAGAAGCATAAAGATTTCACCTTTAAAACCCTAAACAGGAATACAGGTTGATACGTTGTGTAATGTTGAATCATCTTTAGATTTCTGTCGCAAATTGTACTTGATATTTTACTACGTTGCTGGATTCATCTAGAAAATCTTGTTTTTATGATTTTTTGCACCATGTGAGATGGGCCTAAAATTTGATTTTGTTCCATCCTTAACTGGTTTTTCAGTTATGCTTACTTTTTAAGTAATTTAATACTCCTTGGACCAGGATTGTCTATTTTTGCCTAGGCATACCAGGGCTTGTCACTTCCGTAAGTTATTTCACTTTTCACTTTTATTAACTTTTAATAAATACATTTCAGGGCGTAAATATTTTTCTGGTTATCACTTGGTTATGTCTCATATGTGTTGATAAGTGCTTTTATTGCTTTTCTGTTTAAAAGTTCGTATTTTCAGTTAAACATTTTCATTCATTTAAGGTTGTACAGGAGTTCTTGCTGTTTTAATTTCTATGGGTATGGAATTTCAAAATGTGAATGTAGAATTCTACTTCTTTTCCTTTCTGTTTAATTATTGTGGACTTTATGACCTTATTTTAGATCTTTTGAAATCTTTTTGGACTTGTATATTTGGTTTTGTACATGTTTTGTATATAATAAATAATGTATACTCTATATATTTATATGTATATATAAATTATGTATGTGCTAGAACAGTTTTACTATATGTACATTATGCAGATGTTCTACATACTTTATTACCTACCCAATTTATCCATTTTTAAAGTGAGATACTTTTTCTATGAGTGTAGATTTGTCTATTTTTCCTAATAATTATGTTAGTTTTTGCTTCCTAGATTTTAAAACTGTCTTTTTTATTTATTTCTTGCATCGTATTTTGATTTATCTTATCTGCTGAGAGTAGTATGTACTGGGTTTTGTTTTTGTCATTGTGGTGTGACGCTGTCATGAGGAAGGGAGTTTCACCAGGTCCACTTACAGTTGTTTTCACCTCCCTGTGCTGCTTGTTCGAGTCCTCCTCCCTGCTCCTCTTTCTTCCTTTCTCTTTTTTGTTGCTGTTGATAAAGGTTTTCTTACTCCATTTTTTCCCCCTAAAGTTGTATATTCTAAGCCTATTCTGTTGACTACTCTTAAAGTTTAAATAACATGTATTTTTTTAAAGTTAGCATTTTTATTCTTCCACTTAGTTCAGATACTTTCTCTATTCTGTATCCATACCTTCAGAAATTTTACTTGTCTTTATTTAAAAAAATGTTATTTTTTATGGTCTTTCCTGACTTAGACTTAATATGTTTGGCTGGTTTATTTGATCATGTTACTTGTTTTATCATTCTTCTGTCTCTTAGGAGGTAGACTTTTTTTTTTCTCGACAGATAATTTCCATGGGTGTTTTAGAGACTTGATGAACTTTCTGAGTACTTGTATGTTGGAAAGTACATTCTTTTGCACTCGTTTTGGAATGTTAATATTGCTGAATTTTAAATTATAAATTATAAATTACTTTTTTTCTCAACACTTTGACTATCCTTCCTCTGTGTCCCAGGAGGTCCCATTTTGTTCCTGAGAAGTAGAAGATACGAGAGCTAGGCAGAGACTTTATTAGACCCTTGAAGAAAAAAGAAAGGAAATTGAATTTGATTCTAAATGCAGTGAGACACAGAGAAGGCTTTCAAAGGTTTTAAGCTGGAGAGAAATAGTATTTCATATGCTTTAAAAGCACTCAGCATTGCCTTATGGATAGTAGACTGAAAGGGACAAAAATAAAAGCAGAGAGTTCGGTTACAAGGCTGGCTTCACCTCATATGGTAGCAGTGGACAAGCAAATTTAGAAAACTGAACCACAGAATTTGCTCAGGGAGTAGATTGAAGAATTCAATTGTGGAAGAATAGAGGATCCCATCTTTGACTTCACGGTTGGATAGCGGTACCTGTCACTGTAATGAGAATTGCTAGGACAGGGGAAATGAAGAGTTCTGTTTGATTATATCAGCTTTCATCCTTTTACTTTAAACCTGTGTCTTCGAATCTAAAATGTGTTTCTTGCGTATCATGGGTTTTCTTTCTTTCTTTTTTTTTTAAATTGAAGTAACTATTAACATACAATGTTAGTTTCAGGTGTATAGCATTGATCAGAATTACTGAATTCTGTGTACTACTCGCTGCTTACCACGCTAAGTGTAGTCACTGTGTATTATCATACAGTGTTGTTCCAGTATTGACTTTTCCTTACGTTGTACTTTTCATTTCTATGGTTTATTTTATAAGTGGAAGTTTTGATCTCTTAATCCCCTTATATCACCCATCCCCCCACCCGCCTCCCTTCTGGCAACCACCAGTTTTTTGGACTTAAGAGTCTATGTACACACACACACACACACACACACACACACAGAGAACACATCTTGTTTATCCATTCATTTACGGACAGACACTTAGGTTGTTTTCATATTTTGCCTATTTTAGATAATACTATAGTAAACATAGAGTGCATATATATTTTGAAACTGGTGTTCCTGTTTTACCCTGTAATGGAATTACTGGATCTTAAAGTATTTCTATTCCTAACAGCAGCTCACAGTGGTTCCCTTTTCTCTACATCCTTGCCAACACCTGTCAGTTGTCTTTTTGATACTAGCCTTTGTGACTAGTGTAAAGTGATTGCTCATTGTGGTTTTGATTTACATTTTTCTTACGATGCGTGTTGTTGGGTGTCCTTTTTTTTTTAAAGTTTTTATTTATTTGTTTTACTAGAGCAGGGGGAGGGGCAAAGGGAGAGGGAGAGAATTTCCAACAGACTTACTGCTGAGCACAGAGCCAGATGTGGGGTTCTATCCCATGACCCTGAGATCATGACCTGAGCTGAGATCAAGAGTTGGACCCTAAAGTTAGCCTTTTATGCACCCCCAGCTTCTTTTTAACTATCTGCTGGGCATCTGTATGTCTGCTTTGGAAAAATATTCAGATTTTCTGGTTATGTTTCAATCAGGTTGAGGGCTTTTTGTTTGTTTTTTTTGTTGTTTTTTGGGGGGGAGGGTGTTGAGTTGCATAATAACTTTATATATATTGGATATTAACCTCTTATCAAAAGTATCATTTACAGATGTCTTCTCTTATTCACTAGGTTGCTTTTTGTTTGTTGATGGCTTCCTTCACTGTGCAAAAGCTTTTTATTTTGGTGTATCAGTAACTGTATTTGGTACACCTATAAGCACAATAGTTTATTTTTTGCTTTTGTTTTCACTTGCCTGAGGAGGCATAGCCATAAATATGTTGCTAAGGGCACTGTCAGAGAGATTACTGCCTGTTTTATCTTTATTTTATTTTACCTTATTTTATTTTTCCAGTGTTCCAGAATTCATTGTTTATGCACCACACCCAGTGTTCCATGCAATACGTGCCCTCCTTAATACGCACCACGAGACTCACCCAACCCCCCCCAACCCCCTCCGCTCCAGAACCCTCAGTTTGTTTCTCAGAGTCCACAGTCTCTCATGCTTCATCTCCCCTTCCGATTTCCCCCAACTCACTTGTCCTCTCCACCTCCCAATGTCCTCCGTGTTGTTCCTTATGCTCCACAAGTAAGTGAAACCATTTGATAATTGACTCTCTCTGCTTGACTTATTTCACTCAGCATAATCTCCTGCAGTCCCGTCCACGTTGATACAAAAGTTGGGTATTCATCCTTTCTGATGGAGGCATAAGACTCCACTGTATGTATAGGCCAAATCTTCTTTATCTGTTTGTCTGTTGAAGGGCATCTTGGTTCTTTCCACAGTTTGGCAACTGGCCATTGCTGCTATGAACATTGGGGTACAGATGGCCCTTCTTTTCACTGCATCTGTATCTTTGGGATAAATACTCAGTAGTGCAATTGCAGGGTCATAGGGTAGCTCTATTTTTAATTTATTAAGGAATCTCCATACTGTTTTCCAAAGTGGCTGTACCAACTTGCATTCCCACCAACAGTGTAAGAGGTTTCCCCTTTCTCCACATCCTCTCCAGCACATGTTGTTTACTGTCTTGTTGATTTTGGCCATTCTGACTGGTCTAAGGTGGTATCTCAATGTGGTTTTAATTTGAATCTCCCTGATGGCTGATGATGATGAGCATTTTTTCATGTGTCTGTTAGCCATTTGTATGTCTTCTTTGGAGAAATGTCTTTCATGTCTTCTGCCCATTTTTTGACGTGATTATCTATTTTGGGGGTGTTGAGTTTGAGTTCTTTATAGATCTTGGATATCAGCCCTTTGTCTGTAGTGTCATTTGTGAATATCTTCTCCCATTCCGTGGTTCCCTCTTTGTTTTGTTGACTGTTTCCTTTGCTCCGCAGAAGCTTTTGATGTCGATGAAGTGTCCAAAGTTGATTTTCGCTTTTGTTTCCTTTGCCTTTGGAGACACGTCTTGAAAGAAGTTGCCGTGGCCGATGTCGAAGAGGTTACTGCCTATGTTCTTCTCTAGGATTTTGATAGATTCCTGCCTCACATTGAGGTCTTTTATCCATTTTGAGTTTATCTTTGTGTATGGTGTAAGAGAATGGTCAAGTTTCATTCTTCTATACATAGCTGTCCAATTTTCCCAGCACCATTTTATTGAAGAGACTTTTTTCCACTGTATATTTTTTCCTGCTTTGTCAAAGGATATTTGACCATAGAGCTGCGGGTCCATATTTGGGCTCTCTACTCTGTTCCACTGGTCTGTGCGTCTGTTTTTTTTTTTTTTTTTTTTTTTTTTTTTTTTTTGCCAGTACCATGCTGTCTTGGTGATCACAGCTTTGTAGTAAAGCTTGAAATCAGGCAACATGATGCCTGTTTTATCTTACAGGAGTTATGTGGTATTCAGGTCTCACATTTAGGTCTTTAATCCATTTTTAGTTTATTTTTGTGCATGGTCTAAGAAAGTGGTCCAGTTTCATCCTTTTGCATGTAACTATCAAGTTTTTCAGCATTTATTGAAAAGATTGTTTTTTCCCTTTGTATATTCCTTTTGTATATTATTGCCTCCTTTGTTGTAGATTGACTTTATAGGTGTGGGTTTATTTCCAGGCTCTCTATATACTGTTGATCTATATGCCTATTTTTCAACTGGTACCATGCTGTTTTTACTACTATAACTTTGGAGTATATCCTGAAACCTGTGATTGAGATACCTCCAGGTTCTTTCTCAAAAATTTTTTGGCTATTCAGGATATTTTGTGTTTCCATATAAATTTTAGTATTATTTGTTAAAGTTCTGTGAAAAATGCTCTTGATATTTTGATAAGGATTGTATTGAATCTGCAGGTTGTTTGGGATAGTTTAAACATTTTAATGGTATTCTTCCATGAGTGTGGTATATCTTCCCATTTGTTTGTGTCACTTGGCTTTTTCCATCAGTGTCTTAGAGTTTTCTGAGTATAAGGCTTTTACCTTCTTGGTTGAATTTATTCCTAGGTATTTTATATTTTGGGGGTACAGTAATACATGGGATTGTTTTCTTAATTTCCATTTTTGCTATTTTGAGTGTGTAGAAATACCACATATTTCTTTATCCTGCAGTATCGAATTCTTTTATCAGTTTGAACAGTTTTTTGGTGGAGACTTTAGGGCTTTTTATATATAGTATACCATCTGCTAATAGTGACAGTTTTACTACTTTTACCAGTTTGGATATCTTTTATTTATTTTTCTTGTCTGATTGCTGCATCTAGGACTTCGTGTATTACGTTGAATAAAAGTGGTAGTAGTGGAAGTCCTTTTCTTGTTCTTAATCCTCGAGGAAAAGCTTTCAGTTTTTCATCATTGAGTATGATGTAGATGTGGGCTTTTCATTTATAGCCTTTATTATGTTGAGGTATGTTTCGCTCTAAACATGAATGGATATTGTATTTTGTCAAACGCTTTTTCTGCATGAATTGAGATGATGATATGATTTTTATCCTTCTTGTTAATGTAATGTGTTACATTGGTTTGTGAATATTGAACCATCCTTACATCCCCTGAAAAACTTGAGCTTGGTCCTGGTAAATGATCCTTTTAATGTATTGTTGAATTTGGATTGTTCATACTTCGATGAGGATTTTGCATCTATATTCATCAGATACTGGCCTGTAGTTTTTTTGTGTGTTGGTAGTCTCTTTGTCTGATTTTAGTATTCATGTAATGCTCATCTTGTAGAATAAATTTGGACTTTTTCTTTCCTTTTCCATTTTTTGGAATAGTTTGAGAAGAATACATACCACCTTTTCTTTTCTTCTTTTTTAGATTTTATTTATTTATTTGACAGACAGAAATCACAAGTAGGCAGAGAGGCAGGCAGAGAGAGAGGAGGAAGCAGGCTCCCTGCAGAGCAGAAAGCCCGATGTGGGGCTCGATCCCCGGACCCTGAGATCATGACCTGAGCTGAAGGCAGAGGCTTAAACTGAGCCACTCAGGCACCCCCATATCACCTTTTCTTTAAATGTTTGGTACATTTCACTTGTGAAATCATTTTGTCCCAGACTTGTTTGCTGGGAGATTTTTGAGTAGTGATTCAATTTCACTACTAGTGTTTGGTTTGTTTTGTTTAAATTTTTTGTTTCTTCCTTATTCAGTTTTGGGAGATTATATGTTTCTGGAATTTATCCATTTCTTCTAGATTGTCCAATTTGTTGGCCTATAATTCTTCATAATATTTTCTTTTTTTAAAAGATCTTATTTATTTGACAGACAGAGATTACAAGTAGGCAGAGAGGCAGGCAGAGAGAGAGGAAGGGAAGCAGACTCCCTGCTGAGCAGAGAGCCTGATGCAGGACTCGATCCCAGGACCCTGGGATCATGACCTGAGCTGAAGGCAGAGGCTTTAACCCACTGACCCACCCAGGTGCCCCAGTATTTTCTTATTTGTGTTTCTGTTGTGTCAGTTATTTCTTTTCCTTCGTTTCAAATCGTATTTATTTGAGTCCTCTCCCTTTTTTATTTCTTGATGAGTCTGGCTGAAAGGTCATTAATTTTGTTTATCTTTTCAAGGAACCAACTATTGGTTTCTTTTATCTTTCTTTTAGTCCATTTTTCATTTATTTATGCTTTAATCTTTATTATTTTCTTCCTTTACCTAGCTTTAAGCTTGCTTTGCTCTTCTTCTAGCTCCTTTGAGTGTAAGGTTAGACTGTTTGAGATTTTCCTTGTGGAGATAGGCCAGTATTACTATAAAATTCCCTCTTAGAACTGCTTTTACTGCATTCCAAAGATTTTGGCTCACTGTATTTCCATTTTCATTTGTCTCCATGTATTTTTTTGTTGTCTTTAATTTCTTTGTTGACCCATTCATTGTTGAATAGCATTTTGTTTAACCTCCGTGCATTTGTGTTCTTTCCAGATTTTTCTTGTAATTGGTTTCTAGTTTTATATCATTGTGGTCAGAAAAGGTGCTTGGTAGGATTTTAGTCTTCTTAAATTTGTTGAGACATGTTTTGTGGCCTAATGTGATCTGTTCTGGAGAATGTTCCATATGCACTTGAAAAGAATGTGTTTTCTATTTTGGGATGTAATGTTTTGTTTTGTGTATATTTGTCAGATCCATCTAATCTAAATGATCATAGCCGCTGTATCTTTGTTGTTTGGTCTCCATGATCTTTCCATTGATGTAAGTGGGGTGTTAAAGTCCTTTATTATTGTATTTCACACTTGGTTAATATTTACTTTATGTATTTAGGTGCTCCTATGTTGGGTGCTTACATATTTACAATTGTTAACATCTTGTTGGACTGATCACTTTATCATTATGTGGTGCTTTTCTTTGTCTCTTGCTTCTGTTTTATTGTCTATTTTGTCTTATATACCTATTGGTACCCTTGCCTTTTTTTTTTTTCCTGCTTCATTTGCCTGGGATATCTTTTCTATCCCTCATTTCAGTCTTTTGTGTCTTGAGGTCCGAGGTGAGTCTCTTGAAGGACGTATATATATATGGGTCTTGGTTGTTTTTTTTAATCCATTTAGTCATTCTCTGTCTTTTGATTAGAGCATTTAATCCATTTACATTTGAAGTAATTATTGATAGGTGTGTACGTATTGCCTTTTTTTTTTAAATTGTCTTCTGCTTTCAGTAGCTCCTCTGTTCCTTTCTTCTCTTACCCTATGGTTGAAAGCTTTCTTTAGTGTTATGCCTGTATTCCTTTCTGGGTTATTTTGTGTGTGTCTATTTTATGTTTTTGATTTGTGGTTATCACTGGGCTCATATATAACATCTTATGTCTGTAGCGATCTATATTAAGTTGATAGTTGCTTAAGTTTGAACACATTCTAAAGTCACTACATTTTTACTTCCATCTCCACATTTTATGTGTATGATGTCATACTTTACATCTTTGTATTTTGTGTATCCCTTGACTAAGTTTTGTAGGTATAATTAATTTTAGTATTTGTTGTTTTAAAAACTGGCTTTATAAGTGATTTATCAAGGGCACCTGGGTGGCTCAGTTAGGTGTCTGCCTTTGGCTCAGGTCATGATCTCAGGGTCCTGGGATCAAGCCCCCAAGTGGGGTTCCCTGTTCAGCCTGGAGTCTGATTCTCCCTCTGTCTCTGCTCTTTCCCGCTTACCGCTTACTTACTCATTCACTCTCTCTCTCAAATAAATGACAGATCTACTGCCTTTCGTATATGTTTGCTTTTAACTGTGAGACTTTTTTCCTTTAATAATTTTCTTCTAAATATGGGCTTGTCTTTGCACTTAAAGAGCTTCCTTTAGGGGCGCCTGGGCTCAGTGGGTTGAGCCTCTGCCTTTGGCTCCTTGGGATTGAGCCCGTTTTAGGGCTCTCTGCTCAGCAGGGAGCCTGCTTCCTCCTCTGTCTCTTCCTGCCTCTCTGCCTACTCTGATCTCTCTCTCTGTCAAATAAATAAATAAAATCTTAAAAAAAAAAAAAGCTTCCTTTAAATTTAATGATTAACTCATCTAACATTGTTTGGGAAAGTCTCTCTATTCTAAATGATAACCTTGCTGGGTAGAGTTTTCTTAGTTGTGAGTCTTATCTTTTCAGCACTTAGACTATATCAGTGATGCACACTCTTAGCCTGGAAAGTTTCTGCTGAAAAATCATCTGATAGTCTTATGGCGTTTCTCTAGTGTGTAACTGTTGTTTCTTGCCCCTTTAAAATTTCTCCTCATAAAAATTAATTATTATGTATCTGGGTGTGGTCCTCCTTGGGTTCATTTTGTTTAGGGGCTGTCTGTGCTTCCTAGAGTTGGATATCTGTTTCCTTCCCAGATTAGGACATTTTTCAGCTAGTATTTTTTAAAATGAGTTTTCTGCCCCCTTTGCTCTCTCTTCTCTTTCTGTGATCCCTATAATATGCATATTAAGCCTGATGATGTTGCTGAGTTCCTTTAATCTGTTCTCATTTTTTAGTATTATTTTCTCTTTTTGGTATTCAGCTTGACTGCTTTCCATTCCCTGTTCTCCAGATCACTGATAGATTCTTCTGTGTCTTCTAATCTGCTGTCGATTCCCTTAGTATATATTTTTTTAATTTCGGTTATTAAATTCTTCTGCTTTGATTCTATATTTTCTTTGTTGAAGTTCTCATTGAGATCATCTACTCTTTTCTGACATCTCAATTCCTGTGACTATTGTTTTGAATTCTTTATTAGGTATATTGTTTACCTCCATTTCACTTAGCTCTTTTACTGTGATTTTTGTCTTGTACTTTCATTTGAGATATATTACTGTCTCATTTTGCCTGACTCTGTGTTTGTTTCTGTCTATTACGTAGCTAGCTGCATCTCCTCGTTGTGAAAGTCAGGGCCTTGAGTAAAAGAGGTCCTGTGGTACCCTGTCGTACTTGCCCTCTCTGGTCTCCAGAGTTGCCCTCTGTGTGGGCTGCATATATCCTGCTCTTGAGGCTGAAACGCTGTTGCCTTCAGCCTAGCTGACTGCTATGACCCAAAGTATGTGCTGTGGGTGCACTAGGCAGGGTTTGGTCTCTGCTGTTGAGAGGCCTGAGGTTGCCTCAGGCTTGTTGGTGGGCAGGGCTGGCCATTAGCCTACGAGTCTCTCATTCGCCTCTCTGCCATAGTGGCAGGAGCATCCAAGGGCACAGCTTGCTCCCTGCACAGCCAGCTGAGCTCTGAGCCACTGGAACTGCAGGTGTGCCAGTGTGGGGGGGTTACCTCCCCCTCCCCAGGGCGGGAGTCCCTTTAGAGTGGCACCAGTATCTGCTGGGGGTGCCTCCAGGGCGTGGCGAGGCAGGAGCAGTGCTTCGGATGGCTACGTTCTCAGGGGAATGCTTGGGTGGAGCACGTGATGCTGGCGAGATAGATGGGAGAGGGTCAGCTCTGGCCTCTACAAGTGTCCGGCTGTGTAAGCTGGTGGAGTAAAAGAGAAGCGGCATCTGCCAGCACTTTTGCTCCTGGAGAACTCTCCTGAAGATCCCTGTCCCTTTGCACATTCTAAGATTAGCCGGTAAATCCCCTTCATTTCTACCCTAGGTGGTGTTCAGACCTCAGCTCTGGGCTGTGTCTCACAGAGTTCCTAGTTTCGTGGCTCTTTAAGGGCAGCAGCTGAGTTTCCTCCTGCCCTCTGCTTCTTTCAGACCCGAGTCCCGCTGATTTTCCAAGCCCCGTGTTACGGGGATTCGTCCTCCCAGTGCAGGCGCCTGCTGCCGGTATTGCCTGGTGTGGGGTCTGAGCCTCTCACTTCTCCGTGCTTGTGGTGTCCCTCCCCTTCGTGGTTCTTACCTCCAGGGCTTCACTTTCCTGTAGTGTCTCCGCCCTTCCTCTCCTTCTCCATGCAGCCTCCTCTTTACAGTTGACGGGGAGGGTCTGTTCTGCTAATCTGTAGATCGTTGTCAGGGTTAGTTGTAGAGTCATAGCTGTTGTGTCCACGGGAGGAGGTGAACTCAGGATCCTCCTACTTGGCCGTCTTCTGTATCCATTTTGCCTCTCCCTACCTTTACATTGGAGTGTTTAAGTCATTGACATTTGATGTGATTCCTGACGAAGGTAGCATTTACGTTAGCCATTTTGCTCATTTGTTTTCCGTGTCTTAGGACTTTTTTGTTCCTCTAGTTCTCCATTATTACTTTGTATTAAATGTTTTCTGTTGTACCATTTTAATTCCCTTGTTTCTTACACTGTGTATTTTCTTAGTGGCTGCCTTTAGAATAACAATATCTTAATTTATAACAATCTGGTTCATAGACCGACTTGATTTCAGTAGCATGCACACTTTGTCCCTATATAGCTCCATTCCATTCTCCCTGCTTTGTGTTCTTCCTGTCCTATAAATTGTATTTTAATTATTATAAGCCTATCAGCACAGCTTTTATCATTATTTTTTCATATAGTTTTGTTTTGGTAACAGTAATGTTTGATTCTCTGGCACCAACCAAGTGTCTTACAATTCAGTTCAATTCTGATACTAACTGCCTGGAATTAGAGCAGACTCTACAAGTTAGCCGGACAGCCCTTCCTTCCTACATAAGTCTCAAGGACCCGGGACACAGGTTACCTGCACTTTGGCCTGATGGCTACAAATTCAGGGGTTCCCACATCCCCTCTTCAGGTTTGGGACTTGCTACATCGACTTGTAGAACTCAGGAGAATGTTATACTTAGCAATTACCAGTTTATTATGGGATGCAACTCAGTAACCCCCAAATGGAAGAGATGCACAAGGCAAGGTATGGGAGATAGTGTTCAGAGCTTTCTTTCCCTCTTCTGGGTGCATCACTTTCCCAGAATATTGACCTGTTCTCCAAACCAGAAGCTCCAGAACCTTATCGTTTAGGATTTTTAATGTTTCATTACGTAGGCATGACTGATAAAATTTTTTGGCCATTGGTAAATGAACTTACAATCTTCAGTTCTTTCCCCCTCCTTGAGGTCAGGAGGTGGGGATAAAAGTTCCAGCCTTCTAATCCATGTGCTTGATCTTCCTGAAGCCAGTCTCCATTCTCAAACTATCTAGGGGGCCCTTCCAAGACTCATCTTATTAGCATAAAATCAGGTGTGATCAAAAGTGCCTGGGTGCTTGGTATGAATAGCAAAAGCTGCTTCTGTCACTCAGGAGATTCCAAGGGTTTTAAGAACTCCAGGCCAGGGACCAGGGACTAAGAAAATAAATATTTTATATTAATACCACAACAGTTGTCTTTTAAGTCAGATAAGAGAAAAAAAGTTACAAACGAGATACATTTTTACTCCCTTTTACATTAACTGTGTAGTTACCTTTACTGCTGCTCTTTCTTTGTACAGAGTCCGGTTATTCTCCAGTGTCCTTTCGTTCTGGCACAAAAGACTAGGATTTCTTGTAGGGTGCTCCTGCTAATGACGAATGCTCTCAGTTCTTGTTTATCTCGCAATGTCTTAAGTTATCCTTTGTTTCTGAAGGATCGTTTCCACTTGGATAGAGAATTCTTGTTCTTTTTTCCCAGCACTTTGAATGTGACATTCCGCTGGTTTCTAGCTTCCCTGGTTTCTGATGAGGAGTCAGCTTTTAATCTTATTGGGAATCCCTTGTACATGATGAGTTACTTTTTTTCTTGCTTTCAGTGTTTTTTCCACAGTTAACTATGATGGTCTTCAATGTGACTCCCCTTTAAGTTTATACTGCTGGGAAGTTATTTAGCTTCTGGGGCATGCAGATTAATGTTTTAGATCCAAGCTGTGGGAATTCTGGGGTTGTTAGTTTCCTCAGATATTCATTCTGCCTTTTTCTCTTCTCCTGACACTCCTGTTCTGCATAGTTTGATATACAGTGGTATACTTTGTTACACATTTTATTCATTTTTTTCCTTTTCATCAGACTGGATAATCTCAAGTGACCGATCTTCAGGTTTCCTTTGTTTTACCTGTTCAGATCTCTTTAGCCTCACTAGTGAATCTTATTTCAGTTATTGTACTTTTCAACTCCACAATTTCTAGTTTGCTCTTTTTTATACTTTTTTCCTCTGTTGATATTCACTATTCAATGAGACACTGTTCTCTTCCTTTCCTTTAGTTCTTTAGACATGGTTTCCTTTAGTAGATTGAACATTCTTAAAATAGCTGTTTTAAAGTCTTCATTTTGTAAGTCTATTTCTGGGCTTCCTCAGGGATATTTTCTGTTGGCTGCTTTTTTTCCAGTGTATGGCCCATACTTTTGTTGAAAATGTTGTAATTTTTGTTGAAACTGGCATTTTAAGTAACATGATGTGGCAACTTTGAAATCAGTTGTCCTTCTCTCCCCAGGCTTCTTGTCGTGGTTTGTTTAGTTACTTTCCTAACTAATTCTTTGAAATTTGTATTTTTTGTTGTATGTGACTATTGAAGTCTCTGCTGAGTTAGTGTACTGATCAGATGTTTCTTTAAATGACTGCAACCAGGATGTCTCCCTGTCTTTGTCGAGGATCTCCTCATGCATGTTAGGTCACACCTTCAACACACAGCAGGGTAGTGTTTTTACTGTGTACCAAGATTCAGTAAGTGCTCTCTGAATTGTTGCAAGGTTTGGTTAATATCCAGTGCTAGTTTACAGCTCTGTTTTGGTTTTCGCTTCCAATTTGCGCATAGCCTCAAGGTGAAACATTCGTGTATGCAGAACCTTTGTGAGAGCTTAGGGTCTCTTCCAGTCTTGAGCATGTGCACAGTCCTAAACATGCACACTGTCTGCTCATACATGTACCCTTCTAGATTCCCCAGGAGTTTTCCACGTCTCACACAGGTGTCTCATTCTCCAGCTTTTTAAGTTTTTTGGGGAAAGTTTATTGTTTACCACAACTGTTATTCCTCATGAAACAGCTGTGGTATTAAACATTTGCCACTGATTGTTTTTAGCAAATGCCTTCAGGGTAAAGGCTGCAAACCGTGGAGTCATGCCGAATAAAGATAGACCTTGTAGTAAGGTTTTCCAGAAGTGCAGATAGATCAGATAATGGTAGTTTTCTAAGAATGAGAACTTGAAACCTTTTTAACCTTGTTCTGGCCTCTCCAGTGGTTGTTATGTTGCTGATTTCACTTTAGTTGTGGGCCGCTGATTTTCAAGGCTGCCATGGAATTGGGGAAGGGAATGGGGCTTGTTCAGAATCCCACAAGATTTGCTGTTTTTACCAAGATTCAAGCATTTTTCTGGAATAAACAGTCTCCAGGTAATTATAAGCCTTTGATTAAATTCCGGAGTTCCAAAAAAGTTAATTTTGACAAATTTTTGTTAGTGTTTTCATTGCTTTTATGGAGGAGAGGATTTTCATAGTTTGATTTTGCCATTCCTGATGACGTCCAAATCTTTTCTATATCTACAGAAAAATGTTGCTGGGATTGTAATAGGAATTGCATTAAACGTGTATATCAATTTGGGGAGAATTGAAATCTTTACTGGGTTGAGTCTTCCAATCTTTGAACACGGTATGTCTTCATTTATTTAGATATTTGATTTCTTCAGTGAGCGTTTTGTAGTTTTTAGCATACATGTCCTTTGTGTTTTGTGAGATTACACCTAAGTATTTCTTTTCCTTTCCTCTCTCCTTTTCGGAAATAGAGACCTTGGGATTTTCTGCGTAGGCAAACATGTCATGTACAAGTAGGGACGACTTTATTTTTTCTTTTCTGATTTGTATGCCTTTAATTTCTTGCCTTACTACACTGGCTAGAACTTCCAGCACTGTGTTGAATAAGAATGGCAGAAGTGGACATTCTTATCTTGTACTTGATCTTGGGAGGAAAGCAACTAGTTTTTTTCACCATTAAGTGTATTGTTAGCTGTAGGTTTCATATAGATTTTTTTAATCAAGTTTGGGAAGTTCCACTCTTCCCATCTTTCTGAGAGTATTTATATTGATTGAGTGTTGGATTTTGTTAAGTGCGCTTTTTTTTTTTTTTTTTTTTTGCATCTATCGATACGACAGTGTCCGTGTTCATCTTTAATTTTTTTTTTTTTTTTAAACCATCAAATAACCTTAAATCCCTGGAAATCTTTCTTGGCTGTGGCATATAAATATACTTTTATATGTTGTTGAATTCTATTGACTAATAGTTTGTGTTTGTGAGGGATATTCTATAGTTTTGTTTTTATACTGTCTCTGCTTTTGGTATACTGTCAGAATACCAACTAGCTTTATAAAATGGGGAGTGTTCCCTCCTCTTCAGTTTTGCTTTTGGAAGAGATTGTGTAGAATTGGTGTTAATTCTTCTTTAAACATACCGAATAATTCTCAAATGACACTATCTGGGTTTTTGAAATTTCTTTTTTGGGGAGTTTTAAAATTATGAATTTTAATAGAGAGCTATTCAAATCTATTTTGTATTCAGTGAGTTGTGGTAGCTAATATTTTTTGAGGAATTGGTCCATTGTGTCTAAATTGTCCAATTGTGTACATAAAGTTTCTTACTGTCCTTTTGATGTTTGTAGTGATACAGTGATACCCCTGTTTCATTCTTGATATTGTTAATTTCTGTCTTCTCCTTTTTGGGATGGGGGGCAGACTTTCTAGAGGTTTGTTAATTTTATTGCTTTTTTTCAAAGAACCAGCTGTTGGTTTCATAGATTGTCTCTGTTTTTCCCCTTTTTTAATTTTATTGATATCTGTTTGTGTCTTTATTATTTCCTTTTTTCCTGCTAGATGTGGGTTTATTTGGCGCTTCTTCTGGGTTCTTGATCTGAGAGTTTTCCTCTTATATATGTACCTAATGCTATAAACTTTCTTCTCATCCCTGCTTTAGCTGTGTCCACCAATTTTGATATGTTGTATTTTAATTTTTGTTTGCATTAATGTATTTTTTTCCCTTGTGACCACAGTTTTTCTTCTCACCTATTGATGGACATTAAGGTTATTTCTGGTTTGGGGCTATTACCAGTAAACTGGCATGAGTATTGTACAAGCTTTTGTATAAGTATGTGCTTTCGTTTTTTATAATTTCCTAGGAGTAGAATATCATAGTAGGATATCAAAAATATCATAGTAGAATATAATATTTTGAAGAAATTGACAAGTTGTTTTCCAAAATGATTGTTAATAATTTATTGTAGGTGTAATTGATACAAGTTGACTTTTGATGGCTTGGAATTTTTAAAAAATGGTCCTCTACCATAAGTAATTAGAGAAACACTGCTTAGAGTAGTCTTAGACTTAGGTAGCTACAAGGACTCTCCTTATATTGTACAAGATAAAATGAATTGAGTACAGATAGAGTTAGGGTGATGGGTTGTAAAACAGGAATAGTACTCTGATCATAGCACTGATTTTAATTATGCTGTTCATGAAGTATGAGACAAAGTTATTAGCTGAGTGAGTAGAGGGCCTACAGCAATAAAGAACTGAGGAAGGGAGGAGGCCAAGCTGTGAACTCCTTTTAGAATGAGCTCACACATTTATTAGAGAAATGTAATAGGTTTGTCTGGTAGTTTTGAGTTCCTATTTAAGTTTTGTGGCCATGAATTCAAAGTGAGATGAGTTTTTGGAGAGTTTCTTCAATTAGTTCAGCTGCTTGGATACAGACACATAGAAGGCATATAGTTGGGTTTAATAGAGACTGCTTTTTTCCCTCGCTGATGTGACATAGGAATGGTAGAGGGTCAAGAGTCTTTGCAAGGGAATGGTTCTTGTGCTGGCTTGTAGAACTTTAGCAGATTAAAGAAAAGAAATGAAGGGGATAATGGATTGTGAAAAGATGGTAGGGTCACTGGATTGCAGGACCCTGTGGAGTCAAAGAATAGTTTGGATACTACAGTAAGTAAAATGGAAGTAAAGGGGATTGGAAGAATAGGATTGTAGAAATGGTTTTCAGGTGTACAATTTGTGGTGCTTTACATGATCTGAAGTAAAACGGCAGGTAGCTGAGGAGGGGGTTAGGAAAAGATGGTTAAAGGTGAAGAAATCCAGGAACACAGAGGCCGAAGAGTTAGACTGGGACTTCAACATACGGAGAGGAAAACAATTGGCATGCTAAATCAATGAATGGAGTGAGGAAGGGTATTGAGGTGAGCTAGTTAATATAGCAACAGAGATGATGGGTGGTAAAGCCTGATACCAGTCTTCAAGGGAAATTAAGTGGGGCTTACTTAATGGAGGATATAGTACAGTAGGGATTAATGAGGATTAACACCCTCCCCACCTCTGAAGGATTGTGGCAGGAGGTCACCTTAGAGAGGATTCTAGGGAGAATGTCTTTCAGGAATAGCCAAGTGCCAGAATAAGAGAGAACATTCATGGAAATTGAAGATAATGGGTGATCTAGGAGTTTGAACCTATGGTGTCTGATGTAAAATCCGAGTATGATGGAATTAGTCATGGAAGTTTTCTGGATGAGAACTGCACATGAATTCGAGTTCAGAAAACTTATCCGGAAGAATGGGGTCCCCTGGGCTGCTTCCCAGTTTTTTAAGTCGGGTAGTCATACAGATTTCTTCAGCAGCCCCAGTGATTTTTGGTAGCTTGGTGGGTCTCTGTTTTGCTGGGAGTACAAAGGCTTTGTTTGCTACATTTCTTGTCCCCTTTTCATGGAGCCTTCTTCATGTGTTTGGTGATTTTTTTCTTTTAAGATTTTTTAAAATTTATTTGGCAGAGAGCAAGCACAAGTAGGGGAGTAGCAGGGAGAAGGAGAGGGAGCAGCAGGCTCCTTGCTGAGGGGGGAGCAATCCTGGGATCATGACTTGAGCTGAAGGTCAGATGCTTAACGACTGAGCCACCCAGCGCCCTGTGTCTGGTGATTCTTAATTCTGTCCCTATTTATTCCCATTGCCTTGGACCTCATGGGTTCCCTGGCTGGATACTGTGGCTTCTTGTCTCCTTCTTTCTTTTAGTTCCATTGAACATTGTTAACTTTCAATCACAGATATGTATTTTAACTTTCACTGTTTCTGCCTTCTGCCTGTTTGGTATAGGAGGGGGGATTTTGGATGTTCCAATTCATTTTCTTGACACTGTCAAAGTTAAAGTTTCAGAAAGGAGAAATTGGTACCAACCCAAATGTCCAGCAGTAGGGAACGGGATGAAATGTGTCATAGCCATGTAATAGGACATTACACAGGTAACAAAATTTTGTTTTGCCAAGGACATGGGAGAAATGAGAAACTGCTCTCAATACATTTTTAGTGATACCATAAAACATATATGTTCTATGAAAAGATATAAGTAGATATTAAAATGTAAAGGTTTAAGGATATTAAGATTATAGATGATTATTTGTTAATAGTGTGCTTTCCATATTTCCATATAATGAATTTGATCCTACTTTGGTAAGGGGGAGGGAGAAAGGGAGTAAATAGGACTTGGAGTGAAGGCAGCCTAACAGATTATGTGATGTGTTATTATGAAATTGTACTTTTTACACAACTAGGATTCTGTACGTGTATACTTTTGTGTATGCATGTTTGTCTTAAAGTCTTAACTTTTAGGTGGACTTTGTAAGGTTCTGATAGAAATCTACTGGTATCTTATATGACCTGGGTTTTTTTTTTTTTTTTTTTTTTAACAATTTACCTTGAATATGTCACCAAATCTAAACATACGTTGGAGGATTAATCTCAAAATATTAATTTCAAGTATTAGTAAATAATTTTGTTGAAAGAAAATAGTTTCAGGGGCACGTGGGTGGCTCAGTCCGTTAAGCGTCTGCTTTCAGCTCGGGTCATGATCCCGGGGTTCTGGGATCCATCCCAGCGTCAGGCTGCCTGCTCAGCAGGGAGTCCGCTTCCCCCTCTCTCTCCCCCTCTGCTTACTTGCTCTCACTCGCTCACTCTCTCAAATAAAATCCTAAAAAAAAAAGTTTGTCTAAATTTGAGAGTGACATAACCTTTATTATCATTTCTGTTATTACTGCTTTATTCAAAGTTTGTCATATACATATAAACGCTATTTTAATTGTCTTCTGGTGTGTGATACGAATTTATTTTCGGTCAGTATTTAGAAATCTGTGAATTGGCTTTACAAATATTTTGTTTATTGAGCAAATATTTAATAAGTGCTAACTATATGCTAAGCACTGCTCTCAGTACTTAGGATATTATTAGTGAACAAATAAAGATAACAGGTGGTCTGGTAGGAGTAACACTCTGAATTACCGCAGAGTACCTTTTAGTTAGGAAAACACCCATGTTGTTAGGTTGTTTGCATTTTAAATACTATATTACTATAAAAGCCTTATAAAGCAAGAGAGAAAAAAACAGTCTCCTGTACCGTCCTTCTTTGTTTTATCAGATTGAGGAACTGCAGCAGGCATTAACGGTAAAACAGAATGAAGAACATGACCGCCAGAGGAGGATAAGTAACACTCGGAAGATGATAGAGGATTTGCAGAATGAACTGAAGACCGCAGAAAACTGTGAGAATCTTCAGCCGCACATTGATGCCATTACAAATGATCTGAGACGAGTTCAAGATGAAAAGGCATTATGTGAAGGCGAGGTCATTGATAAGCGAGGAGAGAAGGAGAGCCTAGAGAAGGAGAGAAAGAGTAAGTTTTATGAAACTTAGGGTGAAGAGATGTTTATAAAATGGAGATCTATTTCTGTTGATGGCTTTCTTCTTTCCCTGGTACCATGTCTTTAGCTGCTCAAATCCCCTTGTTGAGGAAGCTCAGCTTGGTCTTTGCAAGTTAATGCCTTAATCACCTATAAGTAGCATATACCGTGCTTTGTGACTGGCTAACCATTGCCTTATGTATGTCAGATTATGACAGTTGATTTTAATTCTGGAAAAATGGTTTCCTTTATTTTCTTCACAGAGTCACTCACTATTATTTATCAGATCGAATTTAAGCTCTTCACTCTAGTTTTCAGAACCTTAGCTTTGCCCTTTTGAAATCTGTTCGATTTCATCTTTGCTCTTCTTTCCTATGGACCATGAAAATTGATTTATAACATTCTACAGATGGAAGAAGTTTTAAGTACTAACTACTCAGTGTGTATGACTAAGATCAGTAAAAAAGAAAACAACCCCCATTTTGTATGTTTATCAGAGTTTCCTCCACCTCTTTCAGATCTCCATACCCACTCTCAGGTGTGTGCATTTTTAAATAACTCAGCAGTTTTTTCCAGTAGACCATTATTTATATTTTTATCATGTTATTTCACCATGGCTTGATTAATTAATTTTAGATACTATGTTTTGCTATGTTGTAACTTGAGATACAGATTTTGGCTCATAACAGTTCCTATCCTATATTAATTCCTCGAGTGGGATTAGTAGTATTAGTTACTAATCATTACGCTTTATGATTGATTTATTGTGATCCTTCTATCTTGTGTCAAATAGTTGTCAGTAGTGCTTGAATGCACACTTTGTAAGCTGAAATACTCGTGCTCATCCATTTCACTTTTTCCTCCTCTGACATTCTGAGTCCTCTAATTTGTGCTCTGGTTTTTATATTTTCAAGGCTGAAAACATTTACTGAGAACCATATTAAGTTTTATGTGCTCTGTTTATGGGTTAATTCTAAAAGCTAGAAATAGTAAGGATTCTTGCAGCAGTGAGACTTGTTCACAGCAGAGCCGGGTAATGCGTTAGGGTGGGATTTCCTTTCACTGATGGCTTTTTTTAAGTTTTAATTTACCTTTAAAAAAACCATTTGCTTTAATATTTCCTTAAAAAGAAAAAAAATAGGCAGTTGTCTGGGGTTTCTTGGGCTTCGTCACAGATCCTTTTCTGTGTTGGGCAAAGCTATTCCTGAATTCTGTGTACTTTTTGTTTTTTTTTTCTTATATTACTTAGTATGTTCTTACATTGTTCCCTTATCTTTGGGTTACCTTCTAGGAAGAGATATTTGGGGATTAATTTCAGTCTTTGCATCCCTAAAGATGCCTTTATTTCACGATCCTCTTCTCTTGGTTTTGTTGTATATGTGACTCTACGTTGAAAATTTTTCTCTCAAAATTTTGAAGGCCTGTTGCGATCATCTCATGTTAGGAAATGTAGTGCTTGCTTACTTTTTTTTTTTTTTTTTTTTTTTGCTGACTTACTTTTGTGACCTCTTTAGTTTTGATAGCTTAAAGAGCATGTTTTATCTCAAGTGTTTGGAAATTTGATAATAATTTGTCCATGGTGGTCCTTTCTCACTGTGGTGGGTACTTGCTGAGTGGTGTTGCTAACTTTTGGATCTAAGGTATCTTTTGTATTACTAATGGATTCAGTAATTAAAGCTTTCAGAGAACTAATAACTTTACTTTCCTTTTTAGGTGTGGGTGATAATATTGTACGATTTGACAATCTTATGAATCAGAAGGAAGATAAGCTGAGGCAAAGATACCGTGACACATATGATGCTGTTTTATGGCTAAGAAATAACCGGGACAAATTTAAGCAAAGAGTCTATGAGCCTATAATGCTCACGGTAAGAAGTTTTGTTCGTTGTGGTAGCATCTGTTTCATTATTGTATTTCATTATTGTATTCATTATAGATTTTTTGTTCTAATATAGATTTTTTTGTTGTTTTAAGAATTCCTAGTCTTGGGACGCCTGGGTGGCTCAGTTGGTTAAGCAGCTGCCTTCGGCTCGGGTCATGATCCCAGTGTCCTGGGATCGAGTCCCACATCGGGCTCCTTGCTCGTCAGGGAACCTGCTTCTCCCTCTGCCTCTGCCTGCCATTCTGTCTGCCTGTGCTTGCTCTCTCCCTCTCTCTCTCTGACAAATAAATAAATAAAATCTTTAAAAAAAAAAAAAAAAAAAAAAAGAATTCCTAGTCTTATTAACACCTTAGTTTACCATTATCAGACTTGTGGCTCCTGATGTGCTGCTGAATCCATACCTGACTTTTGACCAATAAGTCTTTGGACTTTGTCAGAGTTTGGAACTGTCAGCTTATTGACCAAGAATCATGTATAAAATTAGTTCAGTCAGCTAGTTCCTTCTGGCAGTTACCAGATTATACAGGCCATAGATTAAATGCTGCCCGAAGGGCTAGAAACTGCTGTAAATAACTATGTCGAGAGGGGTACCCAACAGAAGTTGAAGTCATCTACAAATAATCGTAGGATTTTGAGAATGCAGCCAGCAGTCTTTTGACCACATAAACCTAGCTACCTCTTTTGATGATCAGGGTCATTTAGAATAGGATAAGCTGTGTTTAGTAAATCATTTAATGAAGTGTGGCCATGGAATGGCTAGGAAGATTTCCATCTAAAATATTTTTAAAAGTTTGGCCGTGGAAAGAGAAAATAAAGTAAAAACCACATTCTTTGACAGTGATATAGTTAGGTATAATATGAACTTAAAACTTACCCAAAATGACTCAAGGATTGTTATTGCTTGTTTATAGTTTTGTTTTTTTTTTTACTTTAGGAAAGAGTGCACTATAGATCCTTGCAGGATTCATGAAAACTTCTACTTTCTTTAATTCATATTTGTATTATTATTTAAAATAATTTCATGTAGTTGACTTTTTTTTAATAGATTATATTAGCAAAGTTAATATGCATAATACTGTATTCTCTTCTTGCTCAGGTATGTATTATTAGAGTGTTTTTGCCAGATCAAGAAGGGAATATCTATTTTGGATGCAAACATTATTGTTTTGATTAATCTGGTAAGGACTGAAAGAAAAAAGAAAAAAGTAGTTTGAGCCTTAATAACTTATAATGCAAGTAATTAACAGATCTTTATTAAAATGTCAACCTTAAAATTATAATTCACAACTTTGGTAAATTTGCCATCCTTTTATCTCCCAATAGTAGCAGCCTGTCACCCACAGGGATTACTAGCTGGCATATATTTATATTTCCAAATTACATTTGAATCTTTGAAATAAAAAGGTACAGTCTTGCTTTTTTTATCCTTTCTGGAATACCCTTGTATTCCCCCACCCCAGCATATACACTTAATCCTTCAATATCTAGTTGAAATGTCATCAGTGTAGACAAGTTAGCAATCCATAAACTTAAAATTTTTGCCATATTACTTGTCAACTGTCCATTTCCACGAGTTATTTCTAACCAGCCCAGTCTAGAATGGGAGAATTGTGCAAAGAAGTACTTATAGTTCAGTTCCTCACAGCAGGGTTTATAATAGCCCAAATGATGATGGGGCAAAGAAGAAAATTTCCAGAGAGATGGACTGGTCATGTAAACTATTCTATATCTATTGAAAGGAATACTATGCAGCCATTAAAAAGTCATTCTTGGTGTCTATTAATATAAGAGGACATTTATGATCTATTAATGAATTTATAAAACAGGTTCTAAGATAGATTGTATAGAAAGATTTCATGTTAAAAAACTGAACTACGAGTCTGCCATCAACCAACCACCAGATGACTCTGGAGTACAGTATCTCTTCTGCCTACCACTCTGTCTTTACTGGGTTGTGAAACAGTGGCCTTGAACTTTGCCAAATATTTTCTTTACCCATCTCATGAGAGGAGCTTGCTAAGTAGCTGGTGAAGCTGCAGAACCAACAAATTGGTGAAATCTTCCTTCCGGATGTCAGGAGGCCAGACTCAGTGCAGAGCCGTTTGCGTTACCTGGGGAAAAAGCGGTGTGACTCAGTCACTACTGGAAGGGCACAAGCTGGGCAGGGACGGAAATGACTCTATTCATGTGACTTTTTGAGACTATTATCTAAATGAGCAGGTGACGTTCTTCAAAGAGTTGAATGACCACATCACCACCTTACACAAGGTGGAAGCCCCGGTAAAGGGGAACTCTGGTAAAGGAGTGATAATGAGAGCCCCGTCTTAGGCCGACTTAGCCACAGCTCTTTTTAAAAAGGGGACTTCTGCAGTCAGAGTGGGGTTATTTTACCCTCTAAGTCGTAGCTAACACCCACTTCTCTTTCATTTGTACCATTGCTTCTGATGAAGTAATTGCTACAAAAAAAAAAAAAAATTGGAATGATAGAGGCTACATTTCTGTAGTGTTTAAGTTTAGGTATTTCTTGTGACTTACTTTCTTGTGTATCAGTTTTCCCCTGTTTTAGTGCTAGCTGATATTTTGTAGTTTAAAATAGAGAGTAATACTTGCCAATGTGTATATGACAAGCATTGTACTAAAATGTTTTTATTAGCTCTCTTAATCCACATTTGTTCCTGGGATGTAGACTATTGTACTGTGCCCATTTTGGTGATGAACTAACTGAAACTTTCAGAGACTTAAGGGTATGTGATTTGAAGCATCATCTGTCTGACCCCAGAGTCTTAGCTCTTCACTAGTAGTATGCTGTGTTTTATATATACGGTACATAAATACCTTCTTTCACAAATCTTTATTTTTTCAAGAAGGCGGATTTCCATCTGCTAAAGATAATCTATCTGCCCCCTAAAATTCCATAAGAGAGCACGTTTCATATACCTCTGTTACGGATCTTTATTATAGTGTTCTGCTTTTTTGCTTTTTTTTAACTTAGCATCTGCAAAAAGTATATTGATTTGTTGTCTTGACCTTCTTAGTATTTTCCATAGCATTGAACCTCACATGCAGAAGGGCCTGGTTTGTTAATACTTAAAAAAATAAATCCTAGTGGTACAAGCCTAGGATTTCTCTTGAAAGCACTATTGTTTAAAGTTGTATTTTAATTCTTTGTGTTTTTATACTGATCAGTTATTGCCATATATAACTTCCTCTTGAAGATTAAGAAGACAAATAGTAAAAGTTTGGGGACAGATGAAAAACGTTTATACTCTTAGATTACCTTCTGAGCCATTTCAGATGTTTTCCAGAGGGTTGACTAGAAAGGAACATAGTTACTTCTTAGATAAAATCAAAATTGATGTGTATCAGGTGCTTATTTAAGTCTTATTTTTTGTTTTATGATGTATTAGATGTTTCTGGGTACTAAATTAAGTAGAGCTTTTAAAATGTTGCGTCTTCAGTACCAAATTTTATCCCCCTTAAGTGTTAAATTTAAACTTGTTAAATAACTCAAAGTAAAATTATGTTCTAGTACTCAGTTTGGATTTCATGAGAATTAACTTATATTTTCTTTTTGTTTAGATCAATATGAAAGATAATAAAAATGCCAAGTACATTGAAAATCATATTTCATCAAATGACTTGAGAGCTTTTGTATTTGAGAGTCAAGAAGATATGGAGGTTTTCCTCAAAGAGGCAAGTGACCAGTGTAATACTTTGACTCACCTGGTGCTTACCTTCTGGTACTTCAGTTTTTAAATTCAAACTAAAACAAAAAATAGCGACTAATTATACCAGCAGTAACTTTTGTATAAAATCATTTGATTTTGTGAATTTCTTTTTTTAATCTGTCATTATTGGCGAATGAATTTGTTTTGCAAGAGAAAAAACAGTCCATAATTCCATCTGTAACATGTTTTGAAGTTATTTGGAGTTAGTAAGAATAATTCTGTCATACTGTTTTAAGAGCAAAAAATCCATAACGATGGACTTTTGGTCTTCGACATCCTTTTTGAAGATGTACTGGAATGAACTCAGCTTTTCTTTGATGGGGAGCGTGGGAATCAATATGTTGTTGCTTTTAAATAAAACCTCTTCAAAAAGAGTGAGAATTCTATATCTGGCTACCGAAACACCCTGGGAGTCTAAGCTACTACCAGGCAATGTGGCTTAGTAGTTACAGGCACAGACTCTGTAGATGGGCTGACAAGATTTGAATTCTGGCTTTGCTACTAAATTGGGCAAGTTTCCTAAATGTTTTATGCCATAATTTCCTCATCTGTAAAATGTAGATATATGATCTACTTCAAAAGATGGCTATGAGGATTAAATCCTTTAATAAATGAAAAGGTGTGTAGAATACTGCTTATTTGTGATTATTTTTATTACATTATAATATATATATATATATATATATATATATATATATATATATATATAGTTAGCTGTTCTTATTGTCAGATTTCTTTCCTTTTGTGTATGTCACCTTTTAAAACCCTAAAGATTAGATTTAGATTTTGTTTCGTTTAAGTCCTTGTCAGCAAGTATAAATGAGGACAGGACCCTGAATTACGCCGGTGGTCCTCTGTTTCTGTGGTGCACTAGTGATTGGAAAGAATCCTTACTTTTTTTGGCTTTTACCATATTGCCCTCGTGGTTTGGGAGTTTGCAGAGAATGTGAATATATGGTAATTGCATAAAAAGTTGCATGTATAAAATTACAGAATGGACTCCAGAAAGTTGGACAGTTGTGTAGTTTGGTATTATTTAAGCTTAGCCAGGAGTTTTTGTTCTGGTATGAGAGCTTTCTGAAGAAGTCGCTTCCTTAGATTACGAGTCTGATCTGTGGCATGCTGTGAAGGGCATTCCGTCAGGTGCGTTTGGCTGCTTTCTATCGGAAATGGCCTGCTTAGCCAACACTGAGTGCCTTTTTCGAGTCAAAAACTCGGGCTTCTTTTTTTTTTTTTTTTAAAGATTTTATTTATTTATTTGACAGAGATCACAAGTAGGTGGAGAGGCAGGCAGAGAGAAAGGAGGAAGCAGGCTCCCCGCTGAGCAGAGAGCCCGATGTGGGGCTCGATCCCAGGACCCTGGGATCATGACCTGAGCCGAAGGCAGAGGCTTTAACCCACTGAGCCACCCAGGCGCCCCAAAAACTCGGGCTTCTTTTGTGCTAAGGATATGAATCCTATATGGATAATGTGACCTGGGTTCCTGAAATTTTGACCTTTATCTTTGTGTGTGTGCTCTGATAAGTAACTTTCCGTAGCTTCTCCTCAACAGGACTAGAACTTCCTCTCACAGGTGTGACTTTGTTTGTATTTTAAATTGGAAATTTATCGTATATAACTGCCTCCTACGATATTATCTATTAGAGTACCATTCCCCATACTACCGTGTATAATAAGTATTATGTCTGCTGTGCAGTTACCCTAGATGCCCTTTATCAGGATGATGAAGTTTCTTTCTGTTCCTAGTTTGCCAAGAATTTATCATATTTTTCTGCATCTGTTGGGGTGATCGTATGGGTTTTGTACTTCATTGATTTAAGTGAGATTGGTTTTTGGAGCATTCCATCAATCTCACCTTTCTGGAATAAACTCTACTCGGTCATGTGTATTGTTCCCATATTGCTGGATTCTGTATACTAATATTTTGTAAAGGACTTTTGCATATGTATTCATGAGGGCTTTTGTTTGTTCATGTTTTGGTATCAAGATTATGCTAGAATCACAAAGTGATTTGGGAAATGACCATTGTACTTCCTCTTATTTTCTGGAAGTTTTGGTATTACTGCTTCCTCGACTGTTAGAGCATATTTGTTTTACTATTTTCACTGATAAATACTTTCTGTAAAAACATGTAATAATAGGGTCATTATCACACTAAAAAGTTTGCTTGAAAGTACCATTAAATATCCAGTTTTTGGTCATCCTATCCTATCCTAACACCAGTTGGAATATAACTTTAAAAAATCATTTTGATTGATAGTATATGGTAATTAAAATATATTCTTTCCTTTATATTCAGATTCGTGACAATAAAAAATTAAGAGTAAATGCTGTTATTGCTCCCAAGAGCTCATATGCAGACAAAGCACCTTCAAGATCTCTGAATGAGCTAAAGTAAGTCTTGAAACTATTTTTAGAATTAACCTGTTACTTTGAATATTGAATAACCATTTAGCTCTTAAATATATTATCTCTCACATAAATATGTTATAAGCTATTTATTCCCTCTTAGGATCTCTACTTAAGTCTAAAATAAGGAAAAATTTAGGAACAGATAAACTGTGGAATACTTACTATATGGTGGTGATGTTTCAGATCAGTGGATTAATATTGGATTGTTGAATGGAAGATACTAAAATAGTTGGTTAGGTGTTGGGAAAATAAAACAAATTGTCACTTCGTAATGCAGGAGTGATTTCCAGAAGGACTAAATGGAAAATTTGCAATTATGAAACAGTTATAAGTAAATATCTTAATTCTGAATGTAAGCAAACATTCTAAATATAAAAGCAATGGAAGAAACAAAAGAGATTCATAGTTTGTAATGATGAATATATTAAATTTTTCTGACAAGGAAATCAGTCTCAACATTAATCACAATATTAAGTGATTTTAAAATACACAGAAATTTCTGCTGTACCATCATTAATTTATATGTTATTGTTTATTTGCCACTTTTCAACTCTCAGATTTCTTTACATGATATTTTTTTAAGAAGAAAAATCTAGCAAGTGCTTTTCATTTCAGACAGTATGGATTTTTCTCTTACTTGCGAGAATTATTTGATGCCCCTGATCCTGTCATGAGCTTCCTTTGCTGCCATTATCATATTCATGAGGTTCCTGTAGGAACTGAAAGGACCAGAGAAAGAATTGAACGGGTAAGAAAGTACTGAATCTAGAACCTCGTTTTGTTAACACTTCTTAGCATAAAAACATCAAGCAAAAATTTAGAGATATTTAAAGAAGTAGGACATTCTGTTATTTTAAACACAGAAATTCTTTGTATTTTACATTTTTAATATACAGAAAACAGTGACTATTGACTAATACTATATGATGGGTGTAAGTGATGTGGAGTTATCTAGAGGAAGCGCTTTAGTTGAAGCCTAAAAAGAGACACCTGTCTTGTTTGGCAGATTGTTCAGACTTTATATTACTGGCTTACTCATTTAAATTCTTGTATTCCAGATTATTTTTTGGAGAAAGTATATGTTAGAATAGTATTCTGGGTGTAGAGCTGTTTTGGTAAGCCCTTCCTTTCTTTTTTTTTTTTTTAAGATTTTATTTATTTGACAGAGATCACAAGTAGGCAGAGAGGCAGGCAGAGAAAGAGAGAGAGGAGGAGGAAGCAGGCTCCCTGCTGAGCAGAGAGCCCCATGTGGGGCTTGATCCCAGGACCCTGAGATCATGACCCAAGCCGAAGGCGAGGCTTTAACCCACTGAGCCACCCAGGCGCCCCAAGCCCTTCCTTTCTTAAAGCTGCTCCTGACGTTTATCTCTGGTATGAATGACCTCCCTTCATAGGATCTCCTTTCCTGGCTAGCATAGCACACACTCGTAGTTCCTATATTCTGCTCATGCTGGGAGTTCTCTCCTCTTCATATAAACAGTCTCCAAGACTCACCTTACATTTGTTGCTTGTCACAGGCAGAAACAGGAAAGAAATCTCTTCATCTAAAGCAGGTTTTTCCATAACACCATTTGGAGTGTTTTTTGCTTATAAGCATCTAGGACCCTGTGAGAGACCCAACTACTAGTTGTTATATTGAATTTATTACAAAATGTGTTTTAAAAGTTTACCACGTAGTATACCAGTATCCCTAGGACAACTCATTTGTAATTTAAGGACTCTTTTTACTTAACTGACATAAGATAGAAATGAGGGCTCATTGCCAACTGTTTTGGGGGGAAAAAAAACAAAAACCCCCCGCCTAGCTGATTATAGTAAGTTGCATGTGTCTTTGATTAAAAATTTCATTATGGGGAACATTTGAGGAAGTAAATATTAGGACTTGCATGTGGGTGTACCTCTCCTGTCATTTAGAAAAGAGGACAAGACCATATATGCGTATAAGACCCTTTATGGACTCGTTCTGATTAATTTCTAGGACTCTCCCCTTCAGTTAAATTGTCTCCTGCCAGCCTTTGGTCATGATGTCCTTTTTGTTTGGAGGGTCCTTCCCTCACCATTTCTGTCCGTTTAAATTTATTAGAACTTGAGTAGCCTAACTTCTTCTTGCTTTCTCTTCATTCCAAATTATTCTGCAATTTGCGGATGCCAGCTTATACCCTGTTAAGTGTGTGTCAATATGCCTTATCTCTTCACTTAGACTATAAACTTCTGGATAGAAACAAGCCACAAGAGTATTGATAGTGACACTTCAGAGATTAGAAAAAACTGTGTTATGAAAGCCTGTTCTTCATTAGTATCCAGAAATATATAAAATAATGTTATTGTCTTCAGAATGAGCTTTAGTTCTTGGAACCTCTTGTCTAAGTTCTTGAGAGAGAAGCTCTCCGAAAAATGCAAAAAAAAAAAAAAAAATTGAGATCCTTTAAGTGTTTCCAGGAATTAAATATGATTATGTGTCTGTGAACAATGTAACTGCGGGAAGGTGAGAATCTGTGACTTAGGTGAGCTACCACAGTTGTGTGTCCTGGGCAGCTGGTTCCTGATATCTCTTCTGTAGACCCAACAAAACTCCAAAAGGACACTTACTTGGGAGAGATTGTGTAGTCAAATAAAAGTATAGTCGCTTTTGCCATCGCTGTTTGGGTTTTCTCCCTTCTCTCTTCTTTAGTGTTTTCCAAAATGATAACCTGAAGTGTATCAGCCACCTTTTGAGAGATGTTACTGGAGAAGTTAAAAAAAAAAAATTGAAAGCACATCTGTTTTGATCTTCTAAAATTCACTTGATCTGTATTTTCCAATGCCTCAGTCCTTATAAAAATATTTTCATTAAACGTACACTAACACTTGTTTGACGTTGTTTGACTTCTGTGCCAGGTAATACAGGAAACCCGGTTAAAACAAATCTATACAGCAGAAGAGAAGTATGTGGTGAAAACTTCCATTTATTCAAATAAAGTCATTTCCAGTAACACATCCCTAAAAGTAGCCCAGTTTCTCACAGTCACTGTGGACCTTGAGCAAAGACGACACTTAGAAGAACAGCTAAAGGTTGGTTATTTTGAGTATTAAAAAAGAATATTAACTGGATTTGTAATACTTTAACTAGAATTTTTTTAAAATAACAATTTTGAATATTTTTGTAGGAAATTAATAGAAAATTACAAGCAGTGGAAGCAGGGTTGATTGCCCTCTATGAGAGAAACAAACATCTAGAACACAAAGACAATGAACTTAGACAAAAGAAGAAGGAGCTTCTTGAAAGGAAAACCAAGAAAAGACAACTGGAACAAAAAATTAGTTCCAAACTGGGAAGGTAGGATTCCGCCTATTTGGGCAGCAGGGTCGGGGGTGGGGGGTGGCAGGGCACTCTGAGGGTATTGTTATTAGTTACACAGCCCTACCTTGTTCTGTTGTGCTGTGCAGGTACTGCCTAACACATTGAAGGTTCATGCGGCCCTGTGTCAAGCAGATCTGTTTGGCACCATTTTTCCAGTATCATTTGCTCACTTTGTGCCTCTTTATCACATTTGGTATTCTGACAATATGTGTGTAGTGATCAGGACTCTGAAAGCACAGGTAGTGGTTAGCATATTTTAGCAGTGAAGTATTTTTTAGACATAACACGGTGACACACTTAATGGACTACAGTATACTGTAAACAAAACTTTTTATGCACTGGGAAACCAGAGAATATTTTGGACTCCCTTTACCGTGGTCTGGAACCACAGCTCCAGTATCTCTGACGTGTGCCTGGACCCTGTCATGATGATGCAATTCCCACAAACACATTTTATCCCCCCAAAATTGTGTGTAGGGCAAAAGTTGGTGACTCTTAAGTGGCGTGAGTTTTCCTGTCCTCTGATTAGCTGTTTTTAATATCTGGACCCCTTTCCATGCTTAGAAGTTATGTTGGTACGATTTATATCATTGGTATTTACCACATCAGTAATTAAAACTGGGGATGTTTAAAATATTTAGGAAAAACCATGGTTTTCTAAACAATATGTAGCAGAAAGAGTGGCGTTGTTTTACATTGTTATCAGTCTCTTTAAATGAGTGCTTTCATTTCGTATCTGCTCACTTTCAGTCTCTTGTGAGAGGTTGCTTTGAAATAGATGAAGAAAACATGGCCTCACAGAGATTTGTAGCTGGGAAAGGAAGGAGTACTTTAATAGACTTTTCAGATACTTGTCTATCGTCTTCTTTAATGCTGTATCACAGCCTGCCAAGATGCAGTTTGTTGAAGTTCAGTTGCTCTGTGAAATCTGCATCAGGGAAGTAGATTATTCTTACGTTAAAGTCCATTGCACTGTAAGTGGATCTTTTACATGATGTAACTTTGTTACATCATGCGTCGGTCCTTTAGAAAATGTTGGTCTTTCATATGTTGACATATTTTATTGTGTAATATAAAAAAATAATGTCGATTTCCAATCCCATCAGAAGAATCTTTTAAGAATTGGGAAGCTGTCAGGCTCACAGTGGTAGACACAAATTCCTCAAAAATATAAATTGCACATGAAATTTGTTTATCATTGTTGACAAATATTGGCAGTTACTTTTCTTGAAGTGATAGACTCACTTGTTCACTTTGGGTGGGGGGAGTAAAATCTGCCAAATACTTAAGTCTAAATAACGATAGTTTGTCTTACTTCTTTCATGAAATAACTTTTTTTTAAAGATTTTATTTGTTTACTTGACAGAGATCACAAGTAGGCAGAGAGGCAGGCAGAGAGGGAGGAAGAAGCAGGCTTCCTGCTGAGCAGAGAGCCCGATGCGGGGCTCGATCCCAGGACCCCGGGACCACGACCGGAGCCAAAGGCAGAGACTTTAACCCACTGAGCCACCCAGGTGCCCCTAACATTTTCATTTGAAAGAATAATCTAGTCCAGCTCCCAACTCAGTCACACAAGTGCTTTTCTGTGAGGCAACCATCATACTTCGGTATGCATCGTAAGTACTGTGTGCTTTCTGTTTCGTCACATGGACTATTAAAAAGATACATACTCCGTTTCCACTGGGAGGTGGTTCAAGATGGCAGCATGGGAAGACACTGAACTCCCCTCCTTGCACAGACCCAGCAAATCAACAGCTACATAGAAAATGTTCCTTCTGAAAAAGACCTGAAAACAAACTCAGCAGCTCTTCTGTAACAAAGGATGTAAGGTTCACGGCCAGAAGGGTAGGAACTACAAGGACAGGATCTCCTGCAAAACCCTGCGCCTAGCGTGACCAGCACTTGGGAAGGATATCACAGATACAGAGTTGTTCCCTGAAGAGCAAAGAGTTTGTGCCCCATGTCAGGCACCCCCCAGCTCTTGGGACCTCTGCCAGAGAGATGAGTCCCCAAAATGTCCGGCTTTGAAAACCAGTGGGGCTTATACACAGGAGAACAGCACAGCAGTAACGAATGGATTTTGCTCTTTTTAGGGTTCATGCAGAGACTCACCACAGGACCCTGAGCAAAAAGCAGCAGCGTGAAAAGTGCTTAGGCCGTTTGTATTGGAGGTTCATTTCTCGTCTTAAAGCATCTGCCCAAGGAGGGCGCCTGGGTGGCTCAGTGGGTTAAGCCTCTGCCTTCGGCTCAGCTCATGATCCCAGGGTCCTGGGATCGAGCCCCGAATCGGGCTCTCTGCTCAGCGGGGAGCCTGCTTCCGCCTCTCTCTCCGCCTGCCTCTCTGCCTACTTGTGATCTCTGTCAAATAAATAAATAAAATCATTAAAAAAAAAAAAAATCTGCCCATGGGGTAGGAGCCTAATGGGAATCCCTCCTGGGACACAGGCACTGGTGGGCACCACTCTTGTATTCTCCCTCGAACCTGCAGTGGGTGTATGGCACCCCTCCAGTCCCCGCCAGAGCTGGGTGCCCAAGGGTCTGAAACAATCTTCTTGGCAGATTACTATCCCCAGGGTACTTCACAGACAGCAGTCTGAAACTTTCTCCAGTCTGCCTCTGAAAAAGACCTCTTTACTTGTCCTAGAACTTCAGCCTCGGGGGCTTCAGGATTACCACATATCTATAAGCTACGAAATTGTTCTCAGGGAACATGATCCAGGAGATGCCATCTTTGTATTTGGTTGGCCTTGCTGAAGCTCACCAGTACCTCCCAGAAAGGAGCTCACTCCTGTGGAGCCCTGATTTTCCCAACAGTTTACTAGGGGACACTTACAGGTTGCCTGGTCTGTTGACCAGCAGGGTATATGGTGGTCCCATAGGACTGGATCTATATTTGCGTGCCTTAAAAGCTGCTGCCTGAGGGTCCTAGCTTCTGGCTTCTCTTCCACCTGAAACTAGGAACAGACTGAGAGCCCTTCCTCTGGAACACTTGCAGGACTTGGCACTCTCTCAGCAACTGGGAGCTGGCGAGAGTAAATCAGGCTGCTCAGACCCTAAAGGTTCACATCACCACCGAGCCGGAGGAGGTTTGAACGACAGGGTTCATCTCCATGAAGCCATTTCAAGACTTGTTGAGGATTGTTTCATCTGCTGCTTAGAAACCAACACAGAGTCAAGCGAAATGAAGAGTATGTTCCAAATGAAAGAACAAGGTAAAATACCAGAAAAAGAACCGTTATGAAATGGTGGTAATTTACCTAAAAAAGAAATCAAAGTAATGGTTATAAAAATGTTCACTAAACTTGCAACCGTAATGAACACAGCAAGAACTTCAATAAAGAGAAAGTATAAGAAAGTACCAAACAGACTTCACCGAGCTGAAGAATACAGTAACTGAATTAAAAAGATACACTGGAGGGTTCCAACAACAGACTAGACAAAGCAGAAGAAAAATCAGTAATGTGGAAGCCAGGGTAGTAGGATTCACCCAATAGCACAAAGAATTTTATTATTTTTTTTAGAGAGCGCATGTGTGTGAACGGGAGTGGGGTGGGGGGTAGAATAAGAGGAAGAATCTTAACAGGCTCCACACTCAGCACAGAGCCTAATGTGGGGCTCAGTCTCATGACTCTGAGAATCATGACATGACCCGAAATCAAGAGTCGGACACTTACCTCAATGAGCCACCCACGTGCCCCGAAAACAGAATTTTAAAAAGTAAAATAACTTAAGGGGCCAGTGGGACAACATCAAACAGAATAATTTCACATTATATGAGTTACAGAAGGAGGAAGAAAAAGGAGCAGAACACATATTTGAAGAAGAAATAACAACTTCCCTAACCTTGAGAAGGAACAGACATCCAGATCCAGGAAGAGCAAAGAGTTCACATAAGAATAAATGGAAATCTGTTATGCAGAAGAGCACTGATTTTTTTACTGAAAACAAAGCACAGTCAGATGCCAGTGACATTTGACAGGACCAGAAACCTACATCCCTCAATAATGAAGAATTTACAGAATTAGTGTTCGAGGCTTTTGATGTTTGTTTTGTTTTTCAGCCATCATGACATGACTGATGGAAGCGTATTATTTGTGTCTGAGAGAATATAACTTTGTTGCTTCAATATTTACCATTTGATCTTGTGGATCAAAGTATTTTATCCCAGAGAGGGAACACTCACTGGTTTAAAAAAAGAAAATCTCTACCCATCTGCTGGAAAGTGACTCATTAACACTGGAGTATTTCATATCAGAATTCTGTTGTCACATGCTTTGAGGAAGCATATGAGACCGAGAGAGTCATGTACCTATGAATATGTGTAATTTATGGGAAATTTCAAATCAGTAAACAGTGTATCCACTTCAGCAAAGAATGGTTTCAAAGGAACTATACAAGCACAGATAGGCCCTAAGATGGTTGAGATTGTATTTGCAGCCACTGTCAGATCAGCTACAACTTAGTTCATCCAGGATGTGTACTGTCAAAGAGCTTAATGAAGAGTTTTAGACATCTAGACGTAGTTTAGAATTTTCTTGCTAGGTACTAGGAAGTACCTATGATAGGACATTTGAAGTTCTATGAACATCCAGTTATAATTATCACGTGATGGTCCAGAACATTTGCCATAAATGTCACGAGCACTTAATGCAGTTTGGGAAAAGCTATGTCCTGTTATTACACGTTTCTGAACAAAGGACCACGGCAGATTTGGCTTCAGACTCACTGTATCATTGATCTTCAGTAGAATTCAAGGCCAGACTTTTTGTTTGTACTCACCTCATACTAAATTATGCAGAAGTTAGGGGTGATGAGTACTTGGCATTGAAGACTCTCTTCCTGAGACGACCACTGACAAAAGCCAAGATTCTGGGTCTGATAATTGTATAGACCTAGTCAAGCCTCGAGAAAGCATTGGGAAGGTTTGATCACAGCCCAACCCCTTCTGCTTCCTTCCAGAATTCAGGAAAATCCTCTCACACAGCAATCAGACCCTTCCCCAACACCAGCAGGGACCCAGCAGATATCTGCACTCCTCCCAGACGCCATATCCCAGCTTACCAGCTCCTGAAAAGATGGTGACAAAGAAGGTCATTGTTTAGTCAGTCTGTTATTCAGACATTGGTACAGCCGGTGAGGTCTCACGTTGCAAATTTCCCAGTTCCTTAAGCCTTGGCTCAGTCTCCATTTTTAGCCCAATTACAAGCCGCGCCGCATCTGATAGACCAGGTAGAGCGACAGCCATGGCTGACAGAGGCAAATACTCACCAGCCACAAGGAAACTAAGGAACATTGAAGATCAAACTTCAGATGGCCCATGGTTAAGGGCTGCAGGTGTTTTTATAACAGTCAAACCCTGAGTCGAATTTGGATTCCGTTCACCTTTCTTCTGGAAATTCATCTAACATCCAGCAACTTGTACCTTCAATTTTAAGGACCAGGTTTCACACTAACCAGAATGCAAGTGGACTGCATACTGGACACAGTGGTACACACAACATGATTCAGCGGCGGACTTTACAAGGTCCACCAAGTCAGGGTCCACGAACGCACAGAGCTGGCACCGTGAGCCAGACACAGAGCACTCTTAGAGCCCTGCTGTGTGACACTGTGACGATTTCATAGCTGGAGCAGGGTCCAGATTCCATCTCGAATGCCACAAAGCAGCCCAGAGGGCTGCACTAGCACCTTTCATTCAGGACACACACAAGGTTTTCTCAAGGTCATCAGCTTGTGGTTAGTGATTACATGAGTCCCTCCTCCTATGATTGTGGGGTGGTCGTGGTGCTTTGCACTATGCTTACAGGACGGGCGGTGGCTGCCATACTTCTGCTCCTGAGGGCAGCGGACTTCCCAGCTTGCCCTAGTTCAGCACCCATCTCAGGCTCAGCTGACCCAGCTCCTGAGCAGTGTTTACAGGCCTGAAGGATTCCTGTGGAGCAACCTTGAAACAGCTTATCCTCTCTGCTGCATTGCCGCCCCCACAGGGCACTCTCCCTCAGTCCCATCCCCAGCAACACCAGTCTCCCCAACAGCAGGAGTCAGCCCGGGACTGGCAGTTAGACTTGCTCTTCTAAGCTGCAGCCACGGTAGGACATATGCTTCTCTGACCTCAAGGGAGGAAGGGGTTGGCCATGAAGAGTTGCTCAGAGGATCTGAAGCTAGGATAAGTCTTAGTAGTTTCACAAGAAGCAGTATTGAATGTTCAAGTTCCTGGAATTAGTTATTAGCGAGGAAAATGCGGCCTAGTGTTACAAATATACGTTAAACATCAGCCAGTGGGGGATGACAGTGTTGGACTTTCCTGGTTTGTTTTTTTATGGGAAGAAGTGTATTGCCAAATATTAAGCTTAGATATGAAACATGGTCTCCAATCAGAAAGGCACTAACAGTATTAGTAACCTTTGGTTCTATACCTATTTTCAAGTATTACAGGACACATCACTGTCATGTTCAGGGCACAGTGATGCCATGAAGATAGTCTAGTAGACTCAATAGGCCCCTTCCCGAGCCCCTCTCCCTTTTCAGAGAATGATGGGATAGTAATTAATGTCAGAATGTTGTGTAGGTACAAATTTTCTATGTACAGATGCTGTAAGTGCTATGGCTATGTCTGAATAAAAGAGAAAGCAAAAAAAAAAAAAATACTATCATCTTAATAGATGCAGAAAAAGGACTTGACAAACTACAACACCCATTTTTTAATAAAAACTCCCAACAGTGTGGGCATAGAGGAAACATAGTTGAATATAATAAAGACAATATGTGACAAATCCATAGCTAACATTACACTCAACTGTGAAAAGCTAAAATATGTTCCTTTAACATCAGGATCAAGACCAGGATGCCCATTCTGCCCAGTTTTATTCAGCATAGTATTAGAAATTAGGATTTCTGATCAGAGCAATTAGGCAAGAAAGAGAAATAAAAGGCATTTAAATTGGAAAGACGTAAAACCGGCGCTTTTTGTGGCTGATGTGATTTTACATAGAAAACTTTAAATATTCCACCAAAAGAAACTTGTAGAACAAATCAGCAAATTCAGTAAAGTTGCAAGGTACAAAATCGGCATATAAAAATCTGTTGCATTTTCATACACTAACAACGGACTCAAAGGTGAATTAAGAAAACAGTCCCATTTATAAAATCACACCAAAAAGAAAATGCTTAAGAATAAATTTAACCAAGGATTTGAAAGACCTTATACTGAACCATAACACATTAAGGAAAGAAATTAAACGATACAAATAAATGGAAAGATTTTCTGTACTCATGGATTTGCAGAATTAATATTATTCAAATATCTATGTTACCCAAAGCAATCTATAGATTCAGTGGAATTCCTATCTATTTCCTAATTCCATTGGCATTTTTCAGAATTGGAAGAATCCTAAAATTTTATGGGACCACAAAAGATACCAAATAGCCAAAGCAATCTTGAGAAAGAAAAAGCTGAAAGCATCGTGCTCCCTGTTTTCAAGCTGTATCAGAAAACTGTATTAATCAAAACAGGTATTGACATAAAAACAGACACATAGATCAGTGGAACAGAATAGAGAGCCCAGAAGTAAACCCATGGATCTATGGTCAGTTACTTTATGACAAGAGAGATAAGAGTGAACCATGAAGAAAGGATAGTCTCTTCAATAAATGGTGCTGGAAAAACTGGGCAGCCCCATGCAAAAGATTGAAACTGGACCACAAGCTTACACCAAACAGAAAAATCAACTCAAAATGGATTAAAGACTATTATAAGACCAGAAATCCTAAAATTCCTGGAAGAAAACAGTAAGTTCTTTGACATGGGGGTGGACAGTAATTTTTTTTTTTTTTTTAGAACTGACTCCCAAGACCTTGGCAACAAAAGCAAAAATAAACCAATGGGACTACATCAAACTTAAAAGCTTCCGCACAGTAAAGGAAGCCATTGCCACACCAAGAAGGCAACCTATAGAACAGGAGAAAATACTTGGAAATATTCTGTTCAGTAAGGGTTTAATATCTAAAATGTAATGAATTCCTATAACTCATAGCAAAAAAACCCCAATCTGATTAACAAATGGGCAGAGAAACTGAATAGACAGACGTTTTTTTCCAAAGAAGACCTACAGATCGTCAGCAGGCACCTGAAAAGGTGCTCAGTGTCACTGATCATCAGGGATATTTAAATAACCACAGTGAGATTAGCATGTCACACCTGTCAGAATGGCTGTTATCAAAGCACAAGAAATACCACATGTTGGCAAGGATGCGGAGAAAACGGAACCCTTGTCTGCTGTTGGTGGACATGTAAATTGGTGCAGCCATTGTGGAAAACAAGATGGAGGTTCCTCAACACATTGAAAATAGAAGTACCACATGATCCAGTAATTCCACTTCTGGGTATTTATTCAAAGAAAATGAAAGCACAGATTTGAAAAATTGTGCTCTCATATTCATTGCAGCATTCTTTATGGGAGCCAAGATATGGACACACCCTCAGTGTCCATGAATGGCTGAATGGGTAAAGAAGGAGTGAGATACACACAGACACATGCACATGTGTGTGCACACACTGCACTACTGCTTAGCCATGAGAAAGAAGGAAATCTTTTGTGACAAATGAGTGGAACTTGAGAGTATTACGCTAAGTGCAGTAAGTCAGACTCACGCCATATGATTTCAGTTACAGTCCCATCTAAAAAACCAACAAACGGCAGAAACGCATAGATACAGAGAACCGATTGGTGGTTGCGGGGTGGCGGGGACTAGGGAGGAGAGCTGGGGGTTGGTAAAATAGGTGATCAAGAGGTCCAGATTGCCAGGATAAGATAAAGACTCACGGGAAGGTAATGTGTGGCGTGTGACTGGTTAATAAGACTGTATTGCACATTTGAAAGCTGCTGAGAGTAGATCTTAAAAGTTTTCTTTATCAGAAAAAACTTTGATGGCTACATATGGTGACCAATGTTAACTAGATTTGTGTGGTGATCATTTCTTGATATATACAGACATGAAACCATTATGTTTCACACCTGCAACTAATATGTTATACTTGAAGTAAAAAATGAAAATATGTAAGGTTCACGACTTAATAGCTAATGTTTACTGTCATCAGCAATATTAATTGAATTGGACATTTCTGAAATTTTTGAGTACATGGCACTGAAGAATCTCACGACGCTGAGTGCACTTTGGTGCTTCTACCTAGATGTGTCCCTGGGCACTAGCGTGTTTTTATTCACCATTGCTCTTATACCATCCTTGCAAACATCACTACAGTCCGTGGGGCAGTTGAGGTCTTCTCACAACAGTGAGAGTAGTTCATGATTCCCTTGCAGTGGTTTCAGGGGTCCCCACAGGCCTCTGGACCACACTTTGAGAACGACTGACCCACACCTATATCCAGAATAAGAAGTCCGTTGACTTTGGATTGGTGGGAGAGGAGAGAAGGTGGTACAGGCAGCGAGATGATCAGTCCCGACCATTAGGCTATGCACTTTCTCACTGATTCTGAAAGAGAGTAAAAGGGAAGGAGGAGGAGATGCTGATTTTTCACAGAAGAGAGTGGGCACCTGGGGGTTTATCCCACCCCTTCAGCTGAAATCTGCCGTGTTACAACTGGAATTACATCTGCCTTTGCCTTAATGATAACATATTCCACAGAATATGCAAATAGTGTAAATCTTAGCTGAAGGAAAACGGCTGGCTTACTGAGAGCACCCAGGCAGCACTCTTCGGAACCCCTTATCCGTTCTGTTGTATTTGGATGTTTTGTAGAAACTGGGATATAGAGGAGGGGATAAAAGCTACTAGGGTGTTCATTCTAGAGGAAGGGAACATGGCTTCCAGTTCAAAAGTTTTCCCCATGGTCTGCTTCAGACCTGATTTTTTGTTGTGATTATCCTTTTTTCCCCCCTATAAAGATTTAGATATTAATGACATAGTCAGTCTTTGATAATGAGTGCCCGCTTACTTGCCTTGACCTAAGGTATCTGTTTACCTTGACCTAATGTAGTATGTGTTCTTAAGCACATTCCTAAATTGAATCATACATGAAATGCATTAAGAGAATTTGTTCTTTACTGTTTTTTTGTTTTTTTAAACCATTGTCCATTAACAATTAGGGAAAATTTAACAGTGTACCTTTGTTGCTTACAGCAAGATACTATTTAGTCTGGCTGCCTAGATGGTTTTCATCTCTAAGCCTCTTTTCAGCCTTCACCTTTGTCCTCATTCCTGTCTTTCATCATCTGCAAGACACCTAACCTTTCCTGTTTGACTGCTCTGCTGGACCCAGTGTCTAAACCTAAACTCTCTGTAAATAAGTAATGTGGTTTTTTGTAGTGAAAGGGCCTTTCATACCCATCACCAGCCTGCTTCTCGTACCTATGTTAATCACCTCTGGTTACAAAACTCCTTTTCTTAGATTGACTTTCAACTTTTTCCAGTCTCCTTTCACTTGACCCATTTCATCTCACCTCCCTGGCTTCCTCTACTCTCTTTCATGTACTGCTCAGGCCCCTGTCTACAACATCTGCTGAACTTGTTCATTCTTGTGTATTACTATTTCCAAACTGGGTTCCTACTTTTACCCTGGAGGCAACGTGGTGGGGTGGAAATGAACTTGGACTGGTGTCAGACACATCTTAACCACGTACTATATAACCACATACCACACATGATCTCAGGGAACTTAATTTCTTATCCTTAGTTTCTTTACCTTGAATAGCAAAGTAGTATTAGTTTTTAGGGTTGTATTACCTTTTTGCTATATATTTTTAATCTGTTAATCAGATCTCAGTTAAGCTACTTTAGGTTAAGGGACTGTGTGTAAACAACATTCATAACGATGGTTAGTAACTAATAGTCATCAGTGAAGGGCCAGGCACTGTACTAAGTGTGTTACATATTTTACCTTTATAAAATTTTCATCATAGCTCTGTAGGGGAAGTACTATTACTTTTTCCACTTTGTAGATATACTAAAGTTCAGAAGAGTAACTTGTTTAAGGGCATCTGGGTGGTTCAGTTGGTTAAGCAGCTACCTTCGGCTCAGGTCATAGTTCCAGGGTCCTGGGATTGAGCCCCACATCAGGCTCCCTGCTCGGCCAAGAGCCTGCTTTTCCCTCTCCCTCTGCCTGCCACTCTGTCTGCTTGTGCTCTCTGTCTCTCTCTCTGTCATATAAAATTAAAAAAAGAGTGACTTCTCTAGTTACACTGGTCATCAGTGGCAAAGAGGAGATCAAATCCATCTTCCTGACACCAGATCCTATACCATTACCACCATCATTACTTCAGCTGTGCTCAACAAATACTTTTAAATCCTGAGTGGTTACATAACAAGATTGTTTAATCTGGAAGCTAGTAGTGTTTATGTCTGAATAGCATGGCTTAAAAAGCCCATCAAACAGCAGGAGACCTAAGGATTTGGGCTCAAACCTGTGTTAACTCTGATTTCTCGATCATTATGTGTTTCATACAGTTTAAAGCTGATGGAACAGGATGTTTGCAACCTTGAGGAGGAAGAGCGAAAAGCAAGTACCAAAATCAGAGAAATAAATGTTCAAAAAGCAAAACTTGTTACTGAATTAACAAACTTTGTAAAGGTAAGGCATTTTCTTAATTTTAGTCACTTTTTTATAGCAGGTAGATAAGTTAGATTTTAAAAAGCTCTTGATAAGATTTTACTATAATTTTTAACTTCGTCATTTTTCATTTTAGGTCAGTAAATGGGTTAAAAGCACTCATTAAGCTAAGTTATTATGCTCCAAATGATTCATTTAAACACAGAAAAACATTGAAAAATTCTCTTGTAAGAAATAATTGTAAAAAGAATGATTAGAGCTATCAGTTGCATTAGAAAAATGTTCTCTTTGTCATAGTTTATACATTTTTTAAAACTTTTTTTTTCTTAGTTGTCAAACAAATTAAACTTTTAGGGATTTTTGTTCCTAGATTTGTACTTCTTTGCATATACAAAAAGTTGATTTAATTCTTCAAAATACTACAGTGATCTCTGAGAAGAACAAACTAGAATCTGATTACATGGCTGCTTCTTCACAACTCCGTCTCACAGAGGTAGAGTTTTGCTTTTTACTTTTTTATGATGGGGTTCCTGTGTCATCACTTGGGATATGCATTTCGTTACATGCTCTTTAGTTTACGAATTTAATGCATTTTGCGGATGAGGAAGCATTATTTGAAACACTATACTATGCATTTTATGTTATTTGACTGGGGGAGGTACGGTGTAGGGTATTGGACGGAGTCACTAGACACGCAGAATCTCCTGTGTGTTCTCTTAACCTGTATAAATTATAGTCCCCCTGTCAGCAGGTAGCAGCTGGTGGCCTTTACTGCAGTTTGTACAGCCCATAAAATACGGTTCCGATGAGTTACTGTCACCACCCAGAGTGGCTTTAGTGTATGGTTTCGGTGATTTAATTTTCTGGTAATATTGATGCATGAAATGATAAATATGAAGATAACATGCAGGGGGTAAAATGTGATGCACTGAAGTTAACGAAAATGACAACAAAGAACTGACGGCAGAGTGCGAATGGCAGTGGCGTAGTTTTGAGTCTTCCAAATCCTTTCCCAAAAACAGAAGAGCAACTAGGATAAGAGCCACAAACCCATGAACAACATGGACAACAAAACTGAGTTCCAAAGTACCCCTCTCGGTGTACTGCAGTTTCCTCTCCCCATAACCACCCAGCGTTGGTCTCCCACAAGCCTGCCCTGCAGGCTCCAGCAGTAAGTCAAGGTAATCCCCTGACTTAACGCCCAGCCCTCTGATCACATGATTTGTCTTTCTGGAACTGTCTATCCCTTTCTTGAGTCATCTCCTAAGCTAGAACATAGCTATGATCCAAGGAGTGGGCTCCTGAGTAACCCATCACTCAGAAAATTCCTAGGATTTTAGAGTCTCTTCCCGAACACCAGGGGCAAAGGCCTAATTCTTTGTTACACAACATGTGTGAATGCCAGAATATCAGTGGGTAAGAATAGGGACGTGGCAAATAGGGGGAGAGTTCAGGGAACCCAAAAATGAGGTCACCAACAGGTTCTCCTCTCTAAACGAAGGAGGCCCCACGAGCTGTGGAAAGCTCTGCAGATCAGTTTGAGAGCAGCTGAAACTGGGAGGTGACTATAGGCCCTAGAAAAGTCAGATGGTGCAGTGGCAGTCCAGGCCCTGGGAACCCTCCAACCAAAGTAAACTACTTTGCAGAAGCACGCTGCTCACGGAGAGCCAGAACCATGCAGTAGACGAAGGAGACAGTAAAATTGGTCTTACATGGCTTTAAGACTGAAAGCATAGCTGACACACAGCACTGGAAACGGGGGAAGAGAGACAATTGAAGTAAAACAGAATATAGTCCCTGATTGTCCCATAGGTATCATCAGGAAATAAGATGATACTACTTCAAAGTGGGTGCTTTGGGAGACAGAAAGGAAGAATTTCAATACTGTTTATAGTGGGAACCAACAGACAATATTGTAAAAAAGATATAAAGGACGAAGGACATTGTATAAGGTATTTGTGCAAACTTTCCAAAAGATATCAAAGAAAATGAGAGATAAAACACATCATATCACTAGAGATTAGATATCTTACTTATATCCGTATATGCCCCAAAAGTAAGTATGACATGAAATGACCGAACTAAGGCCAAACATGAGTCTGGTCACGAAGTGTGAAAGGATGTAGCTCGTCTTTTAAAAAAGACCATTTCCAAGTTCCAATATGGTGCAGAATGTGAGAGATACATCTTTAAGAAAGAGACTGAGAAAAGTTTAAGCAAGAGGATGTAGAGCCCAATGGATTTTTTTTTAATCACAGAAGCCCAAAATATCGAAAGGATCTATATTTATGAAATCACAGTGATACTTTTAAAAAATAGTAGTATTGGTCCCCTTTGGCGGATATTGGATAAGCAGCTCATTATTTTGAAAAATGGCAAGGAAAGAATCTAGCATTTATCCAGAATTTCCTGGGTGACGTATTACTTAGGATAAGTAAGAGAAGATCCTCTTTACAGAAGCATTTCAGACAATGCAGAGGGAATTTCAGTAATAGACTGACAGCACTTTGCAGCTGCCAGTGAATCAGGGGATCATATTAGCTGCTACAGTCGCGCACACACACACACACACACACACACACACACACACACACACAAAACAAAAACAAAAAACAGATCTTTTTGTGCATACCCTCAGACATAACATGAAATTATTTCAGTCTGATTAAGGTTCTGGCCCAGGGTGTGTCAGCACTGCCAACATTGTCCACTGGAGAAGTCTTAGTGTGGGGGCTGTGCTGTGCAATGGAGAATGTGTAAACACATCTCTCTGGCCTTTACTTGCTAGATGCCAGCAGTCTGCCCTTCCCCACTCCAGCTGTAACGAGATTGCCAGATGTACCCTGGGGGACAAGTGGTTCTCCCATTTCAGAACCACTGCTCTAAAACTACCAGTTTCAAGTCTTTAGAATACTCTAGTTTATAATTAGATCTCAACTTAGATGATAAATTGTCATCAGAAATATTTGAATCTATTTTGATTTTGTAAAACCTACAGTTGAAAAAGTAAATTCATGCACCCAAGTTCTAACTAAACATTTTCTGAGAGCTGGAGTATTGGTTTTTATTTTTAAATTAATTTAAATTAAACTAAAAATGTAGTTTCTCAGTGATACTAGCTACGTTTTAAGTGCTTAATGGCCATGTATGATTTGGGCCTGCTGTATTGGATAGTGCAATATCTAAGAAAAGGAAAAGGGGGAGAGAGAACCTAATTAAGTGAAAAAGATCTTTAAAAATATATTAACCAAATAAAATGAATGTACATAATTTAGATCCCAATTTGAACAAAACAATTGTAAAAAAAAAAAAAAAATTTTTTTTTACCTAAGAAATGGAAGTTTGAACACTGACTCAATAATATTAAAATTCATTGACATTTTTAGGTTTGATAATGTGGTTATGGATTTTTTTAAAGTCAAAAATACATTGTTTTAGTATTTATGAAGAAAATACAATGTCTGGAATGTCTTCAAAATCCTCCAGGGAAGAAGGGAATCTAGATGGAGTATATATGCCACTCTCTTGGTCTTGAGTTTAGAATTGTTGAAGCTGGATGATAGGTACCTGAAGGTTTACTAGACTGCTCTCTCTGCTTTCATGTATGTTTGAAATTTTCCATAATCAAAAATTTAAAAATGCCAGGAAGCACAGGACAGTGATTTTTGAGGGAAGGGAAAACAGGGCAAGATGATACCTTTGATGGCCTTAGTTTACTGCCCGGAGAGTTTCCAGGCCACAGTGTTGGAAGAAGCAGCCAGTAGGAAACAGCACAGCACTACAGAGCTCACAAATGCTGAAAGGGTATTAGGAGAATGGTGAACGACTTTCAGGCAGTAAATTTGACAATTTAGAAGAAATGGGCAAACTCTTTACAGGTCCCAAAAGTCCCTGAAGGAAGAGCCAATTAGAATAGCCCTGTATTTACTGAAGAAATTAAATTTGCACTTAGAAACCTTCCCACAAGGAAAACGCCAGCCTTGAGGCTTGATTGGTGAATTCCAGGGAGAAGGAAGACTAACAGTTCTACCTAAGAGTCTTAAAAGGTAAAGGGGGGTGGGGGTACTTCATGACAGATTCTATGAGGCTAGCATTCTCCAGTATCAAAATCAGACTAAACTATAGACCAGTGTCTCTCATGAACCATAGCTGCAAAAATTGATTTAAAAAGTTAGCAAATGAGGGACACCTAGGTGGCTCAGCTGGCTAAGCATCTGCCTTCAGTTCAGGTCATGATCCCAGGGTCCTGGGATTGAGCCCCACATCGATTTAAAGATTTAAAAATAAAATCTCCGGGGAAAAAGAGTTAGTAATCCAACAGTATATAAACAGTAAAATCCAACTAACCAAGTGAGTTTATCTCAGAAGTACAAGGTTGATCTAACATTTGAAGATTCATCAGTGTAATCCAGCATGTGAACAACTACAGAAGAACCAGATGATTGTCTTACTATATACAGAGAAAATATTTGCCAAAGTCTAGCATCCTTTTATGATAAAAGCTTTGTGTTTCTAGGAATAGAAGGAAATTATCCAAAACCACTAGCTCATAGCGTACTCATTGATGAAGGAGTGAAGCTTTCCCCTAATGACTGGAAACAAGGAAAATCCTCACTACTCAGTTCTGTTCCACATTGCACCAGAGATCTAGCCAGTGCACTAAGGAAAAGAAAAAGAAAACCCAAAAACGAAAAACTTGTCTATTTCAGACAGACTTATGTCTGTGGAAAATCTTAAGGAATCAGTGCTATCAATGCATTTAGCAAGGCTGTAGGATACAAGTCAGTATAGAAGTTCAGAATCCGATGTGGCTCCATCTCCTAGCAATAAACAATTGGAAATCAAAGTTGAAGAGGACTCTGGGGGGCACCTGGCTGGCTCAGTTGGTTAAGCATGACTCTTGATCTCAGCTCAGTCTTAGCTTGGGGTCTTTTTTTTTTGTTTTGTTTTGTTTTTGTTAAGATTTTACTTATTTATTAGAGAGAGAGAACGTGTGCACAAGGAGGGGGAGAATGCAGGCTTCCTGCTGAGCAGGCAGCCCGATGTGGGGCTGGATCCCAGGACCCCAGAATCCTGAGCTGAGCCGAAGGCAGACACTTAACAGACTCTTAAGCTGCCCTTAACTTTGGGTCTTGAATGCAAGCCCTGTGTTGGCTGCTCACTCAGTGTGAACCTACTCAAAAAAAAAAAAAAAAACTACTGTGTGCAATATCATCAAAAATATGAAATGCTTAGGGATATATTTATAAGACCTGTATGCTGAAAACTACAAAATCTTGCTGAAATTAAAATAAGACTTACATAAATGGAGAGATTGTGTTCATGTATCCAAGGTCCAGGATTTGTTTAAATGTCAGAACTCTCCTATAGATTCAATAAAATTCCCAGCAGGGCTTTTAGAAATTGACAAGCTTATTCGAAAATGGAGTAGACTTAGAAGAACTTTGAAAAAGACCAAGTTTGATGACTCACCCTTCCTAATTTTAAGGCTTATTATAAAGCTGCAATAATGAAGACATCATTGTATTGGTGTAAAAATAGACGTATATGGCCAAGTGGGACCGAACAGGGAAACCAGAAATAGATTCACACATACATAGCCGATTGTTTTTTGGCACAGATAACTGAAGCAATTCAATGGCGTAAGAATAGTCTAACAAATAGTGCCGGAACAATTGAATAATCATGTACAAAAGATGAGCCACAACCCTTACCCTCCTACCATATATAAATGGGCCACAGACTTAAGTGGAAGAACTAAAGCTAAAAGCTTTTTGAAGGAAATAAAAATTCCTGGTGTGGGAAAAATTGAGTGGAACACAAAAAGCACAAATTGTAAGGCAAAAGGAATTACAAGTTTTACTTCAACAAAATTAACTTGCTTTTCAATAGATGCTGTTAAAAAAAGGCAGGCTACAAACTGGCGGGGAGCATATATTTGCAACGCGTTACACCTGACAAAGGACTTGTATCAAGGTGACAGGCTATTACAGGGGGCCAAATGGAGCCTAACAACTGCTTATATTAAGTCCCTGCAAGCTACTAGTTCTTGCATTTTCAAGGGATTAAAAAAAAATACATGACATTCTGTATGGGGCCCTCGACATACCCTCGACTAAAATACTTAGCTCCTTGGCCCTGTACAGAAAAGGTTTGCTGACATGGAGAATACCATAAGAAGAACTCTTGTACAACTGTCAATACAGAGATGACAGACGGCCCAGTCAGAAAATGGGCAGAAGATCTTAACATAATCTTCACTCAAGAAGATACACAGATAGCAGATGAGCACATGAAAAGATGCTGGACATGAAAAGATGTAGGGAAGCGTGAATTATGAGCTGCAGCCGTAGACCCGCTGGAACGGCAGACGTCGTACGGGCGTGTTGGTGAGGCTGTGCAGCATCTGGGACTCACGTACATCCTGGTAGAGAGTTCAGGTGCACAACCACTTTGGCAAACCATTAGAGAGATTTTTAAATGCTAAAAATATACCTGCCAATTCAGCCATTCCTCTCCTAGTATTTACCCAAAAGAAGGGAAAGCATATATCCATGAGAGACTGGTACAGGAATCGGTGGCAGTTTTGTCCTAGTTAAAAACTGGAAACAAATGTTCAGCAGTGGTGAAGACACGATACAGTATATCCACACAACAGGGTATTACTCAGTTGTAAAAAAAAGGAGTGAATTACTGAGACAATATGGTGGATCCTAATTATGCTGGGTGAAGGAAGCCAGACCAAAGACAACTCTGATTCCATTTATGTGACATTTATAGAATGTAGAATGGCCTGTGACGGAAATCAGTCAGCGGTGGCCTGGGGGCATATAGTGGGGTAGGTTACAGAGGGGTGCACAGTGTTGAAAGGGATAGATAGGTTTGTTGCATTGGGGGCGATGGTTTCGCTGTTGAATAGGTTCCACAGAACCCACCAGCTTGTCCCCTTGACAGGCAGCTCATTCACCAGTTACATTTCCAAGCTAAAAAAATGCTTAAAAACTTAGGAGTTCATCATTTGTTTCACTAAAGTCTTTTTTCCAACATTTCCTACTATGAAATCTTAAAGATACACCAGAGTAGGAGTAATAGAACTTCCATACATCCCTTCTCCCTAACAAATGTAGCACTTTGCCATGTTTGTTGCAGATTTTTAAAGCTCATCCTGTATTTGAAGTCCCCTTGCGCCTTGGTCGTCCACTCTTTTCCCCTCCCAGAGTCTGCTATGCTGTGGCAGGGTCTGTACATGATTTACATTACGCCTCACTTTTCAGAAACATTACTTAATACTGAACTGAAGTAGTATCTTTTAGTGGAAACAGGCCTGATAAGTTTTAGGAAATCGAGGACCACTCAGAGGAGTGGGAACATTTTTCTGAAGTCAGCCTCTTCAGAATCGGCTTCCAGAAAAAGTGGCTAGAAAAAGTTTGGAGAAGCAAGATTTTGCTAGCTGATAAGCACGTTAGAGTAGTAGGCGAGCACAAACACAGCTCACCAGAAGGAGCTGAAGATCAGGTTTGATACGCTAGGATTGGTGAGTGTGCTTAGAGCAGAGGCCAGAGGCTTGGAAGATGGGGAAGTCCTTCCTTCACCCCCATTGTACAAAACAAAAAAAGCAGAGGAAGGGAGCAGGAGTAGCCATAGTCATTCTGAACATGGTGAAAGGATGCGGCAAAGAAACAACCAAAGGTAGTACCGAGATGGGGGGTGGGGGGAGGGTGCTGTGGGAGCTGGGTCTGGAGCTAACTACCCGAACAGAGCCCCATCTGTGTTTATTTCATGGGGTGCGAGCGAAGTCTTCTATCCGTCATGTGTTCTGTTGGTAAATAATTAAAAATAGAGCCCATCCTACATTTTGTCACCGACTGAGCCTGTGAGCCTGGTTGTTCGGGGGAGGGGACTTTACAGAAGAGATTTCAGGAAGAAAGGAACCCATCATGCCCATACTGTATGGAGTGAGTCCAGCCACACAATACAGCATTGGATCCTTGTGCATGAAGTTTTGTTTTTGAATGAAGCATTAATGAGCTAAAGAGAACTATAGGTTGGTGTCAGGTTTACAGAAGTATCATGAAATCGTGAGGGCTTTGGGGTCAATCGCCCACCTTCAGCCCACTCTGGAACGGAGCTGCTCTGCAGCAGCCTGTGGTCACGTGGATGTACCAAGACCTGGTGTCAGCGGACAGTTACCGTCCTGGGACCCACTGTGTGAGTGGCAGCAGGAATCTTAATCCTTTGAGCAGAGTAGACTATGACGGAGAATAGCAAAGTTTCTTGGAAGAAGGATTTGTTTTCAGTTTTTCAGTCACTAATTTTTTATAAAGATGCCACATTACACTGTCCAAAGAAATAACCTCTGGTTACTGCTTGTCCCTTTAGATTTGGTACCTGGAAATAGCCACTCTGTTCTCAGCCTCTCAACCACTCACAGACACGCGCGCGCACAGCCCTCGTCGGGTTTCCCATCCTGCTCTGAGCCGATGCTGCCCGACTGTGTTGTGTGTCGTCTCCTTGACAGTATTTTGTACCATTCTCTTTCTCTTTTCCATGAGTTGGTCTGAAAATTGTTTTATACATTCCTTTTGGAAGGTTCTTTTATTTCCTGCATTGTATGCTCATTAAGTGTTTGTTGCTGACTGACCATGGTCCCTAACCACCCTTTTGGAATAATGAAGACTGAGTGGAAGAGTGTATAGCATATGTCTCTCATCGTTCACTTTCTTATTCTTTTACTTTTCTTTTCTGTTTGCGGTCAGATGCTCATACTGTTATTCTTGCTGTCCTGTGTCCTTTGAAACAAGAGAAAAGAATGGGTTGTTTTTTTCCCCCACTTGTCCCTCTGAACACTTGGCAGGTTGCGCTAAGGAACCGTTACTACCACTTCCCATTTTGTCCTTGACGCTGACCATGAAAACACGTTCACAAAAGAAGATTGACATGTTCAGTCATATCCGTGAGGGAACTTGAAGGATGACTGACCACCATGGGATTTGATAGGGCCTCAGACTGTTGGAAGGCCAAGAGGGCAACAGGGTTCCAGGCCTATAAAACGTCTTCAGAGAAGAAAGGTGGTTGTGCGTGTCGGTTTGTTAATTGTGTCTGGAATATCTTTAGGACAAGTTAGTAAGCTGACTGCATGTCAGTTTACATATGAAGGTGGATACAGAGGGGTAGACCTGTTACTTGGTTGAGGTTTTGGGTTTTTTTGTTTTGTTTTAAGCCGTGCACTGCTTTCCAACCCTCACTTCATGTCTCTTATTTTCAGTCATAGGTATTAAAATACCTATCTGCCTTGCAGGGATATTGTGATAATTCTATTTAATATATATTGAGATGCTTATTGCACTGCCTAGCATGAAACCAGGGTTTCCTTAAAAAGTATAGGTTTGCATCAGAATTAATATTATAAGAATTAGAAATTGTTTAATGTGTTTGTCCTCCCTCTAAATTTAGATACCCCTTGCTTTCATGTAATGTTCTCTTCTGGGAGTACCTGCTTACCTCTTTCCCACAGCACAATATCAGGAGACTTGTTTTTTAAGATAGATAGATTTGAGGAGAGAAGGGGTCATTTAACAGGTAAACCGTATTATTGCTGCTTCTTAATTTCTTAAGATTATAATTTGTAATCTTGTATACTAGTAAGTCAAGACCACTGTCTTTAAATTTCAAATTTGACATTAAAATTTAAAGTTGATATTAAAAGATTACTTTTCATATTTCTAAAATATGTATTCTGCATGATATATAGTAAAACTTACAGTTAACATTTGAATTGGAAATCCATTAAATTGGTATGAAATTTGAGGCTTATTTATATCAAAGGAAAATTAAAATACTGTTTTTATTTACAACTAGTGTTTTAGTAAAAGTTAATGCTACTTAGAGCTCACATTCCTTTCATACAGAATATCATTTTCATTTTGACTCAATATTGTTAAATAGAATCCTTTATTATAAATGTTAGGTGTAGTATGCTTTTTGTATTTAGTAAGAAAATCTGACGCATTCCAATTTGTTCCACTAGAGGGCCCTCTTAGAGAAGGTTTTCCTTGTTCAATGTCCTTATATACCTTTCAGGACCATTGAACTTTCTCAGAATTTCTGAGAAAAGATTATACTTATTCTTTCAGAATATGTACCCACAGAGTAGTCCTTTTTGAGATGTTGGTGGGGCATAGTTTGCAAATTTGCCTTTTTCTCCCTTTAGGTCTCCCACAGATGAAAAGTTTCTGTTGTCCATTACCTGTTTAAAGGCTAGACTCTAAGCAGAATTGTTAATAAAGCCTTTTTTACTAGTCTGACTTTACAACATTATCTTGGATCATGGTTTGCTGCTTCTTCCGGCTCTTTACCTACCCTCCCCACCCCGAGCAGAGAAACTCAGCAAGAATTATGGTTCGGATCTATGGTGGGGACCGGTGGGGGGTGTTGCGCATGTACCCTGTGAAGAGTTATGTCACAAACATGTACGTAAAGAATGGTTTTCTCGGATAAATACTTAATTAGACCTCTGCCACTCAGTGAAAGGCAACTGTTGGATGAGGTTTTGTCCTCCCAAGTCCAGAGGCCCACATGTTCGCCTCTGGTATTTCTTTGCTATAATATTTTAGTGCTTTGTTTTGGCAAGGCCCAGAGGAGTATGGAGCGGGAATGGAAGACTCTAGCAGTTTCTCTCTGGCCCCCGTTGACAGCTGCCTCAGTGTGCTTGGCCCTGAGAGCAAAGCAGGTGTGGCAGGGAGTCTTCAACGTTTTCCTTCATGTGTCTCAGGTTCAGGGAACTGTCCTGACACGTGATTCGGATCGGGCCGGCTTTGTATCTGCAGTTCAGTCCAGGACGTATTCCTTTGACTTTTGTCTTGGGTTAGCTCATTTGCTGTGAAACTTATATACATCAAAATCACCCGAGGACCTTGTTAATAATATACATGTCCAGGTCTCTGCCCAGAGAGATCTTAATACATCTGCCATGTCGCTGGGCACCGGTACTGATTGATAGTATTTACCATTCCCCTCGCACACCCCTTTGGTATTTTTTTGTGCAGACTGAAGTTGGAGGTTTCATGGCAAGAGCAAGCCGGACCTGATTTCTTAGGAACCTATTCACTTGGTATTTTCGTAACCTTGAGCAAGTTTCCTAAGATCTCTGAGCCACGTGTAAGAAAGATAATACATACTCAAAGATTATAATGAGGATTAGATTAATTAACATACAAGATAGTGGTTATAACAAGCTTGGCCCCCAGAAGGCATTCCATGATGCCCTCCTCATTACCCATGAAACTTGCCATCGGGCTCTTGTCTACCTTTATCACTGACTTTTTCCAATCTTCCGTCTCTTCCAACTATGGTAGATTTCTTGTTCCCTAACTAAGCCTCTAAGCAGGCTTCCCTGCCTTCACATTTGTAATCCGCTGTCCTGGGACTGCATTCTGCTACTTCCTCTTTCGTAATTGTTCACCTGTTCTTGAAAACCATTCCCCTGTCCTGGCTTCTGTGACCACTCTGGCCTTCTTTCCTGTTTGCCTCCCCCGCCCCCGACCCCTGCCCCACACCTCTGGCTTTGCTTTTCTCTATCCAGCTCTCTCCGAGGGGCATGGTGCTATAGTGAAAAGAGCATGAGTTCTAGAAGCAGGCGTGGATGTGAATCCTGGCAGCCTGCAACTAAGTGTGTGAGTTTGGACGAGATGCTTCAGTTCTTTTCTTAACGTGCAAAATGGGGAATAATATCATTGTACAGTACTGTAAGAAGGGAATCATGTGTGAAGCACACAGCACATAGCTTTCAATGAACAGTAGAGCTGTTTCTCTAATGATAATAATTTTGTGTGTCTTTCTCCTTTTTCACCTTTCTGTGTCTAGTGCATAATAAAATACTGACATTTAATGGATTCTCAGTAATTATCTGGTGAAGGAATGAATGGGTCCATGAATAAATGATAACTATATGAAAGGCACTAGGACAACTACCAAACACTATTTAAAGGTTCTCTTCACATTCATGTGCTCAGTTTTCAGATGGGAAGCCTATGTACTATGTGTTTCAAATTGTATTAGAATATAATTATGTATAGCTAAGTTAAACTTTTCAGAAAAAAGCAAATTTAAATTTCAAAGCTCAGGGGGTGCCTGGGTGGCTCAGTGGGATAAGCATCTGCCCCCAACTCAGGTCATGATCCTGGGATCTTGGGGTCTCAGTGGGGAGTCTGCTTCTCCGTCGTCCTGTGTGTGTGTGCTTGCTCTCTTTCTCTCTCTCTCCCCCTCAAATAATTCTTTGAAAAAATTTTAAAAAAAAGATAAATTTCAGAGCTCTTAAGTATTAATGTCATATGATGTGCTGATATTATTTCAAAGTGTAAGTTCAAATTTAAACTTTCTAATCTTGGTCATGACTTTTGAGGTATGGCTTTTAGATGATTTGCTTCTTAAAATTCAGTTGTTGATGTACAGGCATACCTCATTCTATTACTCTTCACTTTACTATCCTTAAGATCTGGTATAATATTCCATTATTATATCTGTTATGGTGACCTGTGATCCGTGAGTGGCTTTGCTGAAAACTCACATGGTGGTGGTTAGCATTTTTCAGCAATGAAGTATTTTTTTAAGTGAGGTGTGTACATTTTTTTAAGACATAATCTCATTGCACACCTACTAGATTACAGTATAGTAAATGTAACCTTCACACACACCAGGAAACTAAAACATTCACCGGACATGCTTTACGGTAATGGTTACTTTATTGAGGTGCTCTGGGACTGAATCCACAGGGTCCCCAAAGTACGCCTCTAATGTGTTTTTTTTTTTTTTTTAAAGATTTTATTTATTTGACAGAGATCACAAGTAGGCAGAGAGAGAGGGGGAAGCAGGCTCCCTGCTGAGCAGAGAGCCCGATGCGGGGCTCGATCCCAGGACCCTGGGATCATGACCTGAGCCGAAGGCAGAGGCTTTAACCCACTGAGCCACCCAGGCGCCCCGCCTCTAATGTGTTTTAATGACGTAGTCCTCTGACATAACGGTAACCTACAAATTATCAAAACTTCTTTTTCTTGCAATAGCAACATTTCATTGAGCTGGATGAGAGTCGACAGAGGCTACTGCAGAAATGCAAGGAGCTGATGAAGAGAGCGAGGCAAGTATGCAACCTGGGTGCGGAGCAGACGGTTCCTCAAGAATACCAGACAGTAAGTGTCACGAGTGTATAAGGCTGCAGGGTCGCGCGCTGCTGTGCTCTCGGTCCGCGTCAGTGTGCTAGGCGTTAGAGCGGCCCTGAGAAACCGAATATGCTGAACGAAATAGCGGATTTCCCCCCATTTTTTGAAACTGAGTTTGTATGTGAAGTAATTGTGCTTAATGGATTTTCTTTACTGTATTCAAACTCGGGCATCCATCAGTCCTGGCGTAGCCCTAACGCTACTAAAGCACGGGCAGTCCCTTACCCAGTTATCAGTTCCAGAATGTTCATTCTTCCCGTAAAAGGCTTTTTTCCCCAACCTACCTTTAAGAGGTAGGGTCAAGTGGGGTTTGGTTTTTTTATGGAAACCTGGCATTGGCAATTGGTGTAGAAGAAATGGTAAACAGAAGTGATATTTTTTTAAAAAGGCGAAGTGAAAATGCCTTTCTGGAAATTAGGGTGTTTATTTAGGGTTTGACAAGACCCAGATCTTTGGGGCTAACATCTGTTGGTAAGAAAAGGAGAAAGGAGGCTTTCCTCCTTTCCTTTTTATTTTCTGTGCTGACATTCTGTGTGGTTAGTAAAAGGAGATGCTGCCTTATTATGTGGCCCTATGACCCTAAGTGTTAGTAGGGATTGTACCTTGCCTAACATACCACCTCTGAATGTCAAAAGAAGAAACTAGAAAATGAATTTTTAGAGGAAGTATTTTATCTTAATTTCAATAGATAATAAAATGTGTATTTCCCTATTTCCGTAGTTAATGTCTAATCTCTTTCAATAGCTAATGATATGTCTGGAAAAAAAGTTTGGATTAAATTTTCAAATCCTCAAAGATCTTACTCTATCAGACACAGATACCCTGGAGAGTGGTTCTATTTTCGGTACATAGTAGGGATTTAGTAGGAACATATATAAGACAAATCGAGTGGCTCTTATTTCTAAAAATATATTAAACTTATCCCAAGTACATGGAATTGTCATAAAATAAATAGTACAATATCTGTAGTTTTTTCTTTCAGAGAATAATATGGTTCTATCTTTGATAAGTTGTATTGTTTTTGAAAAAAACAAAATTAGAAGATAATTCATATATTATGAATGTTCAGGCACTGAACAAGACAGATACTTCTCTACTAAAGTTTATATTCTAGTCTGGAGGGACGGGCAGATAAATTAAAAAACAGAGACAATGTCCTCTTATCAAGAGGTGCTAAGAAGAAAAACAAAACAAGGTAAGAGGATAGTGCCAGGGAAGGCTCCTTCGAGAAGATACTATTATGGAGGATTCCTGAATGGGGAGAAGAAATTAGTCAAGTGAGAGTTTGAAGGAAAAGTTTTCCAGGCAGAGCTACTCGCTGCATACAGAGCCCCGGGGGGGCGGAAGTACGCATGGCATGTCTCACGTGAAGGAAGAAATACTCAGTCCGGCCCAGACAGGATCATCCAGGCACGAAGGACGGTGGAAATCAGAGCATGTAGGGTCTCGTGGAAGGAGTGTAGGTTGTATGTGGAGACAGACCCCACTGGAAGATTGTCAAGAGGAGTGATGGGCCTGGCTGGAGCGTGTAGAACGCTCTGACTGCCCGGTGGGGAATCCAGCAGGGACGTAAGAATGAGAGCAAGGAGACCCTTGAGAACATGATCGCTTTGGACCAGGCCAGAGAGATGAGGGCCTGGAGCAGTACTGGAGGGGGAAGTTTGCCAATATGAGGATCTTTTTGAGACCGTCAGCAGGACCGGCTAACGGATTAGAGGGAAGGGGTGAAAGAGAGAACCAGCCCGTGTGTTCTGCCGTGGACTGAGACGAAGAAGATTGAAGGAGAAATAGATTGGCTCAAAGTGTTGGGGAGGGTAGGTGACACGAAGATTTCTCTTGGACCATCTTCAACGGAAGACGCATACTGGGGATTCACTGAAGATGCCGAGAGGACGTTCAAGCACAGGGCGAGCTCAGTGGACGAGTCAGTCAGCAACGGACACTTCATATCTGAGAGCCTGTAGAAGTTGAACTGCTTTCTGAACAGATGGAAGACAACGATTAAAATGTTAGATTCATGTCGTATTTCAGGATCTTTTTCAGAGTTTCAAGATTGATTTTGTACCTCGTGTTGTATTAACTATGCAGGTTGTGCCGGCAAATCCGTGCACTGCTTTCCTCCCAGATAAAAAGGTGTCTGTTCTGACTTGGCTCTAGGACCTGGACTCAGAAGGTAGTACAGCTGACCCTCGAACAACACGGGTTTGAACTGCATTGTGAATTTTTTTTCAACAAATACAGTACTATCAATATATTTTATGTTTTCCTTGGTAACATTTCCTTTTCTCTAGCTTACTGTATGAGTACAGTATATAAAATACGTAACATACAAAATACGTGTTACCTCACTGCTGCTGTTCTCGGGAAGGCTTCCAGTCAGCAGTAGCTATCGGTAGCTACGTTTTTGGGGAGTCAAAAGTTAGTTATACATGCATTTTTGACGACACAGTGGGGCTCAGTCCCCCTAATCCTGTTGTTTGAGGGTCAGCTGTGCTATGGCGAAATTCCGTCAAAGTAATTGGATTCTTAAGATGCTTTTGTCATTCTTCATAAGTACAGTATAAAGTTCTAACTTCTTGCTCTCTTTCAATGCCCCACATATTCTGGACCCATTCTACCAATTCAGCAAGTACCCACCATTCCAAATGGACACAACTCCTCACCCCCCATGGTATGCAGCGCTTTCTTTTTTCCAAGCTCCTGTTTCCCCTCTGCCTTGCTTTCCCTCTGCTTCTTGCTTGAAGGCCCAGAGACTTCTGGGAAAGTGAGGCCTCTCAATTCTCTTAACTCTCTGTAGCTCCTCTAGCATGAACTGGTATTTCCCTTCTGTAAATCCCATAGCCTGTAGGGTAGAACTGCTTACTTTAATACTCAGCACCAATACTCAGTCTTAAGGTGTTTTCCAGTGTTACTAAGTGTAAGCTCTTTGAAGGCAAAAAAAACCCTGTTTAATTCCTTTGATTCCTTGTGTGCTAGCATGCTGTTGAACATGTAGTACTTACTCAGCAGAATATTTAACTGTTCAAGTTAAACTGCTTTTGCTAGACTATTTGTAATTACAGACCATTTTTTTCTTCTTTAGGCTTTCCAGGATCTTCCAAACACATTGGATGAAATTGATGCTTTGTTAACTGAAGAAAGATCAAGAGCCTCTTGTTTCACGGGACTGAATCCTACAGTAGGCCTCTTTTCTTACTGCCTGACTCAAGCACAGCCGCCCCCTCCCCATGCACACCGCTCACGCGCGCACCCTTCCCTCCAGTACTCGCCTCCCACTCTGTACTAGAGCTCTTGGTAATAATAAGCCAGACAGCAGGAACAATGTGCTTTAAATGCCAGATTCTGAATCTATTAGAATTTTAAATAGACTCTTCCTGAGGAACACACTGTTCTGTGCCTTTCCTTTATAAAAAGAATCGTTGGGCTAACCTGAAATACTGCAGTGTATTTTTTCAAGGATAAAAAACCCGTTCAGTAGAAGAACATAAATTAATGGCATACAAACAATGCAACACAATTGGCATTTTCTGCTAGTGCTTTAATTGATGCAAAATTTCCCGTGATGTTATCCTTTGGTAGGTTTATCTTAAATGATTTTTTTCCCTGCCAGGTCGTTCAAGAATACACAAAAAGAGAAGAAGAAATAGAGCAATTAACTGAGGAACTAAAGATAAAGAAAGTTGAACTGGAGAAATACAGGGAAAGCATTTCACAGGTAATTATTTAACCTTTACCTTTTCTTTCTATCACATGCTTATCGTGTATCGTATGGGAGTGTGGAATAATGCAGCCTGAAACGACATGCTTCTGAGAACAGATGCAGTGTGTGTGTTCTCATGACTAGATTGGTACTGAAATGGTTTTGTGGACAATCTTCTGTCAATGCAGTAAGCCTTTAAATTGTGCTTTTATATTGAATTGATTTGCAGGTAAAAGAAAGGTGGCTTAATCCTTTAAAGGAGCTCGTAGAAAAAATTAATGAAAAATTCAGCAATTTTTTCAGTTCCATGCAGTGTGCTGGTGAAGTTGATCTACATACAGAAAACGAGGTAATGCTGCCTTTGACATGTTTCCTGGCAAGTAATTTTAATTAGATGCGAAAAGTATGGACCAATTGCTTATTCTTAAGGTATACCTGTGAAAACTATGCTTACTAAAAAATTGTCCAGAGGAAGGAAAACACCACCTCTAGGAGCCCATCACTTTTTGGGGGTGGCGGGGCATTTGAGACAAGTCACTAATGCTTTACTAAAACTATAGATAGGTAATGGTTATTCAGCTGTGAATGATTTGCTTTATAAATCTACCACTGTCCACAGCAGAAGAGTCCTAAAGAGATTGGCAAACGTAACTGAAATACAGTATCAGTGGTTTCCTTTTTTAATCAAGATTTTAAGAGTACCCAGGAATGAAAATATTTGGAAATTTGTTAGTAATTCCTTGAGCTGTAAGTTAATGCATTGCAAATGGTAGGTAAAATAATTTCCATTCAGAAACGTGTAAAGTGATGAACCTGGGACTTGATTTAAAGTCACTGAAGATGAGAGGGTAGAGCGAGAGCTGAAACAGGAGTGGTCCTGTGTTGCGCGCAGTTGAGGCTGGTTGGTGATACACTGAGCTTATTTTAGTGTTCTCTCTAGTTTTGTGTATGTCAAAAAATTTCCCCACTAAGTTTTTTTTTCCCTTAGGACAAAAATGAAGACAATAAAAGATCCTTTTCCTTCACAGCTTAACATCTTTGTATTTCATCTTGTATGCAATTCTGCATGTACGATACGTGCGTGGGTAGAGAGCAGGGTAGTGCCTCAGGAGCCTTGCCCCACGACTGCTTCCCCTGGCTGATGAATGGCCAACATTATCTCACTTGCCAGTTCTGGTGAGATGGGAGATGCTGCCCCAGCGACGTGTCTGCAGTCCTGGGGCTCTTACAGTGAAGGGACAGAGTGTAGTAACAAGTATCTTTTATAGTGAACTGCCCACGTGCCAGGTCCTGTGCTGCAGCACTTGAAAGCGTGTTAGCGCCTTCCAGCCTCTCAGTTACTGTATAAGGCAGGTCTTCAACCAATTCTTCCTTACGATTAAACTCAGTAAAGTGTCAAAGAACGAGTCGTTGTCCACAAGCCTTGAGGGATCTTCAAGGGTCTATGCAGACAAAATTCCTTTCACTAAATTTAAACTGTTTTCTTCTTATCATTGATTTATTCAGTCTATTTTCAAATAGCAGTAGGAAATTGCTGGAGCAAACCGTAACCTGTCAGCGCTGTCCCGTTTTACAGGAGGACTACGACAAATACGGAATTCGAATCCGCGTCAAGTTCCGCAGCAGCACACAGCTGCACGAGCTGACGGCGCACCACCAGAGCGGCGGCGAGAGGAGCGTCTCCACCATGTTGTACCTGATGGCTCTGCAGGAGCTGAATCGGTGTCCGTTCAGAGTCGTCGATGAAATCAATCAGGTGTGGTGCTTTTCCTTTTCCTTGGGCTTTCTTGCAGCTTATAACCGACTTCAGTGTATTCATTGTGATTGTCATTGTTTAGGGAATGGACCCGATCAATGAGCGGAGGGTGTTTGAAATGGTTGTAAATACTGCTTGTAAAGAAAATACATCTCAGTACTTCTTTATTACACCAAAGGTAGGTAATAAGTCATCTACGAGTGCTCATTGCACTCCGAAGTCCCCGGTGGCCTCATCATGGAGCAGACGATGGCCCGATAGATCAGTATGCGCAGAAACACTCCCAAAGAAGGACTAACAAGATTACAGTATTATTTATATAAAGGGGACAAGTGCCAGTGCCATACTCAATCAGAAACCTTATTATTGGAAGAAGAAATGTAAGAGGCATAGAATTATGTTCTGGAACCAAGATTTCCTCCCTGCTTTTGGCACTTAACTCTTCATTTAGAGAAGTTCCTCTTTTAGCACTTTTTACAAGAGGCAGGAGAACACAAACCCTAGGGGTCCGGTGCTCCTCATTTGTCTGGGACAGCACTGCCCGGGCGCAGGAGAACTCTCAAGTTACTCTGACCTCACCTCTCCTCAAATTAACTTGGATAAAAACAGAATTATCCTTACAGAGAATTTTCCATTCTAGAGCTAGAACCATTACAGCAGGAAATATTCTTTTGTGACATCTTATGCTGTGGCTAAGGTATAAGACCAATATACTCAAAGATGTGTTTATTAATATTATCAGATTTTTAAAAACCAAGTAGGCATGAAAAATTTCATTGGAGAGCCCATCTCAAATGCACATTTTTATTGAATGGTATCATCTGTCTTCTTTGTCCAACAGATACCCTCGGGAAGAGCCAGATCTGTTAATACTCTAGTGTTTACCAAACCCCCTGGCCTCGAAGCCCTCCCTCTGGCACACACCTTGTAGGCTGCCAGTCTTTCCCAGACCCTTCAAGTTGCTCGCGAACTGTTTGTGGATACATAAGGTGTGAATCCTCAGAAAATTCTGAAGGACATACTCCCAGGGTCAGCCTAGGAAATTGTAGGATCTTATTGGCCTGGGAATGCTGACCAGGCCCTGGCTCAGGATCCTTCAGAACAGGCGTCAGGTGTGGCAGTCCAAGTAAGGACCACTGTGGGGGGTGTGTGTGTTGAGTTGCCAGCCTCCTAAGTGTGTCCTTAGTGTTAGAAATAGCATTTGACTTGACACATGTAAGGACGGCAAACTGTGCTTCTTAATGTATGGCATTATAGGACCATCTATTTTCACACTTACAGCTCCTGCAAAATCTTCCTTACTCTGACAAGATGACCGTATTGTTTGTCTACAATGGCCCTCATATGCTGGAACCTAACAGATGGAATTTAAAGGCTTTCCAAAGGCGGCGGCGCAGGATCACATTCACCCAACCTTCTCAATAAAAGTGAAGGGCAAGAACTTGGGAGTTTTTTTGGTTAAATCCTGTTTATAAGTATGGCTCACCTGAATAAAAGGAGATTCATTGAGACTAAGAGATGGGTCATTTTTGGAAGCCTGCTGTTAAATGCAAAGGGTTGATGAACGGACACCATAGTAACGCCTTTCGTGGAACCTCACCTGATAGGAGAAATTAAGTCTTCAGTTTCTGTTGAACCTAAGTCCTTGGCCCTCTGACCACGAGTCAGTGTTCCCACGGCAAAAGGTACTTAGTGTTCACGTCACAGGAAGTGTGCTTGACCTGGTAATTCTGAGCTTTAATTCCAGAGGAACTTTAATTACTCTGAGTCTAAAGCAGACTCTACAGCTCAAGTCATAGTTTCCTCCTAGTGTTATATTTAATTTTTAAAAAATTGATATGGAAATGTCTAGACTAATGTATAATAATAATTTATGACAGATCTATTAATTTCTTCCTATTAAAAAGGATTACCTTATCTCCACTAGGAAATGGGATTTTATGGGCCTTTGAAAAGATTTTACAAAACTTGCCACTGTAATTGTATTGGGATCTCTAGGGGAAAACCTACTGGGCTTCAGAAATGGTAGCAGAACGTCTTTGAAATGATGCCACAAGGTGGCCACTAGATGATGCAAGGAGCAACCGAAAGATTGACAGAAAAGAAATCAAGTGATAAGGGTTTTTAAAGAGTAACCCTGTAAAGCATGTGTGGGGTTTGTTTTGGGTTTTTTTTGTTGTTGTTGTTGTTTTTTATTTAAAGACAAGTGTATTTTACATCTTCAATTTCTAAAAGCATTTTTATAATTATTTTTAGTAAGATTTTTTTCTTAAGATTTCATATACTGGTTTCTACAGTTTATATTTGAAATTTCTCAGTGTTATGTCAAGAGTGAGGGAAGCATTGATTTGTTTTAAAACATGTTTCTAGAACCTAAGCTTTTAGGTCCTTCCTTAACAGTGTTGATCCTACCCCATTGTCTTAAAAAATCTAGTTTAAACTGTTTGAGCAGGAAAGAATTAGATGGGAGAATCATTTGTTTATCTCTGAGTTAATACCAATTAACATTGCCAAAACAAATTCTGTTCTTTTAAAAAATAAAGCTTATGAGATAGTGGACTAATCCAAGAACATGTCTCTGAACAGCGAATTGGATCTGTGCCAGAAATGACAAAATTATTATTTTTTTTGACTTGGTAGCTTCAGTAAATTGAAGAATTCACTTTGGCTTTTGTAGATTCATAAATAGCCATGGAGATTTATATTCTTAATAGGTCAAAAAATAATGAACCATAAGTCTATATACTTGGACATTTTCTCTTTAAAAAGGTATTTTTTTCTTGAAAAAAATTTTAAAAGAGCCTTCTCCTCTTAGCCTAATGCATGTATTATGAAAATATTTTAAAATAACATTTTTACTAGTGTAACAACTCATGTAAACATTGAAAAACTTGGTAACCGATTAGTAAAAGGATGTTGTTACCAAATGTTGGTTGTTTGATTTCCACCAAAATATCTTTACTAATCTGTGCTTACTGTCATTTGTTTATTGTCTGAGTCAGTGCCAGTCCTCTTATTTCTGTAAAATGATTATCAGTGTGAGACAAGAGCTTGATGATGAGGCGTGTTTGCAAAAAAAAAAAAAAAAAAAAAAAAAGGTCAAATACATTTCAGTTTGCCTTTGCCGGTAATTACCCCTTACCTTGTCTGTAAGCATTTTATATTTCTCTACTGGACAAATACTTAGTTTTACATTGGATTTTGAGCTGTAAAGGACAAATTATGTATCATTTTAAGAAAATAAGCCTAACACATGATATTCTCAGCCACTTAAAACTTTATATTTTCTGCAGAGGTTGATTTCTAATTACATACAAATTGTAAAAACGCCAAGTAAAAGTCTGATTTGATGAATAAAATATTTAAAGAGAAAATCTTCATTGATTTGCCTAAGGAGAGAGTCTCTATTCACAGATTTTTAGTGTTCAAAGTAAAAGTAAAGAATTTTTTGCTGCTTTCTGATTGTCTTTTGGACATGTGCTTATTTTCTTTGGAGTATGAATCTTTAGTGTATGGAAAATGTAATTTTGTCCTGCTATAGTGTGTGTCTGTGTGTGTGTGTATCACTGGGGGGAAAAATCGTTGTGGGAAATGCTACTTTGTTGGTAATAAATGCATATTTTCATATTCTTTTGGTGTATGTTATTTTGAATGAGAACTGTTTTTATACTTTCAACCTTATTAAGAGTCATTCTGGTTTTCACACTTACTGAAAAACAAGTCTGTTCACTGTGCCTTTGCTGGTCTGTCCATAGTCAAGAGCATAGAAGTTCTTGTCTGCCTGCAAGGGAATTACAGTCTAATCGCAGCACTGAACACAATGAAAAATGTTTCAGCCATCTCAGGAAACCAAGGTACAACACAAGTGTAAACATTTTTAGATTGAAACACTAGATTCGCTTAAAAAAAAAAATTCACAATAGTCTTTTTGTCTTCATACATTAAGCTGCTATCTTGACTCAGTTTCCTTATTGTGAAATGAGGATAATACTGCATTCACAGGGTTGTCAGAGGGAGCAGATGAGGTAAGGGGTCTCTAATGAGGACACCTGGCCTCCTAGTGTACACTTTATAAATGTTTGCTCTTCGTTTTTCTCCAGCTTTATTGCAGTTTGTATTTAAATTAAAAATTTTTTTTAGAGGGAGAAGGAGCAGAAGTGGAAGGGGCAGAGGGAGGGAGGAGGAGAGAAGAAGCCCAAGCAAACTGCACTGAGCACAGAGCCCAATGCGGAGCTCAGTCTCACGACCCTGAGATCACAAGCTGAGCTGAAACCAAGGGTCGGACGCTTAACTGTCACCCAAGCACTCCTTGTGTTTTAAATCTTAAATATAATATACTATGTATTTTATACATCAAGGTCTGAGAATTCCCACTTAAGAACAGTTAATGTGGGGCTGCCTGGGTGGCTCAGTGGGTTAAAGCCTCTGCCTTCGGCTCAGGTCATGATCTCAGGGTCCTGGGATCGAGTCTAGGCAGGGAGCCTGCTTCCTCCTCCCTCTTTCTCTCTCTCTGCCTGCTTATGATATCTCTCTATCAAATAAATAAAATCTAAGAAAAAAAAAAACAAAACAGTAAATGTGGTGTTTTTATTCTGTTTTATGGATTGTGTCTGTTGTTCCAAGGACATAGACACCTCTTGGTTTTGAGTGAGCCTAAGTACAGATAAAATTGTCCCACCTGTTCATGACGCTTGAAGTTATTGGTATCGGTATCTTTAGAGTAGTTCATCTCATTTCTGTATAGTCACACCATGTGTTTTGGAAAACTTGTAATTGATTGCAAATTCGGAGGATTTGACTCTGACAGCGCAGGCATATTTTTTATTCCCAGTGGAAAATTGGGATTTCTGGGATTTTTGGTTGTTGAGATAGAACTAGTCACTCATTGCTCCAAAATGTTACTGGTGATTATTTGGGGTTAAACAAAGCTGGCTTTAAAAACAAAAAACCAGATCTTCCAAAGAGAAACAAACAGGGCTGTGCTGTTCAGCTCCCTTCTAAGGGGATTTGGGGAAGCTGAGCTCTGGCTCGGTGTTGGCTGCTCTGGGGCAGCTCACAAAAAAGAAGGATGTTCTCCCGCCATAAATACCGCCTTACCTATCTGATCATCCAATAGTAAAGTTTAATTTCCTTTTGCCTCTCAAGAGCATGCTTCCACACGTGGTTCATGTCCAGGCCCATGTGTTGAAATGACCCCTTGGCACCCTGTCCCTTCAGTCTCCTCTCACCATTCCTGCCAAATACTAAGGAGTGGGTTGAAACACCATTTCAGAGTAAAAGATTCCGGACAAAACTGTCCAATGAATGTTGTGATAGAATCATTTTAAATTCTTTTCATATTATTTTTAAAATCTTAATTTAGTCCCAGGGATCTCGGTGACATGTTGCGTTCTTCGCTTTCCAAATATTTGGAAACAATCCCCCAAGTGGCTTAGATCATCCTCCTCTTTTCACTATCTTAAGTCATGAAAAGAAAACATTTGTGTGGTTTAGGCTAGCACTGCTAAGCCTGGTTATTTTGTAAACTAGAGGGAATAATAATTTGTTTATAAGCTGTATTATACTTTCAAAGTGTTTCCACCCAGCAACCCTGTACTGTAGATTAATGGATACTTAGCAGTGTTAAAACTTTTTCCAGCTTTTACTGTCAGTAAATGGTAGAGGCGGGGCTGAAGGAACTTGTTTTTCCCAGAATACTGTACTGCCTTTTTAATCCAGGTACCTTGCCTTTTAGACTGTTGGGAGCTATACCATAAACAGTTGCTGGTTATGTAATGTATGTGGTTATGGCTAAGTGCTGCTCCAATATGCCCCTGAATTAGGGTACAAATTTTGCAGGAACAAAAACCCAGATAGGAATAAAAGTCTATCTTGTATAAGTTATATCTAACAGAGCTCAGCAGTCTGGGATATCTCACCCAGTTCATATTTTGCTGCTCTGCCTTTCTAAAGAAAGGGCGGGTTCTTTCTCATGGGCCAAGATGACTGTTCCAACTCTTGCCAACATTTGTATCCAAACAATGAAGAAGGGAGAAAGGGACAAGAGGAAGACATGGCAACCCCCCCCCCCTTAAGATCTTATTTGAGAGAGAATGAGATAGCCAGAGTGCGAGCACACTGCTGAGCAGAGAGCCTGACTTGGGGCTTGAGCACAGGACCCTGGGATTATGATGTGAGCTGAAGGCACCCCCAACTGAGCTACCCAGGTGCCCCAACATGGCTCCTTCTTGAAGAGTATGCAAAAGGCCCACATTACTTTAAGTCTTGTCCCGAATTTAGTCACATGGCCTACAAGAGACTTGACTATGTTAGCTTTAGCTATGGGACTGTGTACCTAGTTAAACTCCAGCCACTGTTTAAAAAAAAGGGTGGGGGAGGGTGACAAGAGGGGGAAAGCAAGTCTCCTCTCTCTGATACTCTCAAGTTTGGCACATCCTTAGCTACTGGGAGCTATTAAAAACCTAATAGGCTCCTTGGACAAGTGCAAGTATTGGAGAGACAAGAGCTAGGGCAGGATTGAAAAGGGTTTATCTCCTACACGAATTCACTTCAAAACTAGGAGAAGTGATTACTTCATCTACTGCCTAAAAACCAACAGAGAGTCATGCAAAATGAAGCAATAGAAGAGTATGTTGAAAATTAAGATAAAAACTTAGGGGGGGGAAAATGAAATGGCAATAAGTAACATACCTGTTAGTTCAAAGTAATGGTCATAAAGATGCTTACCAAACTGGGGAGAATAGATGAACACAGTGAAACCTTTAACAAAGAGATGAGAAATATGAGAAAGTGCCAAATAGAAGTTGCAGAGCCGAGGGATACAGTAACTGAACTAAACTATGCACCAGGGACATTTAACAGATTACATGAAGCAGAAGAAAGGATCAGTGAACTCAAAGACAAAGCAGTAGAACTCACCCAATCAGAGCAGCACAAAGAAAAATGAATGAAAGGAGGAAAGACAGCTTAAGGGACTTACAGGGCGACATCAAATGGACTAATGTTCCCATTATAGGAATCCCAGAAGGAGGAGAGAGAGGGACAGAGCTCTTCCTTGAAAAAACAATGGCTGAAAATTTCCCTAACCTGGAGAACCAAACAAACATCAAGATCCAGGAAACCCTGAGAGTTCCAAAGAAGATGAACCCAAAGAGACCCACACTAAGACACATCATGAGGATGTCAAAAGTTAAAGATAAGGAGAGAATCTTAAAAGCCAAAAGAAAAAAAAAAAAAACAAGCTGTTAATGTACAAGGAAACACTCATTAGACTATCAGCAGATTTTTTTCAGCAGAAATTTTGCAGGCCAGAACAGAGTGGCATAATATATTTAAAGAACTGAAAGGGGAGGGAGTTGGGGACCCTTCCCAAAATACACTACTCAGCAAAGTTATCATTCAGAATTGGAAGAAAGATAAGGAATTTTCCAGACAAGTAAAGCTAACGGCTTTTTTCATCACCATCAAACCAGCCTTACAAGAAATGTTAAGGGACTTCTATAAAAGCTAAGAAGGGTGCTAATTAGTAACAATATATAAAAGAATAAATCTCACTGGAAAGGAAATATAGAGTAAAGGTAGAAGATTAATCACTTTTAAAGCCAGTATGAAGGTTAAGACAAAAGTGGTAAAAATGACTAGGATTGCCATAATTAGTTAAGAGATACACAAGATAAAAAGATGTAAAATGTGACATTAAAAACTTAAAATGTAGGGAAGAGCACTCATCTGAAGATGAGCTCTAGAATGCATTCAAAGTTAAGTGTTACCAACTTAAAATAGACTGATAATCGATTTAGGTTTTCTATATAAGCCCAGTGACAAACACAAAGCAAAAACCTACAGTATTTAAATAAAAGAATCTAAGCATACCAACACAGAAAATGAACCAAACAACACAAAAGCAAGAGAAGAAAGGAACAGAAGAACTACAAAAGAGACAGAAAACAATAACAAAATGAAACAAGTACATACCTATCATTGATTACTTTAAATATAAGTAGACTAAATTCTACTGTAGAAAGAGTGACCAAATGCATTAAACAACAACAGGACCCATCCCAGTGTTGCCTACAAGATACACACTTTCAATGTAAGAACACACAGAGTGGAAGCTAAAAGATGAAGAATTATATTCTATGCAAAAGGAAACTAAAGAGCTGGAGTAGCTGTATTTACATTAGACAAAACAGACTTTAAAACAAATAAGACTATAATAAGAGAAAAAGAAAAGCATTGCATGACAATAAAGGAAATCAATTTGTTGTTTTTTTGTTTTTGTTTTTGCTTTTAAGATTGTACTCATTTCTTTGACAGAGAGAGAGAGAGCGTACCCAAGCAGGGGGAGCAGCAGAGGAAGAAGGAGAGCCCCGACTTGGGGCTTGACCCAGGATCCAGGATCACAACCTGAGCCAAACGCAGATACTTAGATTGAACCACCCAGGCCCCCAAAGGAATCAGTTCAATAAGACGATATAACATTTGTAAATATTTGTGTATCCAACATAGAAGCGCATCTATATATATGTATATGATATATATGTATAATATATTTATTATTGGAAGAACAGTAATACAGTAATACTTGGGGCATTTTTTTTTAAAGATTTTATTTATTCATTTGACAGACAGAGATCACAAGTAGGCAGAGAGGCAGGCAGAGAGAGAGAGAGAGAGGAGGAAGCAGGCTCCCTGCTGAGCAGAGAGCCCAATGCGGGGCTCGATCCCAGGACGCTGAGATCATGACCTGAGCTGAAGGCGGAGGCTTTAAACCACTGAGCCACCCAGGTGCCACTTGGGGCATTTTTAATAGCAACTTACATCAATGTAAAGATCATCTATCTAGGAAATCAATAAGGAAACCACCTTCAACAACACATTAGATCAGATAGACAGATAACAGTTACATACAGAATATTCTATCCAAAAGCAACAAAATATACAGTCTTATGTGCACGTGGAACACCCCCCCCCCCCCGGCTACATCATGTGTTAGACACAAAAACGTGACAATAACTTTAAGAAGACTGAAATATCAAGCATCTTTTCTGACCACAATGGTATGAAATTAGCAACCAATTGCATGAAGGAAACCAGAAAATCCATACCTATATAGAGATTAAACAACATGATGATGATGAACAAATGGAACAAAGAAAAAAATCAAAAGGGAAATCAAAAAATACCTTTAGACAAATGAAAACGGACAGAAAACCGGTTCTAATAGGCAAGTTCACAGCTATAAAAGCCTACATAACGAAATAAGGAGACTTGATAATCTAACTTTTATATCTCAATAAACTCGAAGGAAAGATGAAGTCTCAAGTTAGTAGAAAGGAGGACATAACAAAGATTACAGCAGAAATAAATGAAATAACAAAACGGCAAGTACATGCCTATCCATTACTTTAAATGTAAATGGACTAAATGCTCCAATCGAAATAGAAAGGGTGGCAGAATGGGTCGGAAAAAAAATTGCTGCCTACAAGTGACTCACCTAAGACCTGAGGAGATCATCTATCTAGGAAATCAATAAGGAAACCACCTTCAACAACACATTAGATCAGATAGACTTAACAGTTATATACAGAATATTCTATCAATTCTATCAATTTCAGACTGAAATTGAAGGGATGAAAAGCATTTAGTGCAAATGGAATTGGAGGTGGGGAAGCCAGGGTAGCAATACTTTTATCAGACAAAATAGACTTTAGGGGCACCTGGCTGGCTCAGTGGGTTCAGCCTCTGCCTTCAGCTCAGGTCATGATCCCAGGGTCCTGGGATCGAGCCCCACATCGGGCTCTCTGCTGAGCGGGGAGCCTGCTTCTCTCTCTCTCTCTCCGCCTGCCTCTCTGCCTGCTTGTGATCTCTGCCTGTCAAATAAATAAATAAATAAATCTTAAAATAAAATAGACTTTAAAACAAAGACTATAGCAAGAGACAAAGAAGGACATTACATGATGATGAATCAACCCAAGAGGATATAAGAATTGTAAATATCTACATGTCCAACCCTACAGCACTGAAATACAGAAAGCAAATATTAAATGGACATAAGGACAGAAATTAGAACACCCCCCCCCTTTACATCAATTGATAGATCATTCAGGCAGAAAATCAATAAGAAAACAGTGTCTTTGAATGACATATTGGGCCAGATGGCTGTAATGGATATATATAGAACATTCCATTCCAAAACAGAATATACATTCTTTTCAAGTGCACACTGAACATTCTCGAGACAGATCACATTTAGGCCTTTAAACAAACCTCGATCAATTTAGGAAGAATGAAATCATACCATGCCTATTTTCTGATCACAACCATATACTAGAAATCACTTATAGAAAAGCTGTAAAAAGTCAAATATGTGGAAGTTAAACACCACCATACTAAGTAATTAATGGGTTAATGGATCAGCCGAAGAAAATGAAAAGTACATGGAGACAAATGAAGATGAAAACACAGGCGTCCAAGATCTTTGGGACAGCAAAAGCAGTTCTAAGAAGGACATATATAGCCATAGAGGCCTACATCAGGAAATAAGAAAAAGCTCAAACAATCTAACCCTACACCTAAAGGGACTAGAAAAACAATAAGCAAAACCCAAGGTGAGAAGAAAGGAAATAACAGAGATTAGAGCAGAAATAAAGGAGACAAACATTTTTAAAAAATCCATTAAACCAAGAGCTGGTTTTTTGAAAAGATAAATAGAATTGATAAACCCCTAGCCGGACTCATAAAAAGCAGCCCAAATGAATAAAATCTGAAACAAGAAACATCACAGAAATACATAAGATTATAAAAAAATACTATAAAATATTATATGCCAATAAACCAGACAATGTAGACAAAATGTTAAAGCCTGAACCTAACTTTCCCAGACTGAATCAGGAGGAAACAGAAAATCCAAACAAACAAATTACTACTAATAGAATTGAATCAGTAATAAAAGAACAAGATGGATTCATGGATGAGTTCTACCAAACATGCTATAAACTGTGTCATCTACACAGTATGGCCCTGGCACAAAACAACACATTGATCAACAGAACAGAGTAGAACCCACAACTATATGGTTTATTAATCTACAACAAGGGACGCAAGAATATACAAGGGGGACAAGACAGTCTCTTCAATAGATCATGCTGGGAAAATTGGACAGCCACATGCAAAAGAACGAAACTGGACCACATTTTCACACCCTACACCTAAAATAAAAATACTAAAAATAGATTTAAGGCCTAAATATGAGACCTGAAAATATTAAACTCCTGCAAGGTAACAAAGGCAGTAATTTTTCTGACATCAGCTGTAGCAACATTTTTCTAGATATAGCTCTTAAGGCATGGGAAACAAAAGCAAAAATAAAGTATTTGGACAACATCAAAATAAAAAGCTTTTGCTAATGGTGAAGGAGATCACTAACAAAACAAAACAGCAAAGTACTGAATGGGCAAAAATATTTGAAGGGATATATCCAATAAAAGGTTAACATCTAAAATCTATATAAAGATCTTATATAACAACAACACAGCAGACAATCCAATTAAAAAATGGGCAGAGGACCTAAATAGACATACACATAGGTGGTCCACACAAGAAAAGATGCTCTGCCTCACTTATCACCAGGGAAATGCAAGTCAAAACCATGAGATATCGCCTTACGCTTGTCAGAATGGTTAAAATAAAAACCAGAAGAAGTAACAAGTGCTGATGAAGGGAGAAAAAGAAATCTTCATACACTGTTGGTGGAGATGTACATTGGTAGAGTGGAAAACAGAATGAAAGTTTCTCAACAATTAAAAACAGAAATACCACATGATCCAATAAAGCCACCACTGGATATTTACCGAAAGAAAATGAAAACACTAACTCAAAAAAACATCTGCACCCCTCTATGTATTCCAGCATTATTTCTAATAACCAAGATATGGAAACAACCTGTGTCCACTGACAAACAAATGGATAAAAGAGATGTGAGATTTATAAATATATCTATATATAGATATCGATATACAACACACAGCACACATATAACACACGAAGGAATATTGCCCAGCTGTAAAAAAAGGATGAGATCATGCTATTTGCAAGAACATGGATGGACCTAGCAGAGAAATAAGGGAAGTAGGTTCGACAGAGAAAGAGACACCATAGGACTTCACTAATCTGAAGAACCTAAAAAAAACAAACAAAAACCAAATGCATAAACAAACAAAAAGCAGAATCAGATCTACAAATACAGAAAACTAATGGTTGCCAGAGGGAAGGTGGTGGGGGGAATGAGCAAAATGGGTGAAGAGCAGTTGGAGGTACAGGCTTCCGGTTATGAAGTTCTGGGAAGAAAAGGCACAGCAAAGGGAGCAGACTCAGTGATGCTGTGATAGTGTTGTGTGGTGACAGAGGGTAGTTACACCTGTGGGGGCCACAGCTCACTGTAGAAACTTGTCAAGTTACTATGTTGTGCACCTTAAACTAATGTTATAATGTATATCAACTATACTTAAATAAAAAAGAAGAAATCAAATAAAGAAAATGAGAAATGAAAGTTGGTGTTACAGCTGATACCACAGAAGCACAAAGGACCAGAAGGGACTAGTATGAGCAAATGTATGAGAAAACACAGGACAACACAGAAGAAATGTCTAAGTTCCTAGAAAGATATCACCTGTTAAGACTAAATTATGAAGGAATAGAAAATCTGAACAGACCAACTGCTAGTAAGGAGATTGAATCAGGAATCAAAAACCTAACACACACAAATCCAGGATGAGACAGCTTCCCCAGTGAATTCTATCCCAATTCAAAGAATTAATACCAATCTTTTTCAAACTCTCCCAAAACCTAGAAGACGAGGGAATGCTTCCAAACTCATTTTAGGAGGCCAGCATCACATAGATCCAACATCAGACAAGGACATGACAAGAAAAGAAAATTATAGGCCAATATCCCTGCTGTGAACATAGATACAAGAATCCTCAACCAAATATTAACACATCAAATTCAACAATACACTGAAAGGATCATACACCATGATCAAGTGGGCTTTATTCCAAAGGATGGTTCAACATCTGCACATCACTCGATGGGACAGACCACATTAACAAAATGAAAGATAAAAGTCGTATGATCGTCGGGATAGATTCAGAGAAATCATTTAACAAAATTCAACATTCATGTGTGATTAAAAACTCTCAACCAAGTGGGTATAGAGGGAATGCACCCATAACAGAGGCCGCGTATGACCAGCCTATAACTAACATCATACTCCACGGTGGAAATCTGAAAATTTCTCCCGTAAAATCAGGAACAAGACCGGGATGCCTGCTCTAGCCAGTCTTATTCAATATCGTACTGGAGGTCCTAATTAGAGCAAGTAGGCAAGAAAAATGAACAAAGTCATATGAATTGGAAAGGAAAAAGAGCAGCATTTGTCTATGACGTGATATTATATACAGAAAACCCTAAAGACTGTATCAGAAACTGAGATAAACAAATTCAGTAAAGTGGTAGAATATGAAATCAATACACAAAAATTTCTGGCATTTTATACACTAATAATGAACTATCAGAAAGTAAAAAAAATGATACCATTCATAATTGCTCCAGAAAGAATAAAACACCTTGGAATAAACTTAATTCAGGAGGTAAGAGACTGAAAACTATGAGACATTAATGGAAGAAATTGAAGATCACACACACACACACACACACACACACACACACACACACACACACAGATTTCATTTTCATGCGTTAGAATAATTAGCATTATTAAAATGTCCCTATCACCCCAAACAACCTTTATTCAAGGCAATCCCTATCCAAATTCCAATGGCATTTTCTACAGAATTAGAATCAACGATCTTACAATTTTATGGAATCACAGAAGTTGCTCAGTAGCCAGAGCAATCTTGAGAAAGAACAAAGCACCCGGCTCCCTTATTTCAAACTATATCACAAAGCTATAGTAATCAAAACCAGGATAACACTGACATAAAAACACATCAGTGGAACAGAATAGAGACCTCAGAAATAAACCCACTCATCCACAGTCAATTCAGTTATGACAGAGGCAAGAATATACAACGGAGAAAGGACAATCTCTTCAACAAATGGTGCTGGGAAGACTAGAGCACTTTCTTAGACCATACACAAAAATTAACTCAAAATGGATTAAAGACTTGAATGAAAGACCTGAAACCATTAGACCTCGCCACCAAAATAAAAACAAAAACATCCACCAACAACATGGGCATAGGTGTTGGTGGTGGTATTTTGAATTTGACACCAAAAGTAAAGAAAACAAAGGCAAAAATAAGCAAGTAGGACTAACCTCAAAGTAAAAATCTAAACAGCAAACCATAAATAAGATGAAAAGGCAGCCTTGTGAATGCTAGAAGATATTTACAGAGCATCTGATTAGGGGTTAATATCCAAGACACACACAGAACACATACAACTCCACACCAAAAACAAACAAAAAATGGGTAAAAAATGGGCTGAAGTTGTAGGCATGTGTTTTTCCAGAGACGACATACCGTTGACCAACAGACACATGGAAATATGCCCAACGTCACTAATCATTGGGAAAACGCAAACCAAAACCCCCATGAGAAATCACCTCACACCTATTAAGATCGCTAGAATCAAAAAGACAAGAAATACAGTGTTGGCAAGAGTAGGAAGGATACAGGACCCTTTTGCACTGTTGGTGGGAATGTAAAATGGTCCCCCCCCAAAAAAAATAGAACTACCCTATTATCCAGCAATTCCACTTTTGGGTATTTATGCGAAGAAAACGAAAACACTTACTCAAAAGGATGTCTGTAGTTCTATGGTCATTGCAGCATTATTTACAATAGCCAAGCTTTTAAAACAACCTAATTGTCCATCAATAGGTGAATGGACAAATAAATTATACATATAGACGCAATGGGGTATTATTTGGCCTTTAAAAAGAATGAAATCTTGCCGTTTACGACTACATGAGTGGAACTTGAGGGCACTATGCTAAATGATATAAGACCAAGAAAGACAAAGGCCCATGGGGAACCTAGAAACCAAAGCCAGCCTCATGGATGCAGAGAATGGACTGGAGAAGCTAGAGGGGAGGGCTGGGGGATAGGAGAAATGGGTGAAGGAGGGCAAAAGGTAAAAAAATAATAATTAAAAATGAATAGAAATAAAAGTAAATGAAACTTGGTCTATGAAGATATTTTAAATTGCACCCCAGGGCTGCCGAGGTGGCTCAGTTGGTAGCGGGTCTGACTCCCGACTGCTGCTCAGGGTGTGGTCTCACGGTTCTGAGATCGAGTCCTGTGTCTAGTCTGACCTTCCTGGGGATTCTGCTTCTCTCCCTCCGCTCCTCCCTCCACTTACAGTCGCTCTCTCTAAATTAGATGGACACATCTTTAAAAAATATAAAAAATAAAGTGTACCACAAAGATATTTTGAGGCGCAGTAAATGACATACAGATTGAACACTACTGGAATCGAGAGGGTTTGGGGTCTGAGAAATGGGAAGGCTTCGTGAAGTTACGGAACATGGGTATTCATGGTGGACACACCGAACAGGCAGACAAGCTACACGGGCTGATTATACAAGTGGAAAGATATTCATGTCATCAAAAATTTATGTTACTTCTAGCCGATCCAAGGCAATTCCGTCACATAGAATTCTTAGGAATTTTGTTTGTCAAAACCCAAGTTCAACATGGGTAAGAGCTATTCCCCCACAACCTTGTTTACAGATACAATGAAAGTAAGTCTTAGATAATTCTGCCAGTCATAGACATTTGGGATGATTTCATTATTATTTTGCTATTTATGTCATAGACATTTATTAAGCATTTGTCACAAGGAAGTATTGAACTGTTCTTGTACTGTATTTTCTATGTACAGTGAAGTTCTATCAAGCTTTTACTTTTTGGGGGGATTTGATCATACTTTGCATGATAGGTTCACTTACACCAGATGTGATAATATTCCCTTACTGGACAAACAACGAGATATCCTTAGACCAATTTCCAGTCAAAAGTTTGCTAGGGACTCAAGCTTTGGGAACCATCTCTGAGTAAAGAATCTGGAGCTTGCTGGCTTTTTAAGCCCAGTTCACGAAATAATTAGGAGTATTTGAACATTTTAGCTAAGCTATTAATGCATATGTTGGATACCTTTAATTTCTCAGCGAGAGCTCATTCTGAACATTCATCATGTTAATTACGAGCTATCAATTTAATAAAAACCCAATTTTGACGCTCTGTGCTAATTAACAAAGCATCTGTCTGGTTTTAATCAATATACAGATAGTATATCTGTATACTCTGGGGCGGGCTCTCTGCTCAGAAGGCTCAAGTACACTCTCGTTAAGCCAATGGATAAACACGCTATCACTGTGCCCAGGCTGAACATTTGAAAGGAATTTTACATTGAACAGCGGCCAAAGGCCGTGATGGAAAAATCGGTTATAAAGGTAGGGTGGGGCTACATAACGCAGAATAAGGCACAGAATTTTCTTATTACATTGTCTTGTTGCAGCAGGAGAATAACACAACCAGAACTTAAGTCCAGGAGGGCTCTTTAGGCCATCAGTTTCAGGGGAAGGAAACAAGGGCACGCGAGAGAGAAAGCAGGTAGATGCATAATGAAGCGTGAACAGTTGCTGTGCTAAGAATAGAAGTAGAGAAGTAGAGGAAAAGCACAAAAGCTATTTATACAGAGAATATATGAAAATATTGATCGTGCTTCCCATTTGTGTCATGTTTGGTCTTTCACGGATCTCGTTTAATCTGGAGAGAAACTGTAGAAAATGAGTATTTTCTCCGTGTTAGGGGACTCAGAGTCCTGAGATGGACTTGGCCACACGCATCAGCCTAGTGCAGGGTAGGAGCTGGGGCTCCGAGGCAGGGGTGCGCTGAGGGGTACAGGGAAAGGAGAAACGTGAGAAGTAGGCACCTGGGGGCAGAGACGCGCATGCGCTGTTGGTGACGGTGCCTGACGGGTGCTGGCCTCAGGATAGATTTTGCTGAATGGCTCACCACTAAGTAAGATCCCTTCTGACCCAGCGAGTCCGCCCAACGGAACGGAGCCTGCCTATTCTCCCCTGGTATTTCTAAGCATGGGTGAGGGTGTGAAACCCAGTACTGTTTGAAATGCAGTCCGGAAACAGGTAAACAAATTAAGAAGCCAACAACCGTTTGAAAGAATATTGCACAGTTGTTTGAAAGAACGAGGCTGCTCTTTGTGTCCTGAGAGGATCAGATCTCCAGGCTGCATGAAGGAAAACAGGGAGGTCCTGGAGAGAGGGAGGGGCAGGGAAATTACCACGTGCATTTGAAAACACACACACACACACACACACACACCACCACCACCACCCCCCCTTCATTTTCCAGCTCTTGAAGGTACAAAGAAACAGAGGTTACCTCTAGGGAAAGCAACAGGGTTGGAAAGAAGATTTATTTTTCACCATAGCCCTGTTTGTATCTCTTGAGTTATAAACATTACACTACTTTTTAAAACTTTTATCTTAAAAAACAAACAAACAAACAAACAAAAATAACCAAAAACGTACAGGCTTTGAACTCAAAGAGAATTTGCTTTCACTACTTAACTATGTGAACGTGGTCAAGGTTGTTTTTTTTTTCCCCAACTTAGTGTGATATCATAGATGATATGATGAAGTCTCTTACGAAGCCAACGCAGAGACACGATCATTGTCAAAATTTGGTGTAATTCTTCTCTGTCTTAAAAAAATAAAAACTGACCACTGTACTTTACCTGATTACAAGTACAGTTAAGTTTTAAAAGATCTATTACAAAATTCATCAACCCATGTAAGGTAGAGTGACTTGCGATGAAGATTTAGAATAACGAGAAGTATTTAAATGCCGGTTTATTGTTCAGTAAGCGCACCATATTTTCCTGTTGAAGTCCAAAAATCATCTTTACTGTCAAATGTACCCTTCCTGGCTAATAGCATATCCTGCCTAGAAAAAGCAGCAGCAAGTGTTACTCCTTTAAATACTGTGGCTCCGGGGAGCTGGTTTGTCCTGAAACAGCACAGGTTATCCCGCCTGTGCAGTGCCCGGCCGCGTTTGGTTAGTGCCGGCACATTATTACTCCTGCGTGGACATCAGTCAGCGACTTCCAGGGACTTAAACATTGTTATTCCGCTTTAGGGTGATGAGGACAAATGCAAGTCTTAGCCAGAGTGTGGAGGAAAACAGGAACCCTCATTCATTTTCCAGTCAAGCTCAAGTTACCATTCAGAGTTCTGTAACATGAAACATAGAACCGCAGGCTTTCCTTTGGGGCCTTTGCTTGAGCTCCTGAGGCCGTCATCACCTAAGTGCAGACCGCTTGCTCTCTCGCTGCTGAGCACCCCCTGCTTTCCGCCTCCCTCCTGGAGAGAGAAACCGAAGAGAGGGATCCCTGTGCCAAGGGAGAGAAGCAGCGCCATCCGCAGAAGGAACGTCTGTCCCTGTTAGGTAGGACTTAAACCGGCCCGGGAGAGCACACTGTGGCCAAACGACCAGAAGCAAGACAGGATATGAGCCAGAAGGGCCCGGTGGCACTGTAGAGCAAGTCTCAAGTTCCAGACTCCCTGATACAGAGCTCAGAGCCCGCGAAGGAGGCGGAGTCCCGGGGCCCAGGCCCAGGCCCAGGGCTCCCCTTGCAAAGCTGCCCCGATTGATCCGGACCATTCAGGGAAGGAGCGTTCAAGAGAAAAGAATCGAGCATCTTTCTTCAGCCGCCTTCCTGTTTGATCTCTGCTACAGCAGTGGAACTTAGCATAGTTAATATGCAGCCAAATAGGAGACCCTGCAAACCGTCACTTCCATAAATCTGATAAAGTCAAAATAAAGTATCTTTTCTTCTCGCCTAATTTGAACTTTCTATTAGTGACGTGGTGCCTTTCTGTTTCTCAATCATTTGTGTTTCTTCTTTGAATTGTCTCTTTTCCTTCTGTGTCCATTACTTGCCATTATGGACTTTTTCATATTGATTTTTATAAGTATATTTCATATCTATAAAATATATGAACCTATAGAAATACGTTTCATAAAATGAAATAATGAAACAAGCCATTTGCTCATGTTATAAGTGGCAAATATTTTTCCCCAGCCTATTTTTGACTGTTTATAGTGTGGGGTTTTGTTGTTGTTGTTGTTGTTTTTCTAGATAAGAATGGTTATTTATTTATTTGTGGTTATTTATTTATTTATTTTTATTTATTTTTTAAAGATTTTATTTATTTATTTGACAGACAGAGATCACAAGTAGGCAGAGAGGCAGGCAGAGAGAGAGGAGGAAGCAGGCTCCCTGCGGAGCAGAGAGCCCGACGTGGGGCTCCATCCCAGGACCCTGGGATCATGACCTGAGCCGAAGGCAGAGGCTTTAACCCACTGAGCCACCCAGGCGCCCCTTATTTTTTTTTTTTTAATTTTACTTTAGTCAGATTTTTCATTCTGTGCTTTATGGAATTTTCAGAAAGGCTTTTCCCACTCTTAGATATGAATAATTTACTCATGTTTTCTTCAGTCTTTTTATAGCTTTCTTTTTACATTTAAATCTTTGCCTGTAATTGGTTTTGAAATAAGAATGAAGCAAGAATCTCGCTCCCATATGTAACCAGTCTATTTCCACATGGTTTCAATCACTCTTTATTCATGGTACATATTCTTACCTTGTGGAAGTAACTAGCCCATTTTTCTTATTGCTCAGAATTACTCTATTTCCCTATGCTTTATATTTCCAAGTGAACTTTAGAATCATTTTGGCCTCTGGAAAAACAAGTTTATTGTGATTTCACTTGTTATTGTATTAGTTTCCAAATGAAATAATTGACATTTACATAATATCAGATCTTCTCACCCAAGAGTAAGATAGGTCTCTGTTTCATCAACTTCCTCTATTCCAAAGAGATTTATGGTTTTATAGGTTATAGATTTATAGGCCTTATCAAATCTATTTCTAGGTATCAGTCTTGGTGTTATTGCTATTATAAAATAGAAAATATAATAATCTTGATATTTTGTAACTATTAAACCAAATTAATAGGAAAACTTTTGGTCGCCTGCCCCAGATTATCAGTCGCACATGGACTTATTTTATTAAATTGATCTTGTACACTGGAGCACACAATGAAAAAATCTAACTCATTTGAGCTAGTCTATTCATAAAATTTGTTCTGAAGCCATACACCCTAGCTTGAAATGATTCACAGCCTTGAAGATACTAAAATATGCATGAGCCAAAAATGTTAGGTAACATATAAAACATTATCTGAATTGCTGGTATATTTTCAGGTTATTGATACTTTTTGCCATAAAATACAGAACTCTAGTTCATGGAGGCATATGGAACTATTTCATATTATTAAATATTTGTTACTATTTAAAAACTAAGGACTTTCTCATTTTGTGAAGAGTATATATTTAACCCACAGAACCAAGAAATCTGATGAAACCCAAACACACGAAACAGGACAAAATACACCAAAGTGTATCAGAACACCAACATGTATCAGAAGGAAATCGCTAAAAACCAGTAAGAAGGAGAAAAACTTAAGAGCAGCCATGGGACAAGATATTATATAAAACAAGAAAAGATATGATATAAAACAAGGGAAGATTAATAGGAGATTAATAGGAGATTCCTCAATGGCTAGAATCCAGATGAGAGGTCTGGGGGCCACATATATTGAACACCGAGAGAAAAAACTCAACCTAGGATTCTCTACACAACAAAAATCTCTTCCCAAAACAAACACAAAATAAAGATGCCTTTAATTTTTTAATAAAGTTTTTTTATTGGGGCACCTGGGTGGCTCAGTAGGTTGCCTTGGGCTCAGGTCATGATCCTGGGGTCCTGGGATTGAGCCCCACATTGGGGTCCCTGCTCAATGAGGAGCCTGCTTCTCCCTCTGCCCTTCCCTGACTCATTCTGTCTCTCACACTCTCTGACTCAAATAAATAAATAAAATCTTTTTTTTAAAGATTTTATTTATTTATTTGACAGAGTCACAAGCAGGCAGAGAGGCAGGCAGAGAGGTGGTGGGGGGCGGTGGGGGGAAGCAGGCTCCCTGCTGAGCAGAGAGCCCAATGTGGGGCTCGATCCCAGGACCCTGAGATCATGACCTGAGCCGAAGGCAGAGGCTTTAACCCACTGAGCCACCCCAGCGCCCCAATACATAAAATCTTTTTTAAAAAAATTTATTTCAACAATCTCTACACTCAATATGAGGCTCAAACTCACAACCCCAAAATCAATAATTCCATGCCCTTCCGACTGAACTAACCAGGCAGCCCAATAAAGACATTTAGACATACAAAAGCACACCAATTCTACGACAAATCTTAACAGAAGTTTTACTAGCAGAGAAAAAATTTTCAGACTAAAATCTAGATCTACAAAAGGAATGAAAAAAAGAATGAGGTAGTAACTACCTGGGAAAATATATAAATTATATAAATTTTAGATACATAAAATATAGACATTTTATTATTTAAATATATTTAAAAGATTATTGACCATTTAAATAACAGTAATGACGTAGAGTTGGGTTTAGAACTTATGTAAAAAAATAAAATGTAGGACAACAACACAAGGATCAGAAAGTGAGAAATGGAAGCATATTAAGGTTCTCATAATATTATATCTCCAAAAGTGGTATACTATCACTTAAAGACAAGATACAATAATAACTCATCACAGTCTAAAAGCCCTAAGGTAATTGCTAAAATAACGTACAATTACAGCTAATAAGCAGGGGCTGGGGTGTGGACCAAATGGGTGAAGGTGGCCAGAAGGTACAAACTTCCAGTTATAGAATACATAGCACAGGGATGTAACATACAGCACAGTAACTATAGTTAATAATGGTGTGCTGTGTATTTCAATGTTACTAAAAGAGTAGATCTTTTTTTTGTTTTATAGATTTTATTTATTTATTTTAGAGAGGGAGGGGCCAGAGGGATGGGGGAGGGGCGAGAAGGACGGTGGTGGGGGGTGGTGGGGGGCGCGCGGAGAGGGCTGGAGGTGAGGGGTGGGAACGAGAGGTGGGGGGAGGGAGGGGACAAGAAGTAACTTCTCTAACCATAATAGAGTTAAGTTAGAAATAAGAGAAAAATCTAAGGAAAGTCTCCAAATATATAGAAGCTGAATAAAACATTTTTAGGTAACATGTGAGTCAAAAAATAATCAAAACAGAAATCAGAAAGTATATGGAACTAAATAAAAATAAAAACAAAACATATCAAAATTTGGGGGATGCCTATAAAGTAAGACTTAGGGGAAATATATAAATACATAAAAATATAATATAAAATATTAAATATAATATTACATATAAAATATATTATTATTTAATATAATAATATATAATATATTTTATATATTAATATATTAATTAATAAAGTATTATATAATATATAATATTAATATATTTTATATATAAAACATTATATGTGAGATATATAAATATAGCAAGAAATGGCCATATTAGAAAATAAAGATCTCAAGACCTTAAGCCATAAACCTCCTAGAAGAAAACTAGGCAGGAAGCTCTTTGACATCTGCCTTAACAACAGTTTTCTAGATCTCTCTCCTCAGGCAAGGGTAACACAAGCAAAAATAAACTATTGGGACTACACCAAAATAAAAAAACTTCTGCACAGCAAAGGAAACCATCAGTAAAACAAAAAAGGCAACCCAACTGAATAAGAGAAAATATCTGCAAATAATATATCCGATAAAAAGTTAATATCCAAAAAATATGAAGAACTACAACTCAACATCAAAAACAAACAATCCAATTTAAAAAAAGGGCAGAAGACCTGAAAAGACATTTTTTCCAACAACAACATATAGTTAGCCAACAAGCACATGAAAATGTTCAGCACCACTCACCATTGGGAAAGGCAAATCCAAGCCTTACACCTGTCAGGATGGCCAGAATAATAAAGACGACCATAACAAGTGTGGGCAAGGATGGGAGAAATAGGATCCCTCATACACACACAGTTAGTGGGAATGTAAACTGGTATAAGCACTATAGCCACTATTTTTTGGAGGTTCCTCAAAAAATTAAAAATAGAAATATCATATGATCCAATAATCTCACCACCTGGTATTTAGCCAAAGAAAACAAAACGCCAATTCAAAAAGGTATACATGCACCCCTATGTTTATAGCAGCATTATTTATAATAGCCAAGATATGGAAGCAACCCACATGTCCATCAATAAAGGAATGCATAAAGAAGATGTGGTGTTTATATATAATGGAATGTTACCCAGCCATAAAAAAGAATATCACGCCATTTATACAACATAGACGGACCTAGAGGTCATTATGCTAAGTGAAAGAAGTCAGACAGGAGAAGACAAATACCATATTATTTCACCTATATGTGAAGTTTTAAAAGCAAAACAAATTAACAAAGAAGCCAAAAAACAGACAAATACAGAAAACAAATGGATAGTTGCTTATATCGGGTGTGGGGGGGCAGTGAGTGGGTAGTGAGAAAATTAATGACCCCAGCTTCTACCTTAGGTAGCTAGAGAAAGAAGAGCAGATTAATTCCAAGGTAAGCAGGAGAAGGGAAATAAAAATCAGAATGGAAGTTAAGAAAATAAAAACCTTAAACAATAGATAGAAATCAATGAAACTAAAACCAGGTGGAGGGATAGGAATGAAGGCAGGACAGAAGTTACCAGTAGCGGGAATGAGAAAAATGCCGCTACTAGAGATTCCATAGATATTAAAAAGATAAGGAAACACTGTGAACAAATTTATGCCAATGATTTTGATAACTTAGATGAACTGATAAATTTCTTGAAAGACACAAATTGCCAAAGCTTGCCCAGGAAGAAAGATAGGAACTGACGAGCCCTAATCTATTAAAAAAAAAAATTGAATAGTTGAAAACTTTCCCACAAAGGCAACTCCATGCACACAGGGCAGCACTGGCGAATTCTAAATATTTATGAATTCTCCACAGACTCTTCCAGAGAATGGAAAACGAGGGTAAACTTCCCAACTCACAAGCCCGGAGATTACTCTAATACCAAAATCAGACAAAGGTCTTACAGAGAAATTGCAGACCAATATCTTTAGGTAATAAACATAGGTAACAAAAATCCTAAATACAATTTTTACAAATAGAATCCAATATAAATGAAAAGGAGATTGAATACATTTGACAAAGTGAAGTTTACCCAAAGAATGAAAGATTGTTTTGACATTTGAAAGTCCATCAGAGTAGGCCAGTGGTGCACGGATAAGTCATCTGAATACAAAAATCTATCAATGTAACTTATCATACTAACAGATTAAAAATCTGTAGCCATAAATATAGAAATTGTATGTGACTCTCTCCACAGATGCAGATAATCATAGGAGAAACTCTAACGTCCATTCTTGACAAAAACTCTCTGGTAATGAAGCAAAGCAGGAAAAATTCCTCAACCTGACAGAGGGCATTTACTTAAAATCCTCTAACTAGTCATATGTAATGGTTTACAACTAAATGATTTTCCCCTAAGATCAGGAACAAGGCAAGGATGCCTCGTCTCAATGCTGGGGATTCTAGCCAATGTGGTAATAAGGCAAGTGAGAATAAATAAAAAGCATCCATATTGAAAAAGAAAAAAAAAAACTGTCTTTTTTCACAAGTGACATGATCCCTTACGTAGAAAATTTCATGAGATCTATGAAAATCCTGAGGGCCAGTAACTGAGTTCAGTCAGTTTTCAGGATACAAGATCAATATATAAGAACTGTTTCTAGGGGCGCCTGGGTGGCTCAGGGGGTTAAAGCCTCTGCCTTCAGCTCAGGTCATGATCCTGGGGTCCTGGGATTGAGCCCCGTGTCAGGCTCTCTGCTCAGCGGGGAGCCTGCTTCCTCCTCTCTCTCTGCCTGCCTCTCTGCCTACTTGTGATCTCTCTCTCTCTGTCAAATAAATAAATAAAATCTTAAAAAAAAAAAAGAGAGAGAGAGAGAGAGAGAGAACTGTTTCTATAAACTAGCAATGGAGATTAAAAAATTAAAAGCACCAAAGAGTACTGTTTGTTTACAATGGTATCAAAAAACTTGAAAACTCAGGGAATAAGTCTAACAAAAGATATGAAAGGCTTGCACACAAAACTATGAACAATGCTGAGAGAAATTAAAGAGGACTTAAATAAATGGAGATACAACTTGTTCCTAAGTTGGAAACTCAGTCTTGTTTTCGGTTCTCCTGAACTGATCTCTGGCTTCAAAACAGACTCTACCAAAATCCTAGCAGGTATTTTTATAGAAATTGTGACAAATTGATTCTAAGATCCACAAGAAAATTCAAAAGATCGAGAATAATCAGAACTTTGAAAAAGAAAACAAAATTTAAATTCTTACACTAACATTTCAATAATGATTATCAAGCGAAAGCAGTCAGGTCAGTATGTATTAGCATACGTAAATAGATTAGGGGAATTAAAGGGTCCAGAAACAGGCTTTTTTTTTCAACAACTAATTTTCAACAAAATCGCCAATACAATTTAGTGGAGAAATGATAGGCTTTTCATTTAGAACAACTAGAGACCCACACATTAGAAAACAAAATAAACAAGCAAAACTTTGATCCCTATTTTCCAACATATAAAAAAATTAACATAAAGTAGACCATAGGCCTAAATGTAAAACTTAAAACTGTAAAACTTCCATCAAGAAACAGGGGAAAATTTTGGGACCTTGGGTTAGGCAAAGATTTCTTACGACACCAGAAGCGCAATTCACAGAATAACAACTTGTTCAATCTGAGTCATCAGAATAAAAAAAACCTTCTGCACATAGGAAGGATACAAGTAAAGAAAAAAAAATACCAGCCAGACTGGTAGAAAGTCATTTCAGAGGATACATCCAATTAATGACTTGTATTCAGAACTTACACTCTAAAACTCAATAATTAAAAAACAAACCAATTTTTTTTTTAACAGCCATGAATTTCAGCAGTCAATTCACCAAAGAAGATGGGACCAGTGCATTAAATAGTACTCAATGTCATTACTCATTAGGGAAATGCAAATTAAAACCATAATGCCATACCACTACACACTCAATAAAATGCCCAAAATTAAAAAAGATATTTAATGACAAGTGCTGACATCCATGTAGAAGAGTTGGAAGGCTCCTACAAGGCTCATGGACATACAGAATGAAACCACCACTTGCAACAGTGGTTGGCCAGTTTCTTAGAAAGTTAAATACACAGATAGCAGATGATACAGCTCTTCAACTTTTAAGTATTTAGTCAAGAGGATTATTGTAAACATGTGTCCATGCAAACATTTTCCTATCAAGGTTTATAAAAGTTCTCCTTAGGAGAGCCACAAACTAGGCACCACCCAGATGTCCATCAATAGAGAAATGGGTAAGGAAACTATAGTATATTCTACATGCAATGGAATGCTACATGCTACATTCTATAGGCAATGGAATTCTATATGGATCTATCTCCAAATTACACTCAGCAATGGAAGCTGGGCACCCTCTCCCCCATACAGAACACACTGTATTATTCTACTCATACACAATTCTAGGAAAAGCAATTTAATTTATAGTAACAAAATAGAGGAGTGGTTGCCTGGAGATGGTAGAAGGGGGTGGAAAGGGATGGGAGAAGATTGTAAAGGGTCATGGGCAAATTTTGCATCTGATGGACTTGTGCACAATCTTGATTTTAATGGTTTCTACAGGTGTATGCATGTTAAAATTTATATTCTGCTCTTTAAATAGGCGCAGTTTTTTGTATGTCAATTATAACTCACCAAAGCTGTTAAAATTATTAATTGGATAAAATATTGAGAACTTAAATCAATCTGATCCTCCCTCTGAACAGATGGGGGAAAAGGAAGACTTTCATAATAAAGGGACTCTCATTCCAGAACAAATCAGAGCATGGAGACGGTTTCTTGCAGAGGTTTGCTAGTTTTATTATTCTTGGTTGTTTGTCTTGCCTTTCCTCCGTACTAGTTCCTGGGCGTCCCTGTAAGACTGTTTTGATACAGAGTAAGCAAAATTCCATACTCAGGAACCCTCTAGAAAATATCCTCTCCTTTAACATCCTAAATGACCCATCTGTCTTCAGAGGGAGAACAGATTCTCAGCTGATAATAACCCAAACTCATTATGGAGTTATAACCAATGTTCAGTCCTACAAATTGTTCCTGAGTATCTAAACCAGGGAGTAGAACACCCAGCTTAACCACCGTGTGCCTGAAGCCTAGGACTTCTTGTCTTTTTATTTTAATGTGAAATATAAACTCATTCCACATAAGCTTGGATTCGGTTTGCAGAATTTTGCAGAAACTCTTCAGAACCCACAGAGCCCCGGTGGAGAGATTAGGTTATCTGTCCTCTTGCCTCAGCTGTAGCTTGCAAATGGAAGTCAAGTCTTCATAGAGAGGTTGGGTCCTTCCTGAGTTCCTTACCTGTTGGATCTTGATAGAAGCCAAGCACGGGGCGGGGCGGGGGCGGGGGGGACGGGGTCAGGTCTCAGTGTGCATCACAAAATGCAGATGAAACAGAGGACAGGACCCCAAACCCTTGTTCTCTTGACTTCACCATCCCACGGTTCTTTACATTATTTTGAAATTATACTACATAACAGCTGTTTTCATTTGAGAGATTCCCTTCTCATTTTCTTTCTGTTGCTCAGTTCCAAACCTGGTGGCTCTTCAGGAACTCAGTGTGGAGAAATTTCAAGAGGGAAAACTCTAGCCACCTGTGAGATGCACAGAATATTATCAACCATTGAAAAAGTGGCATTGAGGTTGGTTTCCCTCCGCTAAGTTGTGTGTGCGAACTCAAAAAACAATGCCATCCTTTGAGACGGTCTCAGGACAGTCATTTGAAATGACTGTGAAGGCAAAACCAACAAGAAATCAACAAGAGGAGAATGGCAATGAAGTGACTTTCACGAGGAGTTTTGGGGACTGTGGGCATTTTCCCATTCACCGTGCACCTCCCTCTCCTTCAAACAACATTTAAAAGACTTTGGCCATAAAAACTGCCTTGGTTAGAACACTATCAAAAACCATTTCGAGAATACCCCGTTTCTGTACTATCTTATTGGTGAAGTACTTTTTCTTTTGCCCAATTTCCTATCTCTTGCTCACAGGTTTTAATTATAATAGCTATCTTAACCATTTTCACATTTACATACAATTTTCCCCATCGCTTAGCCAAGAAATTTCCCACAAATGCTGCCTATTTTTTTTTCAACACAATATACATATGGCCATTATTTTTCCTTTTCTGCTTTTTTTCCCTTTTTATCCTCCAATGTATTTTCCCATTCTGCTTCCATGCTTCTGACGCCTACACATTTGCAGACTTCTGCATTTCTATTCTTTCTAGGCCCATTGTTCTGCCTCTCTTCTCCCACTTCCAAGATAGCCTTCATGAGTAGCAAGAAAAATATCCTCTTGGTACAGGACCATCCAGCATCGGGCAAATGCCTTGCATGTTGTTGTGTTGATTAAATGAGATGAGCAAGGGGCACCTGGGTGGCTCAATGGGTTAAGCCTCTGCCTTCAGCTCAGAGTCCTGGGATCGAGTCCCGCATCGGGCTCTATGGTCCGTGGGGAGCCTGCTTCCCCCTTTCTCTCTGCCTGCTTGTGACCTCTGTCAAATAAATAAGTAAAATCTTAAAAAAAAAAAAGAGCTAAGCTTGAAAACCCAGCTTACCCACCCCTCCCTTTTTCTTGTTTTTGTTTTGTTTTTTGGCCAAGTAGCCTCAAAATCTTTTTGTATTAATACGTTCATGCCAACATTAGTTGAGCGTCCAGCCCTGTGTCCGGTAGGTTGTAACTGCTGCGTGTGCTAGCTCACTGAGTCATTCCGCTCTCCGGGCCATTCCCGGACGCTGCCCTGATTGCAGGAGACAACTTGGGCTCACCCAAGTGAAGTCACTCCGTTACCCTTTCCTACACATGGAGTAAACCACAGGACTGTTCTGAGCCTCTGCTCCCTCGTTTCAGAGCCTGAACCCTGGTGTCCCAACCTCCCCTGCCTCCCCCGCCTTCTTGTTCTCTTCCTTCTCAGACCTCCCTACCTTTCTTCTGGAGAGACCCTGTTTTCCTTCTTGTTCTTGTTCTTTTCCAGATGTATCTTCTGACTTTGATTTTAGATTGGTCCTATCTCCTAAAATATTTTGCCAAGCAAAATCGATGTGAAGGAGAAATTTAATGCTGGTGTTTTATTTATTTTTGCCTTTCTCATGTAAAACCTCTCCCCTGAGTTCCTGTCTTTGTCTTCAACCTCAAATTCTGCGGTTGCTTTCTGACGCTGAGTGACCCTGCCCGCAAATCTATGGACTCCTTAGGTCCCCTTGGAGGTTGCCTGGCATTTATAACTCCTTCTGTCCTTTTTCATGACTGGCTCACCCTTTACTTGTATCTGCTGGATACTTCTTTCCCCCCAGAGCAGTAGTCTGGAGACTCACCAGTCTTCAAGCCGAGGGCAGAGGGTTTTAGGATTCTCTCTCCAATTCTATTTTCTTTACATGACATACAAGAATGGAAAAGGATTCTGCATCCATCAGGCCTTCTGGAACAGTCTGACTCCCTTGTTCAAGTTTGACTTCTGAGGCTTATAAGCCTCCTCCCTTCAAGCCCCACACGTGGGTGGGCTGATGGAGGGCCTGAGGGTCCATCTTGCTCCTGCAGAGCTCCTGTCCTTGCCATTGAAGGAAACTTTGTCTTCTGTTCCCCTCTTGTGGGGCCTTCTGAGTTGGCTACCTTGTCGTATATGGTGCCCAGACTTGGCTTGACCCCCCTCACCACTGTTCTAACCCTGGCTTCTTAATTTCCCCAGAGCTTAGTACCTCGCCTGATTTATTATTTTCCTTGTTTTGTTGGTATAAACCAAGAATTCTCACCAGCCCATCCTTTATTGGTGTTTATTGAATGTTATCATAGTGTCCTGTTTCCCTGGTGTTTATACTTTTCCATTTTGGGTTGCCTCTTGTTCACATTGCTCTAGCATATTCTTTACTCAATTTAATATGCATGACTGACCAGTCATGCATCAGACAGAGTGGGGGTTTGTTGGACAAGGAGTATTTCCAGTCACGGTTTTGCAACTTTTCAGCTAGCAAGGACCCCTTTACCTTTACAAACAATGTTTATATATTTACACTGAAGATTATAAATACTGCCTATAGGGGTGCCTGGGTGGCTTAGTCAGTTAAGCATCTGCCTTCGGCTCAGGTCATGATCCCAGGGTTGTGGGATTGAGCCCCACGTTGGGCTCCCTGCTCAGTGGGGGCCTGCTTCTCTCTCTCCCTCTGCCCCTCCATCTGCTTCTGCTGTCTCTGTCCCTCAAGTAATTAAAATCTTTAAAAATAAATAAATACTGCCTATAATTATTGGAATGTTCATTTTAAAAGTAATCTATTTTCAATAGAAAAGGTAATACATGTGTGTAGATACACAAAAGACAAAGAAGTCTCCTCAGACCTTCCCACCCCCTTCCCAGAGGCAATCACTTAACCATTAGGATATACCAGAAACTCACAAACACAAACACAAACATATGTATATACATACATACACAATGAATTTTTTAAAATTATAACTTCACTCATACATGTGTACACACACACACACACACACACACACACACACACGGAGCACCTGGCCAGTGTCTGAAGAATGAGTCATTCTTGATCTCAGGGTGGTGAGTTTGAGCCCCACAATAAATAAATAAATAAGCAAACTTAAAAAAAAAAAAAAGACGTCACAAATAGAAATACCATTTATTAAAGTAGGCAGGTGAATCAGAGACCTGTCTGCTATAAGTTCTGTGTCCCCAGGGCTCAGACAGTACCTGGCCTTTAGAAGGCACTCCCTCCATAGTTGTTGAATGAATGAATGAATGAATGAATGAATGTTGTTCACAGAATTTATCTCGAGACGTATCCCTTGTCGCACAGAGGTTCTACCTCATTCTCGTTAAGAGCAAATGTGAGTCCACGTTCTAAGTCTGTCATTCCTCTATTGGACTGAGACCCATGATGGACTTTGAGTTCGCTTCTGACCTTTTCTGCCTCCAAGATTAATGAGAAGTGACCTCACCGAGGTAGCTCATGTCCTGTTCTCTCACTCCACTGTGTATAGAAAGTTCTTTGCTCTTTTCAGGAATAGGTCATAAGAATGGATCATCCCATCAGAGGTTTCGGGTTTTTCTTTTTGGAAAAAAAACAAAAAACAAAAACAAACCCCCTCAAACTATGAAAGCCCCCAAAATGTGAGAGAAATACCCTACTGAAAATATAGAAAAGTGTTGACAAGCAGGACCAGGGGCATCTCTGCCTGGAAAAACTATTTAAATAACTTGGAGAAAAAAGGGGCTGCTTAAAAAAAAATACATTTAGGAAATTTTTAAGCTTTCTGGACGTAAACAGATGTTATCTATCTTCAAATTAATTGTAGCCAACATTGTTTTTACCAGTTTGCTCTTGGGCAAGTTATTAGGAACTGGGGATTTAAAATTTTACACAATGGAAGTATTGCTTAAGTAGGAGAGTGTAAACAACTTAAGACAAAGCCAATATTTCAGATTGAGAGGGATAACAAAGTCTAGGATTGGGGGAAATCCTGGTTCATGGAATGTAACACCCAAGTTTCCTGCCCCATCTCATTCTGGAAAAAATGTCCCCAAAAATTGTCCCCAAAGGACAGTTGGTCAGTGAAACATTCCAGAGGTGTTAGACTTCTAACAGTTCAACTAGAGGACTTCTAACAGGTCAACTAGGTGTTGGACTTCTAACTGGTCAACTAGAGCTGTACCTCATTTTATCACACATTGCTTTATTGTACTTCGCAGATTTGTTACTTTGTTCTGTTTTTGTTTTTACAAATTGAGGGGTTTTGACAAGCAAGTCTACCGGTACCATCTTTTCAACAGCATTGGCTCATTTTGGGTCTCTGTATCATTTTGGTATAATTCTTTGAAATATTTCAAACTTTTTCATTATTATTATATTTGTAATGGTGATCTGCGATCAGTGACATCTGATGTCACTATTGTCATTGCTGTGCGGCGCCATGAACCATGCAAGGCAGAGAACTTAACTGGTAACGATGCCTATTTTGACTCCTCTACAGCTGGTCATTCCCCATCTCTCCCTCTCTTCTCTGAGAGTCAACGATGTTGAAATTAGGCCAATTAATAACCCTTCAATGGTCTCTAAGTGTTCCAGTGAAAGGAAGAGTCCTACGTCTCTCACTTTGGATCACTTTTGAATCACTTCTAGCTAGCGATTAAGCTTAGGGAAGGAGGCTTGTCAAAGCCTGAGATGGACGCAAGAGGCCAGGCTTTTGGGCTAACAGCCAAGTTGTGAATGTGAAGGAAAAGCTCTTCAAGGAAATTAAAAGTGCTACTCCAGCAAATGCACGAATGATAAGAATGTCAAACAGCCTTGCTGCTGATATGAAGAAAGTTCTAGGGGCCTGGACAGAAGACCAACCCAGCCACAACATTCCCTTCAGCCCTAGCCTAATCCAGGGCAAGGCCCTAACTCTCTTCAACATTATGAAGACAGAGAGGGGAGAAAGCTACACAAGAAAGGCTTGAAGCTAGAGGGATTGGTTTATAAGGTTTAGGAAGCCATCCCCTTGAGGCTCCTGGCTGGCTCCGTTGGTTAAGGATCGGACTCTTCGTTTTGGCTCAGGTTATGAGTTCAGGGTCATGAGATCAAGCCTTGCATCAAGCTCTGCGCTCAGCAGGGAGTTTGTCTGAGATTGTTTCCTTTCCCTTTTCCACCCCTTCTGCTCCTACCCTGCTTGTACTCTTTCTTGCTCTCTCTGAAAATAAATAAAATATTTAAGGAAGCAAGCAGCAGCAGCTATCTCTATACCATAAAACTGCGAGGTGAAGCAGACAGTGATCTAGAAGATCTAGCTGTGCAGGCAGCCACACTGACCAAATTTTCATTTTGATGAAACAGCCTCCTATGGGAAGAAGATGCCAGCTTGGACTTTCACAGCTAGAGAGAAGTCAGTGCCTGGCTTCAGAGCTTCCAAGGACAGGCAGACTCTCCTGTTAGGAGCTCATGGACTGGTGACTAGAAGTTGAAGCCAAAGCTCATTTACCACACCAAAAGTGCTAAGGCCCTTAATGATGATGCTAATTCTACTCTGCCTGTGCTCTATAAATATAGCAACAAAGCCTAGATGACAGTTTGTCCATTAATAACACAGTTTACTGAGGATTTCAAGCCTGTTATTAAGAACTACTGCTCAGAAAAAATTTTTTTAATATTACTGTTCTCTGACAATGTACCTGGTCACCTGAGGGACCTGAAGGAGATGTACAAAGAGATAAATGTTGTTTTCATGCCTGCAAACCCAACTTCCTTTCTGCAGCCCAAGGAACAAGGAGTCATTTTCACTTTCAAGTCTTAGGATTTAAGAAATACATGCCATAAGGTTATAGCTGCTCTAGACAGTGGTTCCTCTGATGGAGCAGGGCAAAGTCAATTAAAACCTTCTGGAAAGGAATTGCCATTCTAGGTGCCATTAAGAACATTCACAATTCATTGGAAGAGGTCAAAATAGCAACATGAACAAGAGTTTGGAAGAAGTTAATTCCAACCTTCATGGAGGACTTTGAGGGGTTCGAAACTGCAGGAGAGGAAGTAATTGCAGACATGGTAGAAAAAGCAAGAGAACTAGACTTAGGAGCTTGAAGATAGTCCTGAATGGCTGCAAACTCAATGATAATGTGTTACTGGACAAGAAATGGCTTCTTACAGTGGACAAAGAAAGAGGTTTCTTGAGATGGAATCTCCCCATGGTGAAAATGCTGTGAAGATTGTTGACCTGACAACAAAGAATTTAGAAGATTACATAAACTTAGTTGATAAGGCAGGGACAGCATATGAAAGGATTGACTCCAATTTTGAAAGAAGACCTCCCATGGGTAAAATGCCAACAAACCACCCCACGTTAAAGAGAAATCTTTCATGAAATAAAGAGTCCATTGATTTGGCAAATTTCACTGTTGTCTTCTTTCAAGGAAATGCCACAGACACCCCACCCCAGCCTTCAGCCACCACCACCCTGATCCGTCAGCAGCCATCAAAAATGAGATTATGACTCATGGAAAGCTCAGATGATGGTGAGTATTTTTTTTTCCCCAGCAGAAATATTTTAGGGGCATCTGGCTGGCTCAGTCAGTTAAGGGGCTGCCTTCAGCTCAGGTCATGATCCTGGGGTCCTGGGATCAAATCCTGCATCAGGCTCCCTGCTCAGTGAGGAGTCTGCTTCTCCCTCTCGCTCTGCCTCACCCCCTGCTTGTGCACATGCGTGCACATACACACACACAAATAAATTTTTTTAAAAACTATTTTAAAATTAAAATTTTTATAGACATAATGTTATTACATATGTAATAGGAAACAGTGTAAACATAACTTTTATAGGTACTGGCTGACCAAATTCATTTACCTCCCTTTATTGTACTATTCACTCTATTGTGGGAGTCTGGAGCTGGACCTGTAATATCTTTGAGGTATGCCTATATCACGGTCTTTAAAAAATGTGAAATTAGAATCTTTTTACTGATTGTTTTGTTGGTTTAGAAATATGTTTTTCTCAACTTTGTGATAGGAAGTTTGACCAGCTTCATGGAAGAATTCTTGGTTAAATGTCATGAAAGGGGGGTGCCTGGGTGGCTCAGTGGGTTAAAGTCTCTGCCTTTAGCTCGGGTCGTGATCCCAGGGTCCTGGGATTGAGCCCTACATCGGGCTCTATGCTCCGCAGGGAGCCTGCTTCCCCCTCTCTCTCTCTGCCTGCCTCTCTGCCTACTTGTGATCTGTCTGTCAAATAAATAAATAAAATCTTTAAAAAAATGTCATGAAAGGATCTCAATTTAAAAATGGAACTGGTGAATATGAAATGAAAAATATCACATGTGCACCCTCAGAAGAACAAAACTGAAGGACCGAGACACTATTTCCTGTAAATGCCTCTTTTACTGAAAACCAAGACTTATCTCCTGACCAATTAGCATCCACCAAGGACAACTCCTCATCCTCAAGCCAATGAACTTACTGTTTGGACTCTGCCTGGACTTCCCCTGTTTATGCTCCTTGTCCATAAATAAAGCCCATCCCAAATCCTGGAGCCTGCTACAGCATGTGTTTCCCAAACTGTAATTCTTCTGTTATTCACAAATAAACTTAATTTTTTGGTAATTTAAGTTCTCCTCAGTTGACTTCTTTGAGCTGACATTTCACAGGTGTCTGAAGAGGCATCTGAAGGAAACAACTCCCGGAAGGACAGTGACCGTGAATTAGGGTGCACTTGGTTTGGATTTAAACCTATGGATTTTCCTCAGAGTAAAACTCAAACTAAAGTGGAGAGGCACAGGTTGAGCACCTCAATACTGCTAAAACACTTGCCACTTCCATGTGACAATCAATGGTTTCCAAAGCACAAGAATCCCACGTAAGGAGAAGATGGGCATGGACAAGTAGGTTTCACAATTGGTTGCTCGTGGCCCACAGGAAATTCCATGCAATGGGGGATACCTGGTGAAGAGTCAGACAACTTAGGTAGAGACGGTCAGCCAGGAGAAACAAGTATCCCTTGAAAGGCACACTGTTAAACAAAACACATTTCCCAACTCTCAGGCTCTCTAGGATACTTCCTTGCTCTTGAGTGAAGTCCAAAAGTGGGGTCCCAGTCATCAAAATGGTCTAACGGTGGCCCCACTTCAGGAAGCCCAGCTGGGTTTATGTTAGACATTATAGTCTCTTCTTACACATGTTTTTCACTAGATGGACCAATCTTACTAAGACAATCTAGAATTACAAAGGCCATTATGAGAACATCCCAATTAGACAAGATCCTTCCTTTATGAAGTGCACTTAAAAGGGATCCCTCCCCAAACCGAATGGGATATCTACTTTAACTGGCATGCAGAAGCTTCTAGAAGCCTTCACGATTTCTTAATAGCTTCACTAGAAGATTCATTGCAAAAGACTAATGAAAAATTTTAAAGAGAAACCTAAAACAGAGACAATATGACTCAAGTGACTCCCACTGCTTTCTTCTATCCGCCTTTCCTGGAGTCCTCAGCCTATTATTCCTCTATCTGCATCATCTTTCCATATGGAAGAGACTGTAGGATCATAAACAAAAGTCTGCCAGGTTAGTGGCCTTAAAGGACACCCCATATCTACCATCAAAGGAGGGCAGCAAAGGGCCTCTCCTAGGGTGATGGAACTCTGAGGAGTTCTCCCACCAGTCATTCCCTTAAATGGCCAAGGGGAAAAAAATTAATGTTGACAAATCCTGGTAGATCCTGGAGCTGCATGCTGTACTTTGAACTCCATCTACTCTAGAACCTGTAGATGGGATCCGGAGAAGACCAGAGACATTGGTGAAAAGTGAGAATTCTTATTGCACTCAGCTTTCCTGAACCTGTCTACAGAGCCCAGCTGAAAGAAGAAAATCAATTTTCGTGTTATCCATTTCCAAATCCAGACCCCATTTTTTTTTTAATCCTTTATCTCCCAGAGATAGCTGCTGCCTCTTGTTTGCCCTATTTTGTGTCCTGAGAACTCAGCTTGGCGATCATCAGTTTGGGGGTGCCAAAATACTGCCAGACAGAAACGTGGGCTCAACCCCATGTTTAGGAAGGGTTCTATTGACTACTTTCAGCCCTCAGGAGAATCTCCCAAGTCTTCTTTATTTTATTTTTTTTTTAAAAGATTTTATTTATTTGTCAGAGAGAGAGAGGGAGAGAGAGTGAGCACAGGCAGACAGAATGGCAGGCAGAGGCAGAGGGAGAAGCAGTCTCCCTGACAATCAAGGAGCCCGATGCGGGACTCGATCCCAGGACGCTGGGATCATGACCTGAGCCGAAGGCAGCTGCTTAACCAACTGAGCCACCCAGGCGTCCCTTCTTTATTTTATTTTATTTTATTTTTTGCTATCTTTGGAAGTTGCTCTGGATCTTGGGGAGTATAGTATCCTTTGCATCTTTGAGGAGATGCAAAGTGAAAATTGGCTAAAGTTAAAGTTGGTCACAAGTTAAAATTGAAAGCAGATACTGAAAGCAGAATTGAAAGCATATATTCAGGTCCTCATAGAAAACCCCCCACTTTTTTTAAGGTCTTCTCCCCTAACCTAAAATGAAATTATGTACCCAGACGGAAAGGAAAAACATCAACAACAACAATCATTTCAAAGACAGGCAGCTTGAAATCTAGAACACGGGAATCTTTTGATTTCCATCTCAGCTGGAGATCTTCTTAGTCTAAAGCAGCAAACTGAAGATGATGTAGTAGGATGGGAGGGTCAGCCTAGGAGGTCCTTCAAGTTCCAACCCAGTTCCTTGAGGAACTAAAAGCAAGGTTCCTTGTCTTATAAAATTGAACCTTTATAAGAACAAGAATGCAGCTCTAGAAGCAATTTATATCCCATTTTTTTTTTAACCACCAATCCCCAAACTGTCCCCTATTCATCTCAAAAGCCCTGCAGATATTATAAAAGATCTGGTCTTAGGAAACCAATGTCCCTCTTGGAGGAACTTTCCATGGGCCTCTGAGATGTCACTCTGAGATGTCACTCCCTGGTTGCCCCTAAGAACTCTCAATGAGGCCCATCTCTTCGAAGTGCAAACCTCAGGGGGCTTATTCTTCTTAAATGAAAACTGGAGAGTAGGGAAAAGACTATTTGGAAAGACTTGAGTTAATTTTCTCAAGTGTCTTGTCTACAAATATTAGTAAAAAAGGTTTAGCCTTCTGAGCAGTTAATTTTAATTTATTCCAACTTCTGGCAACACAATTAGGATTCAACTGTTCTTTGAAAAACTAGTGATTTTTGTATTGTACATGACTCATGGCTAAAATTTTTACAAGAACAGTAAGATATATGTTATATTTTTTTAATGTATACCTATGTATGTGTGTATGTATGAAATAAATGTGTGACATTTTTCTATCTCTGGATGGTATTGCTAAAGTTAACTTGGAGAAGAGTTCTATTTAATTGGCTTTGAGAAAAATAAGCACTTATCAAATTAAGTATTCCTAAAACTCAGAAGTACAAAAATGAACCCACATGTTTTTCAAGTTTACATGATCTAAGATAAGTCTTCAATAAATAAAAGCTAGTTTGTAGGTTTAATTAAAACAAACCGGTCTTTAGAGCTGTCAGCATTAAATATTAAATTTTTGTTCTACCTAGTTTTCTGAAGGTCAAATAAGCTCATGTTATCCCCTTTACGGAATTTCTCAGCAAGAGAGAAAACCTAGGATGATAGTTAGCTGTTTAATGTCTCATGGAATTTTCATGAGTAATCTAAGCTTAATTATGAAGAAGTCAATAAAGTAGATGTAAATAAAAGTTTACAAATGAACTTTTATTATTCTGCTTAATTCGCCAACATATAATACATCAGTTTTTGATATAGTGTTCAGTGGTTCATTAGTTGCGTATAACACCCAGTGCTCATCCCAACATGTGCCCTCCTTAATACCCATTACCCAGTTACCCCATCCCCTCCGCACCCTTCCTTCTGTAACTCTCAGTTTGGTTCCTGGAATCCAGAGTCTCTCGTGGTTTGTCTCCCTCTCTGATTTCTTCCCATTCAGTTTTCCCTCCCTTCCCTTTGGTCCTCCAATCTATTCCTTATGTTCCACATAGGAGTGAAACCATATGATAAAGGTCTTTCTCTGCTTGACCTGTTTCACTTAGCATAATCCCCTCAAATGGTAAGTGTTTATCCTTTCTGATGGCTGTGTAATATTCCACTGTATATATGAACCACATCTTCTTTATCCATTCATCTGTTGAAGGACATCTGGGGCTCCTTCCACAGTCTGGCTATTGTGGACATTGTTGCTATGGACATTGGGGTGCATGTGCCCCTGCTTTTCACAATATCTGTATCTTTGGGTAAATACCCAGTAGTGCAATTGCTGGGCCATAGGGTAGCTCTATTTTTAACATCTTGAGGAACCTCCAAATTGTTTTCCAGAGTGGCTGTACCAGCTTGCATTCCCATCGACAGTCTAAAAGGGTTCCCCCTTCTCCACATCTTTACCAAAACTTGTTTCCTGTCTTGTTAATTTTTGCCATTCTAAACTGGTGTGAGGTGGTATCTCATTATGGCTTTGATTTGAATCTCTCTGATAGCAAGTGATGTTGAACATTTTTTCATGTGTCTGTTAGCCATTTGTAGGTCTTCTTTTGAGAAGTGTCTGTTCATGTCTTCTGCTCATTTCTTGATTGGATTATTTGTTTTTTGGGGGGTGTTGAGTTTGAGAAGTTCTTTCTAGATCTTGAATACCAGCCCTTTATCCGTAATGTCATTTGCGAATATGTCCTCCCATTCTGTAGGTTGCCTTTTAGTTCTGTTGATTGTTTCCTTTGCTGTGCAAAAGTTTTTTGTTTTGTTTTTTAAGATTTATTTGACAGAGAGAGAGAGATCATAAGCAGGCAGAGAGGCAGGTGGAGAGAGAGGAAGGGAAGCAGGCTCCCTGCTGAGCAGAGAGCCCAACATGGGGCTCAATCCCAGGACCCTGAGACCACGACCTGAGCCAAAGGCAGAGGCTTAACCCACTGAGCCACCCAGATGCCCCTAAGATTTTATTTATTTATTTAACAGAAAGAGAGAGAGAGACACACACACACAGCAAGAGAGGGAACACAAACAGGGGCAGAGGGAGAGGGAGAAGCAGCCTTCCATGGACACTGGGATCGTGACCTGAGCTGAAGGCAAACGCTTAACGACTGAGCCACCCAGGTGCCCTGTGCAGAAGCTTTTTATCTTGATGAAGTCCCAAAAGTTTGTTTTTGCCTTTGTTTCCCTGCTTTTGGAGACGTGTCATGGAAGAAGTTGCTGTAATGGATTTTTCAACAATAATTGTGTTTTATGGTAGGTGCATTTAAAAATGGTTTCCAAATTTGTTGGTTACTTAAAAACTTAAAGTCCTACTGAGAGAAGCTAAATGGGTATCCGTTGAGTGTTTACTGGAAAAAACTGTTGCACGTGGGCTGGTCTACTTTGGGCTTCTGGTTTACAGAGGAACTGAAGATACTTGCGCCCACATTGGTAAATATGCCATACATTTCTAGAAGTGTATACTTTCAGGAATTAGGAAATGTTTTTATAAATTTGCCAGTAACACACAGTTCACAATCGTTTACCTAATCCTCACTACAAATTAGGGTTTTTAAAGGGTTAAGTATTTGTATATATGTAATTAAAACTAGTAGAATTAATAAGGAAACATCGCTGTATGTCAGTTAAGTAGAATGTTTATTTTAAGCAAAAGAAGTGTGAGTGGTGAGGTGCATTTTTGTTCAAGGAAAAGAAAGTAATTTTGTCCCAAGGTAAATTTGGTTACTTTAGAATGGGGAAAGGTGAATAAAGGGCAAAATGAATGGATTTAGAAAGTTGGGAAGAAAGAGAGGGATATGGGTGGGGTGGGGAGAGAGAATCATACCTTGTGCGGTCAAGTTGGCGAAAACTGAATGAATTTGTTACAAGTTTTTTTTGTTGTTGTTGCTAATAAGCTTTACTATGAATAGTACACTTATGTAAAACTCAACCTTAAGTTTCTTTCATCCACTGATAAGAAAACTTTTCTTGGGCTATTGGTCTGCTCCTGGTAAGAGATGGTGAAGGGGTTTTCTTTACCTTTCCAGGTTAACTGCCTGGACAGCAGATATTGTGTCTTAATAAAATCAGTGAGTGTGCTTTTTGTTGTCCTTCCCAGGTCTTTGTTTACTTCAGAAAGCCCATTCATTTTAATATTCAAAGAGCTAAGTTTCATTCACAACCTAGGTAAGCTTCCAGATTTTCTATTTTACTTTGGTTTAATAATTATTATTTCACAATGGTCTGTGATCCCGTTTAGTCCAAATGTTCAAACCCTCTGACATTCTGACAACATCCCCAAATCAAATTCTAAATATTTTTTTTTTTTTTAACCTCAAAGTAACTTTGAGATTTCCCACAGGGACAGACACACACACACACACACACACACACACACACACACACAATCTCAAAGGACTTACTTCTCATTTGGTAATATGTGAAACTAATTAGGTTTACTTGACACGTTAAGTTACACAGGAAGTGTTCTCAAGTAAGAACTGATGCTAAGCCTTCTTAGCTTCTATTTGTATAGATCCTAATTCAAGTCTTCTAGAAATTTATGAAATTCCTAGAAATCTGGTATGTTCTGGTATAATTTTATCAGTCATAGTTGCAGTTATCTTAAAATGCCAGAAGGGGAACAGAAAGTCAATCTTTGACAAAATATTACTTTAAGATAATTAGTTTTAGGAAATAGCATTCTGAGAAAAAGATCTCTGGAAACTGAGTAGACATTACCCTTTTCTAAGAAACATTTACATTTATGGGAAAATCTCCATTTGTTAGGGGGTCTCCCTCTTTGTACCAGAAGAGAAGTATGTCTCTAAATCTCTGGAAACTCTTACCAATGGAGAAGGCAAAGACTTAAAACTCCAGGACAACCTACTCTTGCTTCCCATGCTTTTCATGGTAATGTCCCATAACTGGCCCTCCCCAACATTTTCTTTTTTCTTTAGCTGGAGATGCTATTTAGGTGGTGGATTGGGCCAAGTATCTCCCATTTATACAGGTGGCATATAGGTTATCTGCCAATCTCTTAATTTAGGGTAGTCTCAGACAAAAACCTAGAAGGAAGGATAGAGAGAAATTATTTTTCCTCTCAGTGATGTGTCACACAGCAATAACCAAATTTCCTTTCAACTCCATTAAAACAAACTCTCCTCAGGTTTGTAACCATGGGCATGTTTAAGCCTTTTTGGTCATTTATAGATAGTCTTGTACTTTTATGGTTTTGCAAAAGTGAGATTCATGGGAAGGACCTTACCACGTGCTCTTGACCACTGACCCCACTGGTAAATCATAAGCTGCCCAATGTTGGGTGCTTGTTTCACAAATGAAGATGGCTCCACCTGACATCAAGTTCTGTGCAAGAGCTGGAGACTCCACAATCAAATTGGTCAAAGAGGAGGAGCCAACATCAAAGTAGACCACTTCCTTCCAACTCATTGGATCAAGGACATTTCTTCATTCCTTCTTCCCTCTTTGACAGTATTTTTTCCTAAATTTTATATCATGAAGATCTTTAGGATTCTCTCTGTTCATTTTTCATCTTGCTCTGGACTGGAAAGATAACGCCATTGTTCACTAATCTCAGGCCATTGCAAATGGGGGTAATACAACTTCCAAGTGACTGCTGGATCTGCCATAGTGCTGGCGATCCTGTGGTTCTGTCAGAAACTCCTCCCCCCTCCATTTCCAATGCCTCAGTTTCTCTGGAACAAGCTCAGCCCCCTCTTGATCATGTCAGACTCCCTAATGCTAGAAGTCCATTTCTCTCTCCCTACTTAACAAGCTCATAGCTCAAGAAACTTGCTCCCAGGCTCTGTACAAAGACAGTGACAAGGCAAGGGTAATGGAAATAAAACCACCTGTGTGTTATGTAGAACTTTAAATTTTATTGGCCTCCACAGCTTTCTCATTTCCAGTCCTAGCCATAGACACAAATGAATTACCAGGAGGCATTCATGATTCAAACTTCACTTCGGTTTGGCAGACCCCTACCCCTTGGGCTAGGAGTGGGTACAAATGATGGTCATTAGGAAACTCTCCTTAACTCTTGAAGATCATGCAGAACAAGATACTCAAAAAATAGCTGCCCCTCCAAAATTCCTAGACTCTGGCCAAAGCTGTTCTTGGTAATAGGATAGTTTTTATTATCTCTTAGCAGAGCCAGGAGGTGTGTGTGCTATGGTCAACCCCATCTGATTTATATGGACACTTCTGACAAAGCAGAAGCTTAGCTCCACAACATCACTGAAACAGCCAATTGTCTTTTTTTCTTTAATATTTATTTATTTATTTGACAGACAGATCACAAGCAGGCATAGAGAGAGCGCAGAGGAAGTAGGCTCCCCACTGAGCAGACAGCCCCATGTGGGACTCGATCGCAGGACCCTGAGATCATGACCTGAGCCGAAGGCAGAGGCTTAACCCACTGAGCCACCCAGGTGCCCCTAGCCCATTGTCTTTAAGTGATTCCTTCAATGAAGATTTTTCTTTCACTTATTAGATTCTAATTGGTTTGGGTCTTAGAGACCATGGCCCTAAAATGCACTCCATAATCCTAGTAGTCTCCCCGGTGAGCTGTAATGAGGATATTGTTTTTACGCTTATCAATTGACCATGGAAATGGTCTAGCCTAGACCTAGATCTCAGCCTAGAAGAGCATGGCTGAGATTGTTTCGTATTCCTTTTGTTGTTCAAATGAGACCAATGATATCCACTTGCCATTTCCTCTTCTATATGGGATAAGACACCTGAGGATGGTTGTCCTCTGGTCCAAGGGACCTGCACTCCATCTAACAATGTTTTTGATTGAGAGAAAAAAAAAAAAAAGGAAAATAATGCTCAAGTGACATGGTTGATGAGCAATGCTTTCTGTGGAAGATCCTGATTGAGAGAGGTAAATGTGAAAGGATATCTAAAACAGAATTGGAGGATATGAAATGGGTGATTGTACCCATATACCCTCCAAAGTATGAAACTGAAAACCTGGGAGACTGATCTCCTGCCAATTCCTGATTTACAGAAGATCAAGACTTGTCTCCTGACCAATGAACACCCACCAAGACTCTCCATGCTCAAGCCAGTGAGCTTACTACTTAGACTCTGGCTGATTTCCTCCTCTTTGTACTCCTTGTCCATAAATACAGCCTGTCCCAAACCCTCAGTGGACTCGCCAGTAGCTTGCTACAGCATGCATTTCCAAATTGCAATTCCTCTGCTATTCTTGGGGTAAAAAACAAACAAACAAACAAACAAACAAACCAAAAACCTCAATTTCTGATCATTTGGGCTTGGCTCCGTGTACCTCTTTATTTAGGGTGACGAAGTTATAAAAGTCAAAAGTCAAACTAGCTACAACAATATAAAATTCACTTATACACACGACTGGGAAGTAGGGGCTCAAACTAGGATTCAGGCACAGCTGATTGAATAAATCGGCCCTTTGCCATGCAAGAATCATGCACTCCAACTTAGCCAATGTAGCAGACAATAGCTGGTCTCTTCCCAACATCGGTCTGGCCAATCTGAGTATCTGGGAGGGACAGGGTATAGGAGTCCCCAAAGAATGGGGCGGAGCCGTGTTACACCAAGCTAAGTCACACAGTCCAAAACCCAAGAGCCCACTGGGAAAGTGAAGAGTAAATACATTGCTCCATGTCAATGTTGTGTGCTAGGGGAGCCCAGAAGAATGAGCGACCAAATCTTTGTTTTAAAAACAAATTAATGATTAATATCCATGTTGCATCATCGGAGTAAATGCCTAGAACCCTGTGACCTTTGTACCTCATTTCTCTTCAGCCACAGGCTCTCCTCATAAAGATGCTACAGTTTATTCTGCCTCTGCCCCTCCCCCCACTCTCACGCCCAACAGCCACACCTTCACCTTGACAAGACTTAACTCCAGCTTTTAAATGAGCAACACTTTCTAGTTCAAACACTTGCCCAAATAGTTTGAGCTTATTTTTCAGCTGCGTTCCTCGATCCGTTATTATCATAAGATTTCAAACGGGGAGGCGGTGGGACGGGTGAGAAGAATCCGGAAAATTAAAGGCCGGCTTCAAAAGCAACCTTTAGGCATCCTCGTTCCGAAACGCCTTTCAAGTACATATAAAATTTCAGATACTTAAATTGGAGGACACTTAAAAACATTTCAGTGTTGAGACATTCCTTCATAGAATCCTGAAGAGGGAAAAATAGAAGCGATAAGCCCTGATATTAAAAATAAACATAGCTGAAGCATGCATAAATTGACACATTCAGGTAAATTCCTCAGAGGCCAACTGGTATTTGCATGGGTGGGGACAACAGAAAAATAACTGTTTTTGAGGATGCCCAAAGCTGATTACCTATGACCAGCCCAGAAACACAGAAGGTGAACATAGGGGTTTAAAAAGCAACTTTGGTTTCCAAAGAAAACATCTTTTTAGCCATCATCAGAAGTATGTAGGAAGCATCGGTTGCACATCAAGGTTGATCTCAAGTCAGAAAGAGAAGTCATTTAAAATGCATTTATTCATGACTCACTTAAAAAAAGGGGAAGGCCTGAGGAAGGAGGGATTCAAGCCTCAAATGGGGCACCTACTGTCCTTGGGACCAGCACCAGGAAGAGGAGCTCTCCTCATGTCTGGCTTTGGAAACCATGAGGACTTAACCTGGAGAGCCAGGAGGCTATAGGAAACGGAGATTCTGCTCTCAGAGGGCCTGCCCACAACCTTGCTCACTCTGAGACCCAGCACAGACGCAGCAGCTTGAAAAACACACGGATCACGTGTGAAAGAGATTGGCGGAGTCCCTTTAGGGCATGTGCTGTCAGGGACAGGGACGCATAGAGACTTTTACCAGGAGTGGAAGCACTGGCAGGAGCCATTTTCCTTCTCCTCCTTCAGCCTAGTGGGCCCCATGCTGGTGGCTACCAGTTGTGACCTTTTCCATCCCCATTGCTAGCACCGCTAGCCCAGCTCCAGGCTTCCCCTGCCACCTTGCCACACCCAACCCATCCGCCCCAGCAAGGGTCCCCCCTCTGCAGCAGCTCCCACCCCACCACTCCCAGCCAACAGCCTCAGCTGAGACCAGCTCCCCTCCCAATTGTCTCCTGCCTTAGGGAGGAAGAGGCCAGCCCACCTCCAGCATACCCACAACAGCTGTGGCCAAGTTCTACAGCCAGTCACTGCAGGAGCTAACTGCGCAGACCCCCCACCCCTACCCCCAAATAGCATGCCTGCAGCAGCTGCAGCAAAACCTCTTGGCCAGCTGTGCTTGTCGCCAGCCCCACCCACCAGTGCACCTGCAGTGGTCATGGCAGAAGAGCGCATGCTGCCTCTACAGTGGATATCCCTAGAGCACCTGGTTCTGGGGGCTGAGGGGGACTGCATTTCTGGGACCCACAGGATGCCTTCTACCTAAGACCCATGCCTTCAAGACCATGGGATGTAGTTGATTTACTTAGTAGATAGCAATACACACAGAGAGTCAGACAAAATGCAGAGACAGGAATGTGCTCCAAGTGAAAGAACAAGACAAAACCTCAGAAAAAGAACTAAATGAAGTGCTGATAAGCAATTAAGAGTTAAAAAATAATGGTCCTTAAAGATGCTCACTCGACTTGGGAGGAGAGCGGATGAACTTAGGAAGAACTTCAGGAACTCTCAGCAGAGACAGACAACATTAAGAATAACCGATCAGAACCAAAGACAGACAGCAACGAACAAGTCAGAAGGATTTAGCAGCAGACTAAAGGGCTCCAAAGAGTAGATCAGCGATCTGGAAGACAGGGTGTGGAAATCATCCAAAATGAACAGCAGAAAGAAAAAAAATTTTAAATAAGGATAGGTTAAGAGACATTAGGGAGAACATGGAGGGTCCTGACATTTGCATTATTGGGGTATTGTGTTGTGTAGGGGTCCTGGAAGGAAAGGCAGAAAGAGGAAGAGAACTTAAGAAGTAGGAGCTTAAAAGTTCCCTAACTTTGGGAAGAAAACAGTCACCCAGGTCCCAGAACAGAGCTCAAGAGAAGATAAACCCAAAAACCTTCACACCAAGACATGTAATAGCAATGTCAAAAAGTTACTAGAGAGAGAATCTTAAAAGAAGCAAGAGAAAAGAAACTGGTTACATGTAAGTTAACACCCTAAGACTAAGAGCTGAGTTTTCAGCAAAAACTTTGCAGCCACAAGAAAGTAGCAGGAAATACTCTAAGTGCTGAAAGAGAAAACTTACAACCAAAAGTTCTCTGCGCAGCAAAGTTATCACTTGAAACTGAAGGACAGTTTCCCAAACAGAAAACAAAAACAAAACCCTATAGGAGTTCATCACCACTAAACTGACCCTACAAAAAATGTTAAGGGAATTTCTTTAAGCAAAAAAGAAAAGGCCATAAGTAGAAGTAAGAAAATAATCAAAGAAAAAATTTCCCTGGTAAAGATAGAGTGAAGGCAGTAGATCAATCGCTCATAAAGTTAGTAATCAATAAAGTCAACTCTATAACAATTAGGTAAGGGAAACAATATATTTAAATATGGATGTAAAATATGACCGAAAATATATAAATCATGGAGATGAGGGAGTAAAACTGTAGTGCTTTAGGTTTTGGAATTAAGCAACCCTCCACTTAAAAAAAAAGACTGCTCTATATACAGGGTGTTATCTATGAATCTCACGGTAACCACAAACCAAAAACCTCTAGTAAATACCTAAAAAATGAAGAGAAAGGAATCCAAGCATAACACTAAAGAAAAGCCACAAGAGAAAAAAAAAAAAAAAAACACAAGAGAAGAACAGGGGAAAACTACAAAAATAATGAAGAAATAATTAATAAAATGGCAGTAAGTATGCACCAATAATTAATGTATTTGGACTAAATGTTCAAAAAATCTCATCCAAATGTTGCCTGTAATACACTTCAGACTCAAAGACACAGACTGAAAGTGAAGGAATGGAAAAGATATTCTGTGGGAATGAAAATTGTGTGTGTGGGGGGGAAGCAGGGGTCGCAAGACTTAGCAGACATGATGGAGTTCAAAACAAAGACTATATCAAGAAGCAGAGAAGGGCATTACAGAATGACAACGTGATGAATACAACAAGAGGATATAACTGGAAATATCTCTGTACCCAACAGAGGAACACCTAGATATGTAAAGGAAAATTTAATAGACATAAAGGAAAAAAATGAGGGTAATAATACATTTACATCAATACAGAGATCACCAAGACAGAAAATCAACAAGCAAACAGTGGCTTTGAAGGACACATGAAATCAAATGGGCTCTACGTACAGAACATTTCATCCAAAAACAGCAGAATACACCTTTTTCTTGAGTGCACATGGGGAGAACAGATAACATGTCAGGCTGCAAAAGTCTCAAAGAATTTAGGACCCTAAAATCCTATCGAGCATTTCCTTTAACCAGAACGCTATAAAACTGGAAAAAAGAAAAAAAAGCTAGAAAAAAATACAAAGAGATGAAGCTAAACAACATGCTACTAAACAACCAATTGGTCAGTGAAGAAATTGAAGAGAAAATATTTAAAAAATACCTGAAGGCAAATGAAAATGGAAAGAAGGTTCCAAAGTCTTTGGGACAGAACAAAAGCAGTTCAAAGAGGGAAGTTTATAGCAATTTAGGCCTACTTCAAGGAACAAGAAAAATCTCAATCTGTTTGCACACATAAAGGAACTAGAAAAAGAACAAGTCCAAAATATAGTAGAAGGAAATGTTACATATCAAAGCAGAAATACATGAAACAGAGACTAAAAAACAGTGAAATGATCAATGGGACTAAAAGTTGCTTCTTTGAAAGGATAAACAAAATTGACCAACCTTCAGTCAGATGCATCACACACAAACACGTGCGCGCACACATGCACCACTAAAAAAACCCCAAAATCAGAAATCAGAGAGAAGTTACAACCTAAGAAATACTAACAAGAGAAATACAAGCGATTGCATTAGACTGCTCTGAAAAAATATACACTAACAAACTGGATAACCTCCAAGAAATGGACACATTCCTAGAAACATGCACTCTTTCAAGACTGAATTGGAAAGAAATGGAAAATCTGAACAGACCCATTCATAGTAATGAAACTGTATCCATAATTAAAAAACAAAAACAAAACCCAGAAAACAAAAGCCAAAGACCAGGTCTTCACAGTTGGATTCTACCAAACATGTAAAGAGTTATTATATAGACTTCCCCAACTACTGTCCCACCCCCCCCAAAAAAAGAGGAAGGAACACCGCCAAATTCATTCATTACTCGGATACCTAAACTAGACAAAAGCGTGACAAAAAAAGAAAGTTACACACCAATATCCCTGATGAACATAGACACAAAAACCCTCAACAAAATAACAATAAACCAAATGCAACTTTACACGAAAGGATTCATTCACGACAATCCAGTGGGATTTATTTCAGAGATTGAGGGAGGATTCAATATTCGCCAATCAATGTGATACATCATATTCACAAAATGAAGAATGAAAATCATACAATCATCTCAGTAGCTTCCAAAAAAGAAAAAAAAATCTTTGACCAAATTCATTGTTCATTTATGATAAAAAAAAAAAAAAAAAAAAAAAAAAACCCCTCTCATCAGTGTTAGAGGAAACACACCTCAACATATTAAAGACCACACATGACAAAACCACAGCTGACATAGTCAATAGTGAAAAGCTGAAACTTTTCCTCTAAGATCAGGAACAAGACAAGGATGTTCACTCTCCTTACTTTTATTCAACACAGAGCTGAAGTCCTAGGCACAGCAATCAGTCAACAAAAAGAAATAAAATACATCCAAACTGATAAGGAAGAAGTAAAACTGACTATTTGCATTTAACGTGACACTATATATAGAAAACCCCGAAGACTCCACAAAACGAACAAAAAACAACAACAAAAGAACCCACCATAACTATTAGAACTAATGAAGGGACTCAGTAAACTTGCAGGATACAAAATTAATATAAAAAATGTGCTGGATTTCTATAGACTAATAATGAAAGGGAAGTTAAGAAAACAATTCCATTTGTAATTGCATCAAAAAGAATCAAATACCTAGGAATAAATTTAACCAGGGAGGTGAAAGACTTGTACTCGGATAACTAAGACAATGGTGAAAGAAATTAAAGAGGACATAAACAGAAACATAGCCCATGCTCGCGGATTGGAAAGATATTAAAATGTCCATCCTACTCAAAGCAATCTACAGATTCAATGCAAACTCTTTTGAAACACCAATAGCATTTTTCACAGAACCAGAACAAATAAAATTTGTTAAAATGTGTATGGAATTCCTAAAACCTGTATGGAATTACATAAAACCCGGAAGGACTAAAGCGATCCTGAGAAAGAAGAACGAAGAGGAAGGCATCACACACCCAGATTTCAAACTATACTACAGAACTGTACTAATCAGAACAGCCTGGTACAGGCACAAAAATAAAGAACACAGCTCAATGGACAGAATTGTGAACCCAGAAATAAACCCATGCATATATGGTTAATTTACCGGACAGCTGCATGCAAAAGAATAAAATTGGACCATACAGAAAAATAAATTCACATGCATTAAAGACCTAAATCTGAGACCTGAAACCATAAAACTCCTAAAAGAAAACATAAGCAGTAAACTCTTGGATGAGAGTTTTAGCCATTTATATATATATAATCTCCATAGGCAAGAGTGACAAAAGCAAAAACAAACAACAGAGACTACATCAAACTAAAAAGCTTTTGCACAATGAAGGAAACCATCAACCAAACAAAAAGAAAACCTCTGAATGGGAGAAGATATTTGCAAATGATACACCTGATAAAGGTTCTTATCCAAAATATATAAAGAACTCCTACAACTCAAATCACGACAGTTTGATTAAAAATAGGCCGAGGACCTGAACAGAAAATATTTTCTCAGAGAAGACTTATAGATGGCCAAGAGACACATTAAAAGATGCTCAACATCACTGATCAGGGAAATCCAAGTCAAAACTATACGGAGGGGGTGCCTGGGTGGCTCAGTGGGTTAAAGCCTCTGCCTTCGGCTCAGGTCGTGATCCCAGGGTCCTGGGATCGAGCCCTGCATCGGGCTCTCTGCTCAGCAGGGAGCCTGCTTCCCTTCCTCTCTCTCTGCCTGCCTCTCTGCCTACTTGTGATCTCTCTGTCAAATAAATAAATAAAATCTTAAAAACAAAAAAAAAACTATACGGAGAGATTTCCTCCCACCTGTCAGAATGGCTCAAGTCTAAATGACCAGACATAACAAGTGTGGGTGACAAAGTGGAGACGAAGGGACCCTCATGCACTGTTAGTGAGAAGGTCACGTGGTGCAGCCAGTATGGAAAACAGTAGGAGATTTTCTCAAACAATTAAAAACAGAAACACTGTATGATCCAGCAACTTCTAATTCTGGTTGTTGACTCCAAGAAGATGAAAACGCACTAATTCAGAAGGATATGTGCATCCCTAGGTGCACGGAAGCGTCATTTACGATAGTCAAGGTATGAAAACAACCTACGTGTCCACTGACTGACCAATGAACAGAGAAGATGGGCATACATCGGCAATGGAGTACTACGCAGCAGTAAGAATCAAATCTTGCCATTTCTTTTTTTTTTTTTAAGATTTTTATTTATTTTGCGAGAGAGAGAGAGAGAGAGAGAGAGAGCGAGCAGGAGAGGGGAGGTCAGAGGGAGAAGCAGACTCCCCACAGAGCTGGGAGCCCAATGTGGGGCTTGATCCCAGGACTCTGGGACCATGACCTGAGTCAAAGGCAGTTGCTTAACCAACTGAGCCACCCAAGCACCCAAATCTTGCCATTTCTAACCACAAAGATGGACCTAGAGGATATTAGGCCAAGTGACATAATTAAGATAAACACAAATACTGTATGAGTTCACTTATATGTGGAGTCGAAGAAACAAGTGAACAAACACAATAAAAAATAAACAAACTCATAAATACAGAGAACCAGTTGGTGGTTGCCAGAAGGGACGGTGGTGGGCATGTGGGCAAAGTAGATGAAGGGGATTTAGAGGTGGAAATCTCCAGTTATAAGGGAAATTTATTCATGGAGATGTAAAGTATAGCACAGGGAACAGAGTCAATAATATTGTAATAACTTTGATGGTGAGAGATGGTGACTACACACCGTGGTGAGCATCTCGTAATGTATACAGAGGACCAGTCACTCTGTACAACTGAACAGCATGAAACGTCAACTATTGTTCAATTGAAATAAATAACCCTTAAAAGAATCCATTTAATCCTTAGTCTCAAGGAAAAAAAAAATGGGGGGAAGTTAGTTGGAATCTTGGCCACCATAAAGACAGTATGATGAAATTATATAATAAACACATCCTACAACACAATAAAAGTTCAGAAAAGCTATAAGCAGCTTAGCACTTCCTCTATGGAGACCCCTGTCTGGTGTTTTGGGTTTTCTTTTTCTTTTTCTTTTTTTATTTTTTTTGAGTTGTCTTGGTTTGTCAAATGTGTAATTATTGTGCATTTCAGTGCACAGATGAATAGAGAGGCTGACCAAGGTAGGATCTAAAATCTGCTAGAACTGGGCAAAACCGCACCGAAACCTTTGAAGGGACTGAGCGGGGGAGGCAGTGTGCTAGGGCTGGTATCCTGCTGCCTGAGGAAAAGGGAGAAATCTGCAAACATCTGATGGTTCACAGCTTAAAAATGCAAAGAATGTATAGGACCCTAAGGTTTTTCCTGGAATTAACGGAAAGCAGGCATAGCTCTTTAGGTAAATATGGTTGTTTTGAGCTCCTGTTGCAAGAAACTAGGAGTCTCCAGGGGGCGTGGTGTTTCTGCCCGAGAGCACAAAGGTGTCTTTGAGAATAAGCAAAACGGAGTTCGGTTTGGCGTGCCTATGATCAATCTAAGGGCTGGGGCCCTTTAAATCCTGCTCTCGTGGGTACAGCTTTGTTTAGTGTTAGTTTCACTTAATAAAGACTTCTTTACTTTTATAGAACAGCTGTAACAGAATGGATGATGGGCTAGATTCGCTCTCCAATTTTTTTTAGGCTCTGTGGAGCCATAATTTAACCCTGCCAGTTCTGGTGGCATACGGATCAGCTCCACCCAAACGCCCATTATCCAAGAGGAGAGGAGGGCAAAAACCTCTTTCTGCAGAGCCTCCACTCTCTCTGTTTGGGGGACTGCCTTTTGCAGGAAAAAAAACAGAGTATTTACTGTTAGTATCTGAACATCTCACCTACACAGAAACGAGAAGTTCAAAGCGATCACACCGCACTGGAATTCTCCCATTATGAAGGGACAAACAATGAATTTTGGAACACTGAAAAATATATGTATATATTTTTTAAATAAAGAAAATAAATACAGGGATTACAGGGGTCCCTTTGAGTAGCATCTTCTCAGAAGCCTGTTTATAAATTGAGTAACAAAGGAAGCCAAATGACAAAGGAAGGTGTGGCTGATCAAGTATCAATTAAAATGTATGACAAACACAAACCTAAAGTAGTAAGTATTTGAAAATAGATATAAAACCTAAAAGCTTACCCTAAAATCTTGTCTAGACCACCCACCCGGTAGCTCCTAACGGACAGGCTGAATATCTAGAAAGAAACACACCGCCTTAGTTGTGCCAGGCTTGCAAATGTGAATCTATCACCTCCACTGGGATTTAAGAAAAGGGATGGGCATTTCAAAAATTCAGCCTTCAAGACATTTGATTGTTAAAATTACAACCCAATGGGCAATACCGCTTATATATACATTTTTAAAGATTTTATTTATTTATTCGACAGAGAGCGCACAGGTAGGCAGAGAGAAAGAGGAGGAAGCAGGCTCCCCGAGGAGCAGAGAGCCCGATGTGGGGCCCGATCCCAGGACCCTGGGATCAGGACCAGAGCCGAAGGCAGAGGCCCTAACCCCCTGAGCCACCCAGGTGCCCCAATACCGCTTATATTTAAAGCTTGCCTTCAAGAAATATTTATTTTTTTAAAAAGATTTTATTTATTTGACGGAGATCACAAGTGGGCAGAGAGGCAAGCAGAGAGAGAGAGCGGGGAAGCAGTTTCCCTGCTGAGCAGAGAGCCGCATGTGGGGCTCGATCCCAGGACCCTGACATTAGGACCCTGACATCAGGACCTGAGTTGAAGGCAGAGGCTTAACCACTGAGCCATCCAGGCACCCCTCAAGAAATACTTAGATAGGAAAAAGCCTAGAGCAGAGGTCAGCAAACATTTTATGTGAAGGGCCAGATCTCAAATACTTTAGGCTTTGCAGGCTGTACAGTCTCTGCCACAATATCTTCACTCTGACACAGTGTGACAGCTGTCACAGACTGTATGTAAATGAATGAATGGCTGTGTCCCAATAAAACTTTATTTATAAACACCGAAATGTGAATTTCATGTAAGTTTCATGTGTCTGGTAGAACATTCTTTTCCATTTGTTCAACCATTTAAAATTGTGGAAACCATTCTCAGCGTTCTGGGTTCATTAAAAAAACAGGCTGTGGGTCAGGATTGACCAGGGGCCAGAGTTTGCCAACACCAACAAGCCCCCCCCACAACGCACGCACGCCTGTGCACACATTTCAGACTCCAGAAATGGGGCTGAAACTCGTTTTATTAATTGAAGGCTAGATTAACTCCAGGGGTGGGGGATGGAAAGACCAAGTATTTGTTGAACGCCTAGCACGGTGACTTAAGCCTTCCTGATTCTCTACTGGAACAGTCCTAGGAGACGCTACATACACACACACACTTTTCCTAGAGGAGGTAGGAGACTCAGAGAGAGGAACTGCTTTGCCTAGATCTGGTTCCCAGCGAGGATTTGAACATGGGTCAGTCTTCAGAAAACCTGTAGTTTTCCAGGGAGGAGCGGGGTTGATGGGGAAGGTGGGAAGGGCAAGAGATGCTCTGAGAAGAGGGAAAAACCCAAGAAGCAGGAGCTTTGGGACTGCAGGGAACAGAGCTGACCTGGGCTGGAGCGTGGACCCGAGAGTGAGCATTTACAGCTCTGCTACGCAGCAGCCCTAGAGACCATCCCTCATCAACCCAAAGTGACTGGATGGTGTGACCCCGGATTGGCTTGTAGTGGGGGGACCAGCAGTCCGAAGCGGACCGCTAAAAATCGAACTTAATTAAGGCCAGACCATACAACAAGTCACCCGCCAGACAAGAGCTACAGCTCTACCACCGCTGTTCTAAGAGGCAAGTTTAAGTCCATCTAAGTTTCGATCGACTTCTGGCATTTTTCCTCCCCCTTTTAACAAATACATAATCCTTCTGTAAAGACTTGGGAAAAATACAGATAAGGACTACAAATGAAAAATTGTCCATGCAAATAATCACACTTCACATTTCTGGGGAATATCCTTTAAGTTTTTCTGGTTTTTTTTTTTTTTTAAAGATTTTATTTGGCAGAGAGAGAGAGAGAAAGAGAGAGAGAGGAGGAAGCAGGCTCCCTGTCTAGCAGAGAGCCCGATGCGGGACTCGATCCCAGAACCCTGAGATCAGGACCTGAGCTGAAGGCAGAGGCTTAACCCACTGAGCCACCCAGGCAGCCCTGAGTTTTTCTGGTCTTTTAACTACGCCTTTTGAAGCGGGGACTATGCTAGTCACCACTTTTTGCACCAAACATATCTCAGACTTGTTTCTAGGTCATTTCCCAAAGTCAAATCTACAAGTCGTCCCCCCAAAAACAAAGCAGAATGTCATCAAAAAGGCTGGTGCAAATCTTCGCTCCGTCCGCGCCCCAGGTGTTAGCAATACCTACCCGATCCGAGCGAGGTTTGCAAAGAGCTCCAGTGGGAAAACCTGCTCCCCTTGCCAGGGAATCTCGAGTTTATACAATCATGGGATCCTTCTGGTACGTAACAGAAAACTGATACTCTACAGGATATCCGTGGTCAAAAGCTGTTCTGCATGATTTGTAATGGTCCCGAATATTCAGTGATTCACGCGATCCCTTACGAACTTTTATAAACCAAACCACCAAGCCCAGTTTTGCAACTAAATCTTTACAAACATGAATGGTAATTCCTTGGACATACAATTGCTTTGTCAAGGATGCGAACGTTACGGTTTTCTTTTTTCAGAAATGGGTATTGTCGATAAAATTGTCTTGCGTTTGCATGAGAACGTGAATGCTACATTTCCATTCTAAGTTTACTTCATTAATAATTAACGGAGACACTGAACCAGGCAAGCCTCTCCTAGACGCTTAATATCCCGTTTCTACTCTAAGACCAACATGAAAAAGCAGCTGGAACTCTCATATACTCCTGGTGAAAACGAACTGGTACTTTGCAGAACTGTTGGCAACATCTACAAAAATGAACACAAGCGCACTCCACGCATTCCTTTTCTGTGCTGGACAACCCATCACCACAAACTTAGCGGCTTAAAACGAAACCATAGTCAACTCACAGTTCTGTAGATCAGTCTGACACAGGGTGGCTGGGTTGTCGTCTCCTGCCCAACGCTGAAATCAAGGTGTTCCGAGGACCGAGTCCTTACCTGGAGTCCTCGGGGAGAAATCCACATTCTAGCTCCTTCAGGTTGTTGGCAAAATTCAGGTCCTTGAGGTCCTGTTTCCTTGCCGGTGGGCAGCTGAGAGCCACCCCCACGCTCAGCTCCCAGAGGGCACCCCGCAGTCCTTGCAGTGGGACCCCGGATTATGATTCCAGCAACGATGCCGGAAGGATCCCTTATGCCCAGTGTCTCCGTCTCTCTCTCCTGCTCCTCGCTGCAGAGGAACTCTCTGTATTTAAGGTGGCTGGTGTGATTAGGCCCACCTGGCTGTCTCAGTCTCATAGAGCCCACCTGGATAACATCCCTGTCATTAGGGCATGGAATCGGGTGGCTATTCTGGTATTCTGCCTGCCTCCTCCCATAACTGAGTTCCAGTCCTAGATCCATACCCAGCGGAAATGCTACATAGTTTTCTCCAAAATGCAGGCACAGAAGGCTAAGAGAAACACGATTCATAGTAGCCAAAATCTAGAGAAATTCTTTAACAATAATAATGGTATATTTTTATAATATAAATATACAGTGTGGAGTAACCAGGTCAGTATTTCATGGGATTAAGTGGAGGGGAACCTAACGGAGCCCAGAAAGTCACAGAAAGCTTCCCAGGGAAAGTATAGCTTTCACTGCAAAGAATGAGAGTGAGTGATGGGGTAAGAGTGGGCAGGACTGGCTCTCCAATTGAAATAATAATAGGAAAAGAGGTAACACGCATGTAAAAATTATGAGCAGATGCGTATCATGAATGGACAGCAAAATGGGGGGGGAGCAATGACATGCCCAGAGAAGTAGACAAGGATCAGAACATGGAGAACCTTGCAGACCACATTAATACGACTGACCTCGGGGCGCCTGGGTGGTTCAGTCAGTTGAGCATCTAACTTCTGATTTCAGTTCAGGTCATGATCTCAGGGTCCCGAGAGGGAGCCCTATGTTGGCTCCACACTGGGCATGGAGCCTGCTTAAGATTCTCTCTCCCTCAGCCTCTCCCCCAACTCCTCTCCTGTGCTCTCTAAAAAACAAAGACTAATGGCTGACCTTAATCCTGCTGCTGATGGCGACAGAGGAGGAGGACCTTGCAAAAGAAAGGATATGGACATATTCACAATCCGGATCATGACACTGCAAAGTGGAAGGTGACATTTCAAGAGGAACATGAGGACACTAGGTTGGTTAGGAGGCTGTTCAAGGAGTACACGTTAAGAGATGGGAACCTGAGTTGCGGGAGTAAAAGGAGCAGGAAAGTTATCAGAAGCCTGGAAGACCTGTACCCACCTCCATGCCCCAAATCTGAGTCCTATGAACGTTTTTGTTGTTTTGAATCCCATTAGCTCTCAGGAAGACATGTGCCAATCCTAATTCCCACTAGCAACATGCCCGTCTCTCCCAGTTCTTGACAGAATGGGTGCTTTAAAAAAAATGTCACCACTTGCATAGGCAAATAACTGTACCTCATTATTTTATATTGTATTTTTGGTCAAAAGCATTAACATTTTTTAAATGTGCATTAACTGTCATTTTGTAAAGTATCAATTCACATCACTTGCTAGATTGTTCTAAAGGTGTTCGTTTCTTCCTATTGTGAGAAATTATAAAGATACTAACCCTTTTGAAGTGCGTTTCCCCATATCCACACCTTTGATTTTGATCCACGCCTGTCTTTGTTGAGGCTAATTTTTTTTTCATTTATAATAGTTTCACGTGATTAGTTAAATCAATTCCTCTATTATTGATTTCTACTTTGGGATTTAGGCATTTGAGTTCTTCCCCAATCATGATTGGTGAATCTTTACCTATATTTTCTTTAGGTGCTTTAGTCATTTTATTTAAATCTTTAATTGATATAGGATTTATTTGGGTATATATATATATTTATGAGGCTATTTTTTTTTCATTTATAATAGTTTCACATGATTAGTTAAATCAATTCCTCTATTATTGGTTTCTACCTTGGGATTTAGGCATTTGAGTTCTTCCCCAATCATAATTAGTGAATCTTTACCTATATTTTCTTTAGGTGCTTTAGTCATTTTATTTAAATCTTTAATTGATATAGGATTTATTTGGGTATATATGATACTGTATCTTAATATTTTTCCAGGTAATCATTTGGCTAAACAAAATGGGTAATTCATGTTTTTCCTGTTGATTTGGAATGCCACTCTTATATATTAAATTCTTATGTCTTCAAAACAGGCTGTAATTCATGAGCCAAATTCCCCTACATTACTTTTCTTTTCTAAAATATACTCAACTGTTCTTGCAAATAACGGTTAAATGAGCTTCCTAGAGTGAACTGAAATGTTTCTTATTTTCTATGCTCTATGTTCTAACAGTTTAGAATCTAAAGGAGATATTGGTTCCTTAAAGCTTTGAAAGATCTTGTTTATAAAATTTTCCAGGTGCTGAAATTCTCTGACATTTGTCAACTTCTTTTATAGTTTTTGGTCCATGTAATTGTACCACCCATTAAAAGTGTTCTTTGGTGGGGGGCGCCTGGGTGGCTCAGTGGGTTAAAGCCTCTGCCTTCAACTCAGGTCATGATCCCAGGGTCCTGGGATCGAGCCCTGAGTTGGGCTCTCTGCTTGGCAGGGAGCCCGCTTTTCCTCCTTCTCTCTCTACCTGCCTCTCCGCCTGCTTGTGATCTCTGTCAAATAAATAAAAATCTTAAAAAAAAAAAAAAAAAAGTGTTCTTTGGGGGGTGCCTGGCTGGCTCAGTCCATAGAGCATGTGACTCTTGGTCTCAGGGTGGAGCCCCACACTGGGTGTAGAGGTTACTTAAAAATAGCATCTTCTGGGGTGCCTGGGTAGTTCAGTGGGTTAAGCCTCTGCCTTCAGCTTGGGTCATGATCTCAGCAGGGTCCTGGGATGGAGGCCCCACCCCCCGTTGGGCTCTCTGCTCTGCAGGGAGCCTGCTTCCCCCTCTCTTTCCGCCTGCCTCTCTGCCTACTTGTGATCTCTTTCTCTGTCAAATGAATAAATAAAATCTTTTTTAAAAAGTTAACTCTTTGTTTAAAAAAATAACATCTTCTAAGAAAAAGGCAAACCTTCTTTAACTAAAAGAGCCATTTAATCAAAATGTCCAAAAATATTAATGTACTATACCTATAGCTAATTTCTCTCTTTATTCATAATATGCATTCAGATTTTCTTTTTCTTGTTTGGCTTTGTCAAAAGTGTCTATTTTATTGGTCTTTTCAAAGATACACTTTTTGGGTTACCTATCAATCCCATTTAAATTTTATTCGTTCCTCATGCTTTTCCTAAATTTTTTTTTTCACTTTTTTGGCTTCTGAATTGCTTGGTTTATTTTTATTTTGTTCATGGATTTAAGCATGTAAGGCTCTAAGTTTTACTTGAGGTAGAGCTTTGGGATTTTTTTTTGGATTTATAATTTTCCCTATTTTTATTGTCTTAAACTGTGATTATAATTTGTATTTTTGTCTTTGACTTATGAATTATCTGACAGCATTTTAATTTCCACTATTTAAAAAAATTATCATTTTGTTATGAATCGCTCACTTTATCACCTGTGGTCAGAAAATGTAGTCTACAGCGTGTTACTTATAGTCTTACTATATCCTCTATTTTTGTCCAGGTTCCATGGATATTTGAAAAGAACATGCATATTATAAAAATACTCTTTCTCTTCCTTGGGTAAGATGGTGGTTTTCATGAAATCCTCCTGCTGGTTTTTTTTTTTTTTTTTTGCATTTTTTTGCTTTGCATATTTTGATGGACTGCGACTAGGCATGGTTACATTTTCAATCGAGAATGTGCCCATACAAAGTAATTTTTTCCTGAAATTCTATTTTTTTTAATAAAGATTTTTATTTATTTATTAGACAGAGATCACAAGTAGGCAGAGAGCCTGACACGGGGCTTGATCCCAGGACCCGGAGATCATGACCCAAGCCGAAGGCAGAGGCTTTAAAACCCACTGAGCCACCCAGGTGCCCCTTAAATTCTATTTTTTCCTGATACCATTATGACTACTCTTGTTCTGTGGATTCTTTGCCTTGTTTGTCTTTATCAATCACTCTGTTTAGCCAGTGTCGTTTCATTTTTAGGGGACCTTCTAGTGAAATGTGTGTGCGGGCGTGTGCACGCACACACACGTTTGCAGGTGCACACACAGGCAGGACTTCATTTTTTGATCCAAATTGAAAATCTGACTTTAAATAAGGGCGTTTAGGTGACGCGCGGATTCTGTGTTTCTTCTTATTTTGTCTCTCGTGTCTCCCTTCTTTTGCTGGGCATCGATCCAGACTAATTTGTTTTCACTTTCTACAGACTGTGCAGGACTTGACTGTCCTTCCCCTTTTAGGTCTTTCGCTTCCCGATTATTCCTGCCCCTACCCAAGCAGATGTCTGTTTTCACCATTCTCATGTAACGGCTCTAATAAGCCACCAATAACTTCAGATTCCTAAATACAGTGAACGCTTCCCTTTTCACGAGCACTGGTCTTACTACACTCTCCTCGTGACATTCAACACATCTGATCACTCTGCCCTCCCCCTCTGCCCCTTAGTCTAAGACCCTGACCTTTTCTAGATTTTGTCTGCTGTTCATTGCCGTCTTTCGGTCCTCCCCTCCCCCTTCTCTCTCCCCCTCCGCCCCCTGCCCACTAGGCGCTAACCCTCCCCTTTCTGTCTATATTCTACCACCGGTGAGTTCCTCCACTTGTGACTTTAGTTACTCTCAAATATGCCTGACTTCCAAATCTCCAGTCCAGATCACTTTTTCGAGCCCCAAACTAATATACGCCATCATTCTCTTGACATTTCTGTGCGCTGTCTGATGGACACACCAACCCTGACGTGTCCAAACATGGGTCCCCGATTTGTCCCTCATGTGGACCCTCTCCTTTCCTCCATCTGATCGAATGACATGAACAGCGACCTTCTGCTGCTCAGGCCATAGCCTGAGGCTCATTACTGGACCTTTCTATCCTTTACCCCTGACTCCTATCATCACTAAGTGGTTCTGCCTCCAACATATTTTTTTGGAATTATTTGCCTCTTCCTACCTCCACCGCTAACAACCTGGTCTGAATGACCATCGCCTCCTGTCTGGACAAATGTAACAGCCTCCTTGCTAGTCCCCAAGCTCCATTCTTTTTTTTTTTTTTTTTTTTTAAAGATTTTATTTTATTTATTTGTCAGAGAGAGAGAGAGGGAGAGAGAGCGAGCACAGGCAGACAGAATGGCAGGCAGAGGCAGAGGGAGAAGCAGGCTCCCTGATGAGCAAGGAGCCCGATGTGGGACTCGATCCCAGGACGCTGGGATCATGACCTGAGCCGAAGGCAGCTGCTTAACCAACTGAGCCACCCAGGCGTCCCCCCAAGCTCCATTCTTGCCTCCCTAACATTCATCTCCCACCCAGCACCACAAAGAGCTTGCTGGAATCCGTATCTGAATATAGCATTCTTCTGCTTTAAACCATCCCCTGAATCCCTTTGCCCTTAGAATCAAAATCAAACACCGTATAATGATCTGAAGCGCAAAGCCCCCCCCCCAAAACATGACCTGGCCCTTGCCAGGCACCCCACGTTCCCTTTCCTTTCCTTCTGCTTATTTCCAGCCTCCCCACCCTCCTCCGTTTCCTCCAAAGTCCCGATCACGTTCCTGTCGGATTCCCCCCACTGGCTCTCCTCATTCCTCCACCTTCCGCAGACCTGACTTCTCCATGTCATCCAGACCCCAGCCCAAATATTTAAGGACCCTCAAGGGGGCTCAGGCTCATGTCACCTTCCCCCCACACTTAGGTCCTATGACTCTTGTTTTCATCACGTTCTTCTCACGATCTGAAATTATACGGAAATTTTACTTATGTGTTTCCATTCACTGACAATATAGCCCCCCTGACTGCAGAAAGCTTGTCGGTTTTTCTTCAGCCTTGTGTCCGCAGTGACAACAGTGCCTGGTGTTAATAGGGGCTCAGCAAAATGGGTCAAATGAAAATGATTCTTAATAAATCCCACTGACCTGATGCAGGCATAGAATGACGGAGAACTGGATTCAGCAGATCCAGTTGTCTACACCTGTCTACACCACTTACTAGACGTGTCTTTTAGCCAGTTATCTGACCCTCAGTTTCTTCGTCTGAAATATGATAACAAAGGCCTCTACTGGATGGGGCTGCAAAGAGCTACTCCATGGATTAAACGAGAAGAAAAACCTAAACACAGTACATAGTAAGGGCTTAATAAATTGTAGCTAGCTAGTGTGTATCTATAGAAATTACACACAAACACACACACACACACACACATTTTGTTCACTTCATTTAGTGTAATGGTTCTACCGTCCGGTCTTTGAGACCTCAACTTGTGTGTTCTTAACAACATTGTATCTCAAGAGCAGAGTCTGAGTCCCTAACGTCCTCCGCCCACTGCCTAGCCCACCCCAGCACGGTTATGAGCTTTTATAAACCTCTTTAAATGATTTATCTGAAAATATAAATATTTTCCTCCAGTATCATACAGCGGTTTCAAGCAGCCTACATTCCTTCTACTTCCTCGGTCTGTGAACAGTAAATACACACAGGTCTCTACAAATATCACACATGCTGAACGACAGAGTAAAATCATCTTTGGACTTACCGTAACAAATCCTGCGGGCCCACACGGAAGCGGCAGCCCCCGACACGGCAAGGTACGCCCCTCTTACAACACACAGCGGCAGGGACAATTCCATCTTTGTCATTTATTCCTTTTATTTGGACAACGTATATACATATGTACAAAATACCTACTGTCAGAATCCTCTTTTACAATTTCATTTGATTTACAAAAACGGAACAACAAAATAACTTAGGTCACTAATACTGTACAAAAATAAAACTGATTAAACAGTTGTAAAGATCAGTATCTTACAGTGTTACAGATCATTCATCTGCGGTGAAAGAACATCTCGGTCTATCCAGAGTGATGAGCGCTGTGCTAAGTCTACCTGCGAAGTGACGAGTAATCAATTTCTGTAACATGACTACCGAACATAATTCTCAAAAGAAGCATGATGTAAAGCCTGACCTTAAAGGCAGGGCGTCATTCCAAAGCGGTGAAGGGCTTTCTTCTTCCCTAACCAAGGAGAGGAGTTATCTTAACTCTAAAACTATTAAATTTTCCAGAATATGACAACTACTTACAGTATTAGATAAAACGACTTGTCTTTCTTTTTAAACACCTGCAAGAGTCTTTCAAAAAAATTCAGTTTGGTTAAAAAAGTAAACAAAAATTACTATCCTGCATTTGGATTTTTACAAGTTAAATCCATGGTCTTTTTAATATAAAAAGTAATTGCTTCATAGTTTTAGTGTTCAATGAACTCTAGTAGTCCTATTTGAACCATATCTTGATAGAGTAAATCTAATTAGAATGCTGGTTCCTGTTTTGTGACATTTGAAAACAGGATTTATCACGAAGAATAAAAAGCCTTGAGTTTATACGTTACGTTACTATAACATATAAGAGAATATCAAATGTGTGTTCTTCAACAACTTGAAAAGGCAAGTAACAACTTTTTTTGGGAAGTTAAATTGTGCATTTTTTTTTTTTTAAAACAAGTTGCTGCATTTATACCCATCTAAGTAAGTGCGGGACAAAAGCCACATATAGATTTACTCTTGAAACTACAAAGATTGTCTTTCACTGACTTTGCTTGGTTTTCCTTCATTTCTTTCTGTGAGGGGAAGATGAGTTTGTCCAAGTTGGCGGGTTGCTAGGCAGCCCCAAACTCCTCACTCACTAAAAGGCAGCGTGCAAAGGATCACAAGCAGGACCGTTCCGTGAGCTCAGTAAGAAATAGCCTAACCTATTTCGTATGGAAGAACAGATGTCCTTAAAACTTATTTTGGACACAGAAATTAAAATTTGGTTTAAAATAAGCGTTTCAAAAACCTGAAACAGAGGTAGAAAGTGTTCTTTATTTTTCCTGACATGTTTTCCCGTGAGAAAACACTTTCCTTTTTATCTCAATGGACTGTTCCCAGTCCCTAATGTTAAAAGCAGTTCTCTTTATAGAACTACTGATACAACTACATTGGTTAAACAAACAAAAAAGAAAAACACCGTGCTAGTGATGGCTATTGTATTGGAAGTCGGAGTCAGCCGTGCCCCACGCCTGCTGTAGGAGCCCACACCGGTTCTGAACCTGGCAACGAGCATGTGTTGGGTGAAATCATGAGTTCACTGACGGGGAGGCACCCTAAGTTTACACGACACAGCTTACAGCACATGTATAAACGAGAGTGCACCGAAGCTCCCTGTGTTAAATAGCAGATAAAATTGCCAGAAAGCATTCTTTCTGACAAAAGAAAATGTAAACATTTCTCCCACAGTCACTGCTGACTCCCTGTACTTGAGGTTTCTTTGCTATGAACAGTTCATTTTTTTCTGACCACGTGAAGGCCAAAATTAAGTTTTCAGGTAAATGGCATTTTATGGATGTAGTGGTTTAGGCCATTGTAGACACCTGGATACAAGATACATAGTGGTGAGGCTTCTGATGTCAAAGATACAGTGATGTGTCTTCAGTCACACGCATTTCGTGTGCCTTTGTTCTCCAAAAGGGACCATTTTGAAGTCATCTTGATGACTTCATGATGATACCTAATCATCATGGTATTTTCCCTTGGGACTCACTACTTACGGGGATATATTTTCCTTTTCCCATGTCAGCTTCCTCTTCCTTTTTAACATAACTCTTGCACCTATTAGTGGGAGTTTGTAGGAACACCGGAAGGAGACCAACACACCTCTTTTTCTTCACAAAATCGGTGTTTCCAGAGAAGTTACTGTTATGCACCCATTCAAATAAAACCCAACAGAGTCAAAACCCTCTCCCTTCGTGGCACTGGAACAGTAAAGTGATGTTAACTAAAAGGATTGGAAAATTTGGAAAAGTTAATAGAGTTAAAATTGTTTGTTCTTTTTGAATTTAAAAAAAAAATACTACCCTCCTTCTCCTTCAGCATCTGTCATATATATTCTGCCCTCCCATCTCTGCCATGATCTCATAGGGAAATGTGTATACTATATATATATATATATTTAAAAAAAAAAAAAAGCAGATTATAACGTGGTTCCAAACAGAATGTCTGCTTCTATCCTTAAAGCACATATTTCACTTATTCCTCCTCTGCATTAGAAAATAAAAGTGCAGCTTATGTTCAAAAAGTACAATTCATACAAAGCAAGGTTTAAAAGTTCTGTACTTAGTGTAACCTTTTAGAGGTTTGTCTTGATTAGTATAAATTCAGACTGCTTACCCATTGACTCTAAGTAATTTTTGTTGTTGTTTTCAAGTCTTTAAATGACAGATCATGCTGGAATAGATGTGCTCTTGCTTGCATGAAGACAGCTGTGCTATGGCGTGTTTTTTGTTGGTTTTTGTGTGTTTTTTTTTTTTTTTTAATCTCAAAGGTTAACGTGATTCAAGAGAGTGGTTTTGCTAAAGAAACCGAAGCACACTCGTCATTACATCGAAAAGGTAAGAAAACAATTCTGAGACAGCAAGCACAAAGGGCCCAGAATCACTGTGTGACGCCACAGGTCCGCTCACCGGGTCAGACGTATGTACACCAGTGTTGAATCTTTAAAAGTTTACCCCCCCCCCCCCCCCCCTCCTTGCCCTTTCCCCCCCCCCCCCCCCCCCCACCCACCCCCCCCCCCAAAAAAATAAAGGAGAGAGAGAGAGAAAAAAAAAAAACCAGAACCAAAGCATCCGCCTTCCCTCCAGCAGTCAGAGACGGTTCCGAGCTGCCTCTGCAAGGGGCCCCAGGGTGGGCTTGGATCGCGGGCTGCGCTGTGCTTTTCAGAAACCGCTGCGGGGAGAGGAGCGCGGGCGCGGCCGCGGGCAGGGCCCCGCGCCCCCCGCAGCGCGCCCCCTGGCGGCCAGCCGTGTCCCCGGGCGCTGGCGCGGTTGGGTCCGGCGGGCGCGCGCCCCCGCTCACAAGGGGTGGGCCAGCGCCTTTTTCGAGCGCTTGATCATACTGGGGTGGAACTCGGTGTGGCGCCGCGCGTGCTTGGTGAGGTGGTCGCTCCTCATGAAGCGCTTCTCGCACAGCGGGCAGCGGAACTGCTTCTCGCCCGTGTGCGTCCGGTAGTGGCGCGTCAGCTCGTCCGAGCGCGAGAACTTTTTAAGGCAGTCTGGCCACGTGCAGGGGAAGGGCCGCTCACCTGCGGGGGGGAGGGGGGGTCGAGACAGGACGCGGGTGAGACAGCAACGTCGCGGAAGGCGCCAAGCAGCCCCGGGACCCGCGCGACACGGCCCCGCAGGCGAGGCCCGCGGGCCCATGGCGTGCGCCCCCGCCCCCGGCACCCTCCCCCCCACCCGTCCCCATCGCTGGGCTGGCACCCTGACCCCCCGGGACCAGGCACGGGACTGCATGTGGGGACAGAGTCTTCGCAGAGGACCCTGACGGAGGCCTCGGAAGGAAGCAGCGCTGCGGACCCTCCCACACCGAGAGACACATTTCTGTCGCCTAAGCCACCCCCTCAGGGACACCTAACAGACCAATAAATACCCTGAGGACATTACCCTGAATCATGTTCTCCACGCAAAGGAACCTGCTGTGTTATACTCAGGGGACTCCTGAGCGCCTTGGCTGCTATCATCATCATCATTATTATTACTACTATTATTTGGGGGAGGGGGCTGGTTATTCTACGTGGTGGCTGGTCGCACAGGTTCTCCCAGGGAGTCAGGAACCTTAGCCCTTCCTGGATTTGCTGAGGCCGCTAGGCTCCCCTAGAGCAGGTGTTTCCCCTAGAGCTCCTGAGTTCTGTGGTCACCGATCCTCTGTCAGGGCCAGTCTGGGGACAGGGAGGCCGGCACCCAACAAGAAAGCCTGCTTGTTCCTGAGCATCTTGGTAACAAATACTTTTAGAGACCTGGAATGTGCTTCCCTGTGAAGGCCATATTTTAAGTCATATTGTTTTATTATTATTATTATTATTAATCTCTATGCCCCAGTGGGGGCTCAAACTCACAACCCTGACATCGAGAGTCACATACTCTTCAGGGGTGCCTGGGTGGCTCAGTGGGTTTAAAGCCTCTGCCTTGAGCTCAGGTCATGATCCCAGGGTCCTGGGATCAAACCCCGCATGGGGCTCTCTGCTCAGCGGGGAGCCTGCCCGCCCCCCCGCCTGCCTCTCTGCCTACTTGTGATCTCTGTCAAATAAATAAATAAAATCTTAAAAAAAAAAAGTCACATCCTCCTCTGATTTAGCCAGCCAGGCGCCCCAAGTCATATTGTCCTATACAAAAAATACATTTGTTCCCTCTGCTGCGTAATAATCCTTTAACTATCTGAAGACAGCTCTTCTGTCTTTCTCTAGTCTCTGTTCAGACTAAGTGGCCCTAGTTTCTTTCATATTCCTCATCAAAGAATTAACATTATTCTAAAACAGTAGGAGCTAAGGGCTTCACATGCCTTATCACACTGATTTCTCATAGGACGCCCCTTGGAAGTGGCCCATTTCACAGATGAGGAAACAGGCTCAGCACTTGATGGAATTTCCAGCAGCCCCTCCTTCGCAGTGGCTTTCCTGATTCACCATATTGTCTCCATGTCCCACTTAATTAAAATGCAGCTAAGCTTCCCCCTCCCGATGTGATCAGGTTAGCCCTGGGGGGCCTCCTGGTCCCTGCTGTGGCAGGAGAGGGCCCGTGGCCACGTCGGCCGGACCCACACAAAAGCTGAAAGGCAGAATGAGCCGTTTAAGATGAGAGGGCCTTGTGCGGCCCTCTCTGTGCGTGCCTGCCTGCCTACTTCTCACCTCATTCAAGCACAGCCCAAAGCAGCGGCCTCACAGACCCCGGGCACACAGGCTCCTGCCTTCCGCAGAACTCTCCAGACACTCCTTTGGTAGGTGTGAGGAGTGCATGTTTTCTCACTTCTGTCCCCACCTTCCTGGAACCCAGAGACTCAAAAGGCTGAGGGCTGCCTGGTGCGGTGCCTCTGAGTCATGCAAATATTATTCATCCTTCCCCCCTCTGCTTCTCCTACCCTGGGCCAGAGATGTAGAAATACCGATAATAACAACAAAACCAAGCCTGTGTCATCTCGATGACAGTCCACACATGGCTAAGATTTTATTTGCTGTTCTCTCAGCAGTGCAATGGTCATCACGCCCTGGTCAATCTCCTTGTTCTTACGGGAAACCGTTATGTGCAAAACAAATCTGTACCAATAGCTTCGTTACATGTGGGTCTGGGTGTAAACCCTTGCTTCGCCGGGGGCTGGAGAGCCACAGTAGCACAAGGCAACGGGACACCGATGAATGCCAAGTCCTACCCGAGGTGGACAGGTGCTGGGGTTCAGGAGGCGTGAATATGCTCAAAGACTCCAGGAGGGCCAACACCCCCCAAAACAAAACGAAAAGAAACTGTACTTCAAACTGAACCCTCTGAAAAACTCAACAACACAGAATTGGAAACCACACTTTTGCAACTTCTGCCAGATCCAACAGCATTCTACCCGGTTCAGAGCTTGGAACAAAAAGGTGGAATGCAGGTTGGCATAACCCAACAAGGTTGAACCCCCTGGGATGAGGACAACATCAGGTCTGATTTTTGTGCTGCTTATACTGCCAAGCATTTAGTTACTTCCTAAGTGTGTGCAAGTGTGTGTGAGTGTGTGTGAGTGTGTGTGTACATATAGCTGGGGTCACTCACATGACCAGACCTACTCAGAAGTTCCCAGATCGCTGGGGAAGACAACTCCAGCCTCAGAGTTGTCTTTCAGTTGTAATTCAGAGTTACACAGCTGGGGTCCTCTGAATCCCTGTGAAAGGTTTATGGGAGAAATGTTCTCTTAAACATGTTATGTTAAAAAATATAATGAAGGGTTAGAATTCATACAGCGATGAATTATAAAACCAAACCAAACCAAAGCATGCCAAACAAACAACCGTCCCCGCTCCCTCCATACTGGAACCATCTCTCCCCTGCTTTGTGATTTGGTGGTGAGAAAAGCGACAGAAAGGAAAATTCTGGTGTTTTCTCGGTGCTTGTTAGGACAAAATCTCGTCAGAGTGATTTTTCTTAGAGGAGTGGTAATGTGGTTTAGCTTACTCACTAGCACATGTTTCTTTCAAGTGAGTCATGAGAGGAGGTTAATTTATTGGAACAGATCTGTGTCCACTGTGGAAAAAATGGATCAGAAGACCACTCTGCTATCCTCTGCATTGGAAAGAGAAAGAAGGTACTTCCTCTGTTTTAGGAAGATGGCTTGATGGAAGAGAGGAGTCAATGGAAAATGGTCATGAAGCTTGAATCAGCTGTATGTACGGAACTATTAAGTATTTATGCTTGTGATGTATGTATGTTTCAAGTGTAATCAGGGTCCCTCCCCATTGAATTCACCTTCAGTCTAGCTTATGGCTACACTGTCTTCACTGCCCCTCATGGCTGTCACCCTGTGATTATTCTCTTGCTTCTAACCCAGATGCTGCCTTTGACGTAGCATCTTTATCCGTTTCAGAGAAGAGAGGGCCACCTACTGAGCCCAGAGCAAATCCGAGCCGACAGCAGCCTTTGTTAGACTCATATAACTCGTATAATTCCACCTTACAGTTTCTAAGCATTTAATAAAAGATCTACTTGGATGTGAATTCCTAGTGTAGAATCTCCAGGATCATTTTTTATTTTTCTCGGATCCTTTGGGAAAACATTAGGAGCTTTGGGTCAGTGATCTAAATCGGGGTTTAGCAAGCTATAGCCCACAGGCCAAATCTGACCTGCCATCTATTTTTGTAAAGTCTGTGAGTTAAAATGGTATAAACACCATTTTTACTTTGGTTTTTTACCAAATTGGCTGGGGGGTGGTGTGTGGGGAAATCAAAAGAACAATAATATTCTGGGATAGGAGAAAGTTTGATGAAATTCAAATCGCCATGTCCATATCCCAAGTTAATTGGACCACAGCCACATTCGTCTGTTTGGGTATTGTTATCTATGGCGGCTTTCTCACTCCGACAGCGGGGTCAAACAGTGGCTGCAGACACTGTACGGCCGACAACGCCTAAAAGCTTTGTTAAGGGGTCCTGCGGAGAAAGATGGCCAACCCATGATCTCACCCTGAAGACATGAACTTGTACCTGGTGTACACCAGAGTTTGCAAGTCCAGATGTTTTCAGGAGCCAGACACATGGTAAAAATGGGTGAAACACCAGGTGCATTCACGGGTTGTGCTGGATAGGGCTTTATCCCCTTCAAAGGCATTCGGATTCAACACTTTACAAAGCATTGTGCCAGCCAGACAATGTGTGCGTGCAGGAAGCCTGGGTTCTTCTTGGGGACTTAGGATTTGTAGCCCTTTGAAACCACCCACCTCTTTAACCCGTGAAGGTTCTGCAGCCTACTCTGGGATACATTTCGGCATGTTCGCTAATAATAGACACATAATAAGGTATCATCTAAAAAAATGATACATGCTTTGCACCTAAGAAAGTATGGAATGGAGAAATCCTATGCGGAGAAGGAACAGAATTTAAAGGTGAATGGGACCAGAGATCACGGGACAGAGGAGGAAAAGAGAGGTCTTGGAGAAGCTGTGGCTGTTGTCCCATCATCCTACAGCTAAGGGTAAATCAAGTCAGGCCTGGAATTCCGCTCAGTGCTAAGGCCCACAAAAGAACAGTTAAGTTTCTTCACACCGACCAAATCACACAGCACAGCAACTCTCAATTAAAGAATCTTTAAATTTGTCAGTATTAATGAGAGCGTTACCGTTCTCCAGGGGAGGGGGGTGGGAAGAACAGGCATGTCCTAGTGTTTTATTTCTGGCCTTTACAGGAAAACATACCCAGAGGCAGTGACACAATAAACTCTTGCTTTACCGGTGCAGAGCTCTTAACAGCACAAGCTCCTGCGTTCTCATTATTTCCATACCGCTCCCCTCCCCTTTCGGCAGTGAGCTAAGCACCTCTCAGTGACAGGCTCGGCTTGGAGTAGAAAATTAACTGGATCAGAATAGCTACTGATCCAGTATGGCACACGGTGTGTAAAAGACTTTTTTGCAGACAAAGGTCAGGCCTCCAGAGGTCTCCTGGGCCTCCAAGGGGTTCGAGAGGAGGGGAGTAGAGGCTGCTGGCTATGCGCTTGCGCACTTGCCTACTTAGCCCAAAGGACGGCTCCGCTCGTTGTTTTTAAGAAGGAGCCTCCACTCTACCTGGGGGTTAGTGGACAACGCCAAGTGGTGAGTTCTCCGTACAAGGGAAGAAAGAGGACAATGTGGGGATTGCCAGCTGGTTATACTCAACTTTGTCCAGGCTCCCTTGGGTTCAGAAAGGCTGCCAGTGAGATATGGGCCCAGGGTCCGGGAGGCCTATGCTTTCAACACACTTGCTTTTCCACCTGGCTCTTCTCCCCTTCTGTTTCACAGCTCCGTGGAAGAGCCTAAAAGGGGCTGACCTTAATCAAGAAAGGAAGGTTAAAAATACACTCTTCATGAACCTCCCATGCCTTCTACCAAAGGGAACTCCCTCTTGTAAAACAAATCTAAGGGTGTGAGGCCTCCTTTTCAGGACAGAACTCCAAAAATGCCAATTAGGAATCATGGCTTCTTGCAGATGGACAAAATCAGGGCCGCTTCTTGAGGAGAAAATAGTGCGTTTTGATCATAAAAAAGCAACTAGGATTCCAAAGATAAAAGGATAAGCTAACATTAGAAAATCACATTGATAATGATTCCCCCTTTAAACCGACTAATACACTCACTCCCACATGTATTTTCCCTTGCAAAATGCAAAATAGTGTTTGCTAAAATTCAACATCCAGCCCTAATAAAAGCTTTTAGGAAAACAGAAGAATTATTCCTTAACAGGGTAGAAAAATATAGATCCAAAACACTTCCCCAGCAAGGTCAACAGGAAGATAAAGGTAGCATTCTATTAGTCGGGCTGGAGGCATGAATGGACACTGTCCCCATCCCTATAGCTACTTAATGTTCAGGAAATGCTGCTGAGTGCCATTAGATAACAAAGGAAGAAGTAAATCATCAGAAGGGGAAGGTGATAGGATTATTTGCAGTTGATACAACTTTCTATTTGGAAAGTCGAAGAGAAATACCGAAAAAAACTAATATAAATTTAAAAAATGCGTTCTCAGGTATAAATATACAAAAGAGCAGTGGTTTTCTTATATGTTAACCACAGCCAGTCAGGATGAGCCTAATGATAAAAGTTCAGGACCTGAATGAAGAAAATCATCAGACCCTGATATAAAAGAAAATGAACAAATGGAACACTTCCCATGCTCTCGGATGATACGATTCAATGGTAGAATATGGCAATGCTGTACAAATTCGTCTATGAAATTAACACATACCTTAGAAATTATTTTTTCTTGAACTTGACAAAATTATTTTAAAGTGAATTTGGAAGAATAAGTACACTCCACTTGCCAAGAAAATTTTGCAATAGAACAACAATAAGTGAACACTAGTGATACCAGTTATTACAATGTATGATTAAAGCTGTAACAATTAAGACAGTGCAAGACCAGCACAGGAAAAGACAACTCAGTGGAACTGAGTCAAGTCTGAAAATAAACCGAAGACTCATCAGGGATGGGATGTTCCAAATTAGTGACAAAATGAATGTTTAACTCAATAAATGGTATAGACATCTGAAAAGATTAAATCTCGATCCCTACCTTATACCATTTCCTTCAAGAAATTCCAAATGAGCTATATACATAAATGTAAAATATAAAACCACAGAGGTGAGAGAAAGTATAGGTGACTATTTTTAGAATCCTGGAGTGGGGAGAGTTTGTCTAAACATGAAACCAAAGGCAAAATCCTATTGGAAGAGTAGTTGTGAAATACATAAAAATTTCTAACTTCTGCGTGGTAAAAATATACATGAGTGAAAAAATTTGAGTCAGAATGGTGAACTAATAAAGGAAATTGCGGCGTAAGACAAAAGGTTAAAATCCATAATACAAAAGGGACACTTACAAATCAAAACTAATAACCGAATTTAATAAAATGGCACAAGGATGCAAATAAGTAATTTGCAAAATAAATATTAATGGCCAATAAATAAATAAATGGAAATATATTTAATCTCACAAGTAATCAAAACAATTAAGACATCAATGAAATATTTATCAAGCAGGCAAAAATGTTCAAAAGTATGTGCATATGGGGCATCTGGGTGGCTCAGTTGGTTAAGCATCTGACTTTTGACCTCAAGGTCATGAGTTCAAGCCCTGTGTTGGGCTCCATGCTGGGCATGGTGCCTACTTATAAAAAAAAAAGAAAAAGTTTGTACATGGATCCATCATTAGTGGAGGCATGAGGAAACAGACAACTCCTGCAAAAGTGGGACTTATAATTGATCTAGAGCTATCTGGCAATACATTCGTCTAGGAATTACTTCTGATATTAATTAGAGAGGAAGACAAAAGTATACAGGGATACCTGCTTGGTTCATAAGAGCTAAAACTTGATAACAACTTAACAATAGAGAAACAGCTTGCTACATTGTAGTGTGTCCGTCCAGTGGGAAAATGTATATTTGTTACAAAGGTACTAGGCTGTTACAGAATGAAACGGAAAAGGTTAGTAAGACACCACTAGGTGAAAAGAGCAGAGTGTGATGGGCTATATACAAATGTATGAGCAGCATCTATGGAGGGAGAAAACCCTGGAACAGTATATACAGAATATGGACAGTAGATGTCTACAGGTGGGGGGATTAAGAGTAACACTTTCTGTTGTATTTTCTGATTTTTTAAAAACAGTTAAGTAGAAGTTTCTTTCATAAGACAAAGTCAGAAAAAAGTCTTACACAAAACAAAGGAAACAGATGAATTTGAGTTTAAAGTTTTCCATGAATGGACTGATCGCTGATCAAGAATATATTCTACACAGAGAATGGGGAGCGGGCTCAGGTATTTACTTTCTACTGGGAAATAACATTCCAGTGTCCAAGACCAAAGAAAGGAGCATCGTTCTGTTTCCTTCTCAAACTGTTATAACGTAAGAAACTTTCAGAGGACACTTCACCTGTTTCCTTACTCCTCTTCTCCCCCCGCCAACTTTTTCTGTACTTAAGAAAAAAATCGCCCCACAAGGACAGGTGGGAATCTCCCTTCAGAGTTACATGGACAGTAATGGCAAGGCTGCAACACTGTGGCGTGCGTTCATTGGGAAGCCAGGGAGTGAGTGTATGCAGGAGTGCAAACCCCAGGGTCCCATACAGTGTTCCCAGATGAGGCTGGCGGGATACATACCCGTCCCGACTGCCCTGACCATCCCATTGTCCACCATCACCTATCCTCGTTCCTACTGGAAAGCGACGCTATTACAGGTACAGAATGTGAGCCTTTGCTCTATTCTTTTTCATGTCCTTGACCCTCAAATGCAGCAGGACCATGCACTTGACAGAAGAGGTGGGCAACAGACAATTCCACACTTCCCTGCATACGTTGCTCCAATTAACTATGACCTCAAAATTCAAGAAATCAAAAGTCAGAAGAAAAACCGAAAGTCTCCCGTTTGCCAGAATTATTGCGACCTGCACATGCAGAGGCTCTGAAAAAATAAAAACACTTCATCGGCTCTGGAAGAATCGTCCTGCCCCATATCTACTGCCATCCCATTATACTGCCATTTGCTCTTGGCCCCTCTCTGAATCCCACTTGTGATCTGGTTTCTTTTTATATTCCACTGGTTGATATAACAGAGTCATTTTAGAGCTTGAATGTGTGATTTTACTTCCTGGCCCCTGTGTCTATCTGTGGAAAGCAGCCCGCTCCATTCTCTAGGTTCTGAGCTGGGAAGTGGTGGGTGTGTCTGTAACATCTATCATGGGACGCTTGACGTTGGTGTCTAGGAAGCAAGCCTGTCTGAATATTGTTTGTGTGTCCCCAACCTCAACTGATCTGGGAGTTCACTCGTGTGCTGGGACCTCAGAAGGAGAGACAGTGGACACCAGATTCTTGACTCTGGGTTCTCAACCTAGCGAGAGAAATGTCCTCATGTCTCAGTCATATGGCCCCACTGGAGCTGGCAGAGGTGGAGTGACCTTACCCCCACTCCCAAGCACACAGCTAGGTCTGGGCTCAGATTAGCTGACTCCCACGCCCACAGTCTTCCCGCCCATCCCAGACTATGTGGCTTCTGCCCAGTTGTTTGTGGGAAAGAGAAATAATAAATGAACCCACTAAACACTGAGCGGGATATAAATGTTTAATGGCAAAACCATCCTGAGAACATAGATTCTTTGGATCTTTGCATTTTGGATGACTTTGAGAACCATCAGATTCAAACCTGTCAAACCTGACAGATAAAGCCAACTCAGAGGGCAGAGGGCTTGTCCAAGGGTATGCCAGGATGAGAACCAGTTTTCAAACGCCTCCTTCAACTCAGAGCACAAGACAAGATTAGATGTGAAAGAAGAGCAAAGGCTCTAACTCACTGGAGAACGGGCCTCCTACCACGGGCTTCTCTCATTCTCTTAGTCCTGGGTTCTTCTTCCCAGACGGGCTGACTTCGGGAGGGCATGCACAGTTTCAAGTCTCTTGACTGGACCAGTGCTTCCTACCGACACCTGAACTATAAAGAGGCTGGAGGGGCTGAGTTTACAGAACAGATGTTGATGGTCCCTAAGAAAGGTCCTGTATTCTCTACTGTCTTGTTAGTAATAGGTGTGAGCAGTCCCAGGGAGTGGCCACTGTCACCTGGCCTGGAGACTGCACCAGCCGCTCTGGGGAAGTCCCCTCCATCCCGTGGCAGGGCACCCGACGGCTGGAGTTGGGCAGCCACGCCGAGAGGAGGGTCTCGGTGCATGCCTCCTAGCCTACACCCCAAATGTAGGGTGGGGAAAGGGACTGGGTGTTCCTGAGCCCAGGCCCACACAGCTGGGAGAATGTCCCTGGCATCCCGAGTCACAGAGCACAAGGATCTGCCACTCTCCAGAGGCCCTTTCGAGCAGAGGAGGTCAACACATGAGGACTGAGACCTAAGCCGGCGCATGACACCCCAGAGAGGACCATCAAGGTCAAAGCATAGTGTGCAAGATACACAGCCCTCCCATGATGTCAGAAAGAAAAGAGGGGGACTTCTTGCTTCCCAAATACTAGCTCACTCCCAGGAGAAAGAAAGGCAAAGGGAGAGGGAGAGAGAATGCTGATTTTTGCAAACATTTACCTAAAAAAGAATGCAGTTCAATAGAAGTGACAGAGAGACCCTGAATAGGAGTCAAGATGACATTTCTGCATCAACAGCCCAAAGCGGTAGGGGCTGGGGACGGGGAGGGGGGTGTGGAGAATAAGGGGCAGTGCTCAAGAGCCCAGCTCTGGTTATGGAGTGACATCTTTGCACACCTCGGGCTTGTGACTGGGACATTCGTGCCCGATGCACACAGTTGCTTTACAAGCGCCAATGAGACATCTGGCCTCCTTCGCAAATACAAGGATTCCCTTTCCATTTGCGCACTTAGGTCTAATGATATGTAGCATCCGCAGCTCCCAATCTCAAGCAACCGCGATCCAGGACTAACGCCTTCGGCTCGGATCAAGCAATGGGCAAAAGACAAAAGCCCAGGAGACAAGACTGCTGTCTGGTTGGAAAAATGCCTGCTCTACCTGCCAGCCAGGCAGGGGGGCCCTCGCGGTGGCTCAGAAGGACTGGTGATGCTTTTCCAGCACATGCGGCCGGCCTTTTCCCTCTGGGCTCAACCTCTGTACGCCGCTGGCCCCACAATAAGGCTGTGATGACCACATGCCACATGGGCCACCGTCAAATCGTTTTTCAAGCTTTAATGGGCTGAGCTACGGATTCCTATGGCCTGGCGTTTGTCACCAAGGACCACAAAGCTTGGCAGGGCTGAGCTGTCCGACCTTCCACAAGCAGCCCCCCACCAGCCCTCCTGGGGCTCGCATTCCCTGGGCAGAGCTTCGCCATGTGAAAGCCAGCAGGACATCGAGACGACTCAGGCTGGAGGGCCAGAGCCCCTGTTTCTTTACACCGGGAACCCCCGCTTCCGACGGATAATGCTCCCTAGACAAACCTTTCGTGGCTGGCCACGGGGATGATTTGTAACATGACTGAGGAAAAGCTGGCTGTTCGGCTGTCATTCTGCTTATTTTCATTAAAACGGCAGAGGTACAAAACTACCGTAGAGTTACGGCCGCACAGGAATTTAAGTCATGTTTATGTGTTTTTTTGTGAGTTATTTTTAAGAGCTAATCTTTGCCTCACTATTTAGTAGGGTGGTGGTGTTGGGCACGACGCATAATGAACTGACTCGTGAACCCCAACGGGAATTGTCGTACAAACAGCCCATCTTTGTGAATTTGAGGCCTTTATCTGTTCACACCCAGGGTGACAAACATTCCTGTAGACACAATTCATTTCTCTGGGCATTAAAATGGATAGACAACCGGAATTAAGAAAACGTGAATGGGGCTGCTTATCACACTGCTGCTGTTAACCTTATTCCATGAGAGGTTTTGGGTACTGGCTTCTAGAACGTCCACGGAAGCGGCATGAAGCATGAGCCTGAACACAAGAAATGCGTGTTGAAATAATCTATTTTCTGCTAAGACCATTTAGTATATGCAGTGGTGGCCTATCTTTAAGGATGAACTCCAGCGATAGCTCTGAGTCCTTTCTCTTCAAAGGAAGTGGGGGGAATGCTGTCATACGGATCTGTCTCTCATTTTGTCAAACCGCTGCTTTTTGGAAAATCCTGTCTATAGTTCTACGTGGGCAGATGGAGGGGGTATCTGCTGGCTTTGCCTGCCTGGCATTCATTGCTTCTTTGGGGTAACAAATAGCATGCCTTGAATTTCCTTGTGGAAACTACCCTTTTCCCACTCTGAGTCTATGTAATTCTCGGGCAGGAGAGGTGACCCCACACCCCAAGTCCAGAAGTTCGATGTGACCTAGCCATGCCACTGTGACTGAATTCAGGGACAGGCGCAAAATTCTAGCTCAGTTATGAAGACTGAAGCCCAAGACTTTTGCTGGGATCATTAGGAAAGGAGAACTTTCTCTCCTTGCTGAATGGACAGGCTGGGAGAGTGCTACCGCCGGCGGCTACCTTAGCACCCTCCAGAGACAGCCTGCCTACGAATGAAGCCAAAGCACAGGACCGCAGAGCTGAGCCAGGGAGAGAGCCAGACACTGAGTCCCCGAATCCAGAGATACCAGAAACCAGAGCTACCCTGGATGTGTGGGCAATTTGAACCAATAAAGTTCTATTTTTTTTAAGGAGCTGGTCCAAGTCTAGACTCAGTCTCTTGCAACCAAGAGCCCTGACTAATACAGCTGTGGACCCAGGACGGGTGTCTTTTCAATGGGAAGGAAGCAGGTTCTGAATAGCTCTTGGAAAATATAGGATAGGTTTGGTCAGAGTCCAAGATCTCTGTAGATATTCTTAACCAAAGTTCATAAAAACCAGCCACGCGCCAGAGTTAGAACACAAGAGTAGACAGCTAAGGACCTTGGGGCCAAGTCCAGGAGAGGCGTGCAAGACAGGGTCTCTTTCCACTGGTGAACCCCACAGGGTCCAGGCCAACAACGATCCATGCGTAATTCCAGGTAGTTAGAAACACACTAGGAAAATTCCAGAGTAACAACCTTGGACTAAGATAACTGACACCAAGTCCAATTCCTCCTATAAAACAAGAGTACTTTCCTATCTCATAGGACTTCTGTGAGTTTCAGTGTCACAGTGTATGTAAACCATTTGGCTTAGAAGCTGGCATGTAATAAATGCTGAATGTTATTGCTGTTTCTATTATTACTATTAACATTAATAATTTTCCATTATTACTATTATTCACAATGTTCACAGTGCCTGCTTTCAACGTCTAAAACAGCTCTATGACTGTAACAGTCACTCAATAAATAAATATTCTTTCAACGAATGAGCTGTTGCTGGACATTTTGGAATTGCAAACAAAAATTCTAAGGAACCTCGAGGCCTTCTGGGAAATACCTGTAAATTATTTTTAATTATAATTCTTGGTGTATGGGGACACTGTCCGATATGCTTTAAACACCTCATCCGAATTAGTCTCGGAAAAATGTCAGTTGAATCACTGAACTCCATTTTACAGATGGGAACACTGAGGCTCAGAGAGTTTGCACCATATGAGAGTGGCAGAGGCAGGACTCGAGCACAGGTCTGAGGGCCCCAAAGCCCATGCTCTGACTGGTCTCTCTACCGAAGCAAAGGCCTGTCCTGGAGATGCCTGCATTCGAGGTCTTTAGAGTGGGCTGGCCTCCCCACCACACACTCTTCTCACTGCCTCTACCTCATCAAAGCTGGGCCCCTGGGAGGGAGAGATGGGGAAACCTCCTTTTCCCTCCCTTTGAACCAAGACGATCTATAAAATTCATTGCGGTTCTGAAGTGTCTGCAAAGCTTTTGTCCGTTGCCTGCCCCACCGGTTCCCACTTTGGTTCCAGTCGACTCTGGGAGGCACTCACTGCCAAAACGACGGAGACTTGCCTTGGAAAAATGTTCACACTTTGTTTGATACAAAATACTGCTGCTTGCATTTCAAATCCTTGTCATTAATTTTGCATGGCTTAAGCTCCCCTCTCTTTATTTTCATCTATGTAAATAATGCCCTCGCTTTTTAAAAAGGCTCAATCAGGGATGCATTCCATTCTCCTGTTCAAATTTGTGATCATTCTCAGTTTTATTTAAAAAAAAAGAAAAGAAATCGAACACCCAGGGGCCCCGGCCTTAGCCAGAGAGCTAGCTGGTTCTTGTAGCTCTAGAACCCTTGGATCGCAGCTCAGGATTCCAGAGGCTAACATAGCTCACGATGCACCCAGATTCCAAAGGAAGCCTGTGGGTGCACCTTGGTAAACATGCGCTTGGAGCGCCAATGGAAATGAATGCCTTGGAGGAACCTAGGCATAAAAAATGGAGACCCCTCACTCCCTTAGTGGGAAAGGCATTCTCTATGCATAATAATGTGAGTCCTATTATTTCCTGAGGGGACTGCTTGTGGCCAGGGTAAGACAAATGTTTACTACTGGCCTTAATGCACCAAAAAGGTATTAAAGTTTCAGGAGGGCTCCAGGAAGGGTGGAGTAGGAAATCTCACTGACACTTGGCCTCGGGCTGGTTCACAGTGTGCAGCTCCCATAGTAAAAGGGCAGAGGTCCCAGGGCTGACACTACCTCTGTCCTTTCGTTTGGTTAATTTGGTTAATGTGAAGCCGCTCTTTAAACCGGGATTTAAAAAATGTTAACCGAGGGTTGGAATTTTCGGGAGACCGTGGCGGGGCGGGGGAGAATGCAGATCAAAAAATTGCAAAGAATTCATCATGAGGGAAGGTCTCTAGGTCGGCCTTGCCCAGGCCTTTAGCAGGTCTTTGACAGCCGTTCAGAGTCCGGGGCGCCCTCTTGTGTTGCTGAGGAAACCCGGGCCCCCGGAGGCCGGGCCCTGGGCCCAAAGTCACATGGCTCTCAGGGCAGCAGACCAGCCTCCGAACCCTCCAAGAGACCGCGTGTCCATGGAACAATCCCGGTACCTGAGAGGGTGGCCAGACCCTCCTCTACAGGCAAAATGATGGATGTGATGACCCCTCAAGGTCACTTTCAAGCTCCAAATTTTCTTTTGATACTGACAGCTGCTGCACCAAAGGACTTTGACCTAGGCCTAGGCCTATGACTAGCTTCCCAGCAAAAAGTGGGGCGGAGCAAGAGGCAGGATTGCTCAGAGACCACTGCAAAGGATCCCATTTCTTTCCTTTTAACCATCTGTGGGGTTTTTTTTTTTCCTTTCCCGTCGCCCCTCCTTTTTGCATGTGTTGCATAGAAACAGAAAGTGCCTTTGTACCAATTACGAGGTACTAATTTACGTTCTTCAGTGGGCGTGGGGCTTGCTGGAGAAACATTAGGAGAAGGTGGGAGGGCTGGATGTGGGGGAGGCCTGGAGGGCTGCAAGCTTTTTCTCTAAGCCTGAGAACAGCCAAGGGGAGGGAGAGAACAACCCGAAAAATCTGGAAGTCAAGACTAACGAAAATGATGAAGCTGGTTTTATCTTGTTTGTTTAAATCAAGAATGCCAGTGACCGGTGTGCCTGGGTGGCTCAGTGGATTAAAGCCGCTGCCTTCAGCTCAGGTCATGATCTCAGGGTCCTGGGATCGAGCCTCACATCGGGCTCTCTGCTCAGCGGGGAGCCTGCCTCCCCCTCTCTCTCTGCCTGCCTCTCTGCCTACTTGTGATCTCTGTCACATAAATGAATACAAAAATCTTTAAAAAAAAAAAAAAAAAAAAAAAAAGAATGCCAGTGACCATAAGGCATTCAGAAATCACCCTGATGGCCTAGAAGGCCATCTCTATCCAGCACACGCCACGTGCTCTCAGGGGCTCCTGGAAGAGTGAATACTGAAACTCATCTGCCCACTTTTCTTCCCAATGAACTTTTCAAAGGAAGACCATTGTCAGCCGCTTTCCCAATATGTCATATGATAGCTCTTCCTGGGAAGTTCGAGTTGGGAATTTCCCACAGACATTGCAGAATGACTAGCTCTTGGGATAAACGTCAACAATTGAGACAAGAATGTAAATCTGACCCTTATGTTCAGAATCCACGAATTCATTTCCCTCAGGTTACATCTTTGCGTCTGAAGGTTCTGGGGTGTTGCCATCAAAACAGCTCTGTGTTTGTCCCGAGACCTCCTCCCCGACCCCAGGCCCCACTTGTCCCTTCCCGTCCCCTCACCACTCATCAAAGATCCGAGGGGAAAAGAGGGGAAAAATGTTTTCATCCTATGATTCTACTCCGTGTGTATTTTCTGTCGTGAGATAATAACCTTGTCAGCAGCAAAAGCTTTTCTAAGTCAACTCCGCTTTGTTTCTGCAAGGACAGGGGAAGTGAGGAAGAGGAACGGTGGGTCCTACCTTGGGGACTGGCAACAAAGCGAAGTTGCGTCCCCCCAAAGGCCTCAATCCCCAGCGGGCTGGGGCTCCGGCGGCCACCTGGGCCATGATTCCTGGGAATAGAGGGGGTTTTAGCCTCTTGTCTGAAACCCAGAAGCAATCCCTTCAGGAGTCCATCCTCGAGATCCTTAGAAACCTCACATCTTCTAGAGCTACGGCCCGTGTGCTGCTATTTGCTTTCTTCTCGCATGTAGATTGTCATTTTTTTTTTTCCTGACAAGACGCATGAGGTTGTGTCTAGACAGTCTCACTGGGGAGTGGGGTGGATATGACCCCAAGGGGGCAAAAATCAGATCTTTGGCAGGTGAGGAAAGTCTTAGCTATCACAGTGGTTTGTGGCCTTTTAAAGGAGTTCAGGACACAAACAGCCCTGCAGTATTCCCGTGGCACTGAAATGTCATGGGAGGGGAGGACGATTACAGGGAAAAAATGTCTAAAGTCTCCTTAGGGGAAAGAAAATGGGGGTGGGGGGGTAGAAAAACAATTACCTGTGCAAGCAAGCCCCACTCAGGCTAAGCTATAAATCTATTTTGGATGAAGCGTGTCAGGTTATGAAATACGACAATCCACATCACTTGGGGAGCCCTATGGAGAGAAGAACAGGGCAGAGAATGTCTCCTCAGGGACCACACGCAGGGCCTCCCTTCTGCCTCGGAAGAGCAGAGAACGTGGCAGAGACTGGACACGGGCAAATGAAGAGCCTGCCCCGAGGACACTTGTGCCCTGAGGCTCCCAAGTCTGGGGTCTGCAGCCAAAGAGAGACCTTGCCCTGTCCCTGAGCCCCTGCCTCCCGGGTGATGGAATGGGTCCTTCTTCACACCTCTGATGGGACAAAGCTGTCCTAAACCAAAGGGTTCACTTTAAAGCTTTTTCTGATAATTAAAGGAGACGAGTACAAGAGGCTCAAGCCAGGCCTGGCACCTGGATTAGCAAAATTTTAAGAGAACTTTGTGGCTCAACGGACATTCCTAAAGAGCCCAGAAAACCCGTTTCCAGGGTTGGAGGAGACCTTCCACGGCGAGGGTCCTCCAGATCCCTTCTGTCCGGTTTTCTCAGGTATCCCAGGGACATACGCAAACAGGAGAGGGAGAAACAGAAGCAATCGCTCTTTTGGGGGTTTTGCAACTCTGTCTCCTCGATTTTACACAAACGTCCTTCTGCTCTATTAAAAAAAAAATGTTGTTTTTAAAACATTTTCTGTAGAACTGGAACGATATACCCAGTGTCCTCAAGCTCAACGTGTGTCGCCACTTGGGGAGAGCGGACTCGAGTCCTTCAGAAAAGAAAGTAAAATGGCACTCGGCCTGGGAGCAAAGCCTAAGGTCTCTGTCACCGGGATGTCAGCCTTGTCTACACCAGCTGGTTCGGAAGATTTCGATCTGGAATTTGGATGTCCTCGTTTCCTTCCCCCAGACTTACCACCCACCCCCATATATATAACTATGCAAGGTGACCACAAAGTCAGGAAACAGGATAAACTTTTTTCTTTTTTTTTAGTGTTCATGATGGGTGGAGGAGACGGGGATGTGGCAGAGGCCTGGGGTGTGAGTGCGTATTTGTGGAGCCGATTTGGGGTATATGCTCTGAGGTGGGGGAGGAGTGTATGGGTGTGGATGTGGGGGCTGTGAGGGGACTTCTGTGTGTGTGTGTGTGTGTGTGTGTAGGTGATGGCAGTGACGTGGGTGTGGGTCTGCAGGGGGGCCGTGGACAGGATAAACTTCAAATTACTTGCATTAAAAAAAAAAAATATATATATATATATATGCTCCATGTGTTATCAGGCAAAGCACTCTAATGGGTCTAATTGTTAAGCTGTAACCTTACCAAAAATACCCTCGAAAGTGTCCCAAAAGTCTGGAAATGAGAAGGAATGTATTTGTGGCATTTTTCAAATTAAACCATGGATCTGCTGCTTAAAGGTTAGAAGTGCATTCCTGGAAAAGAGTATCTGACCCAGGGGCTGAAGGAAAGCAAACTGAGCACAGTATTATAAAATGTAAACTGACGTACTACTTACAAAAAAGTTCATCCTGGTTCCTGATCTGGAGGAATCCCTCTCTATTACACACAAACTCTAAGATCCAGGGTTTCTTGAGGTTTTCTGTTTGTGGCACCCTATGCTAGGTGCTTTGTCTACGTTATTTAATCTTTGCACAAGAGCCTATGAGGAGACCAGTGGTAACAGCCTATCCAGTGGATTAAGAAACTGAGGTTCAAAGAGGGGTAGTAAACTTACATGCCAGCAGGGATGATGCAAATGACTAAAATAAAGGACACTGCCCTGCAAAAAATGATCAGTTCAAGCCAATTGTTGCTGGATAGGGATTCAGGCCCTGTACTGCCCAACTGATTGATTTTTACAGAAAAGCCAAAACTCTGGATTTGGGCCGAATCTTCTGATTTTCAGATGCTGGTGACTAATTCCATTTTTCTATTAACTCTGTGTTGGCCAAGCCAAACGGATTTGCGAAGCAAACCCAGCAGCAGGCCTCTAGTTTGCCAGCTTGGAATTGAAGGAACTCGCTGAAGTTTCCCCCATCTGGGAAACAAGACGACAGAGGAGAACCGAACTCAAAATCGTCCTTCTCTCTTAGGACAGGACAGCAGTGGCTGCACTGGCTTAAAGGCAATTTTGTTTAAATGACTCAACTTCTCAGGCCACTGGGTCCATGGAAGTGGGAGCTGTAGGAGGTAGGAGGCTCTAGGAGGCGATCACGCAGCAGGAAGGACTCTCATTGGGCCACACTGAGCAGGGGGGTGTGGCTGGAATTTTAGCTGTTAAAATCTTCACCAAATGCAGATGTTCCAAGGGCTAGCTCAGGTCCACCTTCTGGATTTAATACCAGCAAGAAGCAAAACAATAACAACAACAACATTACCTCATTTCCCCCCACCCCAACGCAATCTAACTTGAAGCTGAAACTGCAACTTCCAAACGCACGACCTGTAAGTCTCTTATTTAAAGAGGATCCTTGACACACACCTTCTTCAGTAGGAGGGTGCTTCCCACCATATTTACAGACGCTGAGGTTTTTGTTCAACCTTGTCCTGGTGTTCCAGAGTCCCCAAACCTAAACAAGACACCTGCTCTCATCCTATCCCTAGTTTCAAGAGACCGACTGCAGCATTTAGAATGGGATTAACATTTCACTCGGTCTTCCACTCCTGACTGTGTAAAAGGTTCTCCTGGAACAGCTGAGCTGCCTTGCCTTATGGAGAATTAGAGATCAGCACGAATGCACGCACACATAAGCAGCCATTTCTGTAAATGCCCGAGAAAAAAATCACTCAGCTGAATGGTTCAGAACTCCAGGAATCTTTTTTTCTAAGACAGAAAGGCTCAGGTAGCTGCCACAGAGACCCTGCAAGGCCTCCCCAGCCCAGCCTCCCGACCGGGCAGCTCCCTGAAGGAGAGCGTGCCTTTGCTCAAGGTGGCAGTGGGTGTCAGTGTGAGCCACGGAACTCCGGGAACATGGCTGGCAAGGCCAGGCCCGCCCAACAGCTGCTGGTGAGTAACACCCTCCAGTTAATATACCCCTGCCTCACCCCAGGGGAGTCACGCTAAAGGTCACATCCCCCAATCCGGGCGTACATCTGCCTTCCGACAGCCTTACACATACAAACTTCCAAGTCTGCTGTTTGAGGGCAGCTTTGGGTGACAACCCCAAACAACCTCTTGGGGCATTAACCACGCAGGAAACTCTGTTGCACGCCCGTGCCAGCAGCCACCTCGACAAGAAGCACCGTCCAAAGGAAATAAAATCCGAAATGCAGTTACGTGGCCTTGCTTTTCAAAAGCAAAACCAAACCAAACCAACCCAACCCATGATCATTTTAAAACCACAGGCCCAGGGCCTCGTCTTAAAAGTACCAACAATGACAGCCCCAGATGACAATACTTGGCTAAGTAACTCCAACAGCCTCTTCGAGATCGCGTCAGAGGGTCGAAGGAACAGAGGATCCAAGAAAAGATCAAGTCCTGTGCTTCCTTATCAGAATAGCATCAGCAGAAGAACGTTACTAAAGATGGTGAGATAGCACGGCCCAACCCTTTCCAACTTTTTCTGAGTTATGTTAAACAGAATCAGCAAAATTGGCTGACCAAGGTCTCTGTACGCCTCCAAAGCCCGTTTTATACTGCATATGTCTTCCTGGCCACATTCCTTCAGCCAGGCCCCTGCCTTTTCAGTCTCTCTGGGGAGAGAGCCTTCCAGGAGGTCTCCAGGCCCACGTTCCCTACCGAGCCTTGACCTCAGGCAAGGACCACACCTGCCCCCTAACTATTCAGGGTAGAGAGGGTGCCACGAATCGTGGGGTGGGGTGGGGTGGGGTGGGAATCAGCTACGGATTCTCATTAAAAAGGCTATCATTAAAAAGGCTAACTAGTCCTGAAGTTAACCCACCAGCCATCACTTGATCAAACTCCTCTGCCGCCTGAAGCTGTGTTATTTTAAACCTCCCTGGGGACTCTTGGCCAAATTTAAAACCACCTCGGCAAGCCCTGAAAAGTGGCAAGCATACAGCTAAATGAGGCCTTAGTCATCCCTAAAAGGTTCCACGTAAAGCGTGCCGCTTCTCCCCAGGTTCTGGGCATTTCGCTGCAATCCCTCAAGAGAATCAAATAAAAGATACGCCATTTGACCTCCCCAGTGCCAGCGCCTGCCCAGGTGGGGTGGCCCCACGGTCGGCCGCGGGGTGCGGGAGTCCTGGGGGCGGGGCGGGCCGGGAGGGGCGGCACCACTCCCCTCCAAGCCACGCACAGGGGCTGGCACTCCGCACTCTCTCTGCCCGCCAGGTTAAGGCTCTCCATGGCTTCTAGAGACTGGAGACGATTACGGAGAGAGGGAGCTTTTCCGTCTCTACGCGGCTCCAACCTTTAAAGAGTTAAACAGCATCTTATCCAAAATGTGGGCACCCTTGAGGCCAAGCGTGGTGTCCTTAACGCCCGGAAGGACTGCCCGGCCAAAGGTTAACTAACCCCAGAGCTCGGTGGGAGAGGGAGACGCCGCTAACCTGTATGCACTCTGTAATGGGCTTTGAGATGGGAGGATTTTCCATAGACTTTCCCACAGCCACTGTAGGGGCACTTGTGCCTCTTTTCGGAGGCGTGTTTCCCCTTCGCAGCCACTCCAGGGTGGAGGAGGGAGAGCGGGCTGGGCGCGCTGCCAGGATCCTGTCTCTCCTCCGGGCTGTGAGAAGGACTCGACCCAGATTCGGTGGTCACGTCGCTGTCGGATCCCATATCCTCATCCGGACTCTCCAGACTGTCGCTGCACACCGAGGGGGTCTGGATGGGTCGGTACTTGTTCAGGTCCAACAAGCTCTTGGCGATGGTGACCAGCGTGCAGTAATCCTTCCAGGTGTCCCCCGGGTCGCCGTGCTCCTTGGTCACCTCGCGCTCAGGTAGTCGCAGTCGCTCGGCGTCCGGAGCGCCCCCATGCTCCGGCACCGCAGCGCGGTTCGAAATAGAAACCAGACACTGGGCAGCCACGAAGTCCATGTAGGCGGCCGCGGACATGGTGCGGGCGACAGCAGCCCCGGCGGCGCGGCCGAACTTGGCGGTGGCTGCGGAGGTTCGGCTTGCCCTGCCCTGGCCTCGGACGACGAGCGCGGCGCGGCGCGGCGGCCAAGGGGGCGGGGGCGCGGGGCGCTTCCGACTCGCAGGAGCGCGAGGCGACCTCAGCCCCTCATCTTTACGTAACCGGCAGCGCCTCCGCACGCAGCATCCACGGCCCCGGGCTCCGCCGCGCTGCTGCTGCCGCCGCCGCCGCTCGCCGCCGCCCGCGCCCCGCGCCCGGCGTGATCCCCTCGACGGGCGCACCGGCCGCTCCGAGCCGGCTCCCTTGGAAAGATGCCACACGTGGCGGCCGCAAGTTTATTCGCTGGAAAACGCCCCCGAGGCGCTGGGAGAGGAAACTGCAAGCGCGGTCCACGCCCTCCGCCGCCTCTCCGTCCAGCCAAAGCCCCAGGACATTCACCCGACCACCCCGACGCGGGTGGCGAGGGGCGGACGGAGCGCCGCGTCTAAGAGACACTTTTCCCCCCGTCGGCGGACGCCTTCTGAGCCCCTGCTCTGGCCGGTCCGCACCGTTCCGGCATTCTCTCGCTCAGTAACAATTTCGCAGAATCCCATCACGTCACAATCCAAACCCCCTCCAATTGGCCAGTGGGGAGGGTGATTCAACTCTGTTTACTTTCTCCCCCTGCCAGTCAGAACGGCCTTTCGGTGGAGAGGTGCGTCTAGAACCGAGGCGTGCGGCCAATCCGACTGTTCCGTTTCGCTGCCTCGTGCTACCCCGACAGCCTCGAACGCTGACATTTAAAAGGGTAACAGCCGGGAGGCTGGAAGGGAGCCGCTGCCCTTCCTCCGGAGCGCCTCTCGGTCCGGGAGCTGCGCCGGGGCCTCCGGGCCCGCGGTCCCGCCTGCGGAGCCGGGGGACACGCCTTCCCCAGGCACTTGCGCTCGCTCTCGTGACAAAAGAAAACTTCAGGTGCGGTTTTCCAGCTTGCAAACAGTTAAGTGACTTCCTGCAAACGCTAGAGTCCCAGCAACCAGCCTTCCAATCAAAAGTAAGTTGGTTGATGTCACTGACATGGGCCCAGCCAATCAGGAGGGCGTTCCGAAAGCAGGCGCTCCACACTTGTAAACGCCGAGAGCTGTAGTGAAACTGGACACATCCCCGTGTTTTGGGTGGCTGGTAGTAAAAGTGAGATATGTATACGAGGGCAGGGTTGATGAGCAAATGCAATGCCGAGTCAAAACTTTAAAAAAAAAAAAAAAACAACTAAATATGTCAGGCCGAGTTGCCCAAGAATAAATACAAATGAGAAAGCATCATTTCATTTTTTTTTTTTCAGTTCGGGGATGCAACATACTTGGGGGCAGATTTTTAATAATCATTCGATCTAGTGCATAAATTGACTATGAGTAATTCATCTTAAAACCAAAGTCTTAAACCAAAGTCTTTTTTACTGGCTCACTATTCCTACCTGGAAACACCCCATCTTTGCTTCTGTGATGCCTTTTCATTCCTCTCCTTCCCAATGCAATCTACTCTAGGTAAGTTATTTCAGTTTTGTTTTGAAGCTACTGGAACCCATCTTCAATTAAATGGACGCAAAAATTTGTATGACTTTTTCAAAGACACCATTCTCCTTCGATCAACCCCTGGGTGAATTTCAGGGGTTCTCTTCCCCTTAGAAGCAGTGATATGCAGGGACATGACTTGTCTATCTATCAGGTAGATAGTGACAGAGCTCAACTGAAATCATAAATCTAATGATTCCAAGCCCTTTGGGCTATACAACAACCGAGCTCTTCGATTTTGTGAAATATTAACTGTGCTAAACAGATTCCTAAGAACTGGAACAAGCCAGAGATCCTTAGCTATTGAATACTGTGGCATTACTTGATCAATGATTAGCATGGGTCTTGGAGTCCGATGAACTCAGTTTGCCTCTCCCTCTGAATGAACGATGAGTTGTTTTCCATCATGATAGCTGAGAAAAGAATCTAAAGTTAATGCCTATCGCAGGAGGCAAACTGTTAGCACGATTGCTTAAAAATACGTCGATTTTCCTAATTGGGTGTGAGAGGTACCTGCCTCTCACTGATACAGATCCACTGAGGTTCAACCATGGGCTCCACTGGCTGTTAGCCTTGGGTTAAGGTTTGGGAAAGTTATACTACTTTCCTGGTCTCGAAAGGAAGAGTTCCAAATGAACCCTCCCAGTTTGAAGGCCAGTATAGTTTTTTTTCTTTTTTTGACTTCGCTTTTGCCGTGGTCCAGAAGATATAGCAGTAGGTTGATTATATGGAAAAGTGAAGTGTAGAAAGGAAATGGCAGCCGAAAGGAAGTGGCAGTCACCCTCACTATCATGGTAAAGTAGGTACGTCGTGGTATGTGATGGTAAAAGTGGCAAAAAAAAAAAAAAAAAAAAGTAGAAGTGAAGCCATCTTAGAGTTCTTATATTCCAATCCCCTTAATTTTAGAAAAGAATTCACTGAAGCCCAGGGGAGTTTGCCTACTTCATAATTTTTCTGGGACAAACTCTGTCCCCAAGGATACATGATCATCTAGAAGTCGCACCTTGGCTTGCTTCTTTAAAGTCCAGCACAAATCCCAATGGGATGGCTCCAGGGTCTCTATGATCACTGCCTGCACAGTCTCTTGAACTTGCATGGCAACAGGCATTGCACTGAGCACCCCCAGATTGCCCTAGAGTTAATTAACATTGGGGTTATTCCAGAAAAGAAGGAAAGTCTGTATCTTTCCTTGGACATTGTAATTCAGGAACTTGAATGAATCCATCATCATAGTTTTTTTTTGCAAAATATAACTCCCCCCCCCTTACTTCTTGCCCTCTTTTCTTTTATTAATTACCTTTAATTTAATTTTGTTTGGACTGGACATAAACCCTGAATTCTTCCAACTCATTCATTTCACAGTTATAGAAGAAAAGTAATAAAAGAAAACCGAGATTTCATGCACACGAGTTTCTCTCACATATTTATAAATGTATCTGCGGCTCGACTTGATTTAGAATAGCTTTTTAAACCCAGAAATTCTAGAATTATAGAATGCTTTCCCCTTTATCTCTTTTTCCACTCATTCCTTCTCCAGATACTTAAGTTTCAGTCACGGAGCTAGGCATGGGCGAGTACAGAAATGAAAAGACAGTCTATCCTTGATGAGACTTATATGTTAAAAACAAATTATATATACCACAAACTAACATATATCACAAGTAATAATTCCTACATCAGGATTGTGTGTGTGTGTGTGTGTGTGTGTGTGTGTGTGTAATTTAACAAGCTTCCCTTGCTCTGTTAGGATGTGTGTTATAATAGTTTTATGATTAAACTCAGCTTACACTGTTTTGCCAGCATGTAGTTGTCCCAATTAAATTCTGGCAAAGTAAATTATCCCAAATTAATATGAATCATTCCTAATTACAATGAATAATTTACCAGTAAAGTCTACATTATGCCACATAAATATGAGACGTCTGGTTTCCCCCAATTTAGTCTTTGTAAATACACATTTCAAATCCACACAGACCAACTGGGAGGAGCATGGGAATTCAAAGACTCTAACTGTGCTCCTCGTTTATAAGTATGTGTTTTCCTCTCTAAATTCTGTCTAAGGCTTGGCTTTATTATCCCAGTTCTCAAGAACAAGCATTTATGGGCCTGTAGCTAGAAGTCTTATTTTCTGTGCATCCTAAGATAATTATCAGTATCACCTCTAGAAGAGGTAGTGCCTACCTTGAGCTGATTCTTTGAGCAGGTGTTTGGGCCAGCTTAGGGTAGAGAAGGGGCCTCCTGGGCCGGAGATGAGCAGCATGACCCTAGGCAACCTCTTAGAGTTATTTCCTTATCTGTGAATTAAGGGCATTAGATGAATACATCTCCATAGTCTCTTACAAATTCCAAATATTCTACGGATCCCGCCCCCCCCCCAAAATCATAGGGAAAAGTACTGACCAAGACTTGGGTTCTTTAGACACCATCTCATGTGTTATGCATGTACAGACAGGTCTTTATGGCAATGAAGGTCAGAATGTCTTAAATCAGTATTTAAAGGGATAGTAGGCACAATACAAACTTGTCCCGAATCCCTTAAATCTTTTCTTCCTTAATTTCATGGTCTTGCTTTTTCTCTCTTCAAGCTAGCTTGTGCAAATTTTCCACCCTAGCCTAGCCCAAGCAGAGGTATTTCCAGGACGAATGCAGCCCATTCCCAGTCCCCTTCCCTGGAGATTTTAATCCTAATTGGGCAGAGTTTCCCCAACTCTCTGGTGGAGCTTATCACCTGGGGCTTAATCTAAAATACATATTGCCCAGTCTCATCTTTGCCCAAGACCCAGGGAGGTTTAGGTTAGAACAGGACCATGTACGTAGTGGGTTCTGCCAACTCTGGCTTTTCTCACTCTTTCCTGCTGGGAGGCGTGGACGGTGCTGGGCAGAGCTGCCAGCCTCCCGGCGGGAAGGAAGGAGAACAGATGGCCCGCTGGGGGTAGGGGATCACATGTCGGACCTCACTCTGGGCTAGATCCAGACTTCTTTCAGGACCCAGGCCCTTTGGCTTCAGCCGTTCCACCTAGGCACACAGCATTTACCTGGGGCAAACCAGCGTTCATTTTAGTGAAAGCTGGGAATTAGGAGGTGGTGGTGAGTTGGGGGAGGGGAAGGCGGGCCGAAGGGATCCGGGCTCCCAGCAAAGGCAGCAGTTCTGGATTTGAAATACAATCAGGTAAAGACCTATCTGCCAAAACGCCCGCGACCATAACATCAGTTAACACGCAGGGTCTGGAGAGGGAGGGGGGCTCCGGCCCGCTCGCAAACTTGCACAACGCCCTACTTTGCTCTCGCTCCACTTAGCAGCCTTCCGCAAACTCCAGGCCTTTCCTTTGCCGAGCAGAAAGGCCACACGTTCATGCATATGCAGGAGGATAAGTTTAGCTAGCAGCCCCCCGCGCGCGGAGAGGCCCTGCGCGGCGCACCGTGCATCACCCGCGCTCGGGGGCGGGCGCTCGGCTCCGGCAGCAGACTGGCGGGCGGCGCAGCCACTTGCGGGCTGAGCGCCCCGGCCTGGCATCGCCCTTTTAAAAAGTCTTCCGCAGGCGGCCGCCGCAGCAGCAGCCGGGGGAGCCGAGTTCATCCGAGGACAGCCCCAGTTCTCAGAAATCCCTTCCCTACTGGAACATCAAGCTCCCTTTACTGCAGTTGAACAAACTGCCCTAGATTGGGGGATGAGGAACCCGCCCCAAACTCGTGCAAGGAGCTCCGGGCGCCCGCGCCCACGTGAGCTAACCTTGAAATTAGTCCCCGCAACCCCGGCGGGAGGTGGGGCAGGCTGGCGGGGGTGAGAGTGGGCGGGGGCCGGCTGTTGGCTCTTCTAGGCCCAAGCCCTTGGGTCTGGGCCGTCCGCTGGCGCGTACCGCGCCCACCACCCTGTTTCATAACTGTCGGGGTGAATATTTTTCTTTTTTAACTCTTCGGGGGAGCATAGGTGCGCGCGCGCGTGTGCATGTGTATGTGTGTGTTGAAGGGGGTTGGAGGGGGCGGGTAGAGGCACCTTCCCCATCCCCCACACCCGCGAAGAAGAGGAAAACCTGCCTTGCGGTCTCCCCTGGGAACACTGCGGAGTAGGGTGTCGGGATGACATCAGCTTCTAAACATAGCCCGCACCGCACCCCAACTCTGAGAGCAGCGAGCAGAGCTGGGGCGGGAGCGAGGGAAACGCAGGGAGGCGGGTGCTGCTGTCCGCGGGCGGGGCGCGCCGGCCGGCCGGGCTGTGCGGGAGGACATGACTTTGCAGGAATCCTGCTTGCAAGACTTTGCAGGCAATTTCTCCCGCGATGGTCGGGCCACGGGGTTAGGAAACATTCTTTCCATTCCGCGCGCTTTCTTGCCGCACAAAAGCCACGGACACACGTGCGCACGCACGCAGTCCTGGAATCTAAGGTGTCTTTATTTATATAAATCAACCCAACCCCCGGCCGTAGCTCCCAGCTTGGGTCCGCCCGGGGGCATCCACGCCCTCCAGCCTCGCGCCTGCCTGGGGGCTAAGCCCGCGAGGGGGTCGGCGCAGCCCTCCCGGTGAGTCAGATGGGCTGTGTTTCCTGTGGTTGTTGTGGAACAGTTTGTCCTTTTTACCAACCACCCCCCTCGCCCAGTCTCCACCCCCTTGGTAAATATAGCGCTCACGTTTCATCATCTCTTTGTCCAACGAGCGCCAGACACCCCGGCCCGCGGCCCCCGCCGCCTCCCTCCTCCTCCCGGCTCGCGGTTACCTCGCATAACCCCGCGCGGGCAGGCGGCGGGCAGGAGCTTGCCCCACGGCGCCCGCCAGCCCTGCACCCCACCGCTTCCCAGGCGGTACACTCCCGCCCCCACCTCCTGTTCCCACCCCTGCTGCCAGTTCCCCCGCGAGTTGTGCCCCCAAGCCTTCGTCCCACCCCTGTGGCCCGTTGTCCCGGGGACCGGGCCGGGATTTGTGTAGGTGGTGGGAGGTAGGCTCCCGTTCTTCCCAGCCCCAGGCGTCCCCCCCCCAACCCCCGCGCTCTGGCCAGTCCTGGGTCCTCCACTTACCCAACCTCCCCTCTCCCAAGTCCCAGGGCCGCCCCCTGTTCCCCTGAGCGCAGGTGACGAGCTGCTGAGACAGTGTCTGATTCACAGACCGCTAAACCCGCGACGCTCACTTGGGGGTGGGCGCTTCGTGAACGTCTCCTTCCCACCCCCTCACCCCAGAGGGGAGTGGGCTGGAGGGGCGGGAAAATCGGGGTGGGTGGATAACAGCCGAGAAGCGCGTGCTTACCCTTCCCTCTCCCCCTTCCCCTCCCGCTTTCATTTGCACACATACAGCCACCCACCGGGGACCGGAGGCGGCTGGTGTTCTCTGAACGCCGGGAACTGGCTCTCTCTGTGGTCTCCTGTTTACTTCCCTCCTCGTCTTCCTCCTCCCTCCGCCTCGCCCCCACCACCCCACGCTGCCTCCCGCCCCGGAGCAGCTGGGAAACCTGCTGCAAAACACTGCAGTCATGAGATTTCCCTGGACCCGAGCTGTGGCCTGGGTTTGCCCTGCCTTGCCCTGCCTTGCCCTGCCTTGCCCTGGGTCCACGTGGGGCTCTTGGTCCTGGAAGGAGAGGCTCTTCGGGCTCCCCATCCAGGAACCGGAAGAGGTGACAGCCTCCCCCCTTGGCACCAGATACCATCCTGTGGGGGCCCTGCCTGGCTGCCTTTTTGGCCAGGGCTCTAGGCCACCCCTAGGAGTGGCCACCTGTCCCCGGAGGGGTAGTGAGAGAACCGACAGTGTGTAAGGACTCCAAATCCAGGATGCTGCGGGGCTGGCTAATTTGCCATCACAGGCTGTCCTGTTCGGCCCAGGGTGCCGGAAGTTCCCTGCTGACTCAGGTTTTCAGGCAGAGCCCCCCCCAAAACCTGCTCCCAGGGACACACCCTCTCCTTATGGAGTCTGGCAAAACCTTCCCTTGCAAAGCTTGCTTCCCAGCAGGGAAAAATTCGGTTTCTCTCCCTAAGTAAGCTGAGTGAACAAAGAGCTCCCCGGAGGCCATGAGGGTGCGCGCTGGGGGCCGCCCACCTGAAGCTCACCCCCATTTATAAACCACCTCTTCACCACAGCTCTGGGCTCCACTGTCATGGTTACCAGCTCCCTGTCCTTCAGCAGCAGCACGAATATTGCACAGAGGTAGAAACAAACAGGGGCATTTAACATGTCCTTTTGAATATTCCAAACGCAGCCTTGGAATTTGGGTAGTGGAGAAGAGAGAACAGAGAAGTCCCCCGGTGGTTCAGTGCTTGCCTTCTGACCCCATGACCTTGAATGAATCCGTCACCCTAATTGGCCCTTCAGCTGCCAGAAGAGGGAAAGGAGCCGGATGAGATACTACAGAGTGGAGTTCGGAACAGAGGAGGTCCACCTGCACTGGTGAATCTCACGTCAGTCTTCTGCCCTTTCCACCCAGCCTTACCCCCCAGCTGCTGAACCCCCAGCACACTACACCACCCCCTTCTGCCGTCTCCTGTGGATACCCTCTCCTTCCCAAGATTCCAACACCTGACCCACAGTCCTCCACCTTCGCGCCACCCCTGCTGATGTTTCAGGGGAATCTAGCAGCCTTGTGGAATAATGACCTATCAGGAACCCCAGTCCCCCACGGCAACCCTTTTCCCCTCCACCTTGGACCTTTGTCATGTGGATACCCTGGACCTTTTTTACTTCTAAAGAACAGCACCACCTCTGCTCTCTTCATCTCAAGCCAGCCGGTGCCTGACCAACACCTCTTCCCCCTCCACCTTATTTACTCTAATAACACACTTGAACCGTTCTGTGACCTTATTTTGACCTTCAGCCTACTCTTTCACTGTTCATCATGGCCCTTACAGTCTCACAACCCTCCTATATCCAGCTTCGATTTCATGGTCTCTGTCCATCACTTTATCATCCATGCACCTCTCTCTGTCTTCTTCCTGGGACCACCCACCCGGCAAGACCCTGATTCTGTCCAGCTTAACCCACAGGACAAAACCAACAGTGCCGTCCTCACTAATTCTACTCTCAAGTTCATGATCAATGCCGCCCTTCTGCTTTTCCCTACTCCGTTTGCTCTCTCACACTCTGAAATGACCCTGCACCTTCCGTCCTCGAGTCTCCCACCCCTCTCCCCTTCCTCACTCTGAGCTGAAAACCTTGCTCCTTAATCTCTGACAAAATAAACGCAGTTTCACAAGAACTGCCCTATCTTCCCAGCACCATAGCTTCCATCCCACCTTCCTCTCTGCCCTGGCTTGGCCTTCCCTCCTGCCACAGGGAGGTAGTAGCATCCTGGCCCTTATGTAAACCAGATCTTTCCATTTGGCACCATGGTCCCTCCCTCTCTCAACCACCTAATGACTGTTCCTGGAATTATCCCCTATCTCCTGCTCATCAGCTGTCCCCGTCTCTTAAATAATTCTTGGGGACACAAAAACATGGTGTAGTCCTTCCTTTCTATTTTTGAGAGAGAGAGGGAGACTGAGAAAGAGTGAAAATGTGTGTGTAAGCAGCAGGGGTGGGGCAGAGAGAGAGAAAGAGAGAGAGAATGAATCTTAAACAGTCTCCACGCTCAGCACAGAGACTAATGTGGGGCTCAGTCTCATGAGCCTGAGATGGTGACCTGAGCTGACATCGAGAGTCCAATGCTTAACGGACTGAGCCACCCAGGCACCCCTTCCCTTCCTTTCTTTATCTGTGTTTGTATGTATCTCCTTAGCCCCCAATTGCCCTCCATTATTACTCTTTTTGCCACTTTTTTCTTGGCCGCAGACATCTCAAAGTCGCCTGTGTGCCTACATCTCCCATTCTCTCTTGATCTCATGCCCATCTGACTTTCACTGTCCTTGCACCACCAAACCGCTCTTGTCAAGGTCCGAAGGAGCTCCGTCCTACCGAATCCACTGGCCAGGCATTTCCCTTCATGCAGCTTAGAGCAAAGAAGACTAAGGAGGGCAGTGAAGGAGGAGGAAAACAGGAAAAATATGCCATCTTAGAAGCAAAGGGGAGACACTGTTTCAGGGAAAAGAGTTTAATTCTTCATCTCCTTTGCTGGTTTCTTCTCTGGACTCTCTGAACATCGCGGTGCCCTGTCCTTTGGCTCTTCTCTATACCTGCACTCGCTCTCTTGGTGATAGAATCCTTACCTTCTAGCTGCCAATGACTCTCAAAAATATTTTTTAAAGATTTTATTTCTTTGAGAGAGAGTGAGTGAGCACACGAGCTGGGGAAAGGGGCAGAGGGAGAAGCAAACTCCCTGCTGACCAGGGAGCCCGATGCAGGACTTGATCCCAGGACCCTGGGATCATGACCTGAGATGAAGGCAGATGCTTAACTGACTGAGCCACCCATGTGCTGCTGACTCTCAAATTTTTATCTTCAGTCTAGACCTCACTCCTGAATTCCACATTTGACTGTCCATCTGTCGATTCATCATTTCCACTTGATTATCTAGCAGGCATCTCAAACTTAACATATTCTAATGGAACTAGTGGTTATTTCTCCCTACAATGGCTTCATACAAGGCCCTCCTATCTTTGGAAAAGGCATCCCTATGCTTCTGGTTGCTCAGGCCAGGAACTGAGGAGTTATCCTTCATTCTGTTCCTTAATCTATACCCCTCGGCTAAGCCCTCAGGAATCCCGTCAGCTGTGATTTCCAAATATATCGGGAATCTGCACTTGTCAATTTCACGACGACCTTCCTCTCTCGGGTTGCTAACTGCAGGAGCCTTCTAGCTGCTCTCCGTGCTCCCACTGAGTCCTGGCTTCTTTTTTTCTCAACACAACTACCACAGTGCTCTCCTTGACCCCCATACCAGGTCAGGTACCTCCTCTGCTCAGATCTCCACAGTGCTCCCCATCTCTCCTTGAGTAACTGTCCAAGTCCTTATCCAGGCTCTTTCTCCTGCCTGGAAACTCCGCTCCACGAGGGTTCTGCATGGGCTGCTGGAGTGGCTCAGTTGGTTGAGTGTCTGCCTTTGGCTCAGGTCGTGATCCCAGGGTCCTGAGATTGAGCCCCACCTGGGCTCCCTACTCAGCGGGGAGCCTGCTTCTCCCTCTCCCTCTATCCCAGCACCGCTCCCCAACACCGTGCTCTCTATCTCAAATGAATAAATAAAATCTGTAAAAAACAAGAGAGGGTTCTGCATGGCTCACTCCCACACCTTCCTCAAGTCTTTGCTTGGACAACTGCGATTGCTCGCTCCTAAGTTTTCTTTTTTTCCTGTGACACTTAGCATATTATGACATGCTACACAATTTGCTTATTTATGAGAGAGAGAGAGAGAGAGAGTGTGTGTGTGTGTGTGTGTGTGCATGTGCATAAGTGTTGGGGGAGAAGCAGAGAAGGAGAGAATCTTAAGTAGACTGCACACTTACTGCACAGCCCGCTGTGGGTCTCTATCTCATGACCCTGAGATCAAAACCTGAGCTGAAATCAAGAGTCAGACCCTTAACTGACTGAGCCACCCAGGGGCCCTGCTTCTCTACATTTACAAAAAAACAAAAGTAAGATCAGGCTGTACTTTTCAAAATCTCGTTTTCAGCTAACAATTTTCTTGAATGTTTTCCATATCCTACATCACATTCTTCTATCTTATTATTTAAAAAGATAATTTCTCTCTTGAATAAGTAAACATTCACATGATTCAGTTAAAAAAGTATAAAAGGCTATATAATGCAAAATCTCTTTCCCAACCTTGTCCCTTTTCTTGTTACCTTTTTCGGAAGCAACGGAATATTTCTGTCCCACACAACCCCCCCCCCCCACCCTTTTCGGGAGGTAAGTTCTTCCTCAGGTATTTTATGTACATCCAGGCAAATACATATATCTTGCTTACATTGAACACAAATGGCTAATATCAAATCAATGCTCTGTGGCTTACTTTATTTTTTAAAAAGATAGATTTATTTATTTATTTATTTTAGAAAGAGAAAGCACGAACAGGAGGGACAGAGGGAGAAAAAAATCTCAAGCAGACTCTGCATTGAGCTTGGAGCCCATTGTGGGGTGTCCTCTTATGACCCTGAGATCAGGACCTGAGCAGAAACCCAGAGTCTGACGCTCAACCGACAGGGCCATCCAGGCACCCCTGTACCTTACTTTATGAACATAATAATATATCTTGACAATCACTACAGATCAACATATGTAGTTTCCTTAAGTTTAAGAGCTTCCATGTAATTCTGATATAAGGGACGCCTGGGTGGCTCAGTTGGTTAAGCATCTGCCTTTGGTTCAGGTCATGATCATGACCCCAGGGGATTGAGCCCGAAATGAACTCCTTGCTCGGCCGGACAGCCTGCTCCTCCCTCCGCCTGTAGCTCTCCCTGCTTGTGCTCTCCCTGGCAAATAAATAAAATCTAAAAAAAAAAAAAAAAAAAAGAATTCTGATATAAATGTACCTTAATTTATTTAACAAGTCCCCTGCTGCTCAGCATTTAGGTTACTTTGAATCTTTTGGAATTTTAAAAATTATTACCATAAATAACCTTTGTTCACATTGGGGCAATGCAGCCGTAGGAGGAAGTTCTTGAAATGAAATGCCCGATTAAAAGATACCTGCATTCGTAATTCTGAGAGATGTCAAACTGCTTTCTCCAGACTTTGTACCAGTTTTTAGACGCCTCCTCCTAAGTCTGCAGGAGCACGTGTTACTCCCATCCCCATCAACAAGTTGGTTAAAAACGTGTTTGATCTTTGCTGATGTGATTAATAAAAATGATATTTTAGGGTGCTTTTAATTTTCCACCTCTCATAGGTGAGGTTGAGTATCTTTTCACATGATTGAGAGCTTTTGATTATATATATATATATATAATAAATATATTTATATATAATATATAAATATATTATATATTATATTAATACTATATATTATAATATATTTATATATTTTATATATATATATTTTATCCATAGTTATTACCCCTTTTCTTTCAGACCATAATATTTTTTCCCCACAGGGTCTTTCTATATTGGGACATCAGCCTTCTCTCTGCATGGATCACAAACATTTTCCCCAATGTGTCACTTGCCTTTTCACTTTACTTATTGTGTTTGTGACGTGCAGGAGTTTTTAATGTTATTCTTGTTGTATTTTTCAGTTTTCTGTACTTCCAGATGTTATTTCAGAAAGGTCTTCCATATTCTTATTATGAAATAACTGTCTCATGGCTTCCTCTCATGCCTTTATGATCTTATTGATCTATTAAAAATTTTTTCTGAGCGGATAATGCCTTTTCTTTCTTTCTTTTTTTTTTTCTTACCTCATTGTACTTACCAAAATCTCTAGCAAAATGTTGGTGAAAGTAGGGACAGTGGCATCCTTGCCTTGATCTTGGTCTTACACGGGAGCAAATAGGTAAATGATGGGCTGACTCTGCATTGCCAAATTACTCTCCACAAAGTTGATGCCAATTTGAACTGCTCTGCCTGGCTTGGAGTTGCCTAGGAAACCGTAACCATTAAGTATGATGTTAGCTGTAGGTTGTCGATGTCCTTTATCACATTTAAAAAGTCCCCTTCTATTCCTAGTTTGCTGAGAGTTTTTATCATAAATTTTGACAAGTGCTTTTTCTGTATCTATGGGGATGATCATATGCTGGTTTGTTGGTTTTTTTTTTTTTTTTGGCCTTTATCCTGTTAATGTAGTGAATTATATTAATTTATTTTTGACCCTGAAGTCAACCTTGCATTTCTGGAGTAAACCCCACTTGGTCATGCCTTATCCCTTTATATATTGCTTGATTATGTATGGCTAATACTCGGTAATGGAATTTTATATTCTGTTCATAAGGGATATTGGTCTGTAACTGCCTTTCTTATAGCATCCTTGCTATGTATTGATTTAAATTCCTGTTCATTTTTCAGTCCATTTCTGGATTTTATATTATATTCTCTTCCATGAATCATTGCCTTTCTTATCTTACTATTGTTAATGGGTGGATTGTTGGATATTTAGGAATTGGGTTATTTCCCGTGTCCTGCTATTACAGACAATGCTGCAATGAACAGTATTTCAGCTAGATCTTTTCTGACTCCTTGATTATACCCTTAGTATAAATCCTTAGAAGTTGAGTAACTGGGTCAATGGATAGATGGAAGCAGAGTAGTGTACAAATGCTTTCTTCCTTCGTGCCTTCCAGGGGCTCCTCCCATCCCACTCATGCGTCCCATTGAAGGAACCTAAGTGGAAGCAAGATGGCAAAGAAATGTGGAAAAGTCCTTGGCAGGATCCAGCTCCAACTGAGACAGAACAGCAGGGCTGGGATCGAGGACATTGGATCTGCGCAGTTGTAAGGAGCCCTGTCCTTAGAGAAGCCCTTTGCTGTCAGTGTCTTGAAATTCATAATCCTTTCTGAGCAAGGGGTCTTGCATTTTCACATTGCTCTGGCCCTGCAGATGATGTGGTCGGTCCTGCCGAGCAGAGCACGGAGGGACCAGAAGCTGAGAGGAAAATGCCAGGGCTGCTCCATTGCCAAATGGCTCCTCACAAAGTTTATGCCAATTTGAATTACTTGCCAATGTAGGGAGTTGCCTGGGAAACCACAAATTCGTTATGGTGCTGATAGGGAAGTGCTTAAGGGTCCCCCTTGACAGTCTCCAGCAGTAGCAAAAGCAAGAGCAGAGAAGTCAACGAATTGGTTCCCTGCTCTGCCAACTCAGGGAGTCTGACTAGAAACCCTCCCTGTGCTCCAGTGTGTCACCCCCTCCTTCACCCTTAAAGAAGAAAACAGATCTGACTGGTGAGTATTATCAGTTGTCACAAAATTCATATAGTTTTTTGTTTTTGTGTGTTTTTGGTTTTTTTTTTTTTTTTTGTATATCTGGTCTACCATTAAATTTATCTTTTACTGTTCTTTCTATAACTTACTGGTGCAGAGTAAACAGTGGGTCTCTCAGCAGTACTTGGGGGTTGGGCTTTTCTAGACCTGCTTCTGGAAGCAGACACCAGGCCTCACATTGGCTCTGAAGAACCCACCAACAGGAAAGGAATAGGGAAGATGTACAGAAAAGGTTCTGGAGATTTGGGGAGGGTGGTTACAAGGGTCAGAGTGTGGCCCTGCCACTGTGGAGGTGGGGGGGTGACCCAGAGAGAAAGCAGAGGCACCTCCTAGGGAACCCAGACCTGTGTTCCAACCCTTTAGAGACCAAGAAGAGCCCACTGAGGGATAAGGCACTTTCAGATATACCTCCCCTATGCCTACCACCATTGTCAAAAATGTCCTTCTTATTTATTTCCCGAGTTAAAGCCTATAGGTAACTTTCTGTAGTTACTCATGAAGGAAGCAATTCATTCATTCATTCATTCATTCATTCATTCATTCTTCAATAGATTGGGCTTCCACAATATGCCAGCACTGGACTTGGTAGTAGGGGTATAATGGTGACTAGAACACCCATGACCCCTGCCTTCCCAGTCCTACAGTCTAAAAGGGGAGGAAACTAATCAGTTGCAGTACAGTGTGATTAACACTGGGTCAGAGCAATCAAAGGGTGCCATAAAAGAAAACGTAACAGGGGCCTCCCACCTTGTCAGAGCATCAGGGAGGGACTGAGAACAAAGCCGAGGGGCAGTTAGGTAAGGAAGGAGGGGAGTGGTGGGGAGGGATGTTGTAGGAAGGGGAAGAGCAAATACAAAGTCCAGAGGTGAGAAATTAAGCCCCTATAAGAAACTGAAAGGAGTTCCATGTGGGGAGGCCCCAAGAGGGAGAGCTGATGCTGGGAAAGGCAGCTCGAGTCACATCTTCATGGGCTTTGAATCTCCATAGGGCCTTGGAAGACAAAGACAAGGGCAAGCCCTTCAGGTCTTTAGCCTGGAAGGAGACAGAGATTTGTACTTTTGGAATACTATTGTGTCTACATTCTGAGGACTGAATGGAGTGGAGCCAAGCTTAGAGGAAGGGAGATAAGAGCCCAGGGAAGAAAGGACGTGGCTTAGAATGGGGGTGGGGGGGCAAAGGGATGGACAGAAGTTGGCAGTTTCTGAGAAGCTGAGGATGAAACATTGTCAGGGCTTGGGAATCAGATCAGGTGGAGCAGGGCAAGGCAGGGCAAGCATGACTCTTCGGTCCAGGAATCGGACAACTGGGGACACAAGCTTGTGGTCAGGACAAAGTTGGCCTTTGGGTGAGTTGAGTTTGAGGTGTCCGTGGAGCTGTCCAGCAGATGGAGGACACCTCACCTTGAATTACTTTGTTACAGATTAACAACCAAACTTGCAAATTACTAAGGGGATAAGATGCAAGTACCTTTGCTTTGCTCAAGGAGGAAGGACGGTCTCCCACCTTGAAATCATACATCCAATGAGAGATCCCCCTCTCCTGGTTGCGTTAAACTCCCTGCACTTTCTCTAGAGCGTTCCTCCCATTGTTACTGCTAAATTGTCCATTTACCCATCAGTGTTCCTTACTGGATTACAAGCTGGAGGCAGGCTCGGGGTCCAATTCATCTTTGGCTTTCTAGCGTCTCCTAGGGTACCCTGAACACAGTATACTCATCTCCCACTAAGTGACTTTAAAATGGACTAAAAATTTTGCTGCTAAGTGAAAAGCTGTTACATGGGAAAAAACCCAAACAAACCTCTATTCATTTTAGTGGGAAAAACTGTGTTGTATCCCATCCTAAGATACCAAACAATTTTCACAGATAGAACAATATAGCAACTGAACAATGGCAACAAATTAAGTTAAAGACTAAGCACAATTTGGGGCATCTGGCTGGTTCAGTTGGCAGAGCACGTGATTCTTGATATTGGGATCCTGAGTTTGAGCTCCACGTTGGGTGCAGAGATGACTCGATTAAAAAAAAAAAAAAAGAATAAGCACAATTTGAAAGTTCAATCAATACAGTGTCTACAGAAAAGGTAATGTATTAAAACTTTCTTGTAGTTATTCTTTTTTTTTTTTTATCCTTTTGGTGACTTCTGCATTCTCACTGGGTTAAAAATAAAATTATGGCCCAGAAAGATATTTCCAGAGTTAAAAGTTAAACAAGCACGTGCTTGGAAATACATGGAAATAGTGTGGGCACACTAAAGGTCACAGAGTCATAGATGTTGCAATTCCTCAGTCCTCTCCTGGAGCACGTGTACACACACCAGGATGTTTTGGGCTCATACCAGCATGACTTGCAAATTCAAATTTGTTCCAAGCAATAAACTGTGTCAAGAAAATTGGTGAGTGGTCTTTGTTTGAAACCCCGATGAAGAAATAGTACTTGTTCATTGTTTAGTGAGTTTTTGAGTAAAAGAGTTATTATACATATGTATATAAGAGAAAGAAGTGGCATGACTTCCAAGAGGTGTTATAGTGAAAAATTGCTAATGCATAAAAGAAAGATGAATGAAGGATCAATGAATGGATAGACACCTGGTAAGGCCCTCTGGGAAGGTCAGAAGGAGCCCTTGTTATCTGAGAGAAGCCTGAGAACACTGGGGAGCCTGCAGTGATGGCAGAGTTGATGGGGAACCCAAGCAGAAGCCAGTGCAAAAACCAATATTCTGGAAGAATGCTAGCTACCCATTAGCGATCGTTTGGCATATGCTATGTGTAATGACAGAAGATCTCTCCTGAAGACTTAGGCTCTGCCGAGAGCACCTTGCTTTGCACGCCAGCCCAGAAGGCCTTCATTTGGTCTGGGTGGCAAACTTGAGCGTGGAGTCCCTTCAAGTTTCCAGTCCACTCTGTGGAAAGATCCGCATTTGTGTTGACCATTGGGAATTCTCTCTTCTTCCTCAAGTTGACACCATGGCCTCTACTCCCTTGGGACTTGGACACCAGCCATGCTGCCATGTTGATTCTAGTCTGTCAAGTGGGCCAGGATGGCTGCAGCTTCCTTGGTCTAGGGCTGTTAGCCCTAGACAGTTAGCATAGGGTAGGTATGACTTTCCTCCTCCCTGCACCCCGCAAAACCATCTGCCTTCACTTCTACTCCTACTGCCTCAACTTAAACCAATCTGAAATAGAGAACTGTTTCTTGCGTTTACCATCTACCTGGCATATGCATTCCTTGAAATGTAGGTGTCTTATTCTCCCTCTCTTCTCCGTCCTTCTCAGCTTTTGCCATTTGCTTCTCTGGTTTCCATACATGACCTTATGGTTTCACAGTGTGTCCATTTCGCTCGCTCTGGCCTGTCCCAGTGCTCTATTTACTCTGATCTCTCCTCCTTTCCCCTGTATTTCTGCATACTTGTTCTCTCTGTGGCTTCCCACTAACGTATGTGAAGATCAGTGAGAGCTTTCTGTCCCACAGACTAATGGAAAAGCCATAAGGAGTTCTGAGCGTGAGCATTATGTGCAGGGAAGCAGATCATAATAAATTACCAAAAAAATTTCAGCATTATCAGATCTTAAATCTCAGGAGACGGTGGCCATTGAAATCCCATACAACCATTTTAAATTTTACTCCAGTCTTTCTTAAGCTCTCAATTCTAAGGCATTCTACTGAATGAGTCTATGTTTCTCATAGATTAGCAAGAGTTGGGGCAAAGATGGTATGGGAAGTGAGCCTAAGTGTTCCCCAAGGGGTCTGCAACGATTATAGGAACCTTCCTTTGGATCCCCAAGCAACTGTCTTCAGCCAGCTCTCAGTTTTCAGCTTCCTGAGTCTGGTGTTTATTGTTGAAAAGGTGTGTGACTTCTCCCACGGAGGCCCCTTCCATGTTGCAAGGTCTGTTAGCACGGTTTTGGATTTGACTGGAGACTAAGAGAAATCAGCCGACCAGAGAAAGTTGCATCTTGGCATTAGGCTGATTTCAATAAATTATAAATGGAACTAGCCACACTGAGTGAGGCCACCCATTCAGCCCAAGTTATATGAACAGGGGTTTAAGATGTCAGCCTTCTCATAGTTCACATTACTGTGTGGATCTCGGTGGAAATTTTACTCAGCACAACCACTTCAGGGGGAATATCATGTCTGAGTTGTTTGGAAAAGGCAACGTGTCTTCTCTTAACACTTTTATACTTTCAGTGCTTTCTAAGCAGCTTTGTCACCTGAAATGGAGGCAAATATTATTGCTCTCATGTCATGGATGAAAAGAGGGTGCACGGCACGAATCGACATTCACCTTGCAGGGCAATGGCTGAGTCATTCAGGGTCACAGGTCTGCTTTCTGCTGCTTATTCTATAGGACAGCCTCACCTCGTGGTCAGCGCGTTCAAAGTCCTGGGCTCCCCTATGGTTGGAGGCAGGCTGTTGGTGACCTTGAGTGACTTTCACAGTCTTTCTGGCTGCCTGTTTTCTTGCTGGAAGTCTAGATAACACACCCATACATCTGACTGTATCTTTTTTTTTTTTTTTTAGATTAGAAATGATGGATTGCCAGTGAATCAGAGGTGAGGAAGTTCTTACTATACTTAAGCACAGAATCTCCAGGTTAGAAAGGACCTAGAAAGGACGGCTGGCTTAATGGTCCTGAAATTTTGCCTTACAGGGGAACTCGTGAAGGAGTCCAAGACTACAGCTTTCTGAGGCCCAGCCTCCTGAAATGGAAAATACCAACAATGGAAAACACCAGGATTCTGTATTTAACAAAATCACCGCAGGTCACCTGGTGCTGGTTTAGAAACCATGGCTTACGTGGAACCCCTCCAAGAGCATGGAGCAGGAGGCACGTTCATCAGCTGCTGAGGGGACAGATGTGCACTGTAAATAAATGGGCCACGGATGAGAAAAGCAACCCCCTTCAGAGCAGTTGAGCTGGGAGGAGGTGCTGGGAAATCCTGGAGTCTGTTTTTGCCAGTAAGTCCTTGAGTTTAAGTATGGAAGCTGGAAAAAGCCCCGACTAGAGCAGGATCAGCATGAGCCAGCTGTGTGACCTTGGGCAAGCCGTGCCCTATCTCCTGGCCTCAGTTTCCCATCTGTAAAATGGGAGTGCAGGCTGGTTGATCTCTAAGGTGCTTCTACGACACCTGGGCACTTACCTACCATCCTTTTTGATGCGGACGTTCTGCAATTCTAAGTGTTCTCCTTTATCTTAATGTTTTAATAGAATGCTTTACAGACCCAGTGCTTGTCGCATGGAACCTGCTCTCAGTCACATCCTCCCCCATCCCGCCCCCAAGCTGTGTGACTGCCCACAGCACTCAGAGCATTCCGAGATGATTCTTGGGCTGGAAAAGCAACTTCCAAGAAGGTGAGATCTAGGGAAGAGAGAAGTCTAGATGGCAGAGGCTTGCGGAAGGAGAGGTGGTTTGGTTGGGAGAGAGGGACGTCTCCTACCGGATATCTCTGTTCCAGGTGAGGGTAATTCTACCTGCTGCCCGCTACTGCGGAAGGTGACCAGAGAAGACTCCATCACTGGCAAAGACAGAAGGTTTTCCAGTGACCGTGCTCACCTGGCCCTGAGTTGTGGCCACTGTTGGCAGGGGAGGCAGGTAACGGCCATCATAGTTGGCACCGGCGTGGGCTGCTCAGGCCCCAGGGTGACCCGTGACAGGAGGCCCAGCAAGGCAAGGCTGCAGGAGAAGCAGCAGCATCTCATGGGCCGGAAGTGATCAAGTGTTCACCACAACTGGAAAGGAACCAAAAGAGAACAGTTTCGGTAAAAGAGCCAATGCCGAGGAACCAAGGAAAAGGTTTTATTGGGCTGTTGTTAGGGTCAATTAAATTCAGTGGAGGGACGGTTACTGAGAACCTCCTACAGGTCAGAAACTGAGCCCAGCTTTAGGAATTCAAAGATAATGGACGGCACGGTCCATTCTTTAGGTGTTTATAATCTGGTAAAGAAGTTCTCCGGAGGATGGGATATCCTGTGTCTTTCCAGCTGGGACAGCACAGCGTGGGGCGGGGGGAGCTTACAGGGTCTCGGGCAGTAGGAGAGGAAGGTAGAGAAGGTGACGTGAGCAGGACTTTGCTAGGAGAAGAAGGGAATGGACAGGCCTTCCCCGCAGAAGAGACACAATTAGCAAAGACAAGGAGGTGTGTAGAAACGTTGTGCCTTTGGGAACCGAGAGCAGGTTGGAGGCATGAAGGGTAATAGGTACACAGCAGGGAGAGGGGGTTAGAGGGGTACAGTTTCAGATTTCAGACCTAGCTAGGGAGCTGGGCTGTGTGTGTGTGTGTGTGTGTGTGTGGGTGTGTGTAAGGGCTTTAGCACATGGAGTCTCTTGTTAAATACTCACATTTGTGTTTGAGAAATACCATCCTACAGAAAACATGGAGGACGAGTGGGCAGAGGGCAGGAATGGAGCTGGGGCCATATTAGGAAGTTAGGGGGGAGAAGGGTGGTGGTCGAAAGGCCAGGTCACCCTGTGTCTGGATGTGGCCAGTTGTGAAAGGGAGGTGTGAAAAATCATTCTTGGTTTTCTGGCTGGATCAAGGGACTCCAGGGCTGCCGCCCCTGCCCCGCCACCCCCGACCCCTCACCCTTCACCCCCTCCCGCCCCCTCCTCTAAGTCTGTATTAGTTGGGCTGGTGGCACCCTGCTCTCTGCTTCTCCAACAGTCATGCCAGATGACTTGGAAACAGGTGGCTGAGTGGCACACTTGAAGGAACAGAGAGTTCTGAGAGGCGCCCATCAGAGGAAAGTACTTAAAAATAAACTTTGGCAAAATTCTTTTCAGAACTGTGTATTATTTAGGACTATTCATCTGGAAAACAAGTACATATATATAAAGGTGAACCGTTACCCACATACTGAAATGTACAACGAAACTCTGTGATAGATCCCAGAGCACACCTCGCTGTGACCATCATGCCGTGCTAGAAATGTGGGCAACACTGCCAGCACCCCGGAAGGAAGCCCCCTTCCCGTTCAGACCCCCCTTCCCTCCACTCCCCCCACCCTCCCCCCGCCCCCAGGAGAACCACATCCTCACGAAAGCACTTGAAAAGAAACCGCTCATTTGGAAATTGCGTCAATTAAAAAAAAAAACAAAAGCCCATCTTCCTTATTTTCCTTTTTCCAATTTTAGCTTAGTTTCTCCTCATCTTAGTCTGACTGACTTTGGCAGGGGTGGGGGTGGGGGATGTCCTGAAATGGTGATTTGATTCAGTCCCTACGATAGTCACAGAACCGCAGTCTGGGCTGTCCTCCTGTCTGCATCTATATGACTGAGCTGCTGTCTTCGTCCCTTCATCATCTCTGTGACTTTCTGTGGCTTCTGCAGCTGTGTCTACAGAAAGGCCATGCATCCTGCCAGCAGCATTTGCTCGTGTCCACAGTGGTGAGTACAGCCCGGACCATTTACAGGGACGGAGCGAGGAGAAGAAAGGGTGAACGTGGTGCCTGGACTCCTCACATTTACTTATTTTAGGATCTCGGTGTCTTTACGGGCATGAGGAGCTACGTACCCATCACACTTTCTAGAGAGGCTCCTTCTTCAACCGGCCCGTTGGCTTGCAGGCTTCTGCCCGTTCTGGAAGCTACACATCCATTCATCACAGCGGGAAGTTGTGTGTGGAAAGAGGGTCTGCCTAGAAGAAAGGGTGGAGGCCCAGATGTCTGATCCCCTGGGGTGAGCCACCTCAGAAGAGGCCAACGGGGCCAGGCATGGGGGGCATTTGGAAAGACCCACCAATTGCCGAGGAGCCCTCAGCCTCCTTCCCCGCTTTGTCATCCAGAAGGCCGGGTGGGCCAGCCTCTCCAAGTTCACCTCAAGGTTTACGAGGGTCAGCGTGTTTGTGCTGGCCTTGACATTTTCACAGATGGCTCGTGGTTGTTTTTATTAGTTTTATTCCAGCTCCTGTGCCAAGGCCCTTTGAGCAACCTGGCCTTCCAGGCCGGCTTGGGCGTGGAGTCCCTCCTTAATTGACTCAAGTCAGGAAAAGGTGCCATGTGCTTTGAACTCTTGCCTGTTCCAATGCTGGACAAAATCCCAGGCAGGCACCATAGGAAAACCAGTAATGAGGCTCACACCTCCAAGCTGACATCACCCCCAGACTCGGACTCTGTCTGGTCAGGTGTTAAGTGCCAAGGTGAAGTGCAAGCCCAAGGGGGGGCAGGTCTGACGAATAAACAGGGCCCGAGAATGTGCTTCCTCCTGGGTCCTAAGTGACGCTAGCCTTGGGAGGAGATCTCACAGCAATCCTGTCAAAACCCCGCAGCTAATAGCATCACGATGACCTAAATAAATTCACAGATATCAGTGACTGCCTGTGTTTTCACTTCACACCGACTCTCCCCAGATGTGCCTCAGCTGGGGAAGTACTTGGGAAAAGGCCTCAGGGAGAATTTTCCTGCGAAGTTATTAGTTTTATTCCACTTCCTAGAGAGAAAATAAGAAAAAAACAAAAACCGAAGGAGGGTTAGGAAGAAGGGCCCCGGTCACCATGATATAGCGGATGTGTACTGCTGTTGAAACGCTTTCTCGTTTCATATTTATTATTTAAAAGAGACACCAAGGGCAGTGTCAATGGAGCAAAATATTTATTGACTTTCGTGAACCGTCCCCCAATAGTGACTTTTTAAAAAACTTATATCAACTCTAGTGTGAAATTGACTTCTATCTCCTCCAGTATAGTGTGTAATCAGAGTGTCTTTCTTTGATAAATTTTGATACTTGAAAATGGACCCAAGATCAAGAATATCTCAAAAAGTGATATCTCAAACAGGGGCTCCCGTAGGCTGCCATTTGTTTATCTGGAGAGATGAGTCACCACTGGGAATCAGAAAGCAGTGGCCTGTTTACTAGAGCTTGGAAAGACGGTCTCAACATGTACCACTAGTGCAGGGTGTGGTAGATGGGGAGTGGTGGGAGAGGGAGGGAGAGGCCATAAATTAAAACAGATTTAAGAGCTCTATCAACCAAAGGCAATGGAAGACCTTGCTTGTATCCTGCCTTGGACAAACCGACTGACTCTAAAACAAACACACAGGGAAAGAGAACCTGCGACAATTAGGGGAAATAAGACACTGACTGGATATTTGATGACATTAAGAAATTATTTTTTCTTAAATGGCATTGCAGTTATGCTTTTTTTTTTTTTTTTTAAGTTCTCAGGACACCTGGGTGGCTCAATCGGTTAAGTGGCTGCCTTCAGCTCAGGTCATGATCCTGGGGTCCTGGGATCGAGCCCTGCATCGGGCTCTCTGCTCAGTGGGGAGCCTGTTTCTCCCTCTCCCTCTGCCTGCTGGTCTCTGCAAGTCCTGCCTGCTTGTGCACTCTCTCTGAAAAATAAATAAAATCTTAAAAAAAAAAAAAGTTCTCATCTTCTTATATTTTAGAAATAGGTACTGAAGTATTTACAGATGAAATGATATAATGTCTGAAATTTGTTTCAAAATAACCCAAAGGGTCAGGATGGGGGTTAAGTGTATGGCAAGGGAGGGGAGGCAAGAGATGAAATAAAATTGGCCTTGAACTGGTAACTGTTGACGATGAGAGATGCTTACGAGAGTTCTGATTTATTGTATTATTGTCTCTGCTTCTCCATGATGAACATTTCTGTGATGAAAAGTTACAAATGAAAGATCTCCTTGACTCTTGTCTCTGTTTGTTTTTTCTTTGTAAGGGAAGGAAAAGGTAGTAAGGATCCCCTCTCCAATGGGGCATACAATTGTTACCCTGGTTCAATTTATAATCAAAGAAATCTCAATGGGCTCTTTCTAATCTTATGAATCTTTGATTATATGATTCTGTAAAATTGTGATGAAGTGACACTGGGCATGGGGAGAGGCAGGAAAGCAAGGGACTCCATCCACTGGGAAGTGGTTGGTTTTTTTTTTTACTTACACAAAGTCAGGGATCAGTCTGATTGGTTATAAGGGGGTGGGGTAAAGCGGGACAAGACAATGCTAGGCTTCAGGCACTCTTATAAATGCGGGTGGGGAGAGTAGTTATGGTTTGTGTGATACAGCTCATTTAAAATTAAATTAAATTTTATTTTTTTTTAAGATTTTATCTATTTTTTGAGAGAAAGAGAGAGAGCTCGAGTGGGGGGGGAGGGGCAGAGACAGAGGGAGAAACTGACTCTCCTGTTGAGCTTGGAGCCCCACTCTGGGCTGGACCCCAGAACCCAGATCATGACCCAAGCCGAACTGACGGAGCCACCCACACACAACCACCCCTCTCCCCCCTTTTTTTAAGATTCGATAAAGCTCATTTTAAAGAAACTCTGTCCTAGACTCAGAAATAACTTATACCTTAGCATGGATTTCCAGCACTATCACCACTGTATTCGTTATCTGTGCCATGTAACAAATACGCCCACGTTCAGTGGCTGAAAACCACTAACATTTATTATCTTATGGTTCTCTGGAAGGTGGTTCTGGCTCTCAGTCTCCCTGGAGGCTGCAGGCAGGCATTGGTGTGGCTGTCAAATTCACACCTGTGGGTCTCTCCACAAGGCTGCCTCCTGACCCGGCAGCCAGCTTCTCCTAGAGCAAGTGAACCATGAGAGCATGAGAGAGAGCCTCACATGGAAGCCACAGTCTTTTGGTAACATAATCGTGGAAGTGGTAGTTCATCGCTTCTGCTGCATTCTGTTCTTGATGAGTGAGTCGCTAAACCCAGTGACGGTGACCGGCTCCTCCTCGTTTGCCCGGGAGCTTTCCTACGTTAGCACTGAAAGGCCCACATCTTGGGCATCCCCTTGGTACTGGGCAAACCAGGAGAACTTGTCACCCTGAATCCAGATAACACTCAAACGGAGGGACTTCCATAAGGGCATGAAGACCAAGGGGTGGGGATTACAGAGGGTCACCTTGGAGGCTGGCTACCATAGCAACCTTTCTAAGATTTACTTCTCTTCATACTGAAGAGTCAAGCCCATGAGCCACTGGTGATTTATAAAATAAATGTTGCAGTTTGTAAATGATGTAATGAATGATGTCAAAGTGAATTGAATAAATATATAAACCCACTCTAGAAACAAAACTTCATTTGAATGGGTTAATGAGATTTATTATATCCATATATATATATATTTTTTTTTTTTTTCCTACCTAGTCATCATTTCAAGGCAAAAATTGAAGTGGATATATCATTTCCATCTTTTGCTTTGATTTCTAGAATTTCTGGCTAGATTTATGACGTAATTTTTAAAGAAAAGTTAACTTTTGAACTGTAGAAGTATCATGCTTTATTCTAGGCCTTATTCTAGACTATTTGGAATCTATAGAAGAGTGATATGAAACAGAAAAAACATCTAAAGGTTTTTGCTTATTTCTGTATATGTTGATGCTTTGTGTTTAACCTTGTAGTACACTTTCTGTCTTTTCACAAACTTCTTCACTCATGTGCTTTTTAGGGGCCCATAGTTTTCCAATTAAGGGGCTATATGCCATGATATTCTTTACATTTCCCTATGGCTGGATATTTTAATTAGTTTGAATTTTGGAGCATTCTCTAAAAATTTTAACCCACGTTTGACCATTTTGACTCTGACTCAGAAGAATAGTCAAATCATTCATTCATTCATTCATTCAAGAGACCATTATTTACAAAGTGCCTACTGTGCATCACGGAGAGGACTGGTGACCTTATAGGATGAGGAGTCAGGGAGAGGGGACTGACCTGGAGCAGACAGCCCCCATTCCCCTCTGCTAAGGCATCCTCTCTATAGGAGAGGCAGGCTTTGCCTTTGTCGAGGGCCTTGTCATCATTCGGTGCTGCCCATCTGTGGGTGGGGAGGTCTGCCCTATTCTGGAATTCAGTATTAGAAAGCTCATTATTCCTGTACCCCTAAGCTGCATCTTCCCTCCCAGTCTTTATGACTCATGTGTTAGTTCAGGCTGCTGTAACAAAAATATCATAAACTCGGTGGCTTAAACAACATCTATGTCTTATAGGTCTGGAGGCCAAGGGCAGGGTCCAGCACAGTTGCGCTCTGGTGAGGGGCCCCGTCCTGGTTTGCAGAGGGCCGTCCTGTCGCTATATTCTCACATGGGGGAGAGCAGGGAGCAGTCTTGAACCTCTTCTTCTAAAGGCACCAAACCCTCGTGAAGGCTCCACTCCCATGACTTAATCCCCTTCCAAAGGCCTCATCTCCAAATACCACCCCACTGGGAATTAGAGTTCCAACATGTGAATTTTGGGGACACACATTTGGTCCACAGCATTGTAATAAAGATGGTACTTTTGTCTTCTTCCGCTGGACTCCTGTGACTTTTTCCTCAGCCGGTTCTGAACTTGGGTGAGGAAGGGACTTCCTCAAGTACAAATACCTAAGGTCAAGTGTTTGGGGGTGGGGTGGGGCTGACCCGGCTGTAGAGCCCAGGGAGAAGCAGATTGTTTCCTTGGTTCAGCCCTTAACCAGTTTTCACAGAACAAATAATTTCCTTTCTTTGAGGCCCTGCACCCAAGCCCACCCTGGCCCTCTTCTGGGGGTGGGGGATGCCGCTCCCTTCCCTGCAGGAGGTGTAACCCTCTCCTGTTTTGAGGCAGCTGCTGACAGACCCTTTTTTCCAGGCTCCTCCATCTGATAACTCAAGGGGGAGGAGAACTTCGGGAATGGAGAGCAGGGAGAGGCAGTGCCTGGCCTCACGCTTCTCAAACACAAACTGACCCTTTTCAACCAAGCGGACACACTGGGATGCAAGTTTCAGTAGGAAGAAACCTCTCTCAGGGGGCCCCTTGGCTCCTCAGGCGAGTAGAACTCTTCAAGAGCCAACCCCAACAGCTGACCAGGCCATGTCTGAATACATAATACATACATACATACATGCTAACTAAATGCAATAAAGATATATAGAATATATATGATAATACACAATAATACTATGTTTACAGACATCTTAGGATTTAACGCTACAGATGGATACGTATACCTATATGCAGAACAAAACACATGTATACACACACATTTGCTACATAGAACAGAACAACCCCCCCACCCCCCAAGGCTTTAAGTTCAAAGTCAATAAACACAAGGAAGGCACTGTTTGCATACTTCTGCTGTCCTCAGGGTTAGCTCTTTGAATCACGCCTCTCCTCCAACTCGGGATTTAAATTTGTTGGGAAGACGGTATATGGAGGATGAGAAGTCAAGAACCTGGGCCTGCTTCCGACCCTCTCGCTGGCTGTGTGACCTGGAGAGACGCGCCCTCCTGCTTAGCTACCTGAGTCTCACTGCAGTTGGTGGGGTAGAGGCTGGGCTGTATGGGCTTTCTAGCTCCTTCCGTAGGTGTATACTCTGGATGAACAGCCAATGACTTGTCAGTGGCCAGAGGAAGATGTGATGGGAGAGAGAAGGTGGTGAGCTTTGAAGAGACAGGAAAGAGGGCTGCCCTCACCCACCGGAGAGTGGTATGCTACGCTACTGGGAAAGGATGGAGATCCAGACATTTCGGCTGAATGCAGGCCTATCTTATCAATGGTTTCAAGAATGACGTAGATGACTATAGTCCATTTTTGCACCCTTTAAAAGTGTTTATACGTGTCACAGGGCTGGGCCCTTCATTGAGTGACACAAGGAACACAGTGGTGGACCAGCCACGGACACTTCCACGTTGCTTGCCAACAGGCTCGCCTAAACCGCTGCAAGGGGCACCAGCCAGATGCTACGGAACTTGATAAACTGGAAAATGCTATGTCCACCTTTCTGTTTAAGTCATGAACTATTTATCAGACACATTCCTTCAGGAAAGCTCCCATAGGATTCACGTTTGGTTCTCTCACTGGCCTCTCCCACCGAAGGCATGATACATATTTATTGAATGTATTGGCACAAGTTATTTACAAAACCTTCGCTTGGATTGTAGTTAGGTAGGTAGGGACATATTAGGGAACCTTTTGTGCTTGCTGAAACTCTGGGCTAGAAAGGTGTGATTCGAGATGTTTCCTCTGGGTTTCTCAAGTATTTGCCTGGGTCCCCTGTATTTTTTGTTTTCTAGTTCCTCCTCACTCAAGCACTTCCCCTCCCTTCCCCCTCCAAGCCCACCTGCTTTGGAAGCCCCAGAGATCGGCCCATCGGCGTTTGTCCTGAAACACACAGAAGGATTTCTGCGCTAGATACTGACTTTTTGGTATTTCCTGCTGGAGCTCTGTCTGGGTGGAGTTCCCGCTGAAGTGCCAGAGTTTTCCTGTTTGTGCAGTTGATTTTCCAAAACCTTAAATAAACTCTGTTGTGATGTGTTCAGAATCGTAACAACTCAACAGCTGTTTATTGAGCACCTACTACGAGCCCGGCCCTGTTCCAGGGCCTGAGTGGATGGTGGTGACCTCAGAAGACACCCCATTCAGTGAGCTCTCAGTCAGGTCCAGGACACTGATTAGTAAACAGACACTTGCCCTCCACGTGGTGAGGGCCATGAAGGATAAAGTCCAGGGTGCTGGGATAAGAGGTGGGGGGTGGGGGCAAATAGCAGGGGCAGCGAACCCAGGCTCAGGCCTGGCAGGGCTTGGGGTCGGGGGTGTGGATGTGCCAACAGAGAACCAAATCCCGTTAAACTGCCCCCAAAACATGAGAAACTAAAGTTTGTAGAATCTGTTCTCATTTATCTGCAAGTCGATGACTCCCCTTCCTTTGCAAGGAAACTTTTCCAAGCCTTTTTTTTTTTTTCTCAATAGCTTGAGTCTCCCAATTCCTTCTGCATCTGCTGTGAGCTACCCCAGAGGCACAAGTCTCCTGAAGTCGGAGGCACCTACGGACGGATGGAGACAGCCTGCGGGAGGGAAGGCCTGGGACTGGGTGAAACGTTGCATTTCCTGCTCGGAAGGAGCAGGGAGAGGTGGGGTCAGGCGGGGAAAGTGAAGGGCTCCCAAGCTTCCAACAATTCGGGTCTTTAGAGGGAATTTCATGATTTCATGTGAAGTGAATTTTAGGCATGTCCAGCAGGCCCATCTCTAGTCAAACACCAGGGAGGCACACAAAAGTATATTCCAGAGCGGCTGGATATAAGTGACTTGTGTATTTTCTCCTTTTTAGAGTTCTTTGGGTCATTGTTCCCCTCCATTTGTGCAAATAATAAAGACCAACTTCTTGCCAAAAGAAAAAAGAAAAAAAAAAAAAGGGTGTGGGATGGGAAACAAAACAAAGGATTCTGTGTGTCTGGCCAGACAGAGTTCCCTGTGATTAGGCTTGGATCTACTTTTGATCTCTTGGTCAGGCAATAAAATGCCTATTTAGTTTCAAAATAACTTTTTAAAGGTGTGATTTACACGCAATAAAACGCACCCATTTTAAGTATACTGTTCTGCGAGTTCCGACAAATGTGTGTGTGGGCGCCACTTTCTCCACAACCAAGACGGGAACGTGTGTGACCCCCCGAAGTTCCCTTAGGGCTTCCTCTGGTTCCCCCAGCCCCAGGCAACCACCGACCCACTTTCTGTCACCAGAGATCAGTTTGGCCTGTTTCAGAACTTCCACTAAATGGAATCCCACCGTGGTGTTCTGTTGTGTCTAGCTCTCTCCCCTGGGATCATGTTCTTGAGACAGATTCCTGTTGTTCGTGTATTCTCGGTCCATTCCTTTATTTAAAATGCTGATTTTTTTAAAAGATTTTATTTATTTATTTGAGAGAGTGATCACAAGTAGGCAGAGAGAGAGAGAGGAGGAAGCAGGCTCCCTGCTGAGCAGAGAGCCCGATGTGGGGCCCAATCCCAGGACCCCGAGACCATGACCTGAGCTGAAGGTAGAGGCTCAACCCACTGAGCCACCCAGGCACCCTAAGATGCTGATTTTTTAAGGAGCCAGCAGACGTTCGGTTTTCACACTCAGGAAGAGGAGGGGATCGAGGAGGTCCCTCCGTTCTACAAATTCTATCAACTCGCCCAGGAAGCGCAGACCTGAGGACTGGGTCAGGTTGGTCGAATCCCATTTAAGGAGCAGCCAGACCCACGAATTTCTGAGGGGCGAGAGCCCAGGAGGACTGGGAGCGACGAGGCACTATGAATGACAGGACACACGACAGAGGACGACTGGGCTATTTGTCTGGTTCTAAGTTCAGCAAAATGGGACGATCTGGGAAACAGAAAATATACCGCCGTATTTACATGCACACCTGCTTCAGGAAACCCGGCAGGAAGCGGCCGGTGGCAGAGCGGGGTCCTGCAGGGCTGGGGTGGGCAGAGGTTACCAGGTCAGGGGAAGACCACGTCAGTTGTGTGGCCGATAAATGAGAACTACAAGGAGAGCTGGTATTTCCTGAGCACTCACTGGGCACCTGGCACTCTTCCTATACTGCGTCCTGTGGGTCTCTGCCCGTGCCTGCGTCTCTGCCCGTGTCCATCACGTCCCTTATCGTATTCCTTTTTCTTTTTAAAGAATTTATTCGACGGTGGGGGAGGGGGGGACCAAGCCGGGGGAGCAGCAGAGGGAGGGGGGAGAAGCAGACTCCCCGCTGAGCAGGGAGCCTGATGTGGGACTCAATCCCAGGACTTCAGATCATGACCTGAGCCGAAGGCAGACGCCTAACCAACCGAGCCACTGGGCGCCCCCCTTACCATGTTCCTGTGCACTTATCACTGCGAGCCGTGTGCCCCCAGCAGCCAGCATGGAGGTGACTCTGTGTTGGGGGACAGTCCTCGAGCTGATGGAATTAATTTGCATCCCAGCCCAGACAGCGGAAGTACCTGGGACTTATGGGTAACCAGACAGGGCAGGGGACAAGCACCCCAGATCCCCGTGTCACCTGCCTTATCTCCAGTTCTCTGGTTCATGGCATTTTGCTTGACTCAGCATTGCTTGGCTGTTCACTTCCCTGTCCCTTTTCCTCAACTTCTTTTATTTTACTTATTTTTATTTTAGAGAGGGAGAGAGGGCAGCAGGGGCAGAGAGAGAGAGAGAGAGAATCACAGGCAGACTCCACTCCCAGCACAGAGGAGCCGGTCACCGGGCTCGATCTCACAACCCTGAGATCATGACCTGAGGTGATAGAGCGAAGGGTCCAGTGCTTAAGGGACTGAGCCACCCAGGCGCCCTTACTCCTCAACTTCTGAAGCAGTAGTTCCTGGGCCCACTTGCTGGTAAATCATGTTTACATGAATCCTCCTCTCGGGGTCTGCTTCAGGGGACCCCAGACTTAGACAAAGTAGTGTGGCCACAGTCGTTTTACAAATAAGAAACCTGAGACACACACAAACACACACACACACTCTCTCTCTCTCACTCACACACACACACACACACACACACACACACTCCCCTAGCTAGACTGTACTCATCCTTTAGACAGAAACCCAAACTTCACTTTCTTGGGCAGCTTTCCCTGACTCCAAACCCATGGGAAGTCCCCTGCTTATGCTCTCACACGTCTCCTTTGTGGCACTGATCTCCAGTTCTCAGTCACAATGACCTGTTAGATTATCTCACCCATGATCATCTCCCCGCCAGACTGAGGGCTCCGGGAGGTCAGGAGGCTCTCGCCTGTATCCCCAGCACCCCAGCAGAGTTTCTAGAACACAGTAATTGCTCAATAAATTTTTACCGAACAAATGATTTGAAGCTCCTTTAATTCTCTCGCAGGTGCTCACTAGCAGACCTCTCGGCCTCTGCATGGGCCAGAAATGCATAACGTATAACCCCCAGGCGTGACACGAGGCCTCCCGCCCACCTCCGTACTTCTGGGTATTTAGGGCAAGGTGACATTACTTTGCTCCGGGGGACCAAAATTTAGCATCAGCTGTGGAGCTGAATCCAGAGGTGAGCCTGGAAGGCTGGGTGAAATTTGAACGGATTATTCGCAGGAAATTTGAATATTATTTTAATGAAATCTGATGCCATCTAAGCACATAAACATTGCGAACTACAGACACGTTCTTGGATCCCTGTCCTTCTCATCAAAAGCACACTTAGTCCCGAGTTCTCATTAGGAAGCTGAGAAGCACCCTGTTTCCTTCTCTTCCAACAATGATGATTCCCCAGCTATATAAAATTTACAAACTGCTTTGGAAGCATCTGTAGAGAAAGGTACCATATGAATGTATGAGATTATTGAAATAAATGCTGATTTAGAGATTTCCCAGGTGGACAGTTGAAATATACCCAGGCTCACACGTAACGCTCATGCCGCACACTCAGGGCACTTCCTGCTCTGATCAGCAGGGATAAATTTTCTTGCTTCACAGTTGACTGTAAATCAAAAGTGTGTTCGAAGAGTCACCAGCTTTCTGCTGCTGTGTGCTGCTGTTTTCGGCAATCCTTCACCTCCCGGGACCGGGACCTGAAGGATCTTGGCACTTTCTCTCCACTGCACATGGAGAGTGGTGCTTAGCAGCAAAGCAAATATGAGTGGAGAATATAAATAAGTCAGGATAGCCTTAGAAAAGTTGACCTCTGGATCCACCATTTTTTTCCCCAATAGGTAACAGAATAAGAAATCATGAGTTTCCCAGGTTTTTACCAACGCAAAAGAAAATACTTGTGTAACAGTTTAAAAGCTGGAGAGTATTTGACCGTCAATAAATACTGAGTAAATAATTCTGAAGGTAAACACAAGCCCTTATTTCCATAAACCCTGATTACTGGGCTAAATTAACTGAACTTGCTCCTTCTGATTTTATCCCTCATAATCCTGCCCATCCATGTTTGCTTGGAGGAGCTCAAATAAACCAGGCTCTTCCACACCCCAGTACCTTTGCACATGCTATTTTTTGTGCCTGGACCAGAATGCTCCCTGTTAATCCAGATGGGCTGGGGTCACTTTCTGATATTTTAATACCCAGTTGCAGGATAACCTTTCATTTCCTTTATGAAGCTTTTCTTGACACATTTTCCCACTCTTAGAACTACCACTTTATCCCGTGCAAATGCACCTATCTATTTAACACAAACATGGCTGGGCTATCTTGGGAAGTCCTCTGCTCTCCCCCTGTACACTTTGAGGTCATTATCAATACTCCATTGCTACCCAGTTGCCTCCTTGTGATCTCTCAAGCCTCTTCCCAAAATATTTTGAGTAATGTATATTTTGCTGAAATGTTCACAAGGGAGGTCAGTGGAAGGCTTACACGGAACACCACATGGGCAAACTTTGTAAAATCACCGCCATTCCCAAAGCCTCTTCTCTCATTAGCAGAAGCCTCTCTGCTGTCTCCTTCATTTTCCACTCCCCTCTGACCTCCTCCCACCTGCCTCGCCTCAATCCCATTTAGCATTTCAGCCCTTTCAACCCTTCCCCGTTCGTAAAGGAGAAAGCCTCAAAATCCCTGAAGTTTCAGGGCCTTTCATGGAACAAGCCATCTCTTTGAGATTCCTCTTAAAAGGCCAGGGTAACGACACCAAATACATTTCTTCTCTTCCTGCTGAAGACTCGAGCTCCTTGAGGGTAGGAATCAACACACCTTGGTGTCTCCCATGCAAAATATTTAAAATATTTGTGAAACGTAAGGATAAGAGAATCTAGCCACAGAATAAAATCTCTGAAGTTCCACTGTGACCACGGCTTTCTTCTGCTCAAACACCTTCCGAACCTTCTCCACTCCTGCTCTGGCCAACTGCCCCTTCTCCCTGACTCCAGCTCTCTGCTCGGCTATGATGGGCCCTCTCCCCTCAAGGCCACCGTGCATAATGTTGCCTTCAGGTGCCCATTTGTGGCCTGGAATAACCTGTGTCACTCAAGAGAGTGGCTGGTGGTGGGGTGCCATAACCCCATGGAAGGCCACCATGGATGCAACTGGTCTGGTCTTGTGGTCCATTCAAGTCCTGACCATTCTTCAAGTCTCAATGCCTCGCCGACCTCTGGAGAGGTTCCTGAGGGCTCCAGTCCGGACATAATTCACTCTCTTGAGTCCTCAGGTTATAAGCCTCGAATGCAGCCACTCTGATGCCCCTGAATTATCCGGACTTATATTATCATGCAATTGGGGGGTATGAGGTTTTGAGGTCATTCCTCTTCCCAGAATGTGCTCGTGATTAGACCTATTGACGGAAATTTTCAGGCCTTTTGCCCATTTCCAGACTTGTGGTACGCTGGTGCTTCTCTCACCCCTTGAAGTGATGTGGTCATGTGTGTCCCTTTAATTTGCTTTGCCCAATAAAAGATAAGCAGAACAGACATGAGCCCCTTTGGAGAAGAAGCTTTCAGAGGGAGAAGCATGACGAGCGGGTGAGTGGTTGATCATGTTGTGTGTCCCCCTGACCCAGTGACTGGCAGTGTGAGAGCTGTCTGGGGGGTCGTTCACCCGTCCGGGGTCTTGAGGAAAAGCCCAGGTGATTCACAATGGGCACATGGTGTGAGCAAGCAGTCAGCTGTGGTTGTGTTATATCGGCTTGATCCAGAGGTTATTTGAATAATTAATAATTAATAATAATTAATAACATCAATTAATAACATAAAGTTACGCTTGCACAACCAGTCCTATCCAGACAGACTGTAAGTTCCTTGCGGAGCCCAGGCAAAGCTGACCTTTCTATCCCCCAGAGAACATAGCACAATGCCCCCGGGGCATCTGATAACTTTTGCTGAATGACTCTATATACTGAGATAAGGTGCGTATAGGAGACTGGAGAGTAGGACTTGGTGTCAGGACTTCAGCCAGAGGCTTTGGCCTTGGGAAATCCTAAAGAAGTGTATCAGATGATTCTAGCAGTATTCTAATAAAATTCTCACATGCAAGGAGGCAGGAGAGCATAAGGCTAGGAACCTGGGCTCTCACGCTGGACTGGCCTGGGTTTAAGGGCAAAGCTCTGCCAGGCACTGGGCGGCACGACCTGTGGGCCCATTACTCCAGTTGAGTTGGAAATGACATCACGACCTGCTGTATAGGATTACTGCGGGGATTATATGAGAGAAGGTATGTAAAGCTTCTGGCACACAATGAATGGCAACCAACGTCATTCTCTTAGGCTCTCCTCCCATCAAATGTGTGTGGGTTGTACGAAATCTTGCTTAATTCTCTGGGAACGACTTCCCTTCCGTTACTCCCTCTGAGATCTTGGTCACTTGCCTAGTCCTTGAATTTATTTAGCTTGGTCTACCTCAGATCCCTGGGGTTTTGCTTTTACTGCCCCATGCACACTCTGGCATTCTGAGAAATTCCATCTGCAACTGACTGGAATTGGCAGTAGCCCTTGGCAAAGGACGTCAGGGAGGGGGGAAGGGGGAAGCATTTTTTGCAACTGGCTGTTTGCTGCCAAAATCTTAAACAGGGCCCTCCACGTGGTGGGTGTAGTCAGGGAGGTGATCTTCGTGGGGCAGAAAAAATTGAGGATTTCATGGTGACCAGGTCCAAGGAAGCCCCACCTTGGCCTGGGCCCTGGCTCACGGAGCCGATGATCCTTCTACTGAACCCTGGGATCCTATCGGTGATGGTGACGGCAGCAGGGACGCCTGTGAATTTGTCAATGACTGACTCGTTCTGTAGTCTGGGGCTCAGTATGGCGCCTGAGGGCTTGTGTTTCCTTGAACTCCCAGCCTAGTGAGCCCTGTGTTCTCAGGTTCATGCGTTGTCCGTGACTGAGTCATTGAGGCTACCTCTGTCCATGTCCCCCGCCCCCGCCCCCTGGGGAGGCAGCAGCCATGAGGTAGCTGGTCCAATCTCTCCAAAGGTGCTTGTGTAACTTGTTTTTCAAAGTCTTGGCAGGAGCTCCAGGGCTGAAGTGAGAAAGGCTGTTTACATTCTAGAAGAGCAGTCCCGAGCAGTGTCTGACATCAGTGCTGTCCCCAATCAATCCCTGCTCCCCCGCAGCTTCTTCTCTCTGGGATGGCTTGTGACCCAGAAGGAAGGAGCCTGAGCATGAAGAAGACAGGCTGTGACGAAGCCTTCACCGAGCCCCAGGGCTCCGTGGCCGCCTTGTGTAAACCCTAGAGGCGAGGAAGCACCTTGAGAACAAGGCTTTTGTCGCCTCAGTGTTTGGTGCAATGGCTCGCACTGAGCGCAGTGCATGGTGGCCACGATCAGTGGCCATCCACTAAGTCAATAACGGGGCAAATGCGTGGACAAGAAAACATGTGAGAGGACACAGTGGTGGCGGTTCTCAACTGACACGTTAACGGCTTTCTCTGAACGGTGGTACTTCCATTACTAACGCTCATGACTCTTTATTATCTAGTCGATGCCATGCAAAGGCATATGTGATTTCCTTACATTCTACGATAGTCAATAGTTCTACAGAATGGTAGCCCTTGTTCCCCTTAATAGCCAAAGAGGCCACAGAGACTCATGGGCCCAAGGTCTGGGATCTTGCCTGAGGTTTACAGACAGCAAAGCAGGACTCAAACGCTCCACCAGCACCCAAGCCCCTGCTTTTCCACTTTCCATTTTTCCCACGCTGCCCCTCACCCCTGCTGGCCTCTGCCTCCTGCAGCAGCACAAGAAAGAGGGACCTCCAAGGAGGGGGGAGGGGGGCCGAGGAGGCAGCACCGCCACCCCCGGGCAGTGGGCAGCCTGCATTCTTGTTGTCATTCCTTCCTCTATCAAATGGGCTTGAATTCAGCATGAAAAGCGCAGTGGCGCAGCAGCCCCATTCCAGAGGCCAGCCCTTAATACTGAAAGCACCCACCCATATTCAGGCCTTCTGGTACCTCGGTTTCCAGACCCTCCCCCAAAAACGTCCTTCCCTCCCTTGACACCTTCCCAGTGTGGATGCACACAACTTCCCTCTTTTCCTCCTCTTCTGATTGGCTTCAAGGCTAGGATTTCCCTTCCCTAGAACGATCCTGCTACAGCTACTACCCCATACATAGACCGTCTCCGGCATCATATATGCACTCATCAAATATTTACTGAAGTGCATGCTAACTTCCAGAAGAAAGAAGACGAAAACGCGAATCCAGAAGAAAATGGAAAAGCCCAGAGGGTGGGGGAGGGGCTGCAGGCGCCCACTCTCCTCTCCTCCCCCTGCCCCAGGATCCATGCAGCCTGGCGGATTCAGAGGTCAGGTTGTCTTTTGATGACGGTAACATCCGAATCGGCAGAAAAGCTCCAGTCGAAGCCAGAGCAGAAGTGACCACGCAGGGGTTTGTTTCCTTGGAAATGTTTCAGCTGTAATTACTCTCCCCAAAGAAATATCCAAACAACTTCCTCGACCCGCTGGGGGCAAGAAGCAACCACCGGGTGGAGAAGCGCTTCTGCGACCTCGGGGCTCCCGGGGCGGGTGTGAGCGCGCGCGCAGACGGCTGCGGTGCGTGTGTCCGCCTGTGCGCGCGGTGGCAGCTCGGGGACCGGCCGCGGGGCGCCTTTGACAGCCGCTCTATTCAAACGCCCGGGCGGTGGGCTGGCGGCGCGGTGCCTGCCGCCGCTGCGGCTGAGATCATGCTGTTGATTTTGTTTTACAGAGAGCGGCCCAGCCTGTTGTGCAGAGTACAGAATGTTCTCTTCTGTGAACTGAGCTTGAACTTCTCCAACCCACTTTGTCTGAGGAATCACACAGACGCAGAGGGGAAAAGGCAGGGAAGATAACCCCCAAATTGTTGAAATCATTGTGTTCTCTCTGGTTTTGGCCCAGATCGGTTGCTTTTCACTACGCACAGTGAAAAATCCTAAGCATTACAGTTCTTGGAGGAACTAGATGCCTGTGATGTCCTTTGTCTCAGCCAGGGCATGGGGCTTCAACTTTGGAAATGTACAAGTCCGTCACTCTTTCTCCTTGATTTTTTTTTCTTTCCCTTTTTTTTTTAATTTCTTCCTTTTTTCTTCCTTCCTTCTCTCTCTTATCTTCCTTCCCATTCCCCTCTCCCTCCCTCTTACCCATCTCTCTCTCTTTCTCTTTCTTTCTTCCCTTTAAGGCACTAAAGGGACAGGGACAACAAAAGCCATTTTTCCTGTAAGAGAGAGAAAGGCTTCCAGTGCCTGTGACTTCTCTTTCAGTTGTTCAGGCTATCATGATTTTAAAAGCGTGTTCCCCAACTTGTTGTATGGCCCGAGAGAACGGACAGCGAGGGCTTTGGGTTGATGGCCTTCATTAAATCACCCACCTGAGAAGCTGCCCATGCTTGGTAAAAGTGGTTTGAAATTTCTCTTTGAAAACAACCTTTGCCTAGTCTTAGGGCCCAGTCTCCAGTTTGGAGTCACTCTGATAAACAGTTTGGGGGTCTGCTTGGAGGCTCTGAGTGTGAGACCTCTCTAGGACAGACAGCAGTAGCTTTCCAACTTATTACTTTTAATAGCAGTGGATTCCTTTCCTTGTACTCATATTTACCCCAAAGTCACTGGTAAGGCAGAAGAGCACAACTTCATGTGAGTCATGGATTGGAAGTGTGAGCTGTGGGTCTGAATCTCCTACTTGTGAGTGTACATAAGATATTGGACAAGTCAATGTGTGAGAGGGACACAAAGCTTGTCTTTTGTATGTGTGCACTCATTTACAAGCATTGAGTGCTATCCTGGGACACCAGTAAAAGGATCTTCTCTGGAATTTGCTCTCTACCATGTGCCTCATAACTGGGGGCCCATTGGCTGATGGACCTTGCTCACTGCTGGAAACTGGGAGATTCCTACAAGAGGATCTACTGAGATGATTCCATTTCCCTGGACAGTCCACGTGACTTTCTTTCTTTTTTAGGTTAACATGCCACCAGAATATTGGTTCATTCATTCATTCATTCCATAAAATATTACTGAATTCTTGTTGTGTTTAAGTTACTGGATGGGACCTAGGGGTTGGGAGATAAGGAAGCTATGTTCATTGCCTTTAAAGAGGTTATTGTCCAGTGGGAGCAGCGGAAATACACACGTACATACACATGCACCCATTCACACATAATATTTATGTATTCCTTGTAATACAAATGAGGTCAATACATGTTCAATAGAGGGACAAGTTATAAAATGTGAAGGTAGAGTATTACAGGAACAAGATGAAGATTCTAATAAGTGGGAGTTAAGCCAAGAGCAGTCTAGACAGCAGAATACAGACCCCATGAAAATAGATGGTCTTTATGGTTAACAGGATAGTGTAGTATATTTGAATATCAGTGAGTAGTTCTTTTGGCTGAGTAGTTGATGCTAGAGGATGTAGGAAGAAGCAAAAAAAGACACTGACCCTAGATTAGGGATGTCTACTTCCCTCTCATGTCTATTGTTAACCATTCTTCTGGAGTCTGTATGAACCTCAGAATCCTACTCAACACAGTTCTCTAAGAAGCCACCACCAATCAGTCGGTGTTGGTCCTTGAAATAAAACCACCTGTCAGAGTCAGGGAAGATGGCAGAGGAGAAGGATCCTGAGCTGACACCCTCCCAGAGATACACCAAGGCTGTAACTACACATATTGCAACTCAGTCTAAAAACCACCGGAAGGCTGGCAGAGCACATCTTCCACGGCTGGAGTCATAAGGAAGAGGCCACATGGAAAAGGTTGGGAGAGAAAGAGATGCAGTTGGGAAGCAGACACCCAGCCTGACTACCTGCAAGTGGGCAGGAGAGCACAAGTATGGAGGAGGGAGCACGAAAGTAGCAGTTTAAAAGGTGCCTGGGTTATACATGAAGGAGATTTGTTGGTTAATTTCAGAATGTGTGGTAGAGGGACAGGAATCTGTAGGAGCTTTCTATGGAAACAGAAGTATTGGTGAGTGCCATTTTCTTGCCCTCCTTTAGCACAGGTAGCTGAAAATTTGCAGGAGCCAGCTCTGACACTCTCCATTTCCTTGCCCAGCTGGTCCCCTGTGGATCCAACCCCCCCCCCACCCGCAGGCAGGCTCCCCTCCCAAGGGGCTCCCACCCTGCCACATCCGGTGGGCAGCCCACTGAAACAGAATACCCATTCCTTTCAAGTGCACGTGGAATATTCTGTAGGATAGATCACATGCTAGGCCACAAAACAAGTCTCAGTAATTTGAGAAGACTGAGATCTTGTGGGAAATGGGAAATCAACCACAAGGAAAAAAACCTGGAAAAATACAAACACATGGAGGTTAAACAATACGTTACTCAACAACCGAAGGGTCAAACCGAAGGGTCAATAGAGAAATCAAAGAGGAAACAATATCAGGAGACGAAAGAAAATGTATATATATAGTGATACATATATGCCTAAAGAACAGCAACAAAAAAGAATAAACAAAGCCCAAAGTTAAGAGGAAGAAGGAAAAACAGAAGTCAGAGGGAAAATAAATGAAGTAGAGAGTTAAAAAAAAAAAAAAGAAATAGAATTAAGGGTGGTTCTTTGATAAGATTAACAAAGTTGACAAACCTTCAGCCACAACAACCAGGAAGAAAGGAGAGGCCTTGAATAAAGAAAATCAGGAATGAAGAAGTTACAACTGACACAAAGAAACACAAAGGAGCATAAGAGACTACTACAGAAAATTATATGCCAGTAAATTGGACAACTAGAAGAAATGGTTACAATCTTCTAAGACTGAACACTGAAGAAATAGAAAATCTGAACAGACAAAATTGAATCAGTAATCAAAAAACTCCCAACACACAGAAGTCCAGGACCAAATGGCTTCACAGGTGAATTCTAGCAAATACTTAGAGAAAAGTTAACATCTATCCTTCTCAAACTATTCCAAAAATCAGAAGAGGAGGGGATGTTTTTGAACTCATCCTATGAGGCCAGCATTACCCCGATACTAATCCTATAGGCACTACAAAAAAAGAAAATTACAGACCAACGTGAATATAGATACAAAAATCTCCAACAAAATATTAGCAAACCCAATTAGAAAATACATTAAAAGGATTATTCACCAGGTCATATGGTATTATCCCAGGAACACAAGGATGGTTTGTATCCAAAAACTGATCAACATGACCTACCACATTTAACACAATGAAGGATAAAAATCATATGCTTATCCATAGGTGCAGAAAAAGCATTTGACAAAGTTTAACATCCATTTATGATAAAAACTCTCAACCAAGTGGTACAAAAAACCCATACCTCAACAAAATAAAGGCCATACTGACAAATCCACAGCTAACAAGTACTCGGTAGTAAAAAGCTGAAATCTTTTTTTCCAAGATCAGGAATAAGACACGGTGTCCACTCTCACCATTTTTATTTACCAGAGTGTGGAAGTCCTGTCCACAGCAATCAAATAAAATAAATAAAAGGCATCCAAATTGGTAAGGAAGGAGCAAAACTGACACTATTTGCAGATGACATGGTGTTCTACTTAGAAAACCCTGAAGACTCCAGCAAAAACTATTAAAACTAATAATTGAATTCAGTAAAGTTGCAGGATATAAAATTAATATACAGAAATCTCTTGTGCTTCTATACACCAGTAATGAAATAGTAGAAAGAGAAATAAGAAAACAATTCTATTTACAATTGCGTCAAAAAGAGTAAAATACCTAGAAATAAATTTAACCAAGGAAGTGAAAGATCTGTACTCTGAGAACTATGAGGCATTGATGAAAGAAATTAAATATGACACAAATAAGTGGAAAGGGATACCACGCTTGTGGACTGGAAGAATATTGTTAAAATGTCCATACTACCCAAAGCAATCTACAGATTCAGTGCAATCTCTTTCAAAATACCAACTGTATTTTTCACAAAACTGGAACAAAAAAATCCTGAATGTATATGGAACCACAAAGGCTCTGGATAGACAAAGCAATCTTGAGAAAGAAAAACAAAGATGGAGGCACCACGCTTGCAGATTTCAAGCTATACGACAAAACTGTAGCAATCTAAACAGTACGGCACGGGCACAAAAACAGACACACAGATGAATAGAACAGAACTGAGATCCCAGAGGTGAATCTGTGCTATTATGGTCACTTAATCTATGACAAAGGAAGTGAAAAATATACAATGGGGGGAAAGATAGTCTTTTCAGTAAATGAATGGTATTGGGAAAACAGGACAGCTATATGAAAAAGCATGAAACTGGACCACTTTCTTATACCATACACAAAAATAAACTCAAATGGATTACAGACCTAAATGTAAGACCTGAAGCTATAAAACTTTTAGACTTTTAAAAAAGATTTTATTTTATTTGTCAGAGAGAGAGAGAGAGCGAGCAAGCGAGCGAGAGCACGCACAAGCAGGCAGAGTGGCACACAGAGGCAGAGAGAGAAGCAGGCTCCCTGCTGAGCAAGGAGCCTGATGTGGGACTCGATCCCATGACCCTGGGATCATGACCTGAGCCAAAGGCAGCGGCTTAACTGAATGAGCCACCCAGGCGTCCTGAAACCATAAAACTTTTAAAAGCAAACATAGGTTGTCATGGATATTGGCCTTAGCAATATTTTTCTGCATGTCTCTCCCCAGAAAGGGAAATGAAAGCAAAAATAAAGAATTGGGACTACATCCAAATAAAAAGCTTCTGAATAGTGAAGGCAACCATCACAAAATGAAGAGACAACCTACTGCATGGGAGAAGATATTTGCAAATGATAAATCCAATAAAGGGTTCATATCCAAAGTATATAAAGAACTCCTACAACTCAACACCAAAAAACTCCCCCAATAATCTGATGTAAAAATGAGCAGAGGACCTGAATAGACATTTTTCTGAACAAGACATACAGAGGGCCAAGAGATACATGAAAAGATGCTGGTCATCACGAATCACGTGGGAAATATAAATCAAAATCCCAGTGAGGTATCACCAAACACCAGCAGAATGGCTAAAAACAGAAAGACAAAATGACAAATGCTGGTAAGGATGTGGAGAAAAAAGAACCTTACTGCACTGCTGGTGGGAGTGTAAATTGGTGCAGCTACTGTGGAAGATAGTATGGAGGTTAAAAAAAAAAATAGAATTACCATAGGATCCACTAATTCCACTTCTGGGTACTTTCCCAAAGGAAATGAAAATACTAACTCAAAAAGATATCTGCATCCCTATGTTCATGTCAGCATTATTTACAATAGCAAAGATCTGGAAGCAACCTATGTGTCCATCTGTAGATGAATGGATAAAGATGTGTATGTATATAATGAAATGTTACTTAGCCATAAAAGAGAATGAGATTTTGCTATTCCTGATAACATGGATGGACCTAGAAGGTATTAAGTGAAATATGTCAGGTAGAAAAAGACAAACACTGTATGACTTCACTTATATGTGGGATCTAAAACACAAAACAAAACCAAAACAGAAACACACTAAAAAGTATAGAGACCAGAACACACTAAAAAGCATTCCAGAGGGCACATGATGTGACGGGCACTGGGTGTTCTATGCAACTAATGGATCCTTGAACACTACATCTGAAACTAATGATGTACTATATGTTGTCTGGTTGAATTTAAATTAAAAAAAAATAAATAGAAAAACTGGTGGTTTCCAGAGGGGAGATGGGCAGAGGAATAGGCAAAGTATGTAAAGCAGATTAGGGGCTACAGACTTTGTTATTATAAAAAGAAGTCACAGGGATGAAAAATACAGCCTAGGGAACACAGTAACTGTAATAACTTCATATGGTAACAGGTGGTAATATTTATTATGGTGAGCCTGTTGCCATGCATATAACTATGGAATCACTATGTTGTGCATCCGGAACTACTATAATATTACATGTCAACTATATTTAACTAAAATTGAAAAAAATATTTAAAAAAATTTTTTAAAGCCACTTGTCATTCTCTGCTGGGGCTGTGATTCTCATGTTTACACATTTGTATGTTATTTGGTGTTCTTGGGGGAGTTTCTGAATGTTTTTAAGAAGGGGATTGATAAGAGTGAATGCCAAGATTCAACTGATGCTTTCGTAAGGTAGCTGCTGGCCATGGGAAGGCTCCCTGGGAAAGGTGGGGGACAGAGAGACAAGTAAGAAGACCACACAAACCATCCTGACCAGTGTGAGTGGGAAGGACAAATGTGCTGGTCAGATGGGGCTCTGCGGAGGTAGGGTTAGTGATAATAGAGGAAGGGGAAGGAAACTTGACAGTAACTGAGTTTTTTCATTTGGCTTACTGACAGGCAAGAGGGGTTGCTATGGTCTGAATGTGTCCCCCACAAATTCATAGGTTGAGAAATGCTAACCCTAAATAAATGAGGCACTGGGGGTAGAGCCCTCATGATGGGAGTATTTCCTTATGAGAGAGACCCAGCTGAGCTACCCAGCCCCTTCCACCTACAGGGACACAGCAAGAAGTCTCAGATCTGGCAGAGACCCCTCACTCTACTGTGCTATGACCTTGGTCTTCCGGCTTCCAGAACCGTGAGAAATACATTTCTGTGGTTTATAAGCTATCCAGTCTGTGATATTTATTTTATTATTATTATTTAAGATGCATTTATTTATTTGAGAGAGAGAGAACAGGGGCAGACGTGGGGGGGAGAGAGAGAGAGAGAGAATATCAGGCAGATTCCCTGCTCTGCACGGAGCCTAACTCGGAGCTCAATCTCACGACTCCGAGGTCACGACCTGAGCCGAAACTCAGAGTCGGGCACCCAACTGACTGAGCCACCCATGCGCCCCTGCTGAGCTTTTTACCTTTCTTTTATAAAGGGAAGATGATACACTGAGTTTCAGATAGGCTGAATTTGACAGGAGAGAGAATGGAGAGAATTCCAGCCATCATTTGGAAGTACAGATCTGGAGTCAAGAGCTAAAAAAGTAATTCAGAATTCAGTCACACAGAGGAACCAAGGGAAGCCCTGAGAGTAGATGTTATCACCCAGAAAGAGAGCTATGCAGGTCTTTTACAGGCCCGTGGGGGAAAAGGGCCAGGTTAGACCTTGAGAGGTAGTTATATTAATGAACACCAGAGGAAGAACATTCTAGAAATAATTCAAATTTCTAACACTACGGGAGACCACCTAGCTCTCCACTGCTGTATCTGATTTTTCTTTAACACACAACAAAGACTGGGGGTGCCTGGCTGGCTCGGTTGGTAGAGTGTACAACTCTTGACCTCGGGGCTGTGAGTTCCAGCCTCACATTAGGGATACAGTTTACTTAATTAAAAAAAATTTTTTTTGGAGTGCCTGGGTGGCTCAGTTGGTTGGTCCACCTCTTGATTTTGGCTCAGGTCATGACCTTAGAGTCTTGGGATCGAGCCCCACTTTGGGCGGCACCCTCAGCAGGCAGTCTGCTGGGGGATTCTCTTTCCCTCTGCCCCTCCCCCCCACTTGTGTGTGCGCTCTCTCTAAATAAATAGTCCTAAAAAGAAAAAAAAGAATGATGACTCATCTTCTTTAATACAGAATCTGTATTCTGTGCCTGCTTGAGAATGAAAGAAAATAGGTTGTTTTCTCCTGCACATTCTCTAAGGCAGTATTTCAACTCTTGGTGGTTGGCCGTGACTCCCAGAGAGAAATACAAGTTGCTTACGCATATATAATTATGTATCTGAGACAAAGGGCTTTGTGGAACAATATCTACCTGTATCTTCTACATCTGATGCTATTTTCTATTTTATTCTCTTTCAGTAAGGAAAGAAAAAAAAAAAGCTAGCTGGGTCCCAGTGAGTTGATACCAGAAGAGACACTGGGGTTCAGGGCGGTGGTTTTGGGAAGTCGACTCTCCCTCTAGTGGTTGGCATCTTTCAGCAGAGATCAGAGCTTGTTCCTCTTGGTCTCAGCTCGGCCTGGCGACCCATGCAGAAGAACTTAGCTCCATCTCCAAGGGCCCCTCTTTCCTGGAGGAATTTTTAGCTTTGGGAGGAAGTCTAGGTGAGTTCTGCCCACAGGGTGCTGATGTGGTTCCCAGAGGCAAATCATCACCATCACCATCATCAGGACAGGGATTGAATCAAGCACTTCACATACATTATTAACGATTCTCATAACAAGCCTGTGAGGGAAATGTGATTATTACCTCCATTTTACAGATGAGATCTATCAGAGCTAAGAGAGGGACCCCCCCCCCTCCAACTCCGATCTGCCCGTGAACAGAAAGCTGAGCTGCCTCCTCATCTGGCTCGAGGAGCAGCGGAGTTAAGCTCTATCTTCCTTGGTTTGTTCCATGTCATCCCCGTCAGTCCCCCAGCAAGTGTCTCTCAGCAAGGCTGGGTCTGTTCTCCCTGTGCTCTTTATTTCTTCTCTCAGCGTGGCCTCGTGCCTCTAAAACTTTCTTGACTATAACGGAGTCTCTGACATGCATTCGAGAAGCAGAGGCAGGAAAAGAAGACAGCCAGAGAGGAAAAGTAAGGGAGCCGTGCGGCAGGTTGATGAATGCACTTTTGAGGCAGAGCTGGAAAAGGCTGTCGGAAGGGGTAGAGGACAGGCCCTCGTCACCTTGACCTCCCTGCCTCTGTCTTCGCCCTGACGGTCACCCACCCCCACATCTCCAGCGGGCTTACCTCTCCCAAACAGCTCTGTCGTCCTCACTCTCCTGTCTCGTGCTGCCTGCTGACGCGGCCTACTCTCCCTGTCCTGAGCTGAAACCCTTCCTCTCTCCCTTCAATGCCAGTTCAGGGTCTCCCCTTCTCATGGCCATTCCAGCCCTACCTACCGCCCCCACTCCTGGCCCATGACTTCCCCTCATGTGGTTCAGCCTGGGAGCTTTTCTCTCTGTCGCTGGATGCATGGGGCCTGTCTGATCTCAGTGCCTGGGGACGTCTTGTGTCCCCACCTGGAATGCACCTCCTCCTTCTCCCTCTAGATCTACCCAGGCTTGAAGACTCTGTTCCCACCTGGCTTCTGCCCTGATGGCTTCCCCTATCCCTTTTGTCTTTGCCTCTTTGCTTTTGTATCATTCATTGAGAAGTATCACCAAACATTGCAGAATATTTAAATGGTCCATGTGTACACCCTCAACAAATTCACTCATTCGTTTTATTTATTTAAAGATTTATTTTTTTTTAAAGATTTTATTTGTCAGAGAGTAAAGCAGGGGGAGCTGCAGGCAGAGGGAGAAGTAGGCTCCCTGCTGAGCAGGAAGCCTGATGTGGGACTCAATCCCAGAACCCTGGGATCATGACCTAAGCTAAAGACAGATGCTTAACTGACTGAGCCACCCAAGTGTCCCAAGATTTATTCATTTTAGAGGGAGAGAGAGAGTGTGCATGTGTGAGTGATGGGAGGGGGGAGAGAGTCTCAAGCAGGTTCCCTGCTGAGGGCAGAGCCAGACATGGGGTTCTCTCTTACGACCCTGAGATCATGACCTGCGCCAGAACCTAAGAGTCAGACACTTAACCAGCTGGGCCACCCAGGTGCCCCTTCACTTATTCATTTTAAAATTACTGTTTGAATTGCCTATTAAGTTTCAGACGCAGGAAAATCTATGACAGAGAAGGTAAGAAGAGGTATTGTGACCCCAGGATTTGCAAACAGGGCAGCTCCGTGCAGGGGAGAGCTGTAGGGGCAGGGCCGGACCCCTCTCCCCCCACCTCCAGAGAGAAGGGGGCATGTGAGAGAGGGTGGGCCGGTGAGAGACGTGCACTCTCCTGGTCACAAATATTGGTTCAGAGACAGGGTGTGCCCGGCTAGGACCCTGGGAAATCAGTCCCGGGTTCTTGCTAGAATTATCTGGGAGTGTCAGGCTGGTGGAACATGAGCCAGGAGCTTCGGGCAATTATTACTGCCACCACCTGCAGGGGACCCGTCCAAAAGTGAAGCCAGCATGGAGGATATCGGAGTTGAGGGCTTCTGGATAGCACCTGCTAAGCCCCTAAACGCAGCCACTACTGTACCGGAAAGCCACTGAATTCTTTCTCGCTGAGGCCGGTTTCTGGGCAGATTCAGCAACGAGCCACTCCAAGAGCTCTAACTGTGCGGCCTCCTCTGGGATCCCCGCTCCGTGGTGATCTAACCAGCGGGGAACAGCTCAAGACATGGCTCCCTGGCATATGGCCTAGAGCGGCCCCCCCGCCGTCACTAGCCAAGCTGCATTCCCATCCCGGCTCAGGCTGGGCTGAGGGTCAGATTCAGGCGAGTGTGTTGATTTCACACGGTGCTGTCGGAGAGGAGCCCCGCCTGTCCCCCCGCATCAAATCCTTCCCATGGCCCCGGCCCGGCGCTGGTGGCCTTCAACTGCTCAGTGAATCCCTGTGGCTTCTGGGCCACTTCTTGTCCACCCACTGGTGCCAAGAGTTGGTTTGGCGTCTCTGCACATGGTAGAGGTGACCCTCTATCATTTGCTAGGCAAGGTCTATCTCGAAATGCGATAGGATCCTCATATCGAGCAAGACTTGCAGAAATGAGCTTGTAGGTCTACAGGGGACCGATCAACCGTAAGTGGTGACACAGAGAGAACCGGGAAAAAACTTCATTTCAGTAATGCCTGTGGGTGAGTGCTGACCACTGGGTATGTGCTTTATCTGTTCTCTGCGAAGTTCTTATCAGTCTGTCAGCGTGTATCTAATAAGCACTGACTAGAAATTAGAGCCAGACCCTGGAAGGCATCTGCCAGAGCCCTAAGCCAATACTTGTCTAATACACATCTTTGGTGATTAATAATGCTTTACAGCCTTGATGTCATTTAGAGACAACATTGAACACAAGGAAGACAAACCCTTGGTTCCCAATACGGTGCTTGTCTCCACCCCTGGGTCAAGGAATGACCAACTATTCCTGAGAATATTTTCACAGGGCGGGTTATGCCTTGAACTAAAACAGTTCCTTACCTTCAATGTCCTGAGGCCGCCCCGCCCACTTCCGTGCCTGCATCCAGTCTCCCGCCAAGGCCACACGAGGACACGCCCTTGGCTCAGGTCCTTCTTGCTTAAGTGCTTCTGCCTGGTGAGTATTTGGAAGATTTTAGGCACCCTCTCTGGCCCCTTTTAGGTAAGGCCTTCTGTAGTCCAGTCATAATAAAATAATGACAGCAGTCTTCTGCGACAGAGCCCAGTGAGTATCTCCTGTTAGAGGTGCATTCAGAAGCGAGGCTAGCCACCGGTCTGCACGTGAGACGGTGGGTAGTGGGCAATCCTACCAGAGAGGATGATTTAATTAGAACCTGTTAGGAGCAGGACTTCCCATTCAGCTCCTTGTGATTAAGAAAGCTCAGACTGGGCGCCTGGGTGGTTCAGTGGGTTAAGCCTGTGCTTTCTGCTCAGGTCATGATCTCAGGGTTCTGGGATGGAGCCCCGCATTGGGCTCTCTGCTCAGCAGGGCACCTGCTTCCCCCTCCCCCCACTACCTGCCTCTCTGCCTACTTGTGATCTCTCTCTCGCAAATAAATAAATAAAATCTTAAAGAAAAGAAAAGAAAAGAAAGCTCAGACTCCCTTCTGAGACAGAACAATACTTGCCCTGCCCCCAATATCCCAGAAATCACTAGACTTGAAAGATCTGGTAACAGTTGTATTTTTCCTATAGCCAAGAGCTGGGCAGTATATTTCACTTACCTGCTCTCCTTCACGGAAGCTGGGTAGCCGTGGTTTTCGGGCAGATGCTAAAGCAGTGGGTCTCCTGGGCACTGGCTCTCAGCCTGGAGGTCACATTAGAAAATGAAGATTTTAGGGGCGTCTGGCTAGCTCGGTCAGTAGAGCATGACTGTTGATCTCAGGGTTCTAAGTTCGAGCCCCGCATTGGTTGTGATTACTTAACAATCTTAAAAAAAAAAAAAAGAAAAGAAAAAAGAAACCTGGGGGTTTAAAAAACTACTCATGTCTGCCCCGCCCCCTCCCCCACCACACAGAGTCTGAGTTAACGTGCATCTGGTATCAGGATTGAGAAATCTTGCCACCTGGGGCACCTGGGTGGCTCAGTTAAGCGTCTGCCTTTGGCTCAGGTTGTGATCCCAGGGTCCTGGGATGCAGCTCCCGCATTGGGTTCCCGGCTTGGCATGGAGCCTGCCTCTCCCTCTCCCACTCCCACTGCTTGTGTTTCTGCTCTTGCTGTGTCTCTCTGTCAAGTAAATAAATAAAATCTTAAAAAAAAAAAAAAGAGAAAGGAAAAAAAAGTCTTCCCAGCTATTTATAAGGTGCTGTAGTTGTGTGATCTGACCAGGTGCTGAGGAAAAAAGAAAAGGCTAAATCCAGCCTTTGTTTATAAAGGTTATCATTGCTTAGAATTTCCTTTTTATATGCCATGGAATTTATGACTTTGTAATAAAGAAATCTAGACAAGACTTTTCATTTTTTTGGCTATCGGTGGGAGGAAATGTCTCCTCCTTGCACATCCCATAGTAGAGGGGGTAGGGGGTAAAGGAGTGGGGGTGAGGAGCTGGGGGAGGATTGGGGGGTGGAGGGGGAGGGGCAGTGCTCTGTATACCAGGATTTGCAGCCTTGCACACTTGTCCGGGGTAAGGATGGGGTCAGGCAGCTAAATGCTGGAGGAGATAAGCAGGATATGAACAAGGAGCTAAAGGCCTGGAGTGAGGCAGGACTTCTACCTAGCTCAAGGTGTGACATTGACTCAAGGGTGGCTGATTGGTACCTTTTTTTTTTTTTTTTTTTTTTTAAGAAGACATACATAAGGATTTGTAAATTGAATCTTTCACTTTTAAGAACACTGAGCGGTCAGCTGGGTGGCTCAGTCAGTTAAGCGTCTGACTCTTAATTTCAGTTCAGGTCATGATCTCATGGTTGTGAGATCAAGCCCCATGTGGGGCTCCGTGCTCAGTGGGGAGTCTGCTGGGGATTCTCTCCTTCTCAAGGTCTCTGAAAATAAATATTTAAAAAAACAAAAAACAAACAAACAAAAAAAAAAACACTGAGTGCCAAAAAGCACATGTGGAGAGTAGACACACAGATCCCATCCTGTCTTGGAAAGTCACCTTAGTTCCTTCCCACACTCCATTAGAAGACAGCTTGTAATCCTCTCTCGAGCATGGAGACGCATTGCAATTCTTCAAATAAAAAAACAAACATCAAAAAATTCCAAGAGTAATCAGTGTCCTTGATGTCATCCTCTTTAGTTTGTAGACAAGCATACTGAGATCCAAAGACTTAGAGGGATATGCCCAGGGTCACATGGTCAAGTAGTGGCTGTAAGGACATTCTCGAACATTCTTGATCAAACATCTAGTCCCTACTTCTTTCTTCCCAACAAAATTACCAATTTGGGGATCTGTCCTTCCCAGTGTGACTTAGGGATGCTCAAGGTGACACCATGTCCAGCACCAGGCAGATCCTGGTTCATCTAAGCCAGTCTACACACGGCATTCTCCTGGTAACTGCTACGGATCCCGTGGTGAGGACTTGACCTGGGGTGGCCCAGTCAGATCCAAGGGGAGGACTTAGGTCCCACGCTTGGGGGAGAAGACGGTCTTTCCTGTCTGTTGCCTCCATTCCCAGTGGGAGTCATCAGGGGTCTCTCTGATGCAGGTTTCCAAACACCGTCAGAGCACCGAATGGCTTCCTGGGGCTCGGTTTGCAGCAGGTGAACCTTATGCTGGTCCCCAGTGCAGTGAATGGCAGTGCCTGCGTCTGCACGTGGAAACAGAGACAGGAGAGGAAGGAAGTACCTGAACTAGCCAAGATATTGTGGCTGTAATAAATGGATGATGCACTTCAAGCTGCCTAAATAACAAAAGAAACATACTGGTTCGAGTAAAGAAAAAGTACTTGGATGCGTGACTCAGTCCATAGACTCAAATGACGTCACTAGGACCTGCCTCTAGTCACTTCTTGGCCGTCCTATCGCCCACATTGGCTTTATTTATTCTCACATTCCCCACAGGGTCAGTGGACAGCCAACAGCTCTGGACACACCTTCTCCCCGGCCCCAGACCAGTGGAATGGACGTGAATCCCTGCCCCCTCATTGCTCTGTGGATCGCAGGGGTCTCATTGGCTCTGGGGGATCACCTGGCCATTTCCCCACCGATGGCTGCGGCCGTGGTCTCAATGGCCAGGCCCAAGTTGTGTGTCTCTCTCTCCCTGGAAAGAACATCAGCTGCAAACGGCAGCCGATCCGTGAAGGAAAATTACCGTTCTGTCAGCCAGAAGACAGGCAAATTGGTGCTGGCTGCCCAACTCAATAACTAGAAGCTTTTCCAAATGTGCAGGTTTTGTTAGGTTTATATTGTGCACAGAGCAGAGAATTTGAAATCAGAGATCTCAGCTCACAATAGTTCACTGGGGAGGGATACCACTTTGCCATTTGCTGGCGGATCGTTGGGGATTGAATGAGATCCTGTATAGCAAAGTACTTTTTAAAATGTTAAAGGCTAAATCCACATGAGGGACTGTTGTCTGTCATTACTGTTGTCTTTTCTGAGTTTCTCCCACTCATGCTCTGATTAGGATGTAATGTGATTTCAGGCAAGACAGAGGAGGAAATGCATCAGTAGCAGCTAGAATGATTTTGGCCAAGGTGGCCCTAAGCATATGTGACATCTCTATGAGAATCAGAAATAGACCCCTCCTTCCCTCTAGGTGATGCAGTTCTCAGGGAACATGGCTTGACAAGTGGATAGAATCTTTGTGCAAAGAAAAAGTCACCCCTTCCCCTAGCTAGACACACCTGCGTGCTAGCTGACATGGCATGGTAAGTGGGAAGCATACTGGATTTCAGCAGTTGCTGCCCCCTAGGCAGGAAGGTGACCAGGCAGGGGTGGAGAGTTCTGTGCAGTGCACAACTTGCACAGCTGTACTTTGTGGCCCTGATGCTGGTGATGAACCATCGAGCAGGTTGAACTCTGGAAGCCTCACTCCTCCTTTTCCTGGCAAAGTTCATACAAGCCTTAAGACCATTTATCACCTTCCTCTTTTTGGAGCATGTCCACTTCATGCTAAATGCACCAGTCTGCATTCTGTTTCTTTTAGTTAATTACCCGCTGGCGATTCAGAATCGGCCGGCCTTTTCAGATGCTCAGTGCACATCATTCCAACAGCAGGGAAGAGAAGACTTCCTTTCTAACCACGCTGATGAGTGATGTCGCCGAGGGTGGCTCACCCTTTAAAATGAACACAGGGCAATTGCTGCACCGTGGTCCGCTGTGGCTGGAAAGTCAGACGCCGATTTCTCTGAAATGCCCAAGAAGAAGGGAGGAAAAGCACAGGCAGCTTCATCTAGATGGACCGCCACTGTTTGCTGTTCTAAATCCTCCTGGCAACAGCAACTCCGGAAAGAAATTATTTGAACCAGAGCCAGCCAGCCTCCAGGGAGCCAGGGATCTAATACTGTAGCCTTTGTGTTACTGTGACTGAAAGTCTTCTTCTTCTTAAAAGATTATCCTTCTCTTGTGTGACAGATGGATAGTTGGAGCCAACAGGAACTTGCCATGTTGTTGCCCCTTTCGCTTCATCCTCGGTGTCTTCTGGGACACCTGAATTGCTAGAGACTTTTCAATGCGACGTGAACCAGGATTCACCCATCGCTGTGAGGCCAGTGCTGCGGTTTAGGTGAACCCAATGTCAGTGTGGCGCGTGCTCGGGTCTCTTTGGTCTGGACTTGGTCTGGGCCTTGGCTTCACACCGCTGTTCTTCCTTCAGTCCTCTTCTGGGACCCAGAATAGTCTGCTGCCTCACCTGCCACCTCCTGTCTCCCTGTTTACTTCCTCCTTCCTCCCAGGTCGTGGTTTTTCTGTTTGTCCTCCTCTCCCCATAGATCCATTCTCTGCCCCCCCCTTTTTTTTTTGGCCCCCGCTGGGCTCCTTGCCCCCATGTTTCTGGTTGAGAGGCACAGCGGGCCACTAGAAGGTGTCCGTTTCCCGCAGGGACACTAAGTGATACAGTCTTCATCCTTGCCCTCTTCTGGAGTGTCCTCCTGGACGTTCACCAGGGACCTAAGAGAACTCCCCAGCCCATCTCTTTAGCCACCTGTGCCCAGGTTAATTCTCTGTGATCCTCTCGTCTTCTGGACACTGTTCCATCCTCCTTCCCTTCCTTCTGCTCACTGACAAAAACCATCATCGTTGTTTCCTAAGTGGTCTTATTTCCACTCCATCCTGCCTCATCTGGAAATCTGCGATTAAAAAATCTCCCTAGATACAGGCCTCCGGTTATGAAGTGAATAAATCATGGGGATGAAAGGTACAGCATGGGGAATATAGCCAGTGGTATCGTGACAGAGTCGTATGGTGACAGATGGCAGCCACGCCTGCGGTGAGCACAGCGTGACATACAGAAACGTCGTATCGCTGTCGTACACCTGAAACCGAGACTCGTGTGACCCTGTGTTACATTAGGAACCTACAACTATAGTCTAAAGATTGTATTTATTTATTTAATTTTAAAGATTGTTTTTATTTGAGAGCAAGAGAGCCTGAGCTGGGGGAGAAGCAGAGGGAGAGGGAGAGGGAGATGCAGGCTCCCCGCTGAGCAGAGAGCCGGATGTGGAGCTCAGTCCTAAGACTCTGGGATTAGGACCCGAGCTGAAGGCAGACACTTATCTGACTGAGCCCTAGGTGTACCCTATTTATTTATTTGAGAGAGAGAGAGAGAGGCAGAGTGAGAGGGACAGAGTCTTCAGCAGACTCTGTGTTGAGGACGGAGCCCGATGTGAGGCTCAACTCCAGGACTCTTAGCTCACGACCTGATCCGAGACCAAGAATTGTCCCCTTAACTGACTATGCCACCCAGGCACACCCTATAACTCTATTTTTCAAAAATAAATCTCCCCAAACACCTAGAACCCATTTACAAAGCGATCTCACTCGGGATAGGGAGGTTCCTGATAGCCTCCATTCTCCCCTTTTGAGGGTCTCCCATCCTGCCCCACCTTGCTCTGAGCCCTGGGAGACGGACGGATCAAAGGACTCCCTCGTCCCCTCACTTCCTGCTGGGTTGAGCCAGTTGGGAAGCACTGGCGGGAAAGCAGAAGGTAGGAGGAAGGTGAGGTTGGGGTACTCATCTCCCCGGCTGCCTCCCGAATGGGCAGGGGTTGGCAGTGGCCATGCGTCCCTCGCGTGGACCACAGCTGCCGGCAGACGCCCCCACCGCTGCAGCTCCTTCTCCCCTCCGGGTCTTGCGAAGAGAGCCTCTCCCTCCTGCTGCTCGCCTTCACCTGCCCACCACCTTGTTCATAGTCTTGTCCTGTGAAACTCTCCTGAATGACCTTCAGTTGAGGGTGCCTTAGGCTTCCTGCTGGGACCCCGACTAACTGGTCCTGGGGCCCTAATGAGTCAAACCCAGTAGACTCCCCTTCTCGTCATGGAGGGAGCTCGCACTGCATTCTGGTCACTCCAATTTAATACAACTTAGCTCAGTCTGGTTAGAAATTTCATCTCCTCTCTAATTTAATTCTCATTTCTTGTCCTCTCCTCAAGGATAGGGATGTGCGGAGTAAGGTATGGTAGAGCCTTTCATGTCTTCTCCCTCTACCAGGCGTCCACCGCACGTTGGGGAGGAGGAAGAGGGAAGGGGACAAATCTCTTTCCCCATCTAGCTACTGAGACAGTTTCATCTTTCTGGTCCATGAAGGTCTCTGGCTGACACCATAGGCCAGGTGAGGCTCTCTAAGGGACAAGAGTCCAGACAAATGGGTGAGGTTATCCTGTGCTACCAAAACAACCCAGAATCTGAAAAACCCAGATCGGCAAAGCCTGACTTCTCTTTCTACAGCACGTTCACCACAGGTCGGCAGAAGCCCTGCTCACCAGATCCCTCAGGGACTCAAGCTGATGGGACAGCCCCTGTCCCAACACCGCTGCTTTCCCAGGAGGACAGCGCCCCGCAGAAGGTCCTGCACCGGGACTGCCACCGATCCGGGAGAGACCGACACTTGCATGCACGTCATTGGCCAGAACTAGTCACATGACTCCACTCAATTGGGAGGGGTCAGGAAATGTAATCTTTCCAGCTCCCCAGAGCGGGTGGTCTGAGCGAGCCCGGAACGCTGCTGATGCTACCACAGGGCACACGCGTCCACAGGGCACACGCGTGAGTTCTTCAGAAGATTCTGCACGGCCTTGTTCTCTGGCGGGGGAGATCAGACTCCAGCCTGCCTCAGGCTGACCCCCGTCTCCATCACTGAAGGCGCACTCCCCAGCACGGGCTTCTGGGTTTCTACTCCTGGCAGGCAGCCCTGCTCCCCCCACCCCAACCCAAGGGAATAAGTCATAAGATGTCCGAAGCTCAGCTGCTATTTTCTTTTTTTAAGAAAATTATCCTGCTCAAATACACGCTTGCCATGAAATTGACCAATTGCATTATTTTAAAGTACATAATTTAGTGATAATTACTACATTCGCAGGGTTGTACAACCATCACCACTTCCTCATTCCAGAGCATTTCCACCCCCCCAAAGGGAAACCCCATACCCATTAAGCAGTTACTCCTCATTTCTATCCTCCCTCCAGCCGTGGCAATCTTTAATCGGCTTTCTGTCTATGAAATTGCCTATTCTGGCTGTTACGTATAAATAGAATCATTCGATCTAGGTCTTTGAGCACAGCTACTTTCTGAGGTGTCCCTGTGACCCATGGGAAGCTCATCCACTGTTGTACCAAGCTCTGGCTGGGCAGGTCCCCACAGATGCCTCCTCTCTCCCCCTGCTGTCACTCTGGTTTCCTTCCCCCTGGCTCAGTGGGACAGCAGCACCCTGCTCCTCTAAGCAGGGAATCGACTGTTCTCAGACGCTCTGGGTGCATCTCTATGGGAACCCCTTCCCTACACAGGTATGGAGTGGGATGGAGAAGACGACACATCCCCAGTGCGCAGGGGAAAAGCCACCGTATTCACTGGCCAGTGTCTCCTGATTCCCACTGCCACCCTGGCAGGAAGGGCTTACCTAGCTCGAAGTGGGCTGATTATAGTGAAAGCACAGTTAACAAGCCCTGGGAGAGTGTAACATCTGGCCCCATTTTCCCCCTATACTCTTGACCATATGTGCTGTTTAGCTGCAGTCATTTTCGGCTACAGGCTTAAGGACCAAGCTGCCACAGAAGGTCCTATCTGAGGTCTCCTTATGCATCATTTTGATAATGTTCCTCCCTACTCAGCAGCTTTCCACATCTATTATGAATGGGTCAATCCCAAACTCTTGGCTTGGCATTCAAGGCCCTTGACAAACTATTTCCTGTTTAGCCTTCCTTCTCGCTGTGCCCCGCACAAACTCTGCTCCGTGTAGGCTGGTCTGCTCAACTCACTGCCTCCAGAGAGACCTCGCTCCATTTGGGTTGGGTTCCTTTACCCTGCCATCCCCACCTGGAACGCACTTCCTCTCTTCCTGGATGGGAGGCTCTTTGCCCTTCTCTTCTCTTGGCCTTCCTGGGTTTCCAGCCTCCTCTCCTCCCTGAAGTCCACTGCCTGGCCTGTCCCTTTTGGGCAGGTGTGTGCTGCCTTGGTGGCTAGTGACCTGCTATGGGTTGACACCATCTTCTGGGGACGGGGTGAGTTGAATGACCCCACTGATTGCGGTCAGCATGAAGGCTGACCCTCCCATCCCCTCATGCCATGTGTCCTCAAAAACGGAAACTAGTAGAGCCAGACAGAAGGGCGATTAGCCAAGGCCACAGGACCCAAACCCTTCTCCGGGCTGGTGAGTGAGATGTTAGGAAGGAGTGAGGAAGGGGACTCTGGAGAGCTCCGCCATCTTCCAGGGACACCTTCCCGGGGTCCCACTAGGACTAGGCATCAGGAAGTGATGGTCAGGGGCACCTGGGTGGCTCAGTGGGTTAAGCCTCTGCCTTCGGCTCAGGTCATGATCTCAGGGTCCTGGGATGGAGCCCGCATCGGGCTCTCTGCTCAGTGGGGAGCCTGCTTCCCCCTCTCTCTCTACCTACTTGTGATCTCTCTCTGTCAAATAAATAAATAATATTTAAAAAAAAAAAGGAATTGATGGTCAAACATGTTCTGCTTGGAGTCCTTTCAGGTTGAGCCAGAAGTACATTCCGTTGTGGCCAGGTTTAGGTGGAGGGATGGGGGAAAGGGAGAGAGGGAAGGGAGCAAGAAAGGGAATTTGGGGAGGGAAGATAAGGCAGGAACAGAGAGAAAGGGCAAGTCAAAGTAGGGGAAGGGTGGGGGAGGGGAAGAGATTAAAGAATCCCAAACTTGGTGAAAAGCGAGATTTTTCTCATCTTGCTGAAGGGAGGAGCTGGTGGTCCTTGGGCTCCTGTATCCACGCTTTCCTCCTCCTCCTCCTCCTCCTCCCCTCGCCCAGGATGCACCATCATCCTGCTCTTCTCAAGTCACCCGCTGTCACAGTCCAAAGCAGCCTCAGCCCAGACTGCATCCCCCCTTGGCAACATCCTCTCTGTGCTGTGCCCCGCTCTGTTTCTGTGTTTCTGGTTTAGTTCATTTCCACACAGGAAGCGGACTTGTGCCCTGGAGGAATTATTCCGAGAGCTGGACGGGCGCCCGGAGAGACAGACTGTGGTCGCATCTCCAGTGCAGGCTGACCTTTCTCAGGATGGCCTGGAGCCACTCAGATGCCCAGAGTTTCCCTGGGCCCGGCAGGCCCCTGGAAGTGGGTGGGCCTCGTGCCTGCTGCCCCAGCCCTGGGGTAGCCTTCTTCCTTTCTGGGTCCCCGGCTATGCCCTCCCTAGCTCAGGGCAGACTGGCAACATTCTGGTGAGGTTCTCGGACTTCTGCAAATCCTTGCTCCCTTAAGAGTGAAGGCAAAGCTTCTAGGCACAAGAGTTATGAAGAAAGTTCGTATATGTGGGCTCCTCTAAAGCCCGTGATGTGGCATGTGTCCAGGTGAGGGCTCCCGCAGCTGTCTTCTTTTGTGTCAGTCTTAGCACCACGTGCGTTCATTCATGAAGCCTTCGCTCCTGGACTAGGCAGCGACTCTGGAAAGACACCTGGCCTCCAGACGCTCCCCTCCCTTCGATCTGTGGCTGTTGGATTCATTTTGCTAAAGGCCGTCTCGTAGCTTCTCATTCTTCCCCTCAAAAGCCATCAGTGACTACCACTGCCTATTACGGAATGAATAACCGGTTTGTGCCATCAAACTCTCTGTGCTTTGTCCAGAGAGTACAACCCTGAGGGCAGGCCTGGGAGCCATGACTGTCAGTAGGCTGGGACCCCGTCTCCCAGTCCCAGGGGATGCCACTTGGAATGTTGGTCCTGGGATGATCCTGCCTCTTGAGCCAAACATCCTTTCCATTTGGGGTTCCTCCTTATCCCAGGCCTTCAAATAGCAGCTGCTTACACGATCTGGAAAAGGAAGGTTCTAGATGGATCTCTAGGTTTGTAGATCACGAGAAGCCGGTGATAGCTAGTTCTTGGCACGAAGGCTCTCACGTTTTTCCTCCCCGACCCAGTTGGGACTAATCTACTTAGGGCTGAAGGAGCCCAGCCAAGACCTCAAAATGTTTCTGAACCCCACCTGGGCCACCAGTACCCACTGACTGAATTTGGCAAGTGAGACGGAAACCTGTTATTCCGACACACACTTCTTCGACTGAATGAAACTCTAAACCTTGATAAGACTAGGTATAAGAAGACATGAACAGGTCACTACAAGGGACCCATAGTGGTAGGGGGGAAGGGGTTGGTGCTCACAATTGTGTGATTACATTTTGAGATTTAACCAGAAAATTTTTTTCTCATTCCCAGTTACCCCTAGCCCTTTCCTGAATTCAGGCTAAAGACATTCTGCTTTTAGTCTCTTACTGAGCGAATGACTCAGCAGAAATGCAGAGAGAGCTAAGAGTCTAAACAGACTTTTGAAACTCCTGGCAGAGATGGTAATTCGGGGGAGGGGGGGTGGTGTGGAGAGAAAAGCATTTGATGTTCAGAAGCTTAAGTTTTGGAGTTTCAAAAGGATAGCTCCAAAGGGGAGCTCAGGGCACTAGGAACACAGGAGGAATAGAAAAAAGGAACGAAGGCAGACAAACAGGGAAAGGCGAAAGGGGAAAGGCAGTCCTGGAGTGGAGGTTGGAGACTAAGACCGCAGAGGTGTAATTCTGGGGAGCAAGGAGTCTCTGACAAGTGCTCCTGGGCCCTGCAGGTCCCGGGTCACGTCTGGAGGAGATATGATGGATCCCCAGCTAGGCTTGGGAAACTAAGACCAAAGGGAACCTGCACTCTCTTTCCTGGGGTGAGCCCAAGAAAGGGCCCAGCATGGTGTGTAAGGTGGAGGGCCTCAGTCCAACCCTCTGGGTTTCTTAAAGCCCAGGAGAGTGTGAGAAGCTCGCTCAGCAGGATGCTGAGCTCCTGAGAGCGCCAAGGATGAGGCACAGAGAGAGGCAGGGGACACACCACAGGGCAGAAGACAGTGAGGGTAGGGACCCCCTGTGATACCAGCGTGGTAGATGACACAGAGGGCCCAGGGACCCCTTGCCCTGGCATCTGGGGAGACAGGCGGAAATGATCGCTACAGGGATTCTGAGTTTGGGGAGATAAAATTTCTGCCATTGAGCAGAATGGGAGCACGGAAAAGGAAAGAGTCACATTGTGGGCACATTTTAGTGGATATTTATATGCGCTGCACATAGGCACTCCCCAGGGTGCCTGGGTGGCTCAGGGGGTTAAGGTCGCCTTCAGCTCAGGTCATGACCTCAGGGTCCTGGGATCGAGCCCCATGGGGCTCCCTGCTCAGCGGGGAGCCTGCTTCTCCCTCTCCTCTTATCCCCACCGGCCCACACCCCACTGGTGTTCTCTCTCAAATAAGTAAATGAATTAATTAAAAAAAAAAAAAAAAAAAAGAAAGAAAGAAAGGCATTTCCCAGACTGTAATTAGGAGGTGGCTCTTGACTGACTATGGCCTGGTTGTCTCTTTTCAGAAGCATCTAGTTCCCTACCAGGCTCCCCTGATCTGGAGCACTGGGTGGGGGTCTGGACAGCATGTGCGCTCCAGGAAGGAACTATCTGGGGAAGACTCAGGGTAGGCCGTGCTGAGAGGAGGAGGAAGGTGGCAGGGTAGGGCTGATAGGCATGGCAGCTGTGATGAGCGAGGCCTAGAAGGCATGCGGCTAACAGGAGGTCTCCTCAGAATCATCAAGGGGGAGGGCTGGGCCCCCTGGATTGTGTGTGCAGACCCAGAGCACTGCGGATCGAGAGCTGGGCCCACAGCACAGTACTGGAGGGAAGGTATCTTTGGAATCACAGAGGAGAAAAGATCTCTGGGCCTATTAGACCTGCAAGAATGTAAACAAATAAAAGTACGAATAATGTCAAAGAAGGGGTTCACTTAGGGCATAGCGTTTCTTATCCTCCGCATTATCGGCACTGTGAGGCAGGTAATCCTTTGTCGTCCTGTGTATTGCAAGATGTCTAGCAGCAGCCCTGGCCTCAGCCCACCAGAGGACAGGAGCACCTTGACCCCTGCCCAACCCGAGGTGTGATAATACATTCAGATGACTCCGTATGTCTCCTGTCGAGGTTGGGGGGCAAAATTGCCCCCCCACAGAGAACATTGGCTTAGTTTCACGTTCCCAAAGCGTGCATCATGGAATGGGTTTATGCAAAATGGACGTGGGGTCTCTGTGGCCCCGTCAGTCTGCAAATGCGGAGTGAGAAGCCGCTAACCAGAGCTACTTGTTTGCAGGACATCCCAGGACTGTCACACGGCCACGGACACGTTAAATCTCCAAGAGGGAGCGTGTCCAATCATTGCACTTTCAGTACACACTGGACATTGCTACATTAGACACATTCAGGGCCTGGAAGGCACGAGGGTTAATAAACATGTTATTGGCACTTTAAAACGGACGTATCTACCCAGTAGATTTTGTTTTTGCCTTTTCATGGTCATCCGAGGTCAGTCTAATTATTCCTTCTTCTAGGAGAACCAGGGCTCAGAATTAAAGTATGTTCTCATGGCCAACAACCAACACACGGGGAGACTGGGTTTTAGATTCTCCATTCCATGTTCTTACTAGGGTCCCACCTGGCCTCCTGGGCACTGCCCCATGCTTCTGAAATTCAGGTCCTGCCACGAAGTTTCTCCCCGATCTCCGTGACATGGGCCATCTTCTATTCAGAGTTCTCTTGAGAGACACTGTTCACTGGGTCCGCATTTACATAGGCAAACGGGAGGCTCAGTGGGAAAATACTGGCTATCTTCGGCACAAGGCAGCTTCCTCGGGTTACAATTTTTAAGTAAAACGGTTTTCTTCCTTCTGAAAATGAAAATGGTCATTGCATTGTTTTATGTTTTCTTTGCTTGCCAGGAAGCTCAGATCCAAAACTTCTATCTTGTCTGACAGTGTTCTTCCTTCTTGGTTCTATTATTATTTATTGCGTATTTTCATACGGTTTGTATACAGCCTCAAACACATATAATTAATAAATGGAAACCTTGCAAAATATTCACCCCTTAAAAAAAACCCTCAATGCTTAAAAACGGTTCCATCTGATTTTATTTTGTAATCATGGTGAAATGCTATGTGTGGGTGGCGGCCAGGAGCGGTCCCATTTGGGTGAAAGACAAGCAGCCATCCTTGTGGGTTTCACCTAAGCCACGTATCATCGTATCATCAGAGAGGCAAGCGTGGGGTTTACAAAGCCTTTGCATAATCATTACCTTATTTGAGCTCATCAACTAGCCTGCGAGCTGGAGAAGGTATCACTAATTACCATTCCCATTTGACTGCTGATGAGTAAACAAACCGAGGCTCAAATATTTTTAGAGGACTTATTTTTTGCTTTCCAATGTTTCTGGCCCAGACTAGCTGGTGGAAGAATTGAGAGGTAGAGCTGGGTCTTTGGCCTCCACGTGGGACGCTGGACCTGAGCAGGTGGCAAATCTGCGGCACCTGTAATTGATGCCGCCACCCCACCCCCCACCCCCGCAACTACCCGCACATACAAGCTCCAGGGTCCAAGAGGGGGCAGTACAGCTCTCACTGATCGGCACGCGTTTCCCACGGAGCACAACCATTGCCAGAGTCCTCCCCACAGGGCCCCAGACACACATCGCCAGTTACACAACAGATATTCCCAAGACAGAGGGACAATTTTTAGAGTTCTGTGAAACTCAAAGATCCTCAAATTGTAGGGCTATATACAAGATTAAAAAGACGAGATCATAGGGGCACCTGGGTGGCTCATTCGGTCCAGAACATCCGGCTCTCGGTTTCGGGTTCTGATCTTGGGGTTATGGGATCAAGCCCGGTGTCAGGCTCTGCGCTCAGCAGGGAAACTGCCGGAGATTCTTTCCCTCTGCCGCCCTTCCCCCGCCCAGCCCCCCAACCGCCTGCCCTGGGCGCATGTGTGCTAAGATAAATCAATAAATCTCGAAAAAAGAAGCGTGAGGTTGTAAAACGTGATGGCTTTTGTCTGTAGCCTCTGCATGGCCATTCGAACTGCAGCGGTGGGAGTCAGCTCTGGCCGCCATAATAAAATGCCATAGAAGGGGGGTGGTTCGAGCAACAGGAACTTCACTCTCACCGTTCTGGGGGCCAGAAGTCCAAGTCCGAGGCGCTGACTGTTGTGGTGTCCGGTGACTTCTCCGGCGGCGCGTCTCACGGGGTGCTCACTCCTCCGCGTGCGCCCCGCGAGAGCGGGCGAGCGTGTGCTCAGGGGCACGTGGAAGCTGGAGGCCGCTCTCCCCGCTTTATGAGGGCCCCTTTGTGAACTGATTTAGCCTTAACGACCTCCACCGGGCCCTCTCTCCAAATACGGCCATGCGGGGGGCCTTGGGACCGGCAGCAATGAATTAGGGGAGGGGGCGCAATTCAGCCCACAGCAAGCAGACGTGTCGTTGGGGAGTAAGTTTATTCCCAAGGTTTGTTCCAGTCTGGATGGGGCGAACCCTGCCATCAGCCATTGCTGACGGGCTCAACAGCATGCACGGGACACCTGGAGCAAACCCGAGGCCAAGCACGAGGTTCGGCGGCTTCAGCTGTAACTGCCCTGAACTCCCTTCTCAGCGGATCTCTGGAGTCCCGCACTCAGGGTCACTTCAAGTCTGGCTCTAGTTTCCAAATTTGCACATGGGCCGGCACCCCAGGGCAGCAGGTATAGAGAGCTGCACAGACAGCTGGTCCGAGGAAGCGGGGAGGAAATGTCTTCTGTAGTTCCAGAGAGGGGCTCCAGCAGAACCCCGCTTCTCTGTCTTCAGGGACACCATGATCGCAGGGCTTTGGGTTTAAAAATAAAATCACAACGTTCTCTGAAGTGTCACCTTTTGTCTGACTTGCAGTATAAACGAAGGGCAATTAAAATCAAGGCCCTCCTTGTTGCGTGGGATGGTTTATCAGTAAATTTGCTTCCTTTGCTATCTGGTCCCAGACGATGTGAGATCTCTGTCATCCTGGGTGAATAACATGGCGACACCCCAGCCTAGTGTTCTTCATGGAAGGCTGATGTGTTATTTAAGGCCACACTCCTATTCTTTTTTACTCCATTTCCTTAATTTCCTATGAATGTGCTAGAAAGATGGCCCAATGATAAAGGAATCTTGGGATCATTGATTGACAATCACGCCTCACCCTTTTCCTCATCTCTCTCTCTCTCTCTCTCTCAAGGATAAGGGACCCAGAGCCTCGCATGATAAAGCCACAAAAGGAACCAAATTATGCTGAGCAAAAAATATTCTTTTCCTGAGAATTTCCCAGGAGTTTGGGTATTTTTGACTCTTGCTCACTAAATATGGAAAGATTGAGACACCACGAGAAGCAGGGGAGCTGTTCTGCTTTTTTTAGTCCTTCTGTTAAGAAATCATTTCATCTCTTTGAGGCTGTGTTTACAATGTCTCAGAAGTCCCCTCCCTGTGGAAAAGTCAGAGCCCTCTGCACGGTCACAGTTTCTGGAGATGTTCTCTGGCTTTTATTTTTGTATAAAGGATAAAGCTCCGTGAACGATCATTTCTATTTCCTGGTGGTCTGATGGCTGACCAACATAGGGAATGAAGCAAATGGCATCTTTTTTCTTGGAGGAGTCCTCCCTTTACCTCGAGATCCGCACTGGCTCCCAGTGTTCTCTGAATTGATTCAGTGGGCGTGTCAGTGAAACTGCGGGGTGGGGTGGGGGGACAGGGGTGGAGGTGGGGGTGGTGGGTTGGGGGGGTGGGGGAGGTGGAGGTGAGGGGTGGAGGTGGGGAAGGTGGAGGAGGGACAACCTGGGTACCAGGGCTAGGGAGGGAACTTTGTACTGCCCTCTGCATGCATAGTATGCCTTTTTATGAAGGGATAGATAAGATCGGGAACTTCAGTTAATGGGGGTTAATTTTAAGAATATGATTGTGGAAATCAAGAAGAGGTGGAATGGTCAGCTCTACTGAAAATGAGTGCATTGTTCAAGGAGCATTAAGACTCATTCAGAGTTCAGAGTTTAATACTTTGGCGGTAGCGTTGGTTCAAGAGCAACCTGGTGACCGGCCATACTGCTGGTCCTGTGTCACATGTCCCCCCCCCCCCGCCCCCCGGGGTCATTTTACGTGTTTCTCTATTTTTGGTGGTACATGCACTCTGGTCTTCAGAACTAGGGGTTTGGTCAGATTCTTCTCCTTGTTCTTGTTTCGCTAAGGACTCAGAATTGGCCTTGTGTTTTCTATCTGGTTATCTTTCCCTTAGGGTTGTGAGCAACCACTAATGTTCATTGTCTGGATATATTAATTCATTATTGTCGAAAAATGATCATATACTGATTGTATCATTCTTTATTGGCCGGGAGACCAGCTATGAAGAGAAAATTTCCAGGTCAACCGTTTGATTGCCCTGATGTACGGTTCCTTCAGGAAACAGTAAATGCTTGATTCTTTCCTTCTATTTATTAGTTTTCAGGATAATGAGTTGGTTCTCTGAGGAGCATATGGAGAAGTTCTGCATTCCTATAAAGTCATATTTTTAACTGTGTTCATAGACTATCTAGGCCTTACCAGTGTTCAGGACTGCACAGGGAAAAACAAGACCCTTTAGGAAGAGCTTCTCATGCACTGTTAGTGGAAATGTCAATTGTTGGAACCACTCTAGAAAAGATAAGTACGTTGCTCCAACCCAGCAATTTTTTTTCTAGAGAAACTCTTAAAGTTGCAGGTGTACAACATTATTTATAATAGTAGGCATAAAAAAAAAACACCCTGTTAATGTCCAAAAAAGGAGAATGACTAAATGGATTATTATATATTCAAGTGATAGAATAGATCAATATATAGCAACATAGATTTCAAAAACATAATATTGAACAAAAAACAGACTATAGAATGAGTATGGTAACATATCGTTTGTATAAAATTAAAATCTACAAAACGATACTGTGTGCTGTTTATGGCTACATAAATAGATTTTAACTGTAATAAAACATGAACAAAACCCTTCTTTCTCTGAGCTCCCTGGGAAGAGAGAACTGTAGTTTGTAAATAACTCTTTTTATATTATTTTCCTGTTTCTCTGCTCATTGCACTGCTTTGCCTTCCGGTTTTCCCCTGGGATTTAGGTTTGATTGACTAGTCTGATTGATACTTCCACTTGGACGCATTCTTGCGAAGGCATACGGGGGAAATGGCAGTGACCGGCCTGGGTAGTGAGCCACTTTAGGGGACCAGGGTGGAGGGAGCAACAGTACTGAAGAGAGAACCCCAAGGTTGTATTTACTCGGTGCTTTCTGCAACCTTCCAGAAGGAAGACTATTTCTTGGGTAAACATGTCAGATCTGTAAAAAGTACAGGAAATCAGCTTCCGAAATTGTGAAACATCAGTTGCGTGCTCTGTGACAGTATAAAGTGCAAATTTTCATCACCAGAGGAGCTGCAAACAAAGAAAAACGGAGCCCTGGGCGATAGGAGGCAAAAGCCACAATGTTTGGGGGTGGGAGAAACAGTCTTGTGCTCTGAGAAATGAGACTGTGGGTTTTGGGAGGCAAGCTGGCAGCCCACAAACGTTTTTTGTTAAAACTGTTTTGGCAAAAAAAATTTTTTTTTTGGTTGAATTTTTATTGGGAAAAATGTACTATTTAAAATTGGGTAAACATTGAAGTATTGGGAGATTTCACATTAAAAACTATATAAATTCGGATTCTGGGTTCTCTTGACAATCTGAAGGTTGGGCACCTCTGGGCTCACTGTGTGTGGGTGGCAGGGAGCAGTCACCGGGAGTGCCGCCCCCTGCAGGGAGAGCATGCGCTCTCCCGCTACCTGCTGTCCCCACAGGACAGCCAGCGCCCCTTATCCCTGTCACCTGCCTTCTCCATTAACAGATCAGTACTGCCTACTTTCCCTCAGCAGATAATGGCATTTGCATTTCTCCCCTTACCAAGGTTTCTTCCCTTAGAACATTTTCAATCACATGTTTCCAGTCATATTCAAATGAAAACCAAGAGCCCTGCGCCCCTAGGGCTCCCCCACCTTCCTCAGGCCTTTGATTTCTTTGGGGGTTGGGCAATCTGATTCCACTAAAAGGTGAGTTGGTAGATCCTCCTTAAAACCCTGGTTCCTCATTGGCAGGACCGTGACCTTAGTGCTTGGTCTTGGTCCTCTGTGGCCGTGAAAGATGGCAGAGTGCACCCGACTGCCAAAAATAAATTTTACAATTCTGAATGCAGACCGCACTCTATTATTTATAACACCCACAGCAACGATTCCCAAAGAACGAAGTCTAATTAAGAATTCCTACTCATTATCTAGTGAGAAAATAGATTGGGATGAGTCCCAGACTCCATCCCTGCCTGTGTATGGGGTGGGGGTGGGAGGGCGAGGGCTCCCCAGATGAGGAGAAAGAGAGGCCCAATGGCAGGTTCAAATAGGTCATTCAATCAAAAGACTCATTTCCACAGGGCAACCTCGCAGAAGACTGCGTGCCCAGTGCCGTGGGCAGAAGTGGGTTCAGATGAATCAGTGTGGACTGAGACTGAAATATAAAAGATACTGCCAGCTCAACAACACAGGCAAACTGTAGCTGGAACGTTTCCATGGAGAGGGCACGTGCATGATGTGAACCAGAAGATGTCAGGAAGGGGTGACCCGAGGGATACCCACCACCACCACCATTTTGCAAAATTCAGCTTCCATCTCTGCTTCCTTACCTGTCCAATATCCCATTGCTAGAGAGCCATATCTTGGTATTCAGACACGATCCCTAGGCATGGTCTCTTTTTGTATAAATATCCTTGGGAGAAGCTTTAAAAAAGGCTTTTTAAAATACGGTTACTGTCTGTGCCAGCCTCTTCCTTATACATGAATTCATGCCCAAGGTGACATAGCTAGTCAGTGGTCACCAACAGTGGGCTCCTCCAACTCCAGATTTCTTGGTCTTTGTAGAAGTTAGTTCTCAGTGTATGTTCCTAGGACTTCTGCGGGTCCTGAAGCAGGTCTATGAGGTCAGAACTGTTTTCACAGTAATACGAAGACAGTATTTGCCTTTTGAATTCTCATTCCCTCATGGACGTATGGTGGAGTTTTCCAGAGGCTACATGACATGTGCTATTACAACAGATTGAATCAGAAGCAGATAGGGAATCCAGCTGTCTTCTAAGTCAGGCGCTGAAGAGCTTTGCAAACATACAAAACAATGCCATTCTACTCGCTTATTTTTTTGTTTATTTATTTTGGAGCTCTTTGGGATTGTCAATAATTTTGAGGAGTGCAAAGCATCCTGAGATAGAAATATTTGAGAACTGCTGTTCAGTGGCACAGCTAGCACACTGCCTAATCTTCTTCATCGAGATGTGGGCTGAGTTGCTTTTTCTCTGAGACAGCCAGCACTGGAAGTGAGAGTCGATGGGGAGAAAGGTGGGCTTTAATGGAGGACAGACTTAGGCCTGAGAAGATAGCAGGAGGGTCTTCAGGGAGAGAAGAGGGCATGGAGAGGGGAGTTGGGAAGCGCTAGGAACAAAAGCTTCTCTACACCCAGGACTGGGAGTTGGATTATTATGGTGTAGTGGTGGGAACCAAGACCTGCTTCGGAAGACTCGTTTCAGCAAAACCATTTAGGAATGGTGCGATCTGGGCAGATCACTTATCTTCATAGGGTTTTCCTCTTCCTTAGCTCTTGGCTGGACTAAATCAAGATTTTCAACCCACTATGATGATAAAATCATAGATAATAATACATAGAGAAGTAATGAAAGATAAAATAATATAAAAGAGCAAAGCTTAGAAATATTGATTTAATAAAAAATTAAGGCATATTTGGCATTGTCTCCTAGCATAAGGCTGCTCTACTTATCTGAGTTCTGATGTGCTTTCTTGAGTGGGAGCACAGCGAGCACAGAATGGGTTCACCCCAGGAAGCGTAAGTCACCACAGCAGAGGAGAGAGGCAAAGATCCACTGAAACTAGGTGATTTAGTACAGTTCTCTTTTGGCTCAAAGTCTCTAGAGGTCTAACATACGGTTTGGTGCGTCTCCTGTTAGCATGTGTCCTCAAAGAATAGAGGAGAGACCACTTGGAAGGACAGTCAAGAGTTACCAGACTTTCTGGCCGCACAGAAAGTGATTTGTGATTTCCCAGGTCTGTCACCTAATTTATTTCTGTGTTTTTGAGCAAGAGATAGAATCTCTTTGAAAAATGGAATAATATTGCCCACCGTCTAGGTAGCTGTTCAATGAGAAAACATATGTCAAATTCGCTGGCTCATAGCCAGCAGTCTATGAAACATTGGCCTCCTTCTCTTTTCTCAAAGTGCATACACAGAGAACTAGATGATATAACAGGAAAAGTTGCTTTTGGGGGGGGTATCTCTTGATGACACAGAGGGCTGTCTCAGAGGAGTGGGTTTCCAGCACTTAGATGTTGATTAAGAGGAGAAGAAATTTGATAATTGTGTACATGGAGCTGAGAGGATGCCATCTCAGTGGCCTGGTCATTCCTGGCAGCCGCATGGAATGTTTCCTGATTCATAGCTGCTCTCCTTGGTCCTACTTCCTGGGAGGCATGATGGACGAACCCACAGGCAGCAAAGACTTTGCTCCCCATTTGTCTTCTAGCTTGCTGTTGGAGCCATTTGTTTTCTAACAGGTGAGCTGGAGGAGATGGATTATAGGTTGTCAGGATAATAAGTAACGGGATGTTGTGATCATTTTCTTTGTGATGTAGAAGTGGGAAATACTTAAGTGCTTCAATTTAGCCTAACAACAAGCTCAGGAAATAGAAATTTCTGAATCCCAATCTTCCCTCCCTGGTTTCACTTACTGACTTGAAAATTCCCAGAAAAAGTGCCTTATTCAGGTTTAAGGGAAAAAAAAAAACCACCTCTTCGCACAATTGTATTTGGAGAAGATAAACACTGGCTAGAGTTAAACATTATTTGACAGTACTTTGTGCAAATAAATATGGTAGGCAAAGAGATCTGAGGAGATGTTGGTTGGTGCCACTGAATGAGCTCCAACTGAAAACCTTCTCTTAGGATCCCAGAATACAGAGTTCTAGAACTCCAAGCACACAGTTTGCATGCAATCTGAGAAGGGGATTGGAAAAAGCATAGTCCTTGGAATTGGGAGACAGCTGGGTTTGAACTGGGGCTTTTCTATCTGCTAGGTGTGTGACTTTGGAAATATCCTTTAACCATAGGAACCTCAATTTTCTTATCCATAAGTTGGAGGTGACAAAATCTACCTTGTAGAACTGTTTTGAGGATTCGACATAATGTATGTGAAGTGTGTTATAACAACAGATGCCTAATCAATGGTAGCTCTGATGATCATGCTGTCTGTAGTCTGTACTGATAAATTTAGGACATCTACTTTAACTGAAACTATTTGCCCTAGGGAGTTACCTCAGAGCACCCCTTTATATACCACACGCTTTACTGTTTGCTCCTCTAGTCTTGCTGAAAACGACTAGGTTTGGAGACAAGTCAACTCCTCAATGGTCACAAGCCACATACATAACCTTAGGAAGGAAGCACATTAACTACATTGTGTAAGTATGAGAACAATGGCAGGTCCTTGTGGATAGAGAAGATGGAGGATGGGTGATCAGATCTACTCTTCCTAGTTATAATGGAAGATCATCGCAACTTACTTTCCTACAGCTTTGGAAAACATACATACAGATATAAAGCAAATAGAGCAAAATGTCAAGAATCATTGCCCATAGGCAGAGGGTATAAAAGTGTTCATCATCCTATTCTTTCAATGGCTCTGTATGTTTGCAAGTTTTTATGATTAAGGGGGGAAAAAGAGAGAGGGGGACTTAGGGGTTGGTACTAGACTTCTTGTTAACACTGGAAAAACTAAGAGACAGTAATCGTTCTATTCCCTGTTAGTAAACCAGCAGGCCATACTGGTTTAAAAAAAAAAAAAAAAAAAAAAGGAGACGAAGCCTTAGACTTTTCAATGTGACAGAGAGGAAATCTAGTTATATGTCAGTCCCTTAAAGTCACGATGAGAAATCCGGGTGCTGGGATGTGGGCGACTTTCTCAGCAGCAGACAGTCCTTCCTGAGTGGAGGTGGGGAGCCTGATCTCAAGACGAATTGAGGTAATTGACAAGACTATTAGCTCATCTCCATTTGTAGGCGGAGTTTGCAGTGGGAGAATCTTTGGTTCTCAGGGGACTTGGAGGTGCGCAGGCTGTTCGAGCTGCCTTCATCGGAAATAGACTGACTTATTTAATTCAGGATCTTATGGTCTTGAGTTCAGTGCAGTTGCTCAGCAGCTGTGGAGGAGGACAGGTGAGAGCCTGCCATTTGCCTCAGGGCTCATCCAGCTGTCAGCCCCATTTCTTCTGCAGACAGATGTTTCAGGACGACTGTGTCTGCTTTTTGTTTTGCCAGCCTGCATGGAATCTCAGAGCTTCGGACTTGGAGAGACGTTTGAGTCTTAACCTGGGCTCCTAGATTCTTCCTTTGGTGACTATGGATGGGCTTCCGGGATTCCAAGAACACTTTTCAACAGTCTCGTGATTCTAAGCTTTCTTCCCTAGGAAAGGTTCCTACCTTTCAGCAGATTCCAATAAGTGATTACAACTCCAGAAATTTAAGAGCCGCTTATCTGGTCCAACCTCTACACCCCACATAGCAGACAGAAAAAAAATGAGAGAACAAATTAGGAAAAACATTTTTTTGGAATGTCTGTATACTTTAAAGAACTGACCTGGTTTTCAGCCTCTGCAGACTGAGCTAATGGGCCAGGAAAATCGGTTGAATGAAATAGAGCCACTGGGGAGCTTTTGCTGTCAGCATAGAAACTCCAAATAGCAGAGACAAGTCTGGTTGAAATCCCTAAGAAGGCAACATCATTTGGGAGCAGGCTCTGCAGTCTCGAGAAGCCAGTGACATGGGGGAGACCAGTTGGATGCTTTTGCATATTTACATTTGAGCTCTGAGAAAGAGAGTATCATTGAGAAATATTAATGTCAACAAATTCTATTGTCCACCCATTTTCCTCTCCACCTCTCCACCTCTCCACCTGGCCCATCCAACCCATTTAAAAAGAAATGTGGGTCTCTTGGCAGAACTGAGTTCTGGCAGAACTAAGAACCAAAAAAGCTCAGTTTTCTTTCTGAAACACAGAAAGCCTTCTCTTTGATGAAGTATGGTTGTGCTCACCCAATGAGCAAGATAAATACAGAAGAGATTCTTTAAACATTGAAAGTGATAGGGGCATAGCAAGGGGTTGGAGAATAGCTATAACCAACCCATTTAGGTACCTCTATCTTATTTTTCTTTTTAATTTTTAAATTAAGCATAAATAACAGTTTTAAGTTAGTTTCAGGTTTACATCATAACGATTCAGCAATTGTATACATGATTCAGTGCTCATCACCGTAAGTGATCCCCCTCACCTGTTTCACCCATCTCTTTACACCTCCTCCCCTCCAGCAACTACCAGTTTCTTTCTATACCGTTTAAGTAATTTTTGAAAGGCTCCAAGCGTCTGGGTGCCAGATGGAGGGTCTGGTGTGTCCTGAAGCTGCCTCTGCCTGTCTTGAGTGGCTCCTGGTGATGCGGGAAGCTTCCTTCTGCATCCAATCTCCTTTCTGCCATAGTCTCTTATTGTCAGCTCCTCCCGAGCACCCAATCACCCCGTGGACCTCTCTGTTAGTAGCATCTTCCTACCACTGCACTGACTTTCATGCCAAGTTTGAAATTTCCCTTATGGGACATCTGTTGGATTTTGTATACCCTTCTCCCGGATTAGGAGGTCACTGAGGGCATATTCAGACATGCCACAATGGGGAAAAATACCTTGGTGGGCAAAGTATCTATGACTATGGTCTCCAAAACACCTTTCAGCCCAGGTCCAGTATGCTCGAAAAGGTCCCATCTGTCTCCTATCTCAGTCTTATTCCCACTTGCCATGGCTTGGCCAAAGAACCATCGTTCATATGTTCAGCCATTCAGCTCATCACTTGTTTGTTTCATAATTCATTTATTTGTTCACTCATATGTTTCGTAAATGTTGATTGGCTCACAATTGGAATATACAATTGCTCACCCCACCCCCCGCCCAAAGAATATTTGTAGGATTCACATTTGAGAATCAAAATCTCAGAGTGATCTTCCATGTTCCCCTTTCCATTGGGCTGTTTCTATCCTCACCCTATCGTGTGTGCCCTACTTGATTTCTCCTGCTGCATTTAACCCTATCGATGGTCCTTTTACCCCATTGGCAAGTCCTGCCCCTCTTCCACTTTGACTTCTATCATTTCCTTTTTTAGGTCATCCCTACCTCTTCCTTAGACCAAATTTTCTGGACTTGCCTTGTCCTACTATGATACATTGACATACCTGTAGCCATAATGAATTACTTACCTGTTTTCTGGTGCTTTCTTATCTCTTCATTCCATTGTGACTTTTTTTGATCGCAATCCTTTTTTGATGGTAAAACTTTTTGCCTGTAATCCTTCTCCCCTCCCCCGCCTTTCAGCCTTTCAAAATCCCACTCATCCTTCAAGGCTGAGATATTTGAGCTCAAGTGTCCATCACCCCTCCTGAGAAGCCCCTCCCAAACTTTCCTTCAACCCTGCTCTCCAGTTATTGCGAATTTGACTGCACATTTCAAAAGCACATTCTGTCCAGAAGGCTTTATGTAATCTATTCATGGTGCTTTGAAAACTCTGATTTGGATAATGACTTATCTGTTTCTGTTGGACGGGGAGCTCGCTGAGGTCACAGACAGTCTATGCATTTATTTCCTGACTCATTCCATGAGCAGGCACTGAACTGGGCACCAGAGACTGCACCACGGTGCTTGTGGTTTACCTGAAGAGACAAACAAGTCAACCTACTATCATCAAGTAAGGTGACAATTGATGGAGGATACATGTGAGGCTTGACACATGGTCAAGAAAGGAGAGTTTATTATGATGAATTACAGAAGGCTTCACAGAGGTAGAGCTGGTTGAGTTCTGACTTAAAGGATATATTGCCTTATTTCGTTAATTCTGAGTACACGTTTTCCCCCCATATTTTGAAACCAGAATGTCTTTTGATCAACGTGTACCTATCGTGTGGCAGCATTTCTTTTTCACCGCAACACTGATACTGATTTGGCAGGGTGTCGTACGGTCTGTGGCATCTTTGTACCAAGGTAGGGTGCTTAGATTCTTGTGGTTACATGTAAAAGGTACCAGCTTGATTTTTAATGAAACGTGTGCATGGGAGGCGTATTAGTTTCCTACCGCTGCTGCAGTAAGTCACCACAAATGCAGCAGCTTTCAACAACACAAATTTATTCTTTTACAGTTCTGGAGATCAGAAGTAAAAATGAATCTTGAGGTGTTAACATCAAGATGTCAGCAGGTCTGTTTCCTTCTGGAGGCCAGGGGAGGAATCTATTCCTTGTGTTCTCTAGCTTTGGAGGCTGCCTTCATTCATTTCTCGGCTTGTGGCCCCTTTGCTCATCTTCAGCGTGAATCACTTCAATCTTTGCTTCCCTTGCCACAACACCTGCTCTCTGACTCTGACCACCCCCTCCTCCCTCTTATAAAGACCTTTGTAATTACACTGAGCCTATGTGGCTAATCCAAGATCATTGCCTATCTCAACACTCTTAATTCATTACATCTGCAGATAAGATAACATGCATAGGTCCTGGGGGGTGAGAATGTGGGCATCTTTGGGCGGTCATCAGTTGGCTTACCACATGGGGAATTTATATTAAGGATACTGATATGCTCTTAGACCCCAACATGAGACTATGGTTATGTCCCAGGAGGAGTCTCAAATTTCTGTTTCCCCTATCTGCTCCTGTCTCTGTCTCTATATTCTTTCTTTCTCATGGCAGATTGATTTTCTCTGCAACTCCGTCATACACAGGAACATGATTGTCAAGAATTCCTGAGCCTGTAAGTTATGGGCTTCACCATGCAGAGATTGCCAACCCCATTTGTTCCAAATTCCTAAGAAAAAAGCTCTGACTAGCACTCTTGGGTCCATGTCACCCTTTGCCAAAGATCTAGCCAAAACGGTGGCCACAGACAAAGGATACAGCTCTTCCACAACATACAAAATGGCTGCCGGGAAGGAAGGATCTCGAGGGGTGCTTGTCTGGGCACATCCTAGAACACAGTCTTCTGAAAGACTGATGACTCGTTCATCAGGAAATTAAGTAAGAGGGTAACATTTCAAGTAGAATGTGCTGGTACTTGGTCAAGTGTTTTTCCAAAAGTGAGTCTCCACTGAAATTTGTTGAATTAGGTTGAGTTGTAAAACTTCTTCAGTGTCTTCATCCATGGGGTTTTACTACCTCTTGCCTGGAATCCTGTGGTCAGTCCCACGGCACCTCTCCCTGTCCTGCCATGTCACATTTTTGCCCAGAATTCTTTAGTCACTTTCAGAATAAAGTCCAAACTCTAATCTGGATTCATGTGTAAAATGATGAGTGCTTCCTTCTCCCCTGCATCTGGGACGGAAGAATAATAATGCTGATTTCATAGATGTGCTGAGTAGATGAAGTGGAGATAAGGGATGGTGATATTTCCCTGCAAATCTCCAGTGTGAGTCCTCTGCCCTGATCAGGTTGGCTTCTGTTTTCCAAGCAGACCTTAATCATTCTCATGGCTACAGCTTTGTTTTCCAACAGCCTTGGAAATAAACACCTGCTTCTCACCTCCTGTCTTCCCCAGCCCCGTCTATTTCATTAAGCCTGGCTAGGTTACAGATGTTCATTCTTTCCTCTTACCCGAAAAGCATCTCTTGTTTGTTCTATGCAGTCTCAGAGCACATTATGTAGTCCAGTTTCCTCCCCGAATGTGGGAAACCATCCACACCCCGCCTTCCTGGCGGCCATTTTGCTTCCATGTGAACACTTTCAGTGTTGATGAGCTAAATTTGGGCCGCTCATCCTGATTTCTTCAACAGCTCTAATTAAATAACTATACCATGTAATTATCTTTTTAGTCATGACAGTCTTGCCTTTTTAATAACATTTTCAGTACTTCCAGGGGAACAAAGTAGCTGCTCGAAAGATATTGGTTGTATTTCTGCCTAAAATGACAATTTCACGACATTAGTAGTTAAACCATTGCTACCACTTTTCTCTTCTTTCAAATTTACCATTCCTTGGAGGAGACATGTTGCTTTTCCAGGACTTGTGATTATTGGAACGATGTCTAGAACAGATGTCTGAGCAGAAAGAAGGCAAAGGTGTCTGTTGATCCTTGAACCAACTTTTCTTGGGCCACTTTAGATTACTTTTCAACAGTATTTGAATTTTTGGAAAAAAAGGAAAAACTTCTGCAATACAACTTCTACTCCTTCCTCTGTATTCTTTCAATCTTTACTATTCACATATGACTATATCTACATCTATATCCCTGCTTTAATTTTTATGAAAATTAGGATTAGACCCTATATGTTGTTCTGAATTTCTTTTTAAAAAGACTTAAAAAGCAGAGAAAGACAATTATCATATGGCTTCACTCATATGTGGAATATCAGCAATAGCACGGAGGACCGTAGAGGTGGCGAGGGAAAATTAAAGGGGGAGAAATAAGAGAGGGAGATGAACCATGAGAAACTATGGACTCCAGGAAATAAACTGAAGGTTTCAGGGGGTGGGGTGGGAGGGATGGGGTAGCTGGGTGATGGGTATTGAGGAGGGCACGTGCCTCAAAAAGTAATGATGGTTAATTGAACATAATAAAAATAAATAAATAAATAAATAAATAAATAAAAAGACTTGACAATATACCAATGGCCTCTTCTCATGTCAATATACAAAGATTTAATTATTCTTAATGGCTCCATGGTGTGGCACAGTTGGTCTATTTTTTTTTCCCCTACTGACAGTACATCTATTGTTTCCAACTGATTCCTGAATTCCAATTTCTCTGCTTTGAAAGATATTAAAAAGATAAATGACCACCACACTCTTACTTATAAATTTACCTCATATTAAGGGTTGAGTTTTATCGCCTCCACTGTTTCTATGTTGAAATCCTAGCCCCTTAAACCTTAGAATGTGACCTTTTCGGTGAATAGGGTCATTTCAGATATAACTAGTTCAGATGAGGTTGCACTGGAATACAGTGAGTGCCATACTATAAAAAGAGTAATCTGGACACGGGTAGCACACAGGTAGAGTGTCATGTGAAGATGGCAGAGATTGGGGTGATGCCACAAGCCAAGGAATGTCAAAGATTGCCAGAAAATCACGAGAAGCTATGAAAGAGGCATTGAATAGATTCTCACAGCCCTCAAAAGGAACCAATCTTGACAACGCTTTGATCTTGGACTTCTTGCTTCTAGAACTATAAGGCAAAAAGTTTCTGTTATACCACCTAATTTGTGGTATTTTTTAAAGGCGGCCCTGACAAACAAACACATCTAGTCTTATATAAAATAGGTGGGTCTTTGGCGCCTGAGATGAAGAATATTGGGGCAATGGTTCATTGTTTTGAGTACAAGTCCTTTTAGTGTGACTATATTATGTTCTAAGATAATGACTGTGACACAGCACAAGAGAGAGAGGGCTGAGAGACGGCTGAAACTGGAAGACAGTACTGTGCCAAATGTTGGGCGGAGGCCAAGTTAACAACCAGAGATCAGGAGAGGTAAAAAAGAAGTAATTCCTGAGAACATTCCACTGATAAGGATGTGGTAATCTAGGCCTTTAAACAACAAGCCATGTTCTGGTTTTTAATCAAACAGAGTAATGTCAACAAGTAAGTAATGACAAATTACTTTTAAATCTAAATTAACTTTTAAATTTAGCCCTAGAGAATTAATTTCCTTCAGCCTTCATCAATAACTCCTTCAAGGAAGCTCTATGCTTCTCCAAATCTGAGATTTTGGTAGCAAAGGATGGTGGACCCAATTTTCCAGGAAATCTGAGAGCATGCGGTTGAAGAGTGTGTGTGTTACATAAATCTGCATATTCATAAACACAGACACATTGCTATACTATCCTTCCATTTTCAAAAAATTGGCTAGACAGAGCCAGTGGGAAAGGTACAGATGAAGAGACTAGCTGGAGCAAAGCTTCATTCATAAAACTGGGGTCAATGCTGGAGATTCCATGGGGCTGCCCAGAAGTTCTAACCAGGATGAAGCACTGGAGCATTTGAAGGCTCATCAAATTACTGTTCCCCTTACCTGGAGTGACCTCCGTGTGTCTTATTAAACCTGCCCTGTTCCTTAGGAACATTCCAGGGCAGCCTTTTCCAGAAGCTACCTGTTCTCAACTTCTGCTCTGCAAATTAATTTACATGGCCCTAAGCAATTATCTCTGTGTGCCCCAACTCCTCTTGGCATGCAGATGGTGGAGATCAAGTGATGGCAAATAAATGCACAAGGAAACCCGAGTCATGTTTTAAACTACCGAGGTTTTTTTTTTTTTTATTGCAAAACATTTGTTACAGAAATTTCAGAAAGTTTTTCCCATGGTATCTGCCAACTTCTGCTTCGAATTATGTATCTAAACAAACAAGCTCAAAGTGCATTGTGAATCCAATAATAGACCTTTAAAAAAGAACAATTCCTCTAAGGATTTATATATATTTATAATGTCAATAGATATGTCAACCGCGGTCTATCCACACACAAAGAAGGAAAAGATGTATATATATTTAACAAACCCAATTTCAAAATTGTTGTATTTATAGGAATTCATTTAAAAATGATATTTGAATAATTTCCCCCATTATAAACTATGGTTAGAATGCTTACAAATGAGAGTCTAAGTTCTAGGTTATGCAATGACTATGAGTACAGTATACCAGGTATACTGTTTTGCACAGCAGGAACAACAATATAAACTCAAGTTAGACGCTCTAGTGACAAAAAGCAGATAAGCCTTGATACGATGCTATGTACGGTACTCTTCTTCTGAATCCCCCTCACAAAGATCCTGCCTTTGGGTCCAGAAAGATGCAGCTAGCAAATACACATGCATCTCTCATTCGGGAGAAAAGGAATAACCCTGAATAGGGTGAGTTCCTCTCCACCCCCACCTCAGTTCTCGGTGTATTTCTTGTATACACTAAGTCAGGATCAAGAACATGATCCCAGCTGGCCCTAAATCAGAGGTCCCAAGCTATTGCCACCAGGACTGAATGCTGCTGGCAGACATGTTTGTTTCGCTAGCAGGGTGTTTACTAATTGGAATGTGAATGTTTTTGTCATAGGACGCGTGTTCCCTCGTGTCCCACAAACCCTGCTTCTTCCTGTTGTCTTTCTTGAGTCCAACGGGAACGTCTGTGTCCTGGCTTCAGGCCATGCCTGTCCTTGGGCTTACAGCCCCGCCATCTAGCTGCAGAAGCCTGGTTCTGATGACATGTGGTGAACTGGGGTAAAGACGTGAGGCGCTCTTTTGGGGTTCAGATAGGCAAAGAATTGGACGGGGCCTACACAGACACTGGCTGAGTTCGGGATGGGGGTAGAATGCGGGGGGTGGGGAGAGCCTAGGTTAGTGGGAAGAAGAGGGGTGGACAAAGTCTGAAAGCATGACCTGTTCCAAGGAGCCCGTGTTTCAGCTTACTGTGCCAGGCTCCGCGGGGTGCTGAGGTCATAGGACCAAGGGTCTGTGGGTTTGGCAAAAAGCCTGTTGTGCTTGGCTAAGAGAAAAGAAGAAAGTTAAGGGGGTGAAGAAAGCGGCACATCTGGGGGCCAAGCTGAACTTACTTCTGTGGCCCAATGCTCTGGGCAGCCTGCCTGTCCCAGAGGAAGGCCTGGGTCAAGGCTGGTACCGAAGCTCTGCAGAGAGCCCAGCGACTTGTGGCCATGTGTGCCCTTTTCACTTTCCAGCACATAAACGCTATGCAGACAGGCAAGGGGCTCGAGGCTTAAGGGGGCTGGCAGACAAGGGAACTTAGGGAAGGGAAAATTCACCTCACTCTTACTGCCAGGCGGATTACGTGGCCACCGAGACCCTTTCTCAGACAGACATATAGAGATCGTCATGTTTTGATGTCATAGCAGCGACCAGCGCAAGGAACTCATCGGAGAAAAGGTAACAAAATGGCTTTTGCGAGTGGATTAAAAAAGAAAAGAAAAAAAATCTTGTTTTCCTTAAATTAGAACCAAGCCCTGCTTTGGTTGACTCTGATCTGGGGAAAGAGAACGTTTGACATGGAAAGGGAAGAGAAAGCTTAGGCCAGCAGAGGCTGGGAGAAGTTTTCTCTCCCTGTTGGAAGAGCAGTCATTTATAAGACTGTGCAAAGTGGCTCCTCTCTTTTCCAAGTGGAAAAGAGAGGCTTCTGATAATGACATGGTGATTTCTTAAAAGGGCAACCTTCTTCAGTCACCCGGTTCTTGATCAGACCCCCAGTCACCCATCCCTCGCTCTCCCCTGGACCAGGCTCACATACCAGGTAGAAAAGCCACCAGGTAGGAGGGAGGTCACGGGCTTCATTGGGCCACTCATTCAAAATGCTCTGTGGCTTTCTGTACTGTCTGAATGGACTTCTCACTCTTCTCTCTGGCTTCGCGATTTGCACCCAGTGGCCCTAAAGGATCAGAAATGTGTCTTTCCTACATCACAGATGCGCCAACACCCGCACAGTGTCGGCCAGCCATCTCTGGGTCCCCTAGCTACACACCCTGTGGTTAATACTTTATTTCATATTATTTGTTCGGAGCTTAAAATAAGATTAAAAAAAAAACCCTTGGTTACTTTTTTTGTTTTTAATTTTTAAAAATCAAACATAATCCCCAAACAGTATAAGAAGCCCAACAATGTGAGCAAATTCCTAGCTGGGTTAAGTGTTACAGCAGGCAATAGTCAAATATTAAGTGTCTTTAAAAAGTCAAAAGAAACGCATAAAGCAGAGCATGCAATTTGTTGCCACAAAATTAAGACTGGATTTGGAGAGGGATTACTTCGTTTAAGTTACATTGCTATCATTAAAGAATAATGAGTCAGATGCAATATCAAGAACATATATAACTACCTACACACTAGCATCACTTCATCTAGAAACAAACGTATCAGTGTTACTGAATGAACATATTTATAAAATACTGTACACTGCTTCCGCAGGGGTTAGCAGATGTAAACAAACAGCTAATTCCACTGGAGTTGAAAATATTATCTTAAGTTCCTTTGTCACAGAGTCTTTCGCATCACAGGCCAGTTCACATTTTGCAAAACCCAACTTGCCTACCACGGCTCACGGGGCTGGTTAGAGGATGGACCTCGGCCGAGGCAAGTAGTTCCTTGAGGGTTAGAGGACTGCGAAAACCATAAAGCAGATCGGGAACCAAAGTGCTCATTTTGCGAGGATGCTGAATAACGTGGAATTGGGAACATACTTAATCCTTGCAACATGTGCTTCTTTATTGAATGTTACAGACTGGCCGATGATTATAAAGCTGTCCTGTAACGTTCATTAATACAACCACATGCCACAACTATGCCGGGTGAAACATGGGTTACATATATGTGTACACGTGTTTTATAATACAGCATTGCTCGACACATCGAATGGTACAGTCTATAGATGGCGCATGATGGATGACTGGATAATATTGATTGCCAAGACAGAAGTCACACAGCCAAACATTCAGGAAGATTAGACTGCAGAGCCTCAGAAAGTCGAATTAATGTACTATCCAGTTATCTACCATAATATTATCTATAGAAACCATCTTTTAGAATACATTTGAAACATTCAGAAGAAACACACTGTGTGTTTTTACAAGTACATTTTTCCCACTGGATTATTCATATATATATTCACATATATATGTGTGTGTATATATACACACACACATACCCATATACATACATACATATGTGTGTGTGCGTGTATATATATGTATATATATATATATATTTTTTTTTTTTCTTTTAAGGGGAACTTTCAAAGTGCTAAATATATATCCTAGACCTGGAAGTTTAGACTTAAAAGGAAAGCCAGTTCTGGTAAAGTGCTGTGTTCTGCCTGCTAATACGCCTCTGGCTTGCAGAAATGTAGGAACTAGCCATGGCAATTGTGCCCAAGTTTTCCAGACCCTCATTCAAATCCGTCAAGGACGAAGTTTGTAACAGTAAGTATGTGGGTCAATCAGGGAATTTCCATGGCCATTTTCATAAAACACCCTTTTCTTTCTTTTTTTCTTTTTTTAAAAGGAACAAGCGACTTAGAACAAATCATGACGTATAGTAGCATGTAAAAATTGGCACCTCAGAAGCAGATGATGAAACCAAAGCTATTACTGCTGTGAGCTCTCTCTAACTTTATTTATGTTCCTCAATAATGTGCTGCTCATGAGCTGCTTAACTCATAGAGACAGGTAATTAACGTCCCCTTGATCAGGGACGGGATGGAATAAATGAGCTGAACACGAGCTTGACTGCACAAGACCATGGAGTCAATGCCATGTCGGGGAGCGGAGAACCCAGAAATGGGAAGAAATGGGTTGAGACAGAATATGCATGTATGTGCACAGGAAAGAAATGGCTCATGAGAATTGCACAGTTTACGTTTAAAGTAATTTAAATTTGGCTTATATATTTTGCACACGTCACGAAAGATGTAAGAGCTTCGTTTTCCTGTACGACAAAAGGACCAGGCAGTCACAAGGTCTGGACTGGCAAGGACTGCATTTCCCCGGTCCTGTTCTGCTCTCTCCAGAAATCATGATGAATGGAAACACTTGTGCACATAATTTCTTTCCCTCGCTTTCCGTCTGGTCCAGAATGGGGCCCTAGAGGTACCATGATGTCCTGCTCTGTGGTCAAAGAATAATGGTTTTGCCTCCTTCCTGGATTCCTCTACAGACTCACTCAGAGAGTCTCTGGCTTCTTAAATCATCAAACATTAGGATATAAGTATATCAAACTAGCAAAATATAATCTAAGGGACGAAAAGAACAAAATCTTGCTTCCAACTCTGGTGCTGAGACTTGGCCTTCCTGAGAATCACAGAGAAATGGTCTCAAACGTAAAGTGCCTATTAGGATTTCATATCGATTATGAACAAACATGGTTCCTCTTCCTCATTATCAAGCAACGTGGAACCAGGGGTTCATGGACCCTTTCAAGTTACATTGCAATGCTGCATGTATATACATTTTTTTCTGGGGAGAGGGCCCAGAGCTTTCATCAGATTCTCACTGAGATGCATGACTCAAGGAAGTTTAAGGGCAACTGATTTATTCTCAGACCAAATGCCTATTTGCTGAAAGGGAAACAGCCAATGTGGGGCTCAATAAAAATGTAAGCATTTCTAGAGCAATCACACACGAGGGAGTCTGGTTGCTTGTGTCCGATTTACTCAAATGCCAAAGAGTGAGAAGGAATTCTTTAATTCTTTGTATGTGGCCTCATAACTATTTCTATAGCCAAAAGGTTTGTTCAGAGGTGTTTAAAAAAAAAAACAAACACAAAAACCTTACAGGCTACAGCTTTAGTCCATATATTTACTTGATTTCACATAATGAGAAAATTTGGAGCTCCCAATGACAACTCAACGGGAGAACCACATACTATTTTGGGGGCCGAGAACATTAGGTCATTTTCTTTAAAGATTTTATTCTTTTGAAAATCAGGGACACAAGAAGGAATTGGAAGATTTGAGGGTCAATATTTCTTTATCCCCCTTCAAATCCAGATTCTGACCTAGTAGTGTACGTCTGTATTAAAGAGTCCGTAATACTATCTGGTTTAGAACTGCATGTCTAATTCAGACTGTACTTGCCGTAATCACTTCGTGCAGGAGAAACCAGACTAAATAAGATGTCATTGCAGCAAGTGTTTCCGGACAGAAAAGAAGCAAAGAGCAGGTAGCCAGTCATTTTGGCAACTTTAGTTTAGTACAAGGAAGAGTTAAGGTCATAGGGATTTAAAAAAAAAACAAAAACATAATTTCAACATCTGTCAAAATCCAACATAACAGAATGAACTCTTTCAATGGAACTCCTTGGATATTAAAAATCCTGGTTTATACCTCAAGGTGACAGAAAAGTCCAAGCCTCTGAAGAAAGCTCTATATGCCTGTTTATATACTATATATAAACATGTCTCTGTGTAAATGCATATATAGGTATATAAGCAGCATATACTATAGAAGTCTTTATGTGGTTTGCTTTCTACTTGAGTCTACTCTATCTTTTTTATAGCTCTACATATAAGAAAAATATTCACGGTAGGCCTGCAACTGATGGCTTTGGGTTGTACCAAATTCCCAGTCAATTCTAAGGTTATTTATGATTTGAAACTTCCTTAAAAAGTACTTTGGAACATTTCCATAAAAAAGATACCAGCCCTTGAAAAACTCCAATTAAATTTATGCTGAGCTCAGATTAAACGGCAAAACTGTTGGTATGAAAATATCCACGTGTGATCAGATCTTCATATACAAAATGGTCATGTGATGAGTGGTGTGAAGAATTTCTAGGTACATCTTGGAGATGTTCAGAAGACACGGTGGAGCCACGCAAATGATGACAATCACACAGTAGCATGACACGGGACACGAAGGGTGAGAATGTAACAGTATACCACTGGCAATTTTAGGTGAGTTCTGCCCACTGTATATATTTCTTTCTTTCAGTTCACTATCACAGATTCAGTGAGTGACTTCAATGATGACAAGTGAGATACAAAATAAATTAAAAATATAAAATTATTTAATTACATTCATCCTGAGCTTGCTCGACTATACTCGAATGCCCACTGTCTATAATAAACTACTTGACCCTTGTTTTTAGCCTCAATTCTTCTTTCATTTTGCTTGCAACACAAAAAGGCATTTCTGTTCCCTTTATTTTCTTCAAAAAAGATAAACAGTTGTGGCACCAGAAGTGAATATAGAAGAGACAGGTGAACTATGACTGTTACCTTGTTTTTTCTTTATAATGATCAATTACAGAAGTGTTGGCATGAGAAGGATGTGGGACGTTAGGTAGAACTGCTTGCTGCCGGCTTATACTGAATAAAAAGGATGCTCTTCATCAGTCACCAGTGATGGAGCCAATGTGAAAAGAAAACAGAATTGAAGTTTAGAATATCTCATTTGTATGCTGGCTACTTTAGTTTATCTTATTTTGCAATTTAGCCCTGTATCCTAAAACTCTTGATAATGGTCAGAAATGGAAAGATGCCTCCTGGCATAGAGAGTGCTTGAAGCCCCTTCATTCCCAGAGCTCATGGCTTTCTGAAGTCGCTAGACCTACACACTCACCGCACCCCTTCTTCTCCCTCTTTTCCCACCCTACCCATTGAATGTGAACACGACTTAAAGCCCCTGTGTTTGGCACTGGGCTAGACCAAGTGCTTTCTTGATCTGCGGCCCAGAGGTCACCTTCAAGTTAACACCTCCCAAGGCATTGCTTGTTTTGCTCAGCTAAGAATAAAGCAGGTAAGCTTCAAGGAAGGGGAACAGGTGAAGTTCAGGGAGAATTTCAGGGCTGGATTCTTGAGCCTCCTGCAGTGCTAAGAAGGTTTAGTTGTGCTTGCTTTCAAAGCTGTGGAAGGCGGATGTTCTGGACAGTCTCCTCATGGACAGGCTGTCCCCTCGTCCCTCTGGCTTGGAGGACTTACTCCTCTGGAAGGGGTTTCGCAGGCTTGCTGTGTTCCGCTGCCTGTCGAGCTTGTCACTGATGGAGAAGCTCTTCCTGGTGTGTGCATATGACGCACTTGGCTCCTCTGCCGAGTAGCTGTTGGCACGCTCTATCTTGGGAACCGTGATGTTGTTGGACAGGGTTCTGTCCGAGTTATCACCCTCCTGGGAGGGTACTGTGATGGTGGCTCTGCGGCCTTTGGCCTCGTTCTCCTCGCTGTCAGAGCTGGGGTGACTCAGTTCTGCTTCTCGCTCAGGATGGCAGCAAGATGGATCCTCCACTTTGCCTCCCAGGGCACCAGGGAAGGTGGCCCTGTCAGCAATCGCTTGAGGGGCATTGACACACCTGGTGTCAATACAATCTGTAATACTTGTGTATTCTGCTGTTTTCATGGGCACCCCAAAGTTGGCATAGTAGCTCCTCGATGGAGAAAACATAAAGCTATGAGATTTAACAATGGGGGCCTCTTCTAGAAGAAAGGGAGTGGTGGCTAGGTAGCGGCTACTTTTGGAGCGCTCGATGCTCTGGTATATTGGAGGGTCAGTGTCCCAGGGGTTTTGGCATTCTGGGAGGTGGGTATAGTCTGAAGAAAAAGATCTCGTGTCCATGGAGGTGATGTCCTCAAAATCGATGCTCCGGCTTGGAGGTCTGTCTGTGGGTGCAAGAGTTGCATAGGCACTACTTGAAGGAGCTGTGGAAGGTGCTGGAGCCGAAAAACTGGGCTCCCCCAGCCCAAGGATGTTCATGGAATTGTCCAGAGGGTCCATATCACAGTGGAGTTCATCCATGGTGGAGACATAGATGTCTATACACGAAGACGGTCTTCTAGAGTCGGGAACAATGGCCAAGGTGTTTGCGGGGGCTGCAGGAGCTTTGGACTCTTTCGCTACAGAGTGGGAGCTAGTAGCCCGGTGTAGGCTCAGGGACCTTTCTTTAAAAAGACTTTCCAACTTTTCTATACCACCTTTGTCTTTCATATTGACCGAATAGAAAGAATGGCTTCTCATACGGGGCATTAGGGTTGGAGAAGTTGGGGACATGGTCTCCTCACCTGCAGGGTCTATACTCTCTTGGAGCTTAAAGGTGTTCCCCTCCTGGCTGTTGAAGCTGCTCTGGCGAACGATGTAGGCGGCGTCTGTGCAGTCAGACGAGGTCCGGGAGCGGATTTTGTTGGACTCGGCCCGCTCCAGACCTGTCAGGCGCTCTAGAGCCGTGGCCATGCGCCCAATGAGGTCCTCGAGCTGCGCCAGCCGGATGTCCACAGTCTGGAGCGAGGCCTTCATGCAGTGCTCCCTCTCATTGACTTCCTCCAGCCGCATGGACATGTTCTCCACCCTGGGCGAGAAACACAAGGAGGGTCACGCAAGGCCGGGCTCCTCTCTGGAGAAGCTAAATCATCTGGAGCTGAAAGAGGCCTGAGAGATGATCTAATCCAGTGGTATTTATCTACCAAACCCCTTTCCACTCAGTAAAATTTAATGCACAATCCCGATAAACACCAAAGTTGAGTAGTTCTTATTGAAGTGGAGTGGGACCCAAGTACCTCATGACTTAGCTGGGACCTGGAGCGGGGTTCAAAGAACTAACCATGTATTAGGGCGTAGGCATAATCAGTCGCCACCAAGATGAGGATGTTGTTGCCTTTCGATGACTTGATTCAGAACTGCACCAGAGAATTTTAGGAGGCAGCTTTTCTCGTTGCAGTGTCCACAGAAGACTTGGAGTGTGGACTGGGGTTATTTTGCTTTGCACTTATTTTTTTTTTTTTTAAGATTTATTTATTTATTTGACAGAGAGAAAGCGAAAAAGAGATTGTGTGCAAGCAGGGGGAGCAGCAGAGGGAGAGAGAGAAGTAGACTCCCCACTGAGCAGGGAGTCCGGACATGAGGCTCCATCCCAGGACCCTTGGATCATGACCTGAGCTGAAGGCAGACACTTAACCTCTGGAGCCTCCTAGGCACCCCCATTTTGCATTTAGATAATAATCTTTTTTGGTTGTTGCCATTCACAATCATCTTTTTAAAATTTAGCACCTCCGAAGGAATTAAAACAGTCCTGCCACAGAGGCACCTGTGACATAATTTAACCCAAGCATTTCATTAATGAGGGAAAAGCAAACATCAAGGAATTTAACCAAAATTACATAAAGTAATTTATGGTAAACCCCGGAGTGCCTATCAAGAAGTAAATTCTGCTACTCCCCTCCCTCTCTCTCTCTCTGTGTGTCTCTCTGGATAGCTGGTCACAGATGCCTTATATTACAGTCATTTCTAGATGTCTCCACCCTCCCCACTGATAATTCTCAAGGGTGTGATCTGTCTCATATTCCTTTTTTCATTTCCATGCTGCCAGCTGCCACTAATGGTTCACCGAGACCATCGTGGTTATGAACTTGATTTCAATGGTCTAGTAGGCTGCCTGGACATTTATTTACAAAGACAGAGTCCACATACTTAAAATAAAGTTGTGCCATACTTTTCACTTGACTGGGAAAGGAGAAACCAGAACCAAGCTTTGCTGTGACCTCCAACTTTCACTGTGAAATGCCGCAAGGCAAATCTTTTGGAGACTCTAAGTGAGATCCATTCACAACTTTTCTGGAGAAGCTAGAGATAAAGATACGTTTCCAATACTCCCAGTGGGCGCAGTAAGTCCTGTGACTGCTGAGCCTTTAAAGAAACATGCTGGGGGCGGAGTACAGAATGTGCTTTAGGAACAGTGGTGGGAATTGGGGCTGGGTCCCCTCAGCTGTTGTGATGGGGGGAGCAATATGTAAATAGTAGCAACACCCTCGTCAGAGAAAAATACATGTTACAGTGCCCAAAGGAGGAGTTAGAGGCATGTGGTTTCCCTCTTGGAGGAACTGAAGTTCTTTTCTTTTCTTTTTTTTTTTTTTTAAGATTTTATTTATTTATTTGACAGAGAGAAGCACAGTGAGAGGGAACACAAACAGGGGGAGGGGCAGAGGGAGAAGCAGGCCCCCCACTGAGCGGTGAGCCAGATGCCATCTCAGGACCTTGGGATCACGACTTGAGCTGGATGCAGATACTTAATCTACAAAGCCACCCAGGTGCCTCAGACCTGGAGGCTTTAAAAAACCAAAAAGCTCTTCTGGCCAGAGAAGGTATGTGTGATCCTCTGGCCTCGGGCCATGTTTCTGTCTCCATCAGCAATAGTCCTCCCACCCCCCAACTCCCTCCTCCCACTCTTTTATCTTCCAGGGTCCCTTCCCCCCCGCCCCCCTTCAAGGTTCCAGACTGCCCTCACCAGCCCTGCCTTGGAGATGTCCTTCTCATGCTCCAGACCCAGCTCAGCACTTCCCAGGGTCCGGGAACTTTCTGCCGCCAAGGCCCGGTGTATTCCTAAAAGACTTGAAAATTGAGCAATTCTGTATCTGGCAAACCCAATGCTCTTCACCCAGCTAATGCAGCTGATTCAGAAGGAACATACAACCTTCCCCAGCTTCAGTTGATTTTGTGGTGTAAACATAGCTGGAGAAACACTACTTAAAATAATTAAGTTTGTGTGTCGTACAGAGACACGGTTCACTTTGTCACCATCTAGCCTCTGCAGTTCGGTTTCACAGGGACTGCAGTTTTATTTTTTGCCATGTAATAAGCTTTGGGTAAGTGGGTAAAATACGTCCTCATTAAAGTCGGGAGCAGGAGAGACCCATTTTTGTAGAATGAGACTTTCCATTTTGGATGCTCTAGGTACTGGGATCTCTTAGTTGTTTAGTGTAGGCAGAATCAAAATAGGCAGGATAGTTTTCGTCCTCCCTCTCCTTCCTTTCCTGGAGCCTGGTATATAAAAAGTTGGTATGGAAAGAGCGAAAGATGCTCTTTCAGCATAACTGTGTGTGAACACGGGTCTGAACACTGTAAAATATCTCCCTGCTCTGCGGGGAGCTCCCTCCCTGTGTTCCACCTGCCTTCCACCCAAGGATCCAACAGGGCAGAGAAAAGTAGCTGGTGAGAGGCAGAACTAAGGCACCATGAGCCCAAGGAGGAGTTTGGAGCTGGTTACGGATAGTAAACAAGACAAAAACTAAGGAGCCCAGCGGGAAGGGAAGAACAGAGAGGGGGAAGGACAGACAGGTGGTGCAAGGAGGAAGAGGGTTTTCAAGGAAAACAAAGAGGTGGCCAGGGGGGAAACTCAAAAGCAAAGGAAAGGAGCATGGCCCCAGGGAATGGAAGAGGTAGAGGTGGTTGCAAAGACAGCCTGAACAGAACCACGGAGCTATTCCGTTGCCAATCTCTCCTCAGCCGGCTCTCCTGTGGGGTCTGAGGTGTTTGGAAAAGTAAGAAGTGAGGGGAGGGGCTGTTTCTTCCGACTTTTCCCGGATTTCTGGATGTGTTTAACCACCAAACTGTATGCTCAGTTAGGTCGTGAATATAACTGTAGACGTTTAATCCAACAGTTGAAGAGAAGAAAAGATCCTGGAATCAAATTTACATGTTTGTTCCATAAACAGAGTGCCTCCCTTCGTCTTAAAACATTTTTTTTAAAGATCTTATTTATTTATTTATTTGTCAGAGAGAGCGCGCATACGCACAAGCAGGCAGAGAGGCAGGCAGAGGCAGAGAGAGAAGGCTCCCCGCTGAGCAAGGAGCCTGACGTGGGACTCCATCCTAGGACCCTGGGATCATGACCTGAGCCAAAGGCATCAACTTAACCGACTGAGCCACCCAGGCCTCCCAGAACATTTTTTTGAGAAGTGATTATACATGGGTGTGCATCACCGATATAAATAGGTGTGAGGGACAAGCTGAAGAGTTCTGGGTCATGATTGCAGTCACTAGTTACTGACTCTGGTCAAACCACTCAGGAGATAAAACAGAAGTAAGAATGGTAAGAATTTATGAATCGATAGGAAGTCTCAAGGAGAGAGATACAGGAAGTCACTAAGTAAGGATGAAAAGGAGGGACCACGGAAAGGAAGATGCCGTGTGGGAAGAACACTCTTTTCTTCTTTCCCTTTTTCACGTCTCTAGGCGCCACAGGGCTTACTCAGCATCACTTCGGAGGCAAGCACAAGAGGGGCACGACAGGGTCCTGGAAAGATGGGATGTTTCCTGTCCCTGGGTGCCCAAGAAAGTGACAGCTGGGACCCCACCAGAGGGCACGCGGTGGGTTGTTGAAAAGCACAGGGAAGAAGACAACGAGCCTCTAATGGCCAATATGATGAAGAAAAGAGCCTTCACAAGAAGATTCTAATGACACAGAAAATGTCAGCTTCAAAGTGCAATTTCTTAAGAGCTGTTATTTTCTACAAATTCATTTTCTTTCCTGATATCCTCAAAATGTGGTCAAAGGAAATGCAGTAAAAGAAAGACAAGGACTGGGGCACCTAGATGGCTCAGTGGGTTAAATCCTCCGCCTTCAGCTCGGGTCATGATTCCAGGGTCCTGGGATCGAGCCCGCATCACGCTCTCTGCTCAGCGGGGAGCCTGATTCCTCCTCTCTCTGACTGCCTCTCTGCCTACTTGTAATCTCTGTCTGTCAAATAAATAAATAAAAAAATCTTTAAAAAAAAAAAAAAGAAAGACGAGGACTGGTTGACCATGCCTGTTTCACTTATTTTTTAAAAAAGATTTATTGATTTACTTGATAAAGAGAGAGGAAGAGAGCACACAAGCAGGGGGACAGGCAGAGGGAGAGGGAGTAGCAGGCTCTCTACTGGGTGGGGAACCCTATTTGGACTTGATCCTGGGACCCTGGGATCATGACCTGAGCTGAAAGCAGACGCTTAATCAACTGAGCCACCCAGGTGCCCTGCCATGCCTGTTTTAGATCTCAAATAAAAGAAGATGGAAACAGAGAGGGAGGCAAATCATAAGAGACTCTTAACTTTAGGGAAAAAACTGAGGGTTGCCGGGGGGAGGTGAGGGGTAGAGGGTAACTGGGGGATGGGCATTAAGGAGGGCCCTTGAAGTAATGAGCACTGGGTGTTGTATGCAACTGATGAATCACTCAATTCTACCTCTGAAACTAATAATACACCATATATTAATTAAACTGAATTTAAAAAAAAAAAAAAAACAACCTCCCTGGAGTGCTAGCAGTAGGATCGCTATAGGATGAGGGGCAAACACAATCCCATATCACATGAACCAATCACAGGGCCTCTTGCTGGGGGAGAGGGCATGCTCACACAGGTTTTCAAATGAAAGGCAATGATGCAGAACAAATAAGGCAAACTCTGGCTTCTCCATAGACTGACACCTAATTTGTGAATTATTCAATTCCCTTGGGGTCAGTCATCTTTCTCATCATCCTGGCAAGGAAAAGGGAACGCAATTTAAATCCAACTCAATCAGCAGAGCTACCAAAGATCAGCACTGGAAAAAAGATATGGTTGGGAGGTGGGTAAAGCTCATCTTTCTTGGCTTACACTGGTTTTTTATTACTTATGAGTCTCATATATCTTAAGTTATTCTTGTCTCCCTTTGTTATGAAAATTAGAAGTTGAATACACTATTAATAGTCACATGACTGTTCTTTTTTTTTTTTTTTTTTTGGATCTAAGTGAAGAGCAAAAAGGGCACAAAGCCCTTTGGCTCAGGAATGATGATGTTCGATAAGTGATGCTAGAAACCATGTATATCCTTCTTCGCTTAAATTGTTACTGGAGAGAAGAAAAATCAAACTGCAACTTCTTCTGACAAGTGGAACTTGACAGGTGGGGTGATGGGGAGGGTGATCTGGAAGCTCTAAGTCGTGGGTCGGAGAGTTAAATGCCCATGGGGGGGGCAGATCAAGTTAGCAGGTGAAGCCGGGGTGTGTGAGGACAGAAGCAGGGATGCTGTGGCAGCAGAGGGGATGCCCAGGCCAGAGGCTCTCAGAACAGATTTCAACCATCACTGCAAGCCTAACCCAACAGCCCTCTGTGGGCAGATGTTGCCCAAGAGCCACCAGTTTGCAAACCCTGCTTTAAGGGAGTTAAGAACTTGCAGCTGCGATCACTAGAAAATGTAGGCAACCCTTAATAACCAGTGGGAAATAAAAAAGAAATGCCAGGAGACTGGAGATAGGAAAAGGTTTTTCTGATATGAAAAGTTCCTGAATTATAGGAATTATATGAGTTTGACATAAATTCTAGGCAGCATTACAGAATAGCTCAGTAGTATATAGTTAAGCAGATGGCACTTTTTGAGTACTTTAAAAAGGTAGAGTTCTTTAACAGGAGACTTTATGGGCACAGCAGTCATCTTGTCTTGATAATTTAGACCAATACAGTAACACAGATGTATAATGTTTGTGATGGAGTACCTAGTGATTTTAGCAGGGAGGCTGACACACTGGGCTGAGGGGAGAAATGTGGATATCTGGCTGGTTATTAACAAAAGGAGAGGTGGTGGAACAGGGGCCAATACTGTCAGTGGAAGGTATTTTTAGAGTCATACCAATGTCTTGGTTCTGTCTTGGTTCACCTGATCTGTGCTGGTGGGTATCTGGGAAATTATGGTGAAGGCATAGCAGGTATACTTATCAAGTCAACAATGAGACAAAATGAATATAATGGAGAAAAGAAGGACTTTTCAGAATCAATTCCTAAGAGGTGTTAGTGATCTCTCGAATATTGTATTGCACTCTTTATATAACATTTGGGTGCAAAAATATGACTTAGGAATGATGCATTTAAGTTGACAATTATGGAAGTATCTTTGTATTTCTAAAAAGATTTATGCAAGTAAAACTTATATAAATAAGTTATATTTTACAGGCGGTGGCAAAGAAAGGAATGTGGGTCTCGCTATGTAAAGAAATCCTTTTCCCAAGTCTTTTAGCAGAGCAGGGCCAGGTCTTAATTTTTCTGATCTCAAATCCCTGTATTGGGGCTGTTTAACATGAAGGGAGAATTATATAATATCTTATTCATATGTGTACAGTTAATTACGTAAATTAAACATGTAACTATCCAAATGTGTGTGTATTATATATATGTGTATTATCTATCATTTATTATCTATTATATGTTGTCTATCTGTTGAAAGCAAATAGGACATGTGATTTCACCTGCCATTCCACTCAGAAAGGATGTGTCCTAGAGCGTGTGTGAGGTGGGGAATATGGGTCCTCTGTTTCCTTGGTTGATCTTCGTTCCCTCATGCACCTTGTGGTGTTTGTTGTGCAGAGTGCAATTCTAGTTTTTAACGATTTTTTGGTACACTTGCAAATGCGAAACAAACCAATACCACCACTACCACCACCAACAAAAGTCAAACCCCAAACAAACACAGACAGAAGCAACAGAAGCAGGATGAGACCTGGGCTTAGATGCACGTCTTTGGCACCTGAGCTTGGTCATGAGCTTGTCCTGGTCCTCCAGGCCTCCACTTCTCCAGAAAGCTACTTAATGCCTAAGACACAGGAAGGGGGTGCCTGTGATCTGTCCTGAATTTCTGGAAATTGCTCACCTTGGTCATCGTCCTTGAGGGCAGAGCTCTGTAACCACACCCAGAGGAAGACGGTCTTGGGGAAGGAGTCTCCTGCAAGTGCTTACAGGTGGGCATGAGAGGCTCAGGTAAGGTGTTATATATAGTTCCTTCCTGTTTCTATCCAGTGCCAAGGAACTGGTGGCATGGTCACAACATGTTCACAGGCGCTGGCGCCAATACCTCTCATTCTAGTTCCCCAGAGAGGTGAAGGCTTCCTTGCATCTCAATACTCCTTCCCCCTACCTTTCTTTGATCCCAGGTCTGTAGCTTTTTGAGATCAAAAAGCATTTCAAAGTCTCGTGCACATATGCTTTGGAAATGTTTGAGCAACAGGCAATGTGTCCACGTGGCACAGTTTTCTGGAAACCACATGGCTATATGTCCATTAATAAATAGCTTTTTCAAGGCCTTAGAATGAGCGATTTTTAGATTTACAGCTCCTTCCTCTGTTTGCCAGAAAATTGCTTCACATCATATCATCCTAGAACACTCTGTTGTGCAATGACAGATGTGCATAAAATTTGTGCGCAGCTTTAAACTTTGTTAATATTGGCAGAGTACCAATGGATACAATCACTCACGGGCATGTGTGTATATACCTGCTTATCTAGACTGCATTCTTCAAAGAAATGAAGAGCCAGGGACAGAAGAATGCTGCTTGTGTAATTTCTACAGAGCAACTAGAGAGTGTACAAAGTGGGTAAACAGATAAAATGTCATTTCTTGAAAACTCGAGGTCACTGATTCATATCTTAGAAGTCTAAATCATATCAACTGAAGTCATCGATATAATGCCTTTCCCCACTATTTATAATAGTGCCATCTTCATGTCTCAAATGCTTACAACTTAAAGTTACACCAAGCTTTGTAAGTCTGCACATTCTTTACCAGAATGGTTCCCAAATGCTGGGTTTTGTACATGCCAGCCCAGAATGAAGTGTTTATTAGTCTACAGCAAAATGAGAAAAATCAGAAAATGTAAATCCCTTTGCATTAAGCTAGATTAATTACACTTCCAGGATTCTTTCTTTATATTTTGGGATTTTTTTTTTTTCTTATAGTGTTACTGGTCCACAAAACTATTTGACCAGTGAGATCTGCAAGTATATCACCACTGGCTAGAAGAATCTGCTTCTCTTCATTTGTTTTCATATTGTTCTATAAAAAGAATAAAACAAAATAATTCGGGAAAAAACCCTCATCCATTATTGTGCCGAATTCAGAAGTCTCTGGCTACTGCTGATTCAGAGGCACTGAATGTCCATATGAACCAGGTACGAGGACTGTTCTACTCCTCCTGAAAAGATATCTGGAGATCTACATGAAACACCAACCTGCGGGAGACCCAGCCCAAGGAGAGACCTCGGGCTGGGTCTCTCTTGGTTGGTGTCTGGGCGGGAATGTTGCAATTTCTGGTCTGAGCCATTGAACCTGTCCTAGACTCAACAACCTAGTGTCCAGGAGAGTGGGTGCTATTGCCTCCTGGAGAAGTCCAGGAGCTCTGAGTATGGGATTTTGGTCTATAGATGCTTCAGACAATGTTCCATTCTCTCATAAGCTTGGACACTAAAGATAAACACACGGGGAATCTCTGTTTTGGGGGCTGCAAACAAACACAGCTGATAAGGCATTGCCATGACACAAACATCCTTGTGAGAGGCGTGTGCCCATGGAACATACCTTTCCGAAGTCACCCGTATCCTCTCATCATTGGACGAGTTGAATCGATCATCCTTTTCTCTGAAATATTCCTCTATGCACTGCTCTTCGAAATCGTGTACTTTCTTGAGCTCATCATCAGTTATGAACAATTCTGTGGGAAAAAAGTGAGCAATGTAAGACAGGAAGGACAAGCAATGGCATCTGATCTGTGGGCCTAATGACATTCCTCACTTAATCAACGTTCAGAAAAGGGGCTGAAATTCTTTACTAAGTGTCAGGCTAACTCCCAACCCAGTTGGGTGACCTCTGTCCTTGTGCTCCTTCTGTGCATTAGGGTCACTCTGGAGCCCTGAAGTTCTGAGTGTGTCTGGTTTATTGCAGGGACGGGTTCGCATTATACACATTGCAAGGCTGAGAAAGGAGCTAAGTCAAAGAAAAAGCAGGTTACTCAAAAGCTCAGTTTCTGGTTTGTGGAGTGTGGCAGACGCCCACAGCTGAGGCTGGAAAGCCACATCCACACATCTCCAGCCTCCTCTGAGGTTGGCAGCAGCCACAAGACCCAGTTTGGCTCCAGAGAAAGAAGTGTGCTACAGGGAGGGGTGGTGTGCTGGGAAGAGGTTCTGCCTTCCTGATAAACTCTTCAGAGGGAGCTGCTTCTCTCCACATTTTCTCACCTTCCCCTTCTTCCTGTCTGGAACACGAATGTGATGACTGGGAAGACAGCAGCTATTTTGCTCCCACGAGATAAGACAGTGCAAGAAGGAAGAGCAGAGCTTAAAACGGAATGCAGGGTCTTTGACTTCAGGGAGCCACTGCTGAGCTCTGGACTCCTACCCCTTCACTTTTGGTTACACGAGAAAAATACAACTTTATTGATTTGTGCTGTTGTTAGTCTGGTTTTCTATAACTATCAGGGAGAGTAATTCATAACTGATACAGCCGTAGAAAGAGCCCCGTGGAAATGTGAACCCTTTTCCCACTAAGCTTTCTATTTGCCTAGATTTGTGTTTCTAGTGCAAACAGTAACTTCTGGAATTCCAGGCCCTCTTTGACTCACTAGTTTTAATGTCTAGAATGAAGCTGGGCATTGTTTTGTCAGGGAAGTTGTTAAAAGCTTCAGACTTCGAGAAGCCATTGAGGAAGTGGCTTTGGTTTCAGCTTTGGTGCACTAGTGATCACCAAGAGGTACCCCCTGAGCCCCAATCCCAGAGGCTCTGGTCCAGTAGATTTAATGTAGGTGCTCTATTTAACACTTGGAGAAACCACAGGAGCTTGCCTGTATGGGGCTGGACTCCCCGTGGTTCCTAAGTGTGGGTGGGGTACTGAGGGACATTTAGGGACCTGCAGGAGCTATTGGTATTCAATGTGTGGAGGCCGGGCGTGCTAAATGTTCTGTGCTGTGTGGGACAATCCCACGCAGTGAAGAATTATTCCACCCCAATGCCAATAGAACCTCCTTTTAGAAACACTGGGTAGAAGATGGATCGTGGAGTGTTTCTGTTTTTCCTTTGACTAATAGAGAGCAGGGCTGGTTTCTTCATGAAGTCCTATAGGCATAACCAGGTGGGCATGGGGTCCTACATGACAGTCTGCAGGAGGTGGTAAGAATCCCTGCTTTGTGGTGGCCCAGGACCGTCACCCGAAGCTTACTCAGGCCGTAGTCCCTCTCGTCTGGGTCGCTCTCGTGTTTTCGCCATCGGCAGCACAGATGCTGGAAGATCATGGTCATGTGGCTAAAGATGATCAGAGGTGGGGGCAGAACCGGCCTTTCGTGGAAAGTCATGATAAGCTGATACCTCTGAAACTTCCACACTTGGTTGGATATGGATTTTACCTCAAAGAATGTATTGCTGAAATAGAGATGAGAGAGAATCAAGAGAGAGATCCACTCCTTTCTCAGGCACCAGAGCCTGCCCTCCCCTGGCCTCCCACTCTGTCCCAAGACCTCCAAGGAAGGACCCACTTACTTAAAGACGGCGATGAGCAGGTTGACCAGCAGGATGTTTGCCACTAAAAGGTAGCAGGCCATGATGGCCGGCACAATCCAGGCTCCCGTCTTGCAGGGAGGCAACTGAATTATTTTGCCATCCTCCCGGGTCTCATTCTGTCCACAGGGAGCTGAAGGAAGCAACAGAGGCAAGAAATGAGAAACCGTGGTTCTGTGATTAAAAAAAAAAAAAAGAAGAAGAAAAGAAAAGAAAAAAAGGACTGATCTGAAGGAGAGAGGGTTTTTTTAGATGGAAGAAAAAGACAGCCATCTCAAACAAAAAAAGAAAAAAAAAAGAATTCTAAAAAAGCCAAAATAGAAAAATGAAAGCTTTGTGGATATCCCAAGGGATGGATCCCAGAGGGGAGCTGGTTCGGCTCCCGAGTTGTCCCCGGACATGAAAGAGGTGTCGGGACGCCCGCTTGCTCACCCTGTCCCTTGCCCCCGACACTCAGTGAAGGATACTGGCTGTCAGGAGGAAGCCTGTCAAGGGCTTTCCTGGGGAGAGGCGGGGGGTGCAGAGTCTCACGGCCCCAGCAAGTTACTTCCAAAATGTGCCGTGGAGGCTGCAGCGTCCAGCCTGGCGTAAGAGCAAGTGGCAGTGGGTTATTGATTGGAATTAACACAGGGCACAGCTAATTGCTGTGGGAAACAACCCAGGGGCACCAAGCGAAGGATCTGCTGTCTCAGCATGGAAGGCGAAAAGCAGGGTAGAGCCTTGGGAAGTACGCGGAGGGCTTGCTGCTCGGCGCCCCTGATGGATGGCATTTCGCTGGGAGGCCAATGAGAGGTGATGAGCTGGGACCCTGGAGCCCTTAGTTACCTGCTTTCTTCTGGTGGCATTTCCGTTCTGAAAATGTGCTTTTCAAGGGCCCAGGGCACAGAACCCAACTGCACTGATTAAGTGGGCAAGTTGGGGGGGGGGAGGAAGTTCTGGAGGTGGGGCGAGGAGGAAGGTGATGTGTGGGACTGGGGGAGTGTGAGTAATGTGCTAATGAGGCCCGCTTGGAGTTTCCAGGTAAATTCAGGGGAAAAGCAAATCCTTCACAGAGCTTCTTAGTGCTGCACGGAGAACATGGCTGGGGAGTGAGACGGTGCCCAGAGGTGAGCAGGGAGACGTGAGGTCCCTCTCCTTCTCCAGCTGCCTCCTACTGGCTTTAGAAGATGGCCTGCCCGTAGGAAGCTGGCAGGGCCTGCAGTGGTCTCAGCAGTGGCTACAGGCAGCTTTTGAAGGTCTGCTGGGAAGGTGTGCAATGCTGGTCCAGAGTCTCGGCTGGAGTATCTGGCAAGGGGGGTCCATTCCCTTCTCAAGAGCAAACGTGGCTACGTGGGGCACGCCATCGTGGTTCTCAACCCTGGCTGTGCTGGGGAGCTTTAAAATACACCGATGCCCCATTCCACCCCCAGAAAACGGAACCAGAATCTCTGAGGGTGGCCGGGGAAAGGGTATTTCTTTCCTTTAAAACTTCCCAGGTGCCACTCAGGAGAGTCCACTGAGCTAGACTTAGGCTGGCAAGTGTATGTGATTTCCGACATTCTCTCAAGCCCCAAAATGCATGTTCTTAGCCCAAAAGGGGTTTTTAATGTCAGGACACTAAGACAGAAAAGATGCTTTACAGCCAGAAAAGATGCTTCGTTTGGATCCGGCTGCAAGGCGACTGTGTATTGGGGTCAGGTGTGTTCCAGCATCATTGTTACTGGCATGTGGGGCACTAAAACCACCCAAGAGGGTCCTCTGGAAGGAGCTGATTATCTACTCCCTTGGAAGGAAAACCCAGTGACGGAGGTCCCCCCCCCACCCCGGCCCCGTGCTTCAGGATGAAGTCTGAACTCTGAGGGTGTCTGGTCCTGTGCCACCTCTTGCCACTTCCTACCCCTCCGCAGCATACAAACTGGACTGAGTCTCTTGCGGTTCCAAGAAATGTCACGCTCGCTCTTACTTCCTGATCTTCAGCCATGCTACTTTTGCTTCCAGAAGGCCCCTCCGAAACCTTGCTCCCACTCCCATGCTCCACCTTGGATGCACCCTGTTCAGTTTTCAATGTTCACGTAGCTTTCTGGAGCTTTCTGGAACCCACCCCAGCTCACTTTCTGCTCCTTTCCAGCCAGGACTGGGGGAGGTACTGACAGAGACTCTCTGCCGGGCTAAGCTCTGCTCAGGCTCTTCTGGGCTCTTTTTCAGCTAGGCCTGGACTTTTGTCTCTTCATTGTCCTTTTCAGCAAGAATACTGCGAAGCCACTTTGGCCAGAATTCCCACCCTTAATAACTCATCACCACTGATACCTGCTCCATTTTCTCATCCTCCACCATCCCCCAGCCGGTGTCTTGACACCTTGGCCAGCCCTCGCCAAGAAGCCGGTTCAGCCTGTAGGGCAGGAACCCCCTTACCCTGGTATTTCCTCGTCCTGATTTTCCAGCGACTGACCTACCCACCGATTTCTGGTTTCCCTGGCTGCATTCGGAGTTGGGCCCAATCTCTCTCTCCTATTGCAAACCGCCATCGTAGTAGCTCTCCACCCCCTTGAATGAAGTCTCCCTTGCCATCTTCCCCAGGAAATGCCAATCCCAGTTCTTTATCTGGGATCCTCAAAAGTGAAGGACCATAGAGACTGGAGGACACCCGTGGGGAGAGCATAGCATGTGCCAGCCTCTGCTCTGGACACTTCATGAGGGGTGACATGCCTTACCCAAGATCGCACAGCTAATGAGGGGTAATGCCAGAACCATTCAAACATTCATCCAAAAAAAAAAAAAAAAAAAATACCGAGAGTTTGCTACATGCTAGCGGAACTGGGACTGGAGATACAGTGATGAACAAAGAAGTGAGTCCGGTCTTCCCTCTGACCCCAGAGCTGGTAAGTATTCTGATTTATCTCAAGTGACCTTTCCCATGTAGAAATACATAATAATAGTAGCGACCACCTACTGCATGCTTAAATGTCAGGCCCTGTGCTATGAGCTTTAGTTATACCACCTTATTTTAATTGTGACAATATTTTGACACAATAGATATCCTTATCCCCATTTTACAGATGAAGACCTGAGGCTCAGAAAGCTTGAGGATCCCTGTCTGGATCTCAGAGTCAGAAAGTCCGTGCAAGCCTTCTTGACTACAAAGTTCCCACTGTGTCTCTGAGGAAAGGGCCTACACAGGGCTGAGGGGAGCCTTTCTGTTATGAACAAATGCAGACACAAGCCGATAGGCATCTGAATTTTTCTCATTTCCATCAACATGAATAATGGCCTGAGCCGTTCAGATGAGGTAACAAAGTCAGAGAGTGAAGAAAGCGATCTCATTCACATTATAGGTATCAGATGTAGGCACCCATGTCGCAAAGATTAAGATGCATACCCTTTTAATTCCATCCTATAATATATGTGGAAAAGAAACTTTTTAAAAAATGCACACAGTACCTTTTCCCCAAAGAGTAACAGAAAATTAAAATGAAACACTAAGCGGTGTTTGATATAATCAGAGTCATCCTTAAAAATATGATGAAGAAGGGTATTTCTCCAAGATTGTCCCTTCCCTTCCTGTCTGAAGAAATGTCTCAAAAGCTTACTCCAGATCACAGTCAATGGAATAAAGAGCTTACTTAAGTGTATGACTGCATTTATCCTATCTTTTTTTTAAGGAAGGATTTTCAACTAAAAATCCATCTTGAGAAGATAACAGGACAAAAAGGATTTCTCCACCTCCTTTTGAAAATCCATACATTTTGCCAGAGGATTTAGAATTCCATTAGCACAGCTTCTATGGCCTACTCCAAGGGTGAATTAGATTTAGTTGGCTCTGCTCTTTTCTCACACAATGCTTTTTTTGGCAAGACAACTGGAGATGCTTCCCTTCGTATGGCTACATCCTTCTAGAAGGTTCCTGATCTAAATGTCTTGGGTGGTGGTGGAGCCAGACAGGAGTTTTCCTTATGGAAGTGGGGGGCAACTTTCTATTTCTTTCAGCTTCTGGGTAGGGCTACCATCTATGTCTTCCAGTAACGGAGGACAGGAAGAGCAGGTGTAATTGAAAACCAGGGAAGCTCCAACTTCATAGAGTCAAAAGCACCATCTGTCAGCTCTGCCTCTGACTTCTTTTGTGTTTCATTTCTTTTCCCTTCCCCTAGCCAAACTGCTAGGTAAGAGGCAAAGCAGTAGTGACGTGGCACAAAGGTAACTGTCAGGAAGGAGAGAGAAGAGGCCTCAGTTTCTCCATATGTGAATGGATGGGAATGCTCAGTTTCTCCACATGTGAATGTAGGGAATGCTATTCCCTACAGCATGGAGCACACACGACAACTCAGGAAGTCCAAGATGATTTTAGAATACAGGGGCAGGGCACTGAATAACACTGAATCAGATAGTGAGAAACTGATGACCTTTTCAAGTCCCTTTTGATCTCCCTGACTCCATCAGAAAGAATACGCCAGTTGAGCATAATACTCCTTTAACACTTGCTTCATTTTTGCTGAACTCTTAGTGAAAATTGGGCAGGCTGAAGGCTCAAACGACTGGACAGAATTTCATAACAAGGTGGTGGTCGTTCTGTTTGTTTTATGGTTATCTTCTATTTCTATAAAATCACACTGATTTTTTAACTTAAGGCCATGATGATACATTTTTAAAAATAATTTAGCTTTGAAAAAGAAGCCAGTTTCTCTAAAAGCATCAAAGACTAGAACACATTTCTACAAAACAATGAATGGTTTATGTGACTAACGATTGAGAAATGCTGGACTAGATGATTTCCAAGCCCATCTAGCCCTGTTATTCTGTGACTCTGTGTTTCTATGGCGAGGAGTAAAAGACCAGAATAACTCTCAGACTGGATGGTCTATCCCTGGAGCTAATCTATCCCTGTAGGTCTATCCCTGTAGGTCACTTGTAGAAGCCTTACACTTTCCACCCTGAGCCCAAAACCAATCAAATAATTAGCCCCCACAGCCTGACACGCCCCACTGCAGGGGGCACCAATGACAAAGGCTTGGACTCTTCAGGGCTTCTGGTCTACTAGCTATTTGCACACATGTTCAGCCTTGAGCCACTTAAGAAGCACTATTAAACTGAATACGCCTCATTTTTTTTCATCTGGTAAATGAGAAAGCAGGGTGTCACAAGCCAAGGTGGGTCATGTGTGAATCGCAGGTGTGGATGGGGCATGCAATATGGGGGAGAAATTCACTTCCCTCTGTTGCCTTAGTTCTCCAGTCTTGCTGTTCAATACGTGTAGTTCACATGGTGACAAAATTGTTGTTTTTTGATGTTATTTGAGAGGCTGCAAAATTCCAACCTTGGTATCCATTCTTTGGATCAGGAATTAGTATCAGAAAGATTCTGGGCAAGTCTTGCTGGGGCAGGAGGTAGCCTGTGGCACGGGTCCGTGAGTTTGTTGCCATGACACACTGGATTGACTGCACGAATGGCTCCAGTTTCTCTCCTCCCCCATAGCAAAGCTCCTTTGCCATGTGATCTGACAGTTTCTCTCACCAAACAAGTAGAAACTATTTTTTTGCTCCTTGATTCTGAGTTTGGCCATATGAGTGTCTTTGGCCAATGGAATGTTAGCAAATGGGATCCCCAGAGAACCTAGACAAAACCCGTGAATGCTTCTGTTTCCACTCTTCCACCCCAGTCATAACCATGAGGAACATGTCCAAGTTAGTCTGCTGGAGGAGGACACACAGGCACCTCTGATTCCAGGCACTTCTGCTGCTGGAGCTCAGGCTGGTCTGGATCAGCTGACAGCCAGCTGAGTCCCTGGCACGTGACTGAGCCCAGCCATTACCAGGAGAACCGTCCAGCCAGCCCACACCCTCCTGAGCTCGATAGGCTCACAGCTTTAAGCCACACCTTCTAGGGTGGTGGGTCCCTGGGCATCATCAATAGGTAATGTCCATATCCACGGCCCAGAGACAATGACAATACATACTGATAACGCACACTCGACGTCCTTTACACTGCTCACAGCTAGGAGAGACAGCCTGCCTTTCAAGGCAGACAAAGCCCTAAGTTCTTCACTACCACCTCCTCCCCCCCAAACTCCCAGTTTAGGGCCATTCCCATCACCACCCAAAGAGGAGCAAATTCACTGAATGACCAATGACTAACCAGACTATGTCTTTAGAACTTAAACTGAGGTGCAGAAACTTGAGGGAGAGGATGCCAGGAGCTTCACGGAAACATCGCTGGAGTCAGACCACGTTAGATCGTGTCAAAGGAAAGCAAGTCATCAGAGGGAAGGAGCGGAGAGAGAGAGGAGGGAGGAAAGGGGAGAGACAGGGAGATGACTGATTGATTGAGGCTGGAGGGAAGTGGTGAGAAGGCAGACGAGAGCGGTCATGTCTTCGGAGTCTGGCTTCCCCAAACCACTTCCAGTTTCATTTCCAGTCAGCGCACGTCATGCTTTACTTCCTGTCTTTGAATGTCTCTGAGGTTTCCTCTTATACACTTAGAGTCGGTCTTTATTTATTCTAGTTTGAGTGGGTTTTGTTTTCTCACAATTACCATTTTTCTCTTGTTGAGGACAGTCATTCACACCTTAGAGAGAATCAGCATCTTGGGCTAGAAGTTTCTTGAGAGGGGACCATGATCCAGAGTGCTGGGAATTCATGGCAGTTATGGAGGGGGCTCAGGAAAATGTCGGAAGGACAGAAATAAAAAGCATTTAACTTACAATTTTACTGAGGGCTCACCTCACTCCTTTTGCTATTTGCCTAAACAAACTAGGATTACTGGAGTTTTTTTCTTCTTCAGACCAAAAACAAAAGAAAACAAAAGTCCGAGAAAGTCAAATAAATGATTGACTCTCCCAGATCTCTGTGTCACCGTCCATCTCCACTGTCATTCTTGACTGGGAGGTTCTTGTCATAGCTCCTCATGTGGCAACAATATCCCTTCTCCTTCCCTCACAGATGTGGGGAGCTTGAATCCACTCTCATGGCCTTAACCGTGGAAGGTTTCCCCAGTGGGTCCACACCATCTTAGCCATCATGCCACAGGAGTATGTTTCATGCTTTTGTTTAAAAAGTGATTGCATGGTTTTTCAGAAACCCATTCATCTATTCCATAAGGTGCCTGAAGAGGGAAGAACCAGGCTCTTCTTCAGGAGGGAGCGTCTTATCAAAAGAACCAGCAATCTCCCTGCAGGGCTTCCTGTGCTGAGAAACATCAGTCCTGAGAGCCAGACTGGGCATCTCTCCATGTAGACATACAGATGTACATCACAGACGCGAAGCTGTAACGGCTCCACAAAAATGATCCATGGCCCCGCCGATTCCCACTGGATCGTGCCCCCAGAGTTATTGACATCAAGGAAACAATCAATGTGGCCCCTAATATTCAGCAAAGCATTTACAAGCAAACACGATTTCCCGCTGACATTATTTACGAATTCCCTAGTAAGCGACAAGGCAAGAAATCCATTTACACTCACAGCTCATGCTCCTGGCTCTGTCTGCTGGCCCACTTCCCTCTTGGGGGCCCTCTGGCCCTTCTTGCCTGGGCTCTGTTCACCTTGCCCCCTCTCCTGTTACTTGAAGGCCAGCTTCACGTAAACAAGAGCCCACTTGTCTCTGTTTCCTGTTAAAATGTGAGCTTTGGGGCGCCTGGGTGGCTCAGTGGGTTAAGTCTCTACCTTCAGCTCGGGTCATGATCTCAGGGTCCTGGGATCGAGCCCTGCATCGGGCTCTCTGCTCAGCAGGGAACCTTCTTCCCTCTCTCTCTCTGTCTGCCTCTCTGCCTACTTCTGATCTCTGTCTGTCAAATAAATAGATAAAATCTTAAAAAAAAATTAAATGTGAGCTTTTCACACTTCAACGGATGCTCTTCCAACAGCAGAAAATCTAGATCAGAGGTGGTCCACATTCTGCTTAAACCTAAACTCCTGTGGGTGGGCTCACCGGTGCCCATCACTTGCTGCCATGTTGTGAGCACAAGTCCAGCTGTATGCTACATATGAACAGCATTGTGATTCTAGTACACGGTTGCAGGGCAGCACATCTACACATAGTAGATTAACAAATATTTTCTCTCCCCAGGCAACACTGACATACACCAGTTGCAATGAACACTTTCACATTATACGAGTGATCTGTTAAAGGTAAGAAACTCGGGTGCAGGTCAAATGGAGATGCAAGGTTGGGGGGCACAGAGGGGAAGGATTGGGAAAAGCACTTTGCTGTTAATCATGGTTGGAATATTTTAAATAATCACATTGCTGCACACTTCCCATTCGGGGATCTACCTATAATGGGTCCATCTTACTAAGTCATGTTCTGAAGTCCCTGGACACAAGGCACTGACTGTAGGTGGACTCAGTCTGAGCCCTAGACTTGATGTTTTGCTATCTGTATACTACTCAGTAGGTCAGTTCCTGTATCTGAGCCTCAATGTCCTCATGTCTAAGTTTGACATCACAGCAGTAGAAATAATATGAATAACGGTGATGATGCCTGTCCAGCTTCCCTCATCATTCTTTCAAGTACTAATAGAGTCCCTTACCCTGTTCTGAGGGCTTGGGGTACATGGGTGATGGCACACCAGGGACCCCTGCCCTTCCACTGCCTGCACAGGGAAGGGGTGGGGATGGGAGTGGGTGGGCAGAAAATAAACACTAACGTAATAAATGAGTAAACAAAGTGGTGTGCTAGTAGGTGATAAGCATTGTGGAAGAAAAAAGGGCAAGGCAAAGGCAAGAGGATCAGGAGGACGTGTGGGTGGCTGGGAGCCACACAGAGAAGGTGAGGTGGGAGCCAGTGAGGGTGTTGGACAAGATGCTTTCTGGCGACAGGGTGCATTCGGCAGCAGGCACTGCCAGTGCAAAGGCCCTGGGGTAGTCACATGCTTGCTGCATTCTGTGAGCCACAGGCGAGTTCTCTTGTGTGAAGTAGTGCAGGGAACAGGAACTTAGTAAGAGGAAAGATCACTGAGGGGTAGAGGGAGGGCATCCTGGGGCCTTGGGCAGATCCAGTCAGATAGTGATAAGGTGCTATTGCTTACTGCCATCCTTCCTGGCTCTATTAAAGAAACAGTAATTCCCCTTCACTCCCTTCACCTAATTTAGCTCCTGCCTGGTAGTTTCTTGCTCTACTAAGTGAGCCCTCTCTTCATGGCTTCTGTTTTTTCTCAACAGCTCCCTGATGCCCTTAAATGAAATTGGGACCAAACCCCTGTCCCCAGGTGGGAGAGCTGAAGCCGGCTGAATTTTGGTCCTGCGCAGTCTGCAACAGGGACTCTCAGACTCCCCTCTGCACCCTCCTGCCAGAGAGAAATGGGGAGCTCATCAAAACTGGTACCCGGGCTCACACGAGCATTCTCACGATCCCACCCATGTGAAGGGCTGTCCTGCCTCTATTGGCCAAAGGCAGAGCTGATTTCTCATCTGACTTGAGCTAAATCACCTTTTCTAGACAGAAAAAACGCTCACAGTGCGAGCCTGGGGGAGGGAACAGGGTTCGCAAGATGGCTTCGGAACACAAACCCACCTTTTGTCCTTGCAGCGAGACACTTTAGCGGCAGCTGCTTGGTGCCAACTGCTGTACCCGCCGTGTCAAAGAACAACAAGCCCAGGTACAGGCGAACCCCCTCGGTGCCTTGAGTATCTTAACCTTCCCTGGTGCAGGACTCCCACCAAAAGCTGTGACCGGCGGATACGTCTGAAAAACGTGTGGACCGTTGTACTCAGCAGAGCGCGCGGCTCTCACAGTTAATGAAGAGAAAGGGCGGGTTTGAGCTCAGCTCCTGAAGACGGGAAGGTTGTGACTGCTTTTTTAAGTGAAATAGATGGTTGATGTAGCAACTGCATTTTCCTCTCAGACCTGGGTTCTCCCCCTTCCTCCACCAAGGATGCCCCTGTTTTCACAAACCAACAGCTGAGTTGAAGAGAGTGCTGGAAGAGAGATGACTTCACTTTGTCATTGCACAAAGCACACGCCGCTGATGAGACAGCTGACCTGTATTTGTTTTTTTAAAACCACGGCCATCCCATTTTTAAAATAAGTTTGTGCTTCATGCGGCTCCACTATAATAACGCTGGGTGGTGGTGTTTCCTGTGGCCAAGTTGGTCTGAGGAGACCTTCGGGAGAATCTGAACATTAAATTACAAGCAGTATGAAATGGGCTCGTTTCTGAGGCCTGCCTAGAAGAGGAAAAAGCCGGGCTTCCCTGCTCTATGCTTTGACTCATCATGAAGCAAAGGCTGCTCTCTGGGTTCTCTGGTCGACCAGCTAGTGGGCTGCAAATGCGGGGCGTTTATAATGGAATGTTCTTTCTTTCCCCATATATTGTCCAACCATCGAGGCAAAGGAGAATGATTAATATGCAGGCTCTGGGCCACACACTGAGCCATGACACATACACACATGTGGGTGAGCACAGCCACACCCAGGAAGAGAGGAGAGAGAGCCGCTAAGAGAGCTGCGGGGTCAAGTTCAGCTGGACTGCTAAGTTAGCTAGCAAGATACAGAGCAGCGGCCCCCCATGCGCATCTACCGTCCGCCCGGCTACAGTCAAATCCCAGCGTGAGATGCAGTGCTGCTGTAGGTGACAGAAAACCAACGTTTGATGGAACGAGAGTGATCACCGCTCCTTGGGGCCGCAACAGGACGTGCCAACGTGGACAGACATATAAGGCGGATGTTCATCTATGGGCTTTCAAAGAACAGGGTTGATGCGGCTCTGATCAAACAAGTTTCAAACTCAGGTACAAGGATTTAGAATTATATAGCAAACAAACCATAGTTCCAACCATCTTAGAGATTCTCTGTCAGAGTCTATACTGGATGCTTTCATATTAGCTCATTTTATCGTCATAATTAACAAATTCGCTTTTTAAAAAAAGGTAGTAAGGTTACAGAGGCTGAACATGAGGACAACATGGTGAAAATCCTGCAAGAAACACTTGAGGATTTCTCATCTGCTCATTTGCTTTTTAAACTTCCATTTGACAAATAATAAAACACTTGCTATATCCCAGGAAGTATTCTGCATGCTTTATAAATTTCAGCTCCTAAAAAACAGGAGAAAATTACAAGGTAGTGCCTTAGTGAGTCAAACTGTCCTAATAAAAATGCTATTCACTGGGGGGGCTTAAACAACAGATATTAACTTCCCCCAATTCTGGAGGCTGGAGAGTCTAAGACCAGGAGCCTGATGAATCCGTTCTCCAGCAAGAGCCCTCCCTCTGGTTTGCAGACAACCATCTTCTCACTGTATCCTCATATGGCAGAGAGAGAGAGAGAGAGAGAGGAAGCAAGCCTTCCACTGTCTGTTATTAAATGGGCACTAAGCTCATCATGAGGGTCCCTCTCGTTTCCTCTAAATCTAGTTACCTTCTAAGGGCCTCAACATAGTCACACTGGGGCCTGGGGATTCAACACATAAATTTGGGGAGAAATAATTTAGTGCATACCCGGTAGGTACTATTTTGTCCATTCTACAGATAAATAAACTGAGGCCCAAATAGGAAGTCACTTGCTCAACGGCACACAGCTAGTAAGAGGCCTCAGAGCCTGAACTCCTAAGACATTCCATCATCTTAGCTACCATACTATTTCATGTCTCATGATGAGGCAGATGACGCTGCGTTAAAGTTGAAGGTCCAGATGTCTGCATATAGACTTTCCTTGTGTTTCATTCTTTTTTCTGGGTCAGGCGCTCCCAAATGGTGATATCCAAAGGGAATACTCTGATGAAGACTTCTCAGAGTGTAAGTTTAAGCATAAGTAATTTTTGGCCAACATGCTTACTTTAGAACCACATCTATGTGGATAATACATTCAATATAAATGGAAAATGTAGATTGATCACCACAAATATAGTGCAAGAAATCACAAAGCCCAGTTTTCATTTTATTGATTGTCCACTGCTGCTTTTGGAACTGAGTAAGCTGATATTTTTTGGAAGGTTCATGAACAATAATTCTTGACCCAGAAGTGCCATTCATGGGGTGCTAGACAAGCTGCTTCATCTCATAGGTTTGAAACTCTATCTCAGTCCTCTTCAGGTCTCCTTTACCCCAGTCAACTGTGTAAACAGTCTGTTTTTAACCCATGGAAACAGAGATCTCCCCACTTCACTAGAAGGTGTAGATGGGACCAAGCATAAGCAACTGGCTTAGGCATAGCTGTTTGCATCCGCCGTGACTGAGGGCTTCATTTAGCACCACGATGTGGGGTCTGCAGTGGGATCTGTTGGGAAAAGGGTGAGGCATGGCCTAAAATAATGTACAATCAGTGAACAGAGCCAAACCTTGTTTTGCTGTGTGTCATGAGCAATTAGCCCATTATTTCACGTTACTAGGTGAGTGAAGGAACTGGTTATATCCGTGGTTGCCATGGATATGCTCCGCTCCAACTGATCCCAGATTACAATATGATGTTGAGTTGAGGACTATCAAGCAAAGGGATCTGGCCTGACCGACTGGTGGAAGTGTGTGAGCATCTGAGACCAATCGAGATGTTCACAGTCATGTTTATGTGCTTCAGAATCAGAGAGAACTGCCATCGTTAAGACAGGTACACAGGGCCCCGTAAGCAAAGTGGGGCCAATGATATATTCATTGCAGTGCTCTTTTCATTTAATTAATTAGGTTTTCATATGAATGAATGAATTTTTTTGGTACCTGTGCCTCATTCAGGCCTGTTTGTAGTCTAAGTTGTATTTCCACACAACTGACCCAGAATATTGATCCATGAATAATGGTTCTTAATCTGCTCTACTTTGAGATTTGAAGAGGTAAAGCCAAGGAGGTTTCCATCTTTGTGTGGATTTGGCAGTCTGAATTACTTAGTGGTCAAGACTGGAGTTACTTCAGAGTCTGGGACTCTTTATTTGTGTAGAATCTTCTTGCTAGGCAATCTGTAGCTAGCTTAATTTAACATATGGTATACATGTAAAAACAATGGACTTGGATTTCTTAAAATTACATAGTACAGATTTTTTGTTGTTGTTGCTAATTTGGATTCAGTTGGCATTTCATATTAGTAAAGGTTTAGACTATATTATGCAATGACATTGTAAAAAGTTAATTTGCCAGACAAGCAACATTTGGCTATTTTCTTTCTTCTCCACCTAAGAGAATCCTGGTGTAAATTAAGTCGATTAAGTATTGGGTCATTCTGACATGACCACATCACTATTGGGTAGAGTAGATCCAAGCACCAAATGTCCATGGGATGTCCGGCAAGTCATTTAAGAGTAGAGAGAAGCCAGCCCATTGCAAATGAAGTACTGGATTCCAAATGGCTCCAGCACAGGAACTCTTCTCCCAGTCTCTCAACATTCTCTTCTTTTGCTCCATTGTCTTTCATTCTCTTTTATTTGCATGCTGATTTTTTGAAGTGATTCTGAGGTCAATTTTCTGTTCCCCCAGAATAACAATGCCATTTGTTTTGAGCTGACCAGAAGATCCAGTGTCCCCCTCCTGCATGTCCTAGCAAATGCAAGGCCCTTGACATCTGCTTTGAGGTTGCACAGGGGAAGCCTCCTCTCTCCAGATTCTCAGAATGCTGTGAAAGCCAGTCTCTGTCAATGCTGCCGTATTGCACCTGTACACACGAGACACAGAGAGCCCTGGAACCGTGCTCCAGAGCCCGCAGTCTGAGTTCAAATCCCAGCTCCACCATTTGTTAGCTGGGCAACCTATGGCAGGCCACTGAAGCTCTCTGGGCCTCAGTTTCCTCTACTATAAATTGGGTGATAATCAAAAGTACCTCAAGAGTGTTGCTGCAGAGGGAAATGAGTTGTCGATCCACATAGAGCTTTAGATAGTGCCCAAAACGTAGCGAGCACTCAGTAAATGCCGCCGTCCCTGTAAGAGGCCCTCTGGCTGAAAGCCCCCAGCCCAGGCTCCTGAGCCAGCTGCCAGGTTTCAAAGTTCAGCACCAGCTCTCGAATAGCTGTGCACAGAGGCAAGTTACATATTAGGTCAAGCTGTATGACCGGTTTCTACAAAAATGGCAACGTCACAGGGTTCAGTTGAATATATGCGCAATATTCTCTGTGCCTTGGTTCATTTGTCCATTAAAAACAGGGGCCATAATCCTACCTTCTAGGATTATTATGGGGAGGAAATGAGGGTGCATTCACAAACACGTGGGACAGTGCTTGATATACAGACAGCCCACTTAAGTATTCGGTATTATTATTTGTCTTACCCTCACATCTCATTACCACTTGAGACAAACTGTCCCCAAGAATAGCCTGCTTAGTAATCCTTCTTGCTTCTGTCAATCAGACTTTCTGTCGCATGTGCAATGCCCGTCCTGTCCTCCAAAGCTTGGTCTCAGTCTGTCCAACTGCCCCGCCCCCACCATTCCCTCCATTTCTACCACGTCTCCTGGCTTTTGTAGCTTACCAAGGACACGGTGTTTTTACATTTAAGCCACCAGTGGTTCTCGTGGCATCTTTGTCTTCTTCATATGAGGTGTGAGGGTCTAGGGAGGACGTGACATTTCTTCTACTTTGTGTCCTTTCAGGGGATGATTATTTTATATCTTTAGAAAAATTCCTTAAGTTGTATCTAAGTATGGGACCTCCTAGCATCTTCCTGTGTGTGTGTGTGTGTGTGTGTGTGTGTTTTACAACGGACTTAAAAAAATAAAATAACTGTAGACTTAAAGAAAAGTTGCAAAGCTAGTCCAGAGAATTCCCAAATGCCCTTTACCCAGTGTCCTCTAATGTTAGAATCATCCACAACCATTTTACATTTGCGAAAATGAAGAAACCTACATGCATCCACTTCTATTAATCAAACTTCAGACTTGATCCAACATTTTACCCATTTTTCACTAATGTTCTTTCTCTCTCTCAGGATCCCATCCAGGACACTAAGTTGCATTTGGTCCATTCTGTCCCCTCAGTCTCCTCTGGTTTGTGACAGTTCTTAGTCTTCCATGTTTTCAAGACCTTGACAGTCCTGAGGAATCCCAGCCTGTTTTACAGAGTGGGAAATTAACTCCCGGTCTGTTTTACAGAGTAGGAAATTAATAATTTGAGTTAATTTTATTTTCTCCCCCTAATGATTAGACTGGGGTTATGGACTCTTGGGAAGAACACCGAAACATCAAATGTCCTTCTCATCTTATTATCTTGGGGGTATATGATACCAACATGACTTCTCATTGGTGATGTCAACCTTGGTACCTCTGTGGGTCTACAATTCTTACACAGAATTCTCTGTACACTATAGTTACCGAGAGACCATCCAAACATTCATGGTAAGTATCTACAATGCCAAAACCACAGCATTCTGAAGCACTGAACAGGCTTGCTCAGTTGTTCTCAACCTTATCAGACCCAACGCCTTTTTTTAAACAATAAATATTTTCAAATGCCTTGCTTACTATTCTGAGTAAAAAAATTTTTTTTTAATTTTTTTTAATTTTTTTTTACTGAGTAAAAAATTTATAGAGGGTATAATTTATCTGTACTTGTGGTCAATGAGTACAGTAAAATCAATATAATATCCTAACTTTAATATAAAGGGGCAATACAAGGAAAATGACATGTAATAAAATAATAAACATTTCCATATATAAATGCTCAGGTCTGACTACTCTATAAGCCCTAGTAACGCGGTCAGATTCTTATACCTGTAGGAAGGCCGCTCAAATGAGACAGACACAAAGGTACAGACTGATCAAGGCTCAAGGACAGTGAGTGCCACTGACATTGGTGAGCTCAGTTTCTCAAGGGGCGAACCACACTTGGGAAAGGTCCAAAGCCAGGAAAATAACCACCGCCCTCAATTTTCATGGTGTTTCTTTCCTGGGAAAACCCACTGCTTACGGAAACCATGCAAAAATATTATGCCTTTAAAGGTATGATGGAGTTAGGCTCTGATGACCATAACACATGTGAGTATGTGCCGGAACAGCACAAAGCTGTGTGGGGGCAGAGAAGAGTGCTTGATTGTGGGAATATCCTGCACGTTTTAGGACACAGGTTCTCCTTGGACTCCACCTGCCACATGCTAGTGGCACACCTGAATCAGAGAGGGCAAAGAGACATACTCCTTGAATTTTAAGACAAAATTTCCAAACTACAGGGGCCATGCTGCCCTAGTCAAGACTACCACCAGTGTAGCTGATGTTCAATGGCTCCTGTTCATTCCTCAGAGCTGGGCGCGGGTCCATGTCACCAGCACAGGAAGGCAAGACTTAACCTGGAAGTCAGGTCTTTCAGCTCCTAATCTGCACAATCTGGTGCTTGTCAGACCCTCAAGAGGACCCACTGGTAACCCTTGGATTGTTGCTGCTTGATCAAATCATGCAACTCACATCACCTACACACATGCCTATGCACATGCTTACGTACACACACCCCACCATCACTGCCACAACTCAATTCCTGCAATGAGTCTACCCTTCGTAGACTTTCCCTTAAACGTGGGAGAATATTCATTACTTTACATTGGCCTAAAAGGCCCTGCTCAACTTGACCCTCATTTATCCTTCAGCTTTATTTCATACAATTTCTCCCCCCAGCCCACGCATGTTATGTTCCTACCATGCTGGTCTCCTCTCAGTTACTGTCAACAGTTACCTCCTCCCTGCTACAGGGCCTTGGCACGTACGATCCCCTCCTCCCTGGCTCCTTTCCTACTTGTTGTCTGGCAAGCTCCTACTTACTCTGCACAGCATAGCTTCAAAGTCACTTATTCAGAAAGCCCTTCCCTGAGTCTCCTTGTGTAAATACTCTAATTTCTTCTATTTCTTGAATATACACTTATCAGAGTTTAGGATTAAGTATTTGTGCGATTCTGTGTTTGATATCTGATGCCTCCACTAGGCTCCCCAAGAGGCAGGAGCTTCCCTGGCTTTGCCTGTTATTGTACTCCCAGCACACAGCCTAGGGCCCGGAACAGAGGACGTTCTAAATCTTTGCGCAACATGTGAAGAGAGGAATAATTTCGTTCTACTGGGTTGACTAGAAGGCAGACACAATAGGGCACACAAAATCACGGCTTTCCATGATGGGCAGGAGCAATGGAACCTTGGTTCTGCTTTGCTGGGAAGACAGAGAGGCATGCTATCTGAGACTGTTTCTTTTGGCTTCGTTGTTTCAGTGGGCTTGGTTTCAAAAGGACACCATAGCCCAGAGAAGGCTGGGAGGACCTCTGTTTAGACAACTCAAAGCTCCTGCATCTGTCTGGAGCTAGCTTCCCTGCTAGAAGGAATTGGAGGCTCAACTAACAGCTTTGCAAGCTTCGGCATTCTAAGACTCAACCCGGTAAGTACGCCTGGTACACTTCTTCCTTCCCCTGGTATTACCAATATCATCCTGTCTCTGAATAGCTCTGGATGTTCTCTCTTTTAAAGTGCAAATTTCAGCTTCGTTCTTTCCCAAACTTCGGTCCTTTGGGTATCACTTGCATTAATTTGGCACATCTGCACGTCACCAGTGCTATTATTTATTAATGTTTTTCTTTGAACCCATCACGCCCTGACATCGATGCAGATTTTAGCTTCAAAACACACACTAATAGGCATGAACTCCTGTATTTCTGGGGCTTGTTATATTCATTTGGGAAGGATTGCTTTCTCTTCACCATGCTCCGGACGTGGAGGTGGGGGACGCACACCAAAGCAGACCTCCTTCCTGCCCTTAATGTGTTAAGAACGCTGATGAACAGAGAGGTCCGCTCACTTGCAAGGCCACAGAGTGATTGGTGCTGACAGAGCAGGGATTCTGAGTGTCTGGCTCCTCGATCTGACCTGGGCTCTCCCTGGTCACGCAGACTCAAAGCATTCTTAACCCAGTTCTCCCGCCACACCAGGCACTCCATAAATGTGAATTGTGATGGGACTAATGATCACTCCTCAAAGCCGACTCTTCTGTGAGGCTTTTCCCCCTGAGGATGTCGTATGCAGTACATGCTGCTGGTACCTGGGGAGCCAACACCTTTCAGCAGGCTCTTCCCAATTTGTAATATTCTGAGCCATCTGTGAGCCGTGTCTCATTTACAAATGCTTCGTTCTTCCTGTTTACGTTACTGGGAGGTTCACAGTTTGGATGATGAATGCTATTCTGACTTCCTCATAGGAGTCAGGTAAATCTCCTCTTGGGAGGGAGGATGTATTTTTCATGTGAGTGTCTAACTCATCCACGATGGTGCTTCTGAGAATAGCCAAGGTGTCACCACCCCAGGGCCAGAGAAAACTTTCAGTGAGGCCCCAGGATGGCTCCAACACTGGAGGGAGCTCCCCTCCTGACTCTGGAAGATTCTGGACCACTGACTTCTGGAAGATTCCCTGCCCTCCTGTCGGCATATGGTGCTGTGCTGTTTCCTGCACTACGGCAGAGCTGCTGATGCTATTTTTAAATTCAGTCCATAATTTAGAATTAAGCCACACACTGGACCCCAAGCATTCCACCATGACATGTTACACCAGCCTGAGCTGCTTTCGACCTTAAACTCTGATCACACCGGTGTTTTTCTGCTCCTCGCTGAACACATCTAGATCACTCCAAACGCATGGCGTGGGTCCTTGCTGTCCCTTCGGACTGGAACATTCTCTCCCCTGTTCTTGCCACACCTGTTTTCATCATTCATGCTTCAACGCAACCTTATCTCTTCAAGGCCTTTCCCTGACCATCCTATGTTAAACCACACTCCCAACTCCTCAGCCAACGACCCCCTTGTCTATTACTTGGACTTACTTTCCTCGTGGGACTTATTTTGACCCCCCAATTGGCTTATTTATTTGTTTACTAATGGCCTATCCTGCTCTTGCCCCCAGGAGGATGTAACGCCCACCAGAGAAGGGATCTCTTACTTACTGCTTCCTCTCTAGTGCCGGCTAGGGTACTCCGTAAGTTGTTGCTCAGTACACAAATGCAGGACCGGGGTCCAGTCCCCACAGTGAGGTGCAGGGGAAAAGGAAGGACTGTGGGGTCAGCTGGATGCAGCCGTCTGTTTTCATGGAGAAATAAGAACACAGGCTTAGGAGTTCGATAGGGCTGGACCCCAGTTCCACGTCCGCCGGCCTGGCTGTGTGCCAGAAGCAAGTTATTTCACGTCCGCTCTTTGTGCACAGCCGCAGTAAACCAGGACCCAGCACACTGCTCCGGGATATCACATGCCTGGGCCCATGCCAACCTCAGTACCGGGATCTCAACAAATGCTAATTGACTTCCCTTCCCTTACAAATGCCAGAAGAAACCCACGAAACTCATGACAGCCCCTGTAACACACTTGACAGCTAATGAAGAACTCGGGCGTCCTTACGTTTGGTACAATCTGCGTTAAGTACAACCGCCATACATTTTTCAAAAAGCAGTGACATTTTCGATACTTGGTTATCTTATGCAGACTCCTGAGCGGGGGTAGAGTCTTAAATCCGCTGAAAAGAACAGAGTCTTTCAGTGCATGACCTAGCTGATAGAGGTGTCCCTCCCCTGTATATTCAATTACTCGCCGTATAATAGAACCGGACGCACCACAGAGAGTTTGGTAGCGGAACAGTACGTTCCTCAGGTGGCATAAGTGACTTTGAAGTACCTGTCAGCAACTAGCCTTCCTGGAGGCATACTGCAACTGCTCAGTTCACAGTGGCATTTTGCTTCGGAAGCCCTTGTTCGGAATATTAAAAAGGGCATGCAGCAGACTTCATTCCTTTGCTTCAAGTACTGTGATTTTGTAAAGCTGGACCCCATGGTCTACTCAGGAGAGAGTTGCTGGCTCCAGCAAATGTTTAAAGACGGTTTGAATTGGGTCCAATGGTGCTCAAGTTGGTCGGTAACTATCACTATGAGTCTGAGCACGGGGAGTGTGGTTCTCTTTCCTGCTTCGTCCCGATGATGAGCTGGGCGGATTGAGCTGGACAATGTCACAGGACATCTGAGGTCACACAAGCCACTTTTTCTGTTAGTGCAGGATAGTGCTCTCCTGTTGTTTGAAAAAGTCACTGGCTTTTCGCAGATGTGTACAAGGGAAGAGTTGAAGTTTCCTAGACTTTGCCTTGATCAGCAACATTTTTGGTGAATTCTGAATGATCAGTCAGGCCTCTGGGTTCTTCTCATTCTTCACTGCAATGGCAGTTGGCTTTATTCTATCTGAAATTCATGCCCAAGAGCAGAAGATGGGACCTACTGGTGTCCAAAAGTGGTTTGTCACGTTGGCCGTTGTGACTCCATCCATCATTGCCTGATGTCCAGCTTGGCCTTTGGTCTGAAGTCAGTGAGCAGAGCAGAGTGGGATGTGGAACTCTGTAAGGGATGGCACATGGGGGCTGGCGTGCTTTGCTCCTGGCTTCAGGTTGTGAGAACTCGGGATCTTTTCAGATCTGTTTTCGAGGACTTTGCAGACGTCGAGAGCAACTCTCTTGCGCCATTTCTCTTTGTGAAGCAACAAGAAGTTGAATTTTGGATTCTGAGAGACAAGGTTTGCTCGAACTCAGCACTACTGACTTTTTGGGTTGGCTAATTCTCTCTTGGGGGGGCGTCCTGTGTACCCCAACATGTGCAGTAGCATTCCTGGCCTCTATCATTAGATGCTGTGAGCCCCCTCCAAGTTGGGACAGCCAAAAATACTCCGAGGCAGTGCCAAACGTCCCCTGGAGGCAGGGGCTGGGGGCGAAACCGCCCCTGGTGGAGAACCTTCTCTGCGGGAGATTTCATGGTCACATGTAAACTTGGATATTCCAGTTTCTCTGGGCTGTCCTGGGGCTTTAAGACCTTTGAGTTTCCTGGGAAATAGATTTCTGATGGACCTGCAGACAGGCAAAGGAGGAACTAAAGGCAAAGATCTGAGAGGGTGGAACCCAAATGTACTTGATTCCTCTTCTGTCTCTTCCTCCCTCTCATCTTCTAGCAGTGAAGCAGGGAGTGGCGCAGATGAGGGGCACCTTGGCTGAACTGGAGAAGCCGGAGCTGGGAAGCCCAGTGCCTGCAGACGAAACTGGGAGGGCCTGAGGATTTCTGAACTTCAAGCAATCCTGCTATATCAGTCAGGCATCAGCAAATTCCTGCCGGCAGCATGGAAGACGGTTTCTGGAGGCAAGCTGGGCATCAGCCGGGGCCCTTGGCAAAACTGCCATGTAGGCAAAGCTGTTTTTGCCGCCACCTCTCTTTCTGAACCTCCCCCACGCCCTGTCTCACTTTCTCTGCCCTCCGGGCACACAGTCGCCTGCGCTGTCCTCTGGCTGCTAAGTCTGACTTGCCCAGCCTGAGCCATCTGCTCGTTATCTGCCCCCAGTCTCACTCTGCTTACCCGAATGCTGATTCAGCTATTTGGGGGGTTAAGACTAAAGATTCAAATACCTCACACTAAGGGGAGAAGAGTCAGTAGGTTTAACCTATTCAGGGGATGTTTTGATTCACTGAAGCTTGCTCCTCCTCTTCGAGAACACATTTGGGAACAAATGGCCTTGCCATGGCTTATCCAGTTTCCCTGAAATGAGCATCCTGGTTGCATATTTTCCCAGTCACAGTCTCCCCACCTGGCGATCACAGCCTTTGAAATCCATAAACTGGAGAATTAACTTACAAAGGGGCTTCACACAAGGTGAGCTGTGAGTTTCCCATAAAAAAAAAATGACCCAAAATTCCTGAGCCTGGCCTACAGATGTCTTTACAATCCCCCCTTTCTAGCCTCTTCTCCATTTGTTCACTCAAAGTGGGTGAAAAAGATGAACACAGACCCTGGCACCCACTCTCCAAAAATGCATGTTGTCCAGAGGGGGCTATACAAAGCAAACCAGACAAAATCAATATAATGCCACATGTTGGCCCAGGGTAGGTCAAGGCGGCCTGGGAGCACCTTGCAGGGGGTACTAGCTCCAGTGGCTGGTCCAGGGAGGGAGTCTTGCTGCCATCTCCACATGCCTATACCTGACACACCTTGTTACCTCCCTCCAGCTTTGTACCTGAGTGTCCCTCCGTCTAAATGCCCTCCCCTCACCTTCTGGAAAACTCTTTTATGATCCAGTTTATCTGCTACCCCCAGGAGAATTTCTCTCTGGCTGTACTTTTCACTCTCTTGCTTTGCTTTGCCATGTCTCCCCCTGCTCACCCTCCAAATAAGTCTATTTTTTTCTTTAAGCTTATATGCCCATTCTAGGGCAATACAGAAATACGTATCATGGTGATTTGCAACGATGTGTTTACTTGTCAGTCTTCCCTATGAAACTTTTTTCAAAGCCGAGGCAACAAAGTGTATCTCTTTTTAAGCCCCAGCTCCTAGCACAGCGCCTGGCACACAGAAGGTCTCAGTAAAGGTCACTGTATGAATGAATTCATCCAAACTAGAATCTGGAAGATGTGATCACAGGTTGCCTGCTTTATTCCCTTTTGTCTTACATTGTGGGATTTTTATACGGGAGAGTCCATAAAACATACATGTCCAGTTTAAAACGAAAACTCACGTAACCACAACCTGGGTCAAGAAATTGCTCTCCTCTATTCCTAGCTCATCAGTGGGTGTCATCTCTCCAACCAAGTATGTCATGAAGACAAGAACTCAAAATTCTCTATCCGACCTGAAGTTATTGGGGTCTCCTGCGAAGCATATTCTCAGCTTGTGCCTCAGGCCTGAGATTCCAGATACCACAAGCTTGGTTGAAAGCCAAGCAATTCAGTCAAACATCACTTGGCAGACGTGGCCTGAAATCTAGCCGGAGGAAGCTATTCGCTCCACTGGACAGTATCTTGTACGAGATCTCGAGTACCTTACTCTTCCCCTATGTATCAAGACTGCAGGTTTATGTGGACTCTGTCACATTTGAGGAAAAAACTGAACACGTGAGCCTCTCTGCTAATAGATAACCTGCGTGGAGATGGGTTGATTTTTTGGTGGCTGTTAATACGGATCAGCTAAAATCTTGCCATGTGATCGGAAGTGGTGTACTGTGCTCTGCTTTGAGTGAAAAGCAGCCATCTGCCTCACTGCATTTGGTCAGAACACTGTGCCTTTGGAAAGGCCTGCAGTTCCAGGAGGCATGGCAACCCCCCTCGGCGCGACACAGCTCCGAGCTGGCAGGGCTGACTGTGCGGGTCTCATCCAGTCCTGCTGCTGGGCCCCCTGGGCCTCTCTTCCTTCCCCAGCTGCCCTCCACATGCAAGGACCAGCCTGCCTGCCTTCTTCCGTTCCTCCTCTTTGCCTTTATCCAGCCCTGTCTCCCCTCCTTCCTTTCTTTCTTCCCTTCCTTATAGCTGTCCAGCAGTAACCTCTATATACACAGTAGAATAAGGACTTGTTCAGTAAGTAGTTCTTGAGCCTGGCTGTAATTCTTTTCTTGAACATAAATTCAGCTAAATTTCAGCAAGTTGTCAATTCTAGGGTCTTCTGATTTCACTTTTCCTTGTGTGTGTGCGCGTGTATGTGTGTGCGTGCGTGCGTGTGTGTATGTGTGAGATGCATGGATCCACTATCACTGTATTTAACTTTAACTCAAATTAAAACACTTTGGGGGGTAAAGCAGATAACAGCCTTATTCTCATTCTGTTCCTTGCTTCATGGGGTTTAATTCCAGCACGATTTTCTGAGCATCTACTATGTGACAGACACAGTCTGAGACACTGAGGCTACAGCAGGGAGTAAGGCAGAGGTGGCCCCTTCTCTCATGGGGCTGGCATTTTAAAGGGTTTTTATATTCTAGAACTGAGCTGTCCAGGGTGGTAGCCACTAATGACATGCAGCTATTTAAATTAATTAAAATTATATAAAATGTAATATTCACTGTCTTCGTACTGGCCCCATTTCAAGGGCTCGCTAAGCCCATGACTAGCAGCTAGGTATTGGACAGCACAGATCTAGACCAGTCCCATCATCGCAGAAGATTCTAGTGAACAAGGCATTCTGGAAAAATCTGCCAGACCTACTACCACTCTGAGACTGTAAGAAATCCCCATAGCCATACTACGAGATTAATTATGATACCAGATCATGATTCCTTTACATACAATCCACCCTTTGAAACACAGAGCTTGTATCCAGGAGGCCTGGAGCCAATGAATTTATTTTTATTTTGAGCATCCTGTTTTACTTACAAGACGGCTACATCAGTGTGGTGGAAGAGCCTTTTAAAATACTCATTTTCCCCTCTTGTCTTTCAAGCAGGTTTTGGCTCTATATCAGAGAAAGAGGGACTACAGGGCAGAATCCAGAAACAGCCTTTGAGTCTCTGGCTGCTTTTGTGGTCCCGATGTACAAGCTCAGGACCTTCAAGCATCTGTAGAGGGGGCAACAGAAAGGAAGATTTGGGGAATAGATGAAAAAGCCTTGGCCTCAGGAGGACTGGCGGAGAGAAGAGAGGAGAGAACAGAGAAATGTTTGTGCAGACAGGTGAGGGTGTTTGAGAGGGAATGCATGTGTGTCGTGGGCTCAGGCTGCATGGTTTTCCTGGCCATTCTACTGGGGGTAGGGATCCCAGGGGGATAGTGTCTAGGATTGGGACAGCAGGGAGACATCATAGACCCATAGACCTGAAGGGTCAAACTGACAGCGACGATGGACATTTTAGCAGCTGTGTGATAATTCCACTACATACTGTTTCCACTCCAACCTTAACCCACCTCTGGGAAGGCAAAGAGGGATAAGCCTCAGGTTGTGACTTTCCTCTAGCTTTATGGGGATGCATGTTCAAAACAGCAATCAGTAGAGTTCTAATAAAAAAATAAAGCTGCTTTTCTGGTGTTTGTGTTCTGGGAGCCATCCCCACTCCTCAAGCAGTGTGGTTTCCGTGCACACTAACTCAACAACCGCAGACCTCGTCCCCTTTGGTCTGTTGTACTTGATTTGGTCGGGTAACATTTCTCCTGGAAGAAATAAAGGCACAAAGTGGTGTCCTCTTCTGTATTTGGATAAAACGTCAAATAGGAAATTAGTTCCATCCTGGAGCTCTGGTTTCACATGTTCATCAACAGAAGTAAGGGGAGGAAGCCAATCCCATCACATAACGGGATGGTTCTGAGGAGGAGTTAGCAAACTATTGCCCATAGGCTGAATCTGGCTCATCTCCTGTTTCAATAATAAAGTTTTATCGGAACACACAGAGTTATAATGTAGACTGTATGGCTCTCAACCCCACCTGACATTCAATAGAAAGAGGCTGCTGACCCTTTGGCTCAGATTACAAACTCCTAAAAGACTAGAACAGTGTACATCTCCTGTTTCCTGGCAGGGCCTGCCTGGTAGAAGAGCAGGCCCAGAGCAGGGAGCTGAGAAACATGGTGGGAAAGATTCTAAGGCTGAGATAAACTTGCTTGCTTCCAGAATGACCTCCTTCATGGACTCCTGGGAACATAACTCCTGGAGTTACAGCATCAACTTCAAGTGTTAAAGAAGGACAAGGTGTAAATCAGTCTCTGTCATCTGTCATGAGAGAGAGAACCTTGTTGCCTTGTTACTACAGGTTATCAGATCAACTGTCTCCTTTATGTATAATCTGGGTGCCCACGGTCTCCTGCTCTGCACTGCAAGGAAGGGTCCTGAAGCCTCCAATGCACATGGGCTGTGCATCCTTCTTAGGAGGAATTCTTCCAGGAGCGACACCATGTAAAGGAGTCACGAGCAAGTGATTTGTTAAGGCTGTGCTCCACAAGAGAAACCAGACAGAAGAAAGTGGAGGAAACAGAGTAAGCAGTAGGAAAAAACCAAAAACAACAACAACAAAAAACCCCAAAAGAAACTAAGTCTAATTTCAGATGAAGTCCAAGCCTTAGCCTGATCCCACGGGGTACCTTTGGAGTATGAGTCGCACTTCACATTCAAGAAGCGACTGTGCAGTCCTGAAGACAGTAGCTTTTCCACTGAAGCCAAGAGTCAAGGGAACTGGGCTTCCATACCCTGTCTTCCTTTCTTGCCCAGGAGGTAGCATCAGAGTTCGGAAGCCCTGGAGGTACAGAAACTCTCAGGCACTTCCGGCTCTCTGGGCAGTGCAGAGGCGTCCGCAACTCAAGGTGAAGTTCATAGCGAAGAGCCCTTAGCATCAAAGCACACGGAAACTGGACGCTATAAACAAGACTTTGGTGAAGGGGATCTGGGTAAGGGGACTAAGAGTATTTGCTACATGCCAAGGCTTACCAGTGATTTGGGGTTATATGCCATTTTGAATCATCCACACCATTTCTACGATATGGGCCCTCCCATATATAGCAGACTCTTCTTCCTCTTTTCCCTCATACTTTTCATTTTTCTTCAGAAGAAAATTATTTTGGAGGGGGAACCCCCCCAAAAGCCACTTTTTGTTCAGGGTCTCCCTTGTTATAATTAAAAAGATAAAATGTTCAAAATTTGCTTTGAGACTATATCATTTCTCCTGTAATATCTCCAGGGGGCAATAAATCCCAGGATTTCTCTACCCACTCTGTAGAAGGGCATTTCTTTTATTTGACCCAAATCTACAACTTTCCTCCTTAAATGGAGCCTTGGCTCGAGTACACTGGGATTTGGGGGCCCATGTCAGACACGCTTTCTCTGCAGAGAGATTCATTTGGGGGCGTTCACAGACTCCACACCTGGTTGCTTTCATCTTTCAGAGCAAAGAGCCCTCACCTTCCTGATCTGTCCTCAAATTACAGCTTTTCATTCACTCCCTCGATAAGTCTGGCTGTTCTTCTCTGGCTCAATGCATCTAGGTCTTTCTTTCTTTTTTTTTTTTTTTTAAAGATTTTATTTATTTACTTGACAGACAGAGATCACAAGTAGGCAGAGAGGCAGGCAGAGAGATAGGAGGAAGCAGGCTCCCTGCTGAGCAGAGAGCCTGATACGGGGCTCGATCCCAGGACCCTGGGATCATGACCTGAGTCGAAGGCAGAGGCTTTAACCCACTGAGCCACCCAGGCGCCCCGCATCCAGGTCTTTCTTGAGAGACAGTGGCCAGCCCCATCCTCAGGGTCCCAAGCACACATATGCCACAGCTCCAGATCAAGTAGAGGTAGTCCGTTTTGTTTTTCTTTTAATGCTATTCTAGATGATGTCCAGCATCACTGGGTTGGGTTATACACCATGTAGGTGTCTCTAGTATTTAATCTATAGTGATTACCTTTCCCTCCATGTAATCAATTGCATCTGGCTGGACAACAGACTATTACTGGTTTTTTGTTTGTTTTTGTTTTTTTAATTTTTACATTTAAAAAAAAATTCTTTTAAAGTGATCTCTACGCCTAACATGGGGCTCGAACTCACAACCCCAGTATCAAGAGTTGTATGCTCTTCCTACCAAGCCAGCCAGGCGCCCTACACTATTATTGGATTTTAATGACTGCTTTCATCTTAAACACGCTCTTGGTCAACCTTTCTGCTACTTTTCTTCTGGCACACACATGAAGTCTTTCTGTCCTTCACTGTTGGCTTAGTATTCAGCATTGCCAGAGACTAGTGTTTTCTCTAAATCTTACAGAATCCCATTTTATTTTTGCATGTGCTAAAGAGGACAAATTCCACCAGAGTTTTAAAGAAAACCCTACTGATTTGCTTCTATGTGGAGGGACACATACTTTTTATATCTCTTGTCCCCAGCGATAAGTTAGCTCCCTATAGGTGACAAAATAGTCACAACAGCTAGATGGGAGGCTAACTCTTCTCTCCCGAGTAAACTTTTTGGGAAATGGTTTAGAGCTTTTTTGAGATAGTTTCAAAAATTTTAAATATATCCCATCTGCTGATGCTTTATTTTCCATGGGGTTATGTAGGACTGCTTGGAGTATTTGCGGTAGAGTAGAAAAAGCATGGGCTTTGGAGTCATGCAAACATACCATGTACCAGAGGTGATCTGTTATGGGCAGAGTTACAACAGAGGCTGAAATTGGCCAGGATGGGCCAAGCATGGCGTTTAACTATAGCCAAGGTATCAGCAAGTCTACAGTTAAAAGACAAATGGAATACTTCAGGTGATAACAAGAGCTCATTCTTGTGAAAGGTAATGAATGGTGATGCTTCTGTAGTACAACAGGTGACTGCTAATTTCAAAAGGGGAGCCTCCCCCAAGGCAGGAGAACTCTCCAAGCCACCTGGGGTGGTTCTTCTTTAGAATCTGGCTGTTCTGAGTCACTACAAAAGGTTTCCACTTCCACCCTTGGAGGGCATCAGAACCATCTGTCTTCATCACAATCTTGGAAACCTGAACAAAGGTTGCTCTAGACCGCCTATGAGACTGAGCTGCTCTTAGTCCAGTTTGGCCCCTTATACTACTAGGGCTCCAGACTTCAGCTGCCTCAAAACTCTAAATAATTATTCCCACCCTACTTCTCTTACCTATTGTCCTCTATCCCTACAGTGCAAGTTCCTCTGGTCAACTACGCTCCCCTAAGCTTCTGTCCTCATATCATGTTGGGCTTTCGTCCACTGAATTTTCCCGTCATTTCTCCCTTTCCTCCCTTTCCCCGGAACCTTCTGGAACATCCTTGTCATTGAACACATACTCCTCTGCTTTCTCATACTTCTACAAGCCCAGTCTCCATTTTCTAGCCTTAACTAAATCCCATTTTGCAGAAAGACACCCCTTCCCTATAACCTTCTCAAACGAAAATTGCACATTCTTGTACGTCCATCATTGCAGTTCCCCTAAGTGACATCTGCATTGTCTCTGATACTTTGCCTCTTCCCACCCATTGCTTTTCACTCTTGTACCAAAAGCCCTTTTTCCTCTGAGTTTCAAGTAATTCTGATCAAAGTCTTCCTGTCTACTCCTGTCATAGGAACACTTCAACAGCTGCTGTGACAAACACAGAAGAACCTATTTTCAAGATGCTTGACCTCAATTCAAGCATATCTGAGAATCCATTCTGGACCTTATCATTCTCCTAAATTGCTCTACCTCTGAACTATGAATATCAATTTACCACCTTCAACCACAACATCTTATCATCCCACCTCTCGGGAACCCTAGTTCTCAAAGCACTTGGTGCTCAGGCCAGGACTCTTGTCCCTTGATTGTTGCTTCTTCTTTCTAGGTACTTACCAACATTATAATTTGTTTCTCTTAATTTGCTTCTCCTCCCATCTTAGACCTCATAACGCACAACTTTAAACCCTTGTAAGCATCTTCAAAAAACCTCGGCCCCTTTCTTTATGCCATACTGACACAGTAACGCATCAATCTTGGATTAATCCAACTATTTATTTTTCTTGATCTGGGCTGTTGAGTCTTGACTGAGAAAACAGAAAACCCAACTCTGCAAACAGGTGGCCCTAAGCAATCCTTTGATGCGTGCTTGGTGACTTTCCTGAGTGGTGACAACAAAATAGTACTCTTTCTCTCAAAGCCCCACTTCATTGAACCTCCTCTTCCCCTTGCCACCTCACACAGACACAACACTGCTCTCTCTCTTCCGTGGTAAATGTCTTGCCTTGCTGCTCCTTAACTCTTAAATCACTGTAGTTTGTTTCTACATTCACTCCTGAAAGGAAGATTCTCTGCCAAAACTACCTGTGACTTTCTAAAGGTCTAGCTGAATGAACTTTTTCTGAAGATTCAGCTAAGTGTTGTCCTCTCTTGCTCTTGCTATTGTTGACTCCTCCATTCCACTGTTCCACTCTGGCCTTTTCTCTCTGCTTGTGCTCCCAGGCAAGCTCACCCACTTGCATGGCTTTAACTGGAATTATCGTCTTGATCCCAAGATCTGGATCTCCAGGTTGGCTCTTTCTGCATCCACATACAAAACATCCTTCTTCATGGTTTTCTTAGAATTCCCACGGGAACCTCAAACTCAATCCGACCCCAACTGAACAAATCCACCTCTCCCCATAGTTCTTCCTCATGGGTTCTCTATCTCACTAAATGACGTCATTCTTCTCACTGAGCCAGAAACCTCAGAGTGAACTTCCCCATCTTAAATCCTCATCATTTCCCCATTACCACCCTGTTTACCATCTGACGTCTGCCCAGGTCCTCCTGATTTGACTTTCTTAAACTCTCAGGTTGCCTGTCTTCTCCATCCCAACGGGTACTGTGGAGCTAGTGCACACTCACCTCCCATCTCTAGATTTCTGCTCGAGAGTTCTGACTACAACATGTCAGATCATGGTACTACCCTGAACATGGAGTATAAGGCTTGCAAGATCTATACTCCCATCTCTCACTTCAGACCCATCTGTCCTGCTTCCTGCCTCCTGCCTCTCACCCCACAGTCCGCCATATTAAACTACCCGCTGTGCCTGGAACTGTCCATGCTGAGTCTCAGTTTGGAATGCCATTCTTCTCCTTCACACGCCCCTACTCCCATCTGCCCAGCAAATAACTGCTTGTATTTCAGGTCTCAGCTCAACCTTCCCATTCTTTGCAAGGCTTCATCTGTTGTGCCCCCCGGCTCTCACCTTAGGACTACTACTGAACTGACTACTTTTCTTTGGGGGCTCCATCTCCACATATATATTGTCAATGTCAGTTTGCCTCTTTGGTACTGTAAACCTCCTTAAAGACAATATCTCTCTGGGATGCCTGGCTGGTTCAGTTGGTTAAGCCGCTGCCTTCGGCTCAGGTCATGATCCCAGGGTCCTGGGATCGAGTCCTGCATCAGGCTCCTTGCTCAGCAGGGAGCCTGCTTCTCTCTCTGCCTCTGCCTGCTTGTGTGCTCTCTCTCTCTCTGAAAAATAAATAAATAAAATCTTAAAAAAAAAAAACAAAACCACAGTATCTCTGTCATGTGCCTCTCTTTACCTCAGTGTCTGGGCTCCTGGTAGGATCAAAACAAACCTCCCCTGAATGAAGAATGAATGGATTAAAAATGGAGCCTGACCTGTGAGCTAAGGCTGAAGGAATATTGTGAGAGTGAAACAAACGCTGATCACTGCAGCATCCTGAATCATCACAAAGGCTTGTCTGCAGAGAGCTCTGCTGTTTGTAAACTCACCAAGTCTCAGTTTGCATTAGCAAACAAGTTGGGTGGGTATCCTTTAGAATATAAACTGACTTTCAGGGACAGAAAAAGGGGGGTGGTGCCTTCTGCTGGCTTCTGTCCTTAGCAATCTGCAAAAAAACAAAACCCAGTCTAACAATTCCCCCTTTCCCCAAAGTTGGCACTGGCCCAAGTTTTTCTTTTCCAAAATACTATCTTGGGTTGGGCAACACTCCCCACGCTATAGCTGTTAGGCATTAGTGTGCTCTGAATCCATTAGAGAAGGTCAGCCCTGAATACCAAATGGCTGCAGAGCCCTGAGTTTCCAGAACGGGAGTCTACGGATGGAAAGGCGTAATGAAGGCCATCTTCTCTGTCCATGCTGTTCTAAGCTTCGCCATAAGCAGGCATATTTTAGAGACTGGCCTTGAGCTATCTTAACTTCCACACATGAAACGAGGAGCGAATAATTTGAGACAGAAAAGTAATACAAGGCAATGTTTTAGCTTCACATGTACACGCAGGCTCCCTGTTTCCTCACAGAAACAGCGCTTCAAACCCAGTCAACATCACAGAGACACCAGAAGAGCAAGGTTTTTGTTTGTTTGCCTTTTAAACAACAAAACATTTGAAATAAATAAATAAATAAATAAAATGGAGCAACACCAAACTAAACCGCAACACAAATAAGCCCTCTTACTCCAGATTACCTATTAATTTTAGATGAAAAGCCCTAGGCAGTAAGAGAAAAAAAAAAAAATTGACCCATGCATTAAGTAGATTGGATAGTCAATTTGGGCCAAGGGGAACAGCCAAATAATATCAAGTGGTTATGGTAGGAAGTAAGTTTTGGACATTCTGCTTTCACGTTAGTACCCAAACTTGTAAAAATACTCAGAGCAGCAGAAAGAAGGACTAAATTTAGACCCTGATTTCATGCATTCAAGAGCATGATTCATTTCTCCCCTGTCCCGGTACAGCCTGGGAAATCTGTGTGTATGGCAGGCAACACAAGGATACCCTGTGAATAAAGGGAAGTCTCACTCATTCAGAGGCTTAAGGAAGCTAGAGACACCCCATCTTCTTGGCCAACAAAGGTGTATTTCTAGGTACCTCACCCACCATGGAACCACATTTCTCAACTGCCAAGAGGCCCTCTAATTTTAGCTTTGCCCTGGCCTTGACATGAATGTGCTGGAAATTTATTCTGTTGCTCCTTCTCTCTAAGTGGCTTTTTCCCCCTCAGGCTCCAGTGGGATCCTGACCAGCTCTCAGATGCCGTGCAACATGGGTCACCTTAATGAGACACTTAAAAGGATGTCATCATTTGGTAGCAATACATTTAGCAAGCTGGGGCCCGAGTCACTGAACGGTAGCCCATAGATTGGGTCGTAGAGAGCTGCTGTTATATATAACTTAAACATCAACCCAACGACAACAGCAAGGTCATTTCTCCTCAGTTCATGAGGCTGCTAGGCAAAACACCTGGCAGAGCGGGCCGTGACTGCCAGTTCCCAGTTTTATTACCCGCTGCTACCAATCACGATTTTGCACGCACACCAGCTCCCGGCACAAAGCATGTTTCAGCCTCACAGATCACTGAGATTCACGCCAGACTATAATTTGTGTTAATCTAATCTGGTTTAGAGGTGAAAGCCCCCTAAATTATTTGGTGATTTTACAGTGACTCCATTCTTTCTTTCTTCTTTTGCTTTCTGTCTTTAAGCACATTTGGAAAGTAACCTTAGAAGTCTCATTCTGGCTTTTTTTGGCCTTATTGAAAGTCTCTGGGTTTAAGAGAAATGACAAGAAAAAAAAAATGGGAGTGTATATAAAAAATCTGCCATCCAGTAACACTGCCTTCCAGAAGTGAGGGCGTTAGCGCCGTCCTCCCTTCTGAGGCGGAAGACAGATGTCAATAACCCACCCCTTGGGCCCCATTACTCATCCACATACAGTCCATCCCCAGCAGATTATTTCCCCAAACATGAAATGGCTTCAGCAACTTTGCGGTTCAAAACAAAAAGAGTTAGATACGGAGCACGTGCATCACGTTAGAAATGAGTCGCTCTGAGGAGGGGTGTGTGAATGAGCAGCATTGGCGAGGCCCCCGCAGGGCCACATCCACAGGATGGGACTGGCAGACCCTGCGCAGGGTCGCGGGTCCAGGCGGATATGAGATCCCGTCGGCCTGAACACATGCTTCACAAACCAGCCTGGACACGGCACAGAAAAGAGGCAAGACACCGTAGGGCAGCGTAAACGATCTGTACCTTTCTCAAATAGCTTGGTTCTTGGGTCTCCCGGGGCAATTCTGCATGGCTGGGTGGGGCGGTCACCCAATGGCCCTTAGGCTTGTCCAGTGCCATAACATGAAAATCAAATTATTTCCAAGACAGCAATGGGTGTTCAATGGCTTTGGCCAAATATAATGACAGATTTGGGGGCAGCCTCCTATACCCATTTGAGAAAGGACAAATAAATGCTCTTTAGCACTCCAAACAGCAAACTGGCTGATTTAGCTTAGAACAGTGGCTACCATTGCAGCCAATTTTGGAATGTCAGGAAGGAAGGTAACTGGGGGAAAGGTATCATGAAGCTTGCTTGTGTCCATCCAAGGCTGGGTCAGTTCTGCATTGAGATTTGGGGCAGAAATTTATTCTCACACACGTAGAGCACCACAGATCTAATGAACAATAAGGGATGTCTATTTTCACGCTTCACTCACACGAAACACCTCTCTTCCATCTCGGGGGGTTGGGGGTGGGGTTCCAGTTCTAAACTACAATCAGCCCTTCTTTTAAAATAACAATAAGAAGGCTTCTTATTCAGCCAGATGGTGGGGTCTGTTGCACTAGGTTGGGCTCATAGTACAACATCAATAAATGGCCACTTGTAGAGGGACAGACAGAATCCCATTTATAAAACACACCTACACTTCCTGTCTTCTCCCCTCCCAAAATGTTGCACTGTCCAAAACACCCGTGGGGGCTTAATCTCATTTTGCGGAAGAAAGGAAAACTTAAAAAGGCAAAATAATGTACATGGAAAGCAATTTCTTGGGGGAGATAAGACAATTCATCTCTGAGGAGAATGATTATAGATGGGCTTTTAAGCTGTTTTGCCTTTGGGGGCCATTTGAAAGGAGGATACCGAAAGGGTTTTCCCCAGGCCCTGGAAAGCTGTCTCTGTGAAGGCTGCACATTGCCAACCAAAGATCTTACAACCAGGAGGTGGAATTAAAATTATTCCTCAGTGAGGTTGGCCAAGTCTCCTGAAATGAATATTTGTTCCAATTAGGTGTTCCAAAAAGCCTTCTTGCCTCAGATGACTCATTTTAAGAAAGGTATTTGTTTAAAATCCATCGCAGGCAGGAAAACGACATACTAATGGGTCCTGGTGCCAGGGTTCACCTACTCCTCACAGGCCTGGAGGGCTCACCTCTCTGGTGCTTGCTCCTTCTTTACTCGGTGTCCGTCCTACCTGGGACTGGCTGAGGGCGGCGGGGCTATGCTGAAGGGGCTTTGCTCCTGCTCTACCTGGTTATGTAACCCCGATCCGTGTCACAGTCCAGGGCTCGGATGGCTGGCTTGTCAGCAAAAAACGTTTCAGAAATGTTAATTCGACAATGTTGGAGGGATGTTATTTCTAGAGCTAAATTCCTCAGGGAAAATGAGAACAAGTTGTTGGAGGGATTCAGTTCTTCCATACTACAAGGTACTTCCTTCCTGTTGCTTTTTTCCCAAATCATTTCCCAATGCCTGGTGTGCCCTGACATTTGGTCCAAATAAAATGGTGGAACACACTCCTACGATACACCTACCTCCAAACTCTGTATGAGAGGGTGTTTATTACAGAGAAACGGCACCTATTAGGGCATGAAACATTCGGGACCTGCTGGAGCTCACTCCTCACCCTGAATCATTTCAGGATATAGATACTGTTTTTTTTTTCCTGGCATTTACAGCAAGCAACTCAGTTTATAACCTAAGGCATTTTCCATACTTCCAGGCAATGAATACTAGCTTCTTTTGAGTCTCAAAAGTACATAATTTAAGACAGGGGGGAAAAGGAGCTGAAGAATAGTTTCCATTGCAAGGAAAACACCATGCAGATGTTTGCCCTCTTGAATTCTGATGGCAAAATAGAGAATTGTTTATTTGTTCTGAAGTCAAACCCAAAGAATTTAGTTTTTACAGGCTGGGGCCTAGGGTAGGGGTGGGAGTAATGACATAATATTTTAATAATATTGAAATATTCACCACATGGCCCTAGGATTTTGATTCCCCAAATATAATTTAGATCTTGTTATACAGTTTTTGATCAAATTTAGGATGTCAGATATCAATATGTGTCACAGAAAGGACATACCTGGAGAAACACCCGAGGACTACTTTGTGAAAATTGCGTATTCGCCTTCTGTAATTGTTAATTTTTTTTTTCTTTCTCCGAGATAGCAAGCTAGGAATCGGTCCTCTATCTTGAGCCATTTATTGAGAACAAACAAATGAACTCAGAAAAGACGTGACCCAATTGAAGTTCAATACCTGACTTTGGTGTATGAGAATCATAAACTTGCTTACGGTCTATCTGGTCCGCAAACACTTCCCCATAAATCATCCAGTAGGGCATGTAGAAGATGTTCTTGGCCAGTTTCCATGATGGCTCCTCATTGGGAAAGAGAATGGCTTGCCTGGCGACCCCAAAACTCATCAGTACCACCAGCATAATGATGACAAAGTACATCATGTCTATCATCTGGAAGAGAGAAATAAAAGAAAATCCATATAATTGAGTGTTCCTATGACACCAACAGTGATGGAAACCTGTGAAGGAGGTTCACTTTTAACACTATTGCTATGGAATATATAGACAGCTGTGTCCAAGTAAGAAAGAGAACACTTGGTCTATTGAAGCAATGTTCACAGAACTTATCAGTAAGTCAAAAATCATTTTTAGAAAAGCACACATAGCGTGGAATCCCCTCATCTTTCATTGTAGTCTGTGCCACCTATTTAAGATTAGGCATGGGAGTCACATGAAGCTCGGGTCTCTCTACGAATCCACTACTAACTTTGTCTCTGTTCCTGGGAAGGGGAAAGGTCCTCCTAAGGTCTCTTTCTTCTTAGCAAAAGTGAAACTGAAAGAATTGAAATATTTCAAGAACAACTGCAGTGCTGTAAATTCCCTAAGCTGGAAAGGCTAATGAAGATCTCAAATGCTCAAGAAAATAACCATTTGAGAACAAAGCTAGCACAACCCAAATATCCATCATTTACCTTCTTATTCTTGTGGTCCCACTTCATCACTTGGTATTCTACCACAAACCAGTCCCTCAGAGAACCATTCTTTCTGTACTTAATTCTATTGTAGCATGTCCTATCAGTTATGGAGGCTGTTTTTGTAGGCGACAGAATCAAGTTGCCTAATGGCTCATTTCTGTGTCTGCTGTTGAAATGTTGGATTTTCATCTTGACGTGTTTATAAAATTCTCTTGACTGAATTTGAGCACAATATCATCTCTTGTTCCTCTTGATTCCTTTCTTTTTTGCTTGTTTTCATGATACATATTATCTGGGATCTGTTTCTCATATGCCAAATTACTTTCCTTTTATCACCAAAAATAGATGGGGATATAATAACTATTATTTTGCCTGGCCAGAACCCATTGCCTCCTTCTTTTAGAAGCAGTTCCCACCCATTTTGGCCACAAAGATAGGTGTCTTTTCCAGGCTAAGTTAATCATGGTAGCTCACCCTCCGGCAACAGCGATAGGAGGTAGGCATGCGACATAAGATGGGCCAACCAGAATCCTATCTTTGGATTTTTTTCAACTGAAGCTGGGAGAGAGAAGCTCCCTTTCTTTTTCTGTAATGATACGAATTCAGAGTGGCTGAGGCTCCCACTAGTGAAACTGATCAGGAGTGAATGAAGCAGATATTCCAGACAGAGAGAGAGTTATGTCCTGACAGGGGTTGAGGGCCTGATTGAAGTAGCCCTTTAGGCCAGTTTCATTTTGCCCTTCTCTAAGTCAAAATAGCCCTCCTGGGCTTAAGCTAGTTGGAGACTGGCTTCTATTCCTCACATCAAACCACCTAATACAAAAGATGACCTTCTCTTGGATATCAAACTTCCTGAAGGGATACCCACCCACAAAGAAACACTAACAATAATTTTATCAATGATAATAAAGGCTGTAAATTTGCTTTAAAATTTTATTTTGAAAGAATATATTCCACAGCGCCTGTTAATAGAATTAAAACACTAGAGCCTTCCTGTTTGCCTCAGGACACTGGGGGCTCAATATATTTTAGGTCAATTAATCAACCATCAAGGCAACTTCCAAACCCAGCTCTCAAGTATCATTTAATTTTGAGACTCAGTAAGAATCTCTCAAAACTTGATGTTCATTCATATCTGTTCACTGTTTTTAAAAATATATGCGACTTAATTGGTTATTCCTTTCACAGCATAGCAGCCTCAGAATGCTCTTAAAAGTGAACAAGCCAGCTGTGTTGAAACAGTTTCATAGGAAACAGAGGCCTGTTGCTCATCTTCTATTTTGTAAAATTCTTTCACTCCTCATTTACAAAAAGTTCTATCAATGAAAAAACACTAATGGGGCCTTCAAGTTGTATATTTGGATTGATTAAAAGGTGGGTGGGAAGAGGAATGTATGTACTCATGAAATTTAGGAGCCAGTCTGACCCAAGAAAACAGCCAGTACACACAGCAACTGGTCTGATTTGATTTCCCAGGGCTGTTTTCATTCAGATTGAGTCTGCTATCTACCCACAGGGCCAAACAACCAAAGACAAAAACATTCTTCCTACCCAATGTCATAGATCTCAAAAACCTATACCACACAAATACTGAAATCTGGTAGAGTGCAGAAACAAAACATTATTAGTAAAAACGGGGGACCTCTGTTTTTAGAGCTGAACTGTCCAGCTGGTTCAACATGAGGAGAGCTGATTCTGTCTCACTCTTACAACTATTCGTTGGTTGCATTCTGTATAGGTGTTAGACCTCCCGAGTTTTCATCTTAACTGTTCTAGTAAGAACAGCTTAGGTGGTCACATGCAAGTTACTTAATCTTGGTTTTTCCCTTCATTTTCAAAATGGAAATAATAAAGACAATAGCAATGCATATGAATTTTGTAAGGATTAAATGTGATAACACGTGAAGCAATGTGGATAGACCCCCGTAAATGTTCATGTATTGTTATTATTAGCACCGGATGGCCAGGCTGTGACGTCAGACCCACCCAAGCTGGAATCCTGCCTTTGTTCTTTGCCTAGTTTCAGTTTATCTAGGTACCAAATGAAGATACTAAAAGCCATTCCATGGGGTTGTAGTGATGATGACGTCTGATACGGTGTTTGGCACAGAGTAAATGAGAGCTATCATTGTTGTTTTTTTTCTGCATTATATAAGTGAGCTTAGTACTAGGCTTAGAGAATTGCACTGAGAAGTGGACTATGAAGGAAAGAGGTCAGGATCCCCGTAAGTGATTCTGGATTTAAAGATCAGTTGGAATCCTACTTGATCAAGTATTGTGTCCAGGTATCTTAGCAGCTGTCTGTCTATCCCTTACCACAGGGCACAGTGAGTTACTTGGCTGTTTAGTACCGAATAGGGACTCTCTAATGTTGAGGGGCTTTCAGAATAATCACATCTGGGCATATTTTGTTATGCGTCGTACCTGGCAGTCCATCTGGCTCAATGAAAAATTCTATGGGCATTTTTTACCTCTCTTCTAGATGAGTGACTCAATTATTGAACTAAGTATCTTGGAAACTCCAGGAAAGAGAACAAAGCCACCAAATACACTCATTTTCTACTTATTCTTGACTGATAAGGGAAGTCATTCGTAAGTTGGAAGGTAGAGAAAATGCAGTACATCTCTCTTGCTCACTCCATAGTAAGGGTTCATTCAAGTCAAAACTGGGGATAATTATGCCATTATTAAAATGATAGACGGGGATTTTACAATGAGCTTTTGCTGTTTTAGTGTGACTTTAGATATTTCAAGTATTTCAGTACCACCCAACGTTTTTAAAGTAATATACTTAGCTGGTTTGAGACCTCAGATCTTATTTACTGAAACAAAACAAGGCAACCAATCAACCAGAAGAAACAAGCCATCAGATTATGTAATCGTCTACTGTGGTGGTTCTCAACAGAGAGCAAGTGTGTCCCCAGAGTACATATGGCAATGTTGTTGTTGTGTGTGTGTGTGTATACCTTCCCTACTGGCATTAGTGGGTAGAAGCCAGTGATGTTGTTAAACACCCTAAGATGAACAGGATGGCGCCCATGACAACAAATTATCTAATCTGAAATATCAGTAGGGCCCAGGCTGAGAAAACTGGGCCTAATTTTGTAGCTGTTATAATTTTCACTCTCATTGGGTCCATTTGAAAATATATTTGAGAGTCTCAGGGAAGCTTGTCCTCTCTGTCCAGGAATTCATACGCCTGTGTATTTTTTATATATAAATTGGGTGGAGGGTCCACCAATCCTTTCTTCTAAATCTCTCCTGAAGACTCTAAGTTGAGAGTTTCTGCTTTTAGACATCCAAATCTTTACCACAATCCCAAATTCATTACTAAAACACAGAGAAGATTATATAACGGGCTGTGCAACGGAGTAGGATATACATATTTTATCTAGTCAAAAATCCCAGTTGAACTGGGATTTGGTTTTGGGTAAATAAATCAGGCTTGTTGAATTCCAATTTTCCTCTCCAGAATGGGCTTGGTGATATATCCCCTAAGCAATACTGGTGTTATAGATTGCAAGCTTTTGTACAAAAGGGTTAAGAATAGAGCAGACTAACCACGCTCACCAATCCCCTATCCCTCCTCCCCCTTTTTATTAGACTTTAACATAAAGTGAACATAAATATAAGAGATGTCATTTATCAACTACCTACTATGGGCCAGACCCTATTAGCTATTTAGTATGTTCTTTCTAATCATCACAACCCTTACAAGATATGACCTTGCCTTTATTATAATTACTTTGAATGAATAAACTAAAGTCTTAAAGAGGTTAAATAAATTGCTCCAGGTCTCACAACCTCTTCCTTTTGGATTCAAATTCTCCTCTTTGCATGTGTTTGCCAGTGCTTCTGTAGGAAGAGACTTGGTTATTTAAGATTCATTTCAGTAGACTTATATACACACATACACACTAATAATGATAACAAATATTGATTTGCTGACCTAAGGTCAGCAGCAATGATGTATATAGTAAAACTTGACTGAGAATTATAAAGGACATCTATTGACTGAGGGTTGGTTTTCAACAGCTACAAGTAGAAGTGGAATGGAGGTTATCAGCACAGAGGATTTTCAGTAAGAGCTGTTTACCACGGTAGGAGGGAGGTATCTGGCTCTTCCACGAATGCCCTGTAAAGGTGAAGTAAGGGACACTTACTCAAATTCAGTCTAACTTAACTCAGCTAAAATAGATTATATTTTCTTCCCTTTGCATAAGGAAAGGCATTTTTCAAGCACTTCATTAAGAAGAAGAAGAAGAAGAAGAAGAAAAAGAAGAAGAAAAAGAAGCAGCAGGAGATGGAGGAGGAGGAGGAGGAGGAGGAGGAGGAGGAGGAAGAGGAGAAGAAATGTTACAAATTGAAAAATCTGTTAAAAATTTGGAGTGGACACCCACTCCTCCTCCAAGATCCAGCTAAAATGTAACCTCCATGGGAAGCCTTCCCTGACCTACATTGTCTTTTCTATGCTCCTTTATACTTTATAGGCCTATCACAGCATTCTCATACTGTATGGTAATTACTTCTCTTTCTCTCATCTTTGATCTCGGGGAATGAGCTCCTTTATATACCCAACTCCTACTCCAGTGCTTAGCACAAAATAGATGATCTGTGATTGTTTTTCAGTAAGTAAATGGGTGAGTGATGATTAATTTTCCAGTGATGGATATACATGTAGTCAAACTCCTAAACACTCACAGGGAATGAAAAAAAAAAAAAAACAACACCCCCAGGGCCATTTCAGACTATCACGGCAGGCCCAAATGAATTATTTTCCTCTTCCTGTTATTGCCTCTGCAATAACTCCTCCTCTGCAAATGTACAACACGGAATCAGAGGATCCTGCTTACCATTTTTCCAATCATCATTACATAGGGGCCCAAATACTTGTTCACGCCGAAGATGTCTAGTAGACGGATGTACCAGTAAATGATGTTCACACAATAGATGACTCTCCCATCACTCCTGAAGGGCTGGTCTTGGAGACGAAGGATCATTCCGACAGAGAACAAAAGGATGGCTATCAGGTCTGTGACGTTCCAGTATTCCTGCAACCACACCTTCACTTTCTGCAGCAACTTCCCTGGCTCCGACATTAGAATCTAAAAGACAGGAAAGAGAACAGGCTTAGGTCTGATTTCAGTCTATGTTTTTGGTCCAGTTGGAAAATGCTTGGACTGTTAGTTGACATCCGTAGCTTGTTTTGTTTACCTGGGTCTACTTGGATATGTGCAAACTAAACTTAGGCCATGCAGAGACAAACATTCTGGAGGCAAATATAAGCAAGAAGTTTTCTCCTTTGGGTTGCCTTACAACCCTAAGACATGCATGTGGGTTTTACTATAAAATTACTGATTCCTAATAAACTGTAAATCTGTTGAAATTCTGCTCCATCTTGGTGCCACCATATTGAGTTCCTCAGATCCCCAGGGAGGACTCCTTCAGTCTTCTCTCCACATCCAGAGAATTGCATCAATATCACCTCTATTTCTAAAAACGATCTGATCCAACCACTTCTCACCACTACCCACTGCTGCCACTCTATTCTAAGTCCTATCACGTCAACCAGATGATTGCAACAGCCTTCTAACCAGTATCTCTGCCACCAGGGATGCCCACCCTTCCTCAGTCCATTCTCTGAGTAGCACACAGAATGATCTTTAAAAACTGAAGCCATGATCTGGGCGGCGATTACACAGTTGTACGGGTAGACAGAAAGCCATCAAGCTGGACCCTTACGAGTTGTTCATTTTCTTCAATAACAACAACAACAACAACAAACTAAAGCAAATTGTGATAAGTGAATATTTAAATCGCTCGATGGCTTCCAATACAGAGAAAGATCCAAACTCCTTCCCTTGGCCTCATGTCACATCCCACCCTATTCTTGCCGTTCTCACCTGCAGACACAGTGGTGTGCTCTCCAGCATAGCAAGTTCATTCTATGCTCAGGATATTTGCACTTGTTCCTTCTCTTGGGCATTTTCTTCTTCCAGATTTTTCTCCTCAAGGTCTCTGCTCTAATTTCCCCTTCTTAGGACTACTTCTTTGACTACCCTACCTGCAGGGGCCTCCCCATCCCCAAGTCAGTCAGTAACCTATTACCCTTATGTTTCACTATCCTAGCTTCTGTATGCATGTAAATATGTTGTATGTGTCTGTCTACCTATCAACCCGGCTGGACTGTAAACTCTGAAGGCAGACCCTTTGTTCCCCAGGGCCTGTGACATAACAGATTCTCAGTAAATGTTTGTTGACTGACCACTACATGGACACGTCCTCACAGCAATTCTCCGCTCCCTCCTACATCATTGGCAGCTGGGGTGGGGGGAGGGGACTCTGAGGGACCTTAAATCTAGAGGGGCTCTTCTGCTGCCACACACAGGCTCTATGAAAGGCACAGTTGGATAGTGGGAGTTGCTACCCCACCCACAGCACAAACTGCCAGCGGATGCGGGGAGCCAGGAAGGCCGGCCTAGTGAGGTTGGAGAGCTGGGCTACCTCCATGAATCCTGGGGGTTTACCCGGAGACTTCCGTCCCTTGCCGCCGTCATCACCAGCCCCGCTTTCCCAGCTCCGGACCTCCTCTCGAAGGAGAGGAAAGCAAAGACAGGGGCAGGTCGAATCTGCAGCTATTTATGGGAACCCTGTGTCCCCTTTAATGGCTTACCTTGGCCTGAAATATTAAGGGAGGGAGGTCTTGGGACGAGGGGTTGGAGTGCCGCGCGAATACCTGCGCCAGCGCGTAGCCTCCTGCGTCCTGCTCTGCCGGGCGCCATTCCTAACCCTAGCCCCAGGCCTTCTCCGACCGGAGCCCGTCATCAGCATCACCTGCGCGGCGGGCGAAAGCGCAGACGGCTGCGCCCTGCGCCTGGAGCTTCTGCGTCGGCGCGCCTGCTGCGGGGCTCGAGAGTTGACATTTCTGACCCGGGTCAAGCCGGTGACAACAGGTCGAGAACCACTGTCCTACCCATCGGGGATCCCCGCACCTGCCGCCGTCCTGGTGGCTTCTCACCCGGCTTCGCCTCCATGAGGAGAAACTCCGCGTGTGTGGGCGGAGTGGGGGTGGGGTGGGGACGGGAATTGACTTGGGAGTTCTCTAACCCTGGGTCCACACCTTCCTTCAACTAACTGGTCAGCACAGGGGCTGACAGCTTCATGTTTTAAACGGCAGCGATCTTTTTGTGGATCTCAACGTAAACAAAAAAGGGCAGGGCTGAGGGGCTGCCGGGAAGCTGAAGCGCGAAGGCCCCAGAAACTAAAGCTTCTCCGACGGGCTCTGAGGGGGCGTGGCGGCGGAGGGGGCGTGGCCGCGGGTCGCGGTCCCTCGGTGCCCTCGCGGGGTTGCGGGGAGGAGGGTCCGGGCGGGAGGATGTCCGCCAGGGCGCGCTGTAAACAGTTCCGGCCCCTTGAGGGATCCCCGCGGCCGGTGTTGGTGACTGCGCGCAGAAGTATGTGGTGCTGGGAATGGGAGGGCCGCCTGTGAAGCCACAAAGCCCCGCTTGTATGTTGGGAGGCCGGGAAGTCTGCAGACTTTCCCACGTTTCCAGGATCTGGCGTGCCCGCCCGCTGCGGGAGATGAGGAGGCGGGACCTGTGGGGGTCCTCCGCCTCGGGGCGCTCGGGCATCCTCGCTGGGATGGGTCCCGGGGCGCCGGGCGGGGGCGGCTGCCTCGCCAGGCAGAGGAGAAAAAGGCGGGACCGGGCAGGAAGGTGGTCAGCGCCTCCCTGTGCGCTGCCTCCTCCGAAGCCGGGCTCTTGGGCTGACCCCCTGCTGACCCGAGGCTGCAGAGCCCGGCCCTGTGCATTGGTACATGCAGCCTCAGGAGAAATGGATATCCAGGCCGGGAGGTTCCTGGAAGCCCGCCTGCTTGGCAGCCTCTTCCAGAACAGTCCGTGGAGTACAGACTGCTCCCTGTCTTCTTCCAGTCTGGTCCCTGGAGGGATTCCAGTCTCCCTGCCCAAGTCTTTCCCTTTTCTGCTCATCATGGGGAAGGAATATGCATCAGGGCGTTAAATCACGGGAGGGGAGCTGGCTCTTAGCAGCAGCAGAGCCCTGACCAGTGAGTAGCAGCCCTCGGTTCTCAGAGAGCTGCACAAAGACCGCAGCAAATTTATTACAGTTATTCAGTTCACAGATGGGAGGTCCGCGGCCCTGGTCAGGAAGTAGAAGGCATTGTGAAGACCACCAACTAGAACAGAGCCAGGCAAGGCATCCATTAAAAAAAAAAAAATCCAGCTCATGAAAGGGACTAGTACACACCTCCAAACTCTCAGGATGGGGGCATGCCGATTAGAATTTAAGTATCCCCAAAGCAGTTTAAAAGCCAAAAGAAGGGCTCTAAATATATTGAAGAGATTTTTTTTTTAATGATACCCATATGATGGCATCTAGTAGATACTGTGTCCCTATTTTTCTGGAAGAGAACATTCGAGAGCTGTAACCTAAGATACTGAGCTTTTAACCTGTCTTGGTAACGAAGGCAAGGATGAATTTATGAATTTGTAAGAATCCTTTTTATTTCTGTGGAGCCTGATACATCTTCCCACTCACTATAGTATAATGAGTAGGATTGTTCCGGAGCTCCTGAGGGTGCAGTGGACTTGACGGAGAGTAATTCTTCCAGATGAGGCCTTGCCTGCTGACTCCAGGGGGAAATGCAGAAGAATCCTCACACAGGGCAAGCCCGCCTTCCCAGCCTAGGGAATGGGAGTTCGTGGGGCACGTTTAGCAGGGTTGCAGAGCCCTCTGGTGGACGGTTGCCTGAGCACATTCATTTTAGCAGCTCACATTCTGATGGCCCCGGGGGCTGGCTTTGACTTCAAGCAAGACCTGTGGGTGTGGGGTTATTATGCTGGTTCCTTTTGCAAGATGGGGATTGGGGAGCGGGGGAAGAGGGAGACCCACATCCTCAACCTGAAGGGCAAGAAGTCTCTTCATTTCACCTCCGTGATGCCTAGAGCTGGTGGAAAGGCTGGTGCCGAGCAAGTGCATAATAAATGTGGAGAAGGAATAAACCAGAGGATGAATTAATGAACGAAAGTATAGTTCCCCCTCCCACAGCTGCTGAAACGCATTTGAAGAATCATAGGTATTGGATGACAGTGTCCAAAGAGACCCAGAGTAAAAGGTTGCAGCGGGAGTTAAAAGTGGAAAAATGTAACAATTTGAGAAGTCCTGTTTATAGAGTCGAGGAAAGAGAGGCATCGACGGTATCAGAGACAGGGGGAGGGTTTCTTGGGGCAAAAGCTCTGTGGGCAGAAGCTAGAACATACCCTGAGCATGCGCAGAGTGGCAACTGATAAACACACACTGTGATGCCTCCCCAGGTCAAGGCCTCCTCAAGGCCATGTCCATTATTTCTACGGCAGCATTAGAGAATACAGTTTCTGGCTTCATTTGGCTCCCCGGCAGCCACCCCCCCACCCCGCTTCCACCCACCAAGTGTAACTAACCACCGTTTTTCTCCCGTGTTCTCGTTTCTGAAAGCGGTTACCTCTCTCATCTTTTCTATTCCCAGGGTGAATATGTAGGAAATGACGATCCATTCCTGTGTGGAAGGCCAGCGCTCCATCTTCACCAACACGATGTAGTTGAAGAGCATCAGATACCCGATGTACGCCAGCTGCAAGGAAGCACAATGAAGAGGGCGCCTGGGTTCCGAAGACCCGGGAGCCCCGCCCTTGGGACGGAAGGAGCTCGCCCCGCAGGACAGAACAAGGTCAGCGAGCAGGACGCAGCATTCACGATGGAATTAATCTGAAAGCTTTCAACTGTCCAAAGAATTAAAAAATAAAAAAATAAAGATGGTAATATCTGAAATCATGTGATGCGCTGTCTTCCTTTTGACCCTTGCGCGTGTGTCTGGGTCCCAGTACTCTGCTTACACCTCTGTGTCCTGAAGCATCATTTTGTTTTGCAATTACCCAGTTTCTTGTGTCTTTCTGGCTAAAAAGCAAACCGCTTCTCTCAGGGCTATTCTCGTTCCTGCCTGAGTCTCAGGTTCTTGAACGAGGGCAACACAGTGGATTTGAGCCTAACGGATGCCAGGTAGATTAAATGTCTGTAGGAAGGAAAGGAAGACACATACTATACTGTACTTGTAAACCAGTCAAACCTACGTAAAAATAGACTGGACTTGATCTCCAAGTCTCACTTGAATTATTTTCCGAGTTCATGTCTTCTTCTTTCCTTTTTTTTTTTTTTTTTTCCCTCCTACTTTAATGCGCTTGGCTTGGCGGGACCCTGGGGAGGGATTTATCTGTTTTCCGTTGTACCACCTCCCCACCCAACCCAAGCTGGGGTCTTCCTCCCTGGTTTCTGCTTCTTCAAAAGAAAACAAGAGAAGAGAAAGCGATTTAGAGAAAGGAACAGGTCTGTGTATCCTACTGCAGCTTGGAGGGGGTATAATCCTCACGAGGCTTGAATCCTGTTTGAATCCCAATAGGACTGGCTGAAGGGCTAGGTGTCTGAGGAAAACTCAGGGCTCAGGTTTGGTGACTGTCCCTGGAGCATTCAGTTACGTCTCAATGAGTGGGTGGAGTGGAGGAGGGCTGGTGAGGTTCTCGCACAGGGGGGCGAGGAACCTCTGGAGAAAAAGGCCCCCTTAGGGAAATGGCGTGTGAGCTCAGCCTTGTCTAGGTGACATTGCGAGCTAACGTGCTTGCTGATTTTGGGGGCTTTGAGGCTGTGCGTGGGAACTGAGAGTGACTTCATTCCTATGGGCACTCTTCAGAGCCCACATAGCAAAGAATAGGACACAGTGTGGGCAAAAAGGTTGAGGCCTTAGAGGTACAGGGTGACTTTGGAGCCCTGGAGGCAGCTTAGTAGGTGGAGAAAGGCTCCGCCTGGCTGGGAGACCGAAGGGGAGCCAGCAGCCCTGCAAAGCTGGAGAAATACAGCATTCTCCGCTAATGGGGCCACTCCCTCTCCCTTTCTCTCCTTTTTCAATAAAATGAATACACAGATTCTTAATATGAGTCAAAGGCATTTTTAAAGACCCAATGACTTTGGTGCGCTTGCAGACACGACCCTCTAATTCCTCACCTCCGGCGAGGTGAACAGATGTCAGAGCTCTGCAGATTGGGTGCGGAAGCCATGGGGAGGCCCGAGGGCAAGGAGGGCTCGTTCTCCACCTGATGGACACACTCTTGTACACCTGCCCCTTCTGGGCCTGTCATTCTATTCCACACCTCAGGTCCCACCCCTCCCCTTGGGGATTCTCAGCACCCTCTGCCCACCTCATCTGAGAAGTGTCCTCTCCTTGAAAGCACACAGGATGCTGTTTAAAATGTAACTTGGCTCATGGGGTTCCTGTTTACCATTATACACTGGCATCCGCTCTGGTCCCCGTGAGTATTTCTCAAGACACAGTGGACTTCGACAGCTAAACTCTAAAACATATGCTGAGCCCCCTCCTGGCCTGAAATCCTTTCTGGTTGCTTCTTTTTGTTTGTTGGAGCCCATTCCATTGCTTCAGGACAAACCAGTCTCCTTAACTGCCCTGGTGGTTATCGCCCAATTCACTGCAACACATTCCAAAGCATTATCTTCTCCTGGCACATGGAGGCCCAGTGACACACACACCATTCTCCCGAACCTTAGCGTTTTATCATTTCACTCCTCCAACCTGCCTCTATATTTGCTAGACCAAATACAGGTCTAGCATATTCATTGGGTGGAAGGAATGTAGACACCCCGGTCAGTGAAACTTGGATTTAAATCCTAGCTCGGGTCCTTCCAAGCTGTATCATTTTGGGTAAATCATGTCACCTGCCTGGGCCTCATCCTGACCTGAGATGATGGCTACTGACCTTACAGAGCTTTGGGAAGGACTGGGTTGGGGGGGGGGGGGGGGAAATGCATGTCTCTTTCCTGACAGTAGAGGCCCCATGAATGGTGGCTACGGTTATTATTTGCCTCTTTTTTCAAGAAAGTTCTATTTCTCTTGTCTCCTCTTGCCTCACTCCTTGCTTCCTTTGGATCCTGTTAACTAGCCATACCTCTCCTTTTCTAAATTGCCCCTGTTAACATTCATGCTTCTTCCATGATCAGCCTGTTCCTTAAATCCCAGTTACTCTATGGTGTTTTTCTTTCCATAATCAGGCTACAATATAACATTTTGGGACAACTCTCAAAATATGGACTTCCAAAAATACGGGTTTAAATGTGTTTAAATGGCACGACGGAGGACTGGCTCCTGTCTGGGAAGCAACCTATCTTAGAACTCACCAACATTTGTGAGCCTTGCCGCAGATTAACTTAACATGACATGCTTTCATGTTGTGTGTGTGTGCGTGCATGTGTAGACACATCCACACACGTATTTTGTAAGCTTTCATAGGCTCTGTGTAGAATGTCAAAGCTTTGAATAGAAACATAACCTTATGACTCTTATTGAAGTCAACGGGAATCCTGTAAGGGTTTTATGTTATTGGCTTCTATATTCTTTGTATCAATTTTCCATTGACAAGATGCACAACTCCTGAACTATGTGATACAAGCACCAAAGCCCGCAGTAGGTCGGGTGGGTCCGGATTTTCCTACTGCTGCTGGAGAGTGGAGGGGACACGTGGCACTGAAATGGAGGAAGGAGTCTGTCGATGCTGGAGGAGCCTGGAGCATGTCCCTTGTGCTCTGTCTTGGGTCCTCTTTCATAGCTTGAACTGGCATTCTCTCCAGCTGGGCAGCTGAAATGGCTTTCATTACAAACCAGGTCTGGAAGCCAGCTGGATCCCTGCCTCCTTTCTTCTTGGAACAGAAGAGGACCCAACCTGCTCCTCCAGAAGCTTGCTAAGATATTAGAAGTGAGGTTATGCGGAAGCGAGGTGTGTCCTATCTTTGAGAAACTTGGGAGCGTAGAAGGGGATATTTTTTGAAATCAGAGTGGGAAATACTCTTACAGAAAAGAACATAACTGAAAGCCATGGGGACATTTGATCTAAAGCTGAATTTTCCTCTTAAGCGTCTCTGGGGATTTCAAAACCGGGCACTCCTCATCTCCAGGTACTTCCTTGAGGCCTGGGCTTTGCAAATACATAAATATGGGTTTCTGAACGTCGTCGTGTAAATACAACCAAACAGGACTGGGGCATCTAGTCTATAGTCAGCTGTGTGGGAGGGAGCTAGACACAGAGGCTCCCCTTCTCAGAGGCAGCTTCACGACCTGCCAACTAATGAGACAAGGAAAGCAGTGTGTCCCAAGCTTCCAGAACCACAGAACTCACGTGGGAAGCTTGTTAAACCTACAGCCTCCTCATCTCCTCCTTGGAGATTTGATTTAACGGGTCTGTGATGGGAACAGGATTTGCATGTCTAACAAGATTCTTTATCATCACAGAAGTTTGGGGAAATACTGGGCTAAAACCTGGGCCTCTGCCTAGAGCCGTGGTTCTTAACCCTGGCTGCCCGTTACAACTACCTGGGAGCTGCAAAATACCCGGATGCTTGGGCTGTGCCCCAGACCAATGATGTCAGAATCGCTGAGAATAGAATCCAGGTGCCCTTAAAAAAATAGATGAAGATAGAGATTAAATGGAACCCAGGTATTGTTTTTTCTTTTTAAAGTACTCCAGGTGGTTCCAATGTGTAGCCAAGGCTGAAAACCACTGTCCAGGGCATTGGTGACATAAAAGCATCCTTGGCTAAGAAACCACAGCTGAATAAATGGGGGCCAAGGGAATCAAAGAAATAAAGTTAATACTAAACAAAGATTAAGGGAAAAAGAGAAGTTTTGGAAGGATAAGAGAAGGGAGTCCTGTATTTGTAAAGGTAATAGATAATTCTCGATAGTATGGCTCCTTCTGGTTCCTTTATGCTCTAGATCAGGAAGTCTACAGCAAACTTCTTCTGTAAAGGATGAGAAAGTTTATTTTTGAAGCTTTGCAGGCCTGACAACCTTCATGGCAAGTAATTGACTCAATGGTTGTAGCACAAAGCAGCCAGATTATAGGTAAACAAATGAATTTGGTTGTGTTCCAAGAAAACTTTATTTTATGGACACTGAAGTGTGAATTTCATATAATTTTCATGTGTCATAAAGTGTTCTTCCTTCGATTTTATTTTCCATTCTTTAAAAATGTGAAAACCATTCTTAGCTTGCAGTCCACAATGATGCGCCTGGATTTGGGACTGGATTCAGCCTGTGGGAATGTAGCTTGCCAAGCCCTGTTCTAGGTGGAGACAACTGAGGGAGCCTGGTATGAGAGGAAAGACGGGAATGGGTGTAAAATGCAGGAAAACCATTATCTTGATAAAACCGTTCGTTTAGGGAAAGTCTATGTAAAGCACTCCTAACAGGGCTGCATAGTAGGTGTTCAAAGACGGATATTAACATTATTGAGTGGATGGATGAATAAAAAACCCTCTCGCTGTGCACTGTGACTAGCCTCAGAATAAAAACAGTTACATTCCTATTGTGCTTCCGCGTTCCAAGCACTGTTCTAAGTGCTTTACATATTTTAACACATTTAATCTTTCCTAAATCCTACAAAGTAGGTACTATTATTATCCCTATCTTAAGGAATTTTTACTTCACTAAAAAAATCTGATAATTATATTTTGATGATAACCTCTTCCAAGATCTTAGTTGAAAGCAGTCATTTCCAACCTGACCCGTGGCAACGTCAGCCCATAAGGCGGGGAGGGAGGACATGGGGCAATGTCCGGAGACCTCGTGGTCACCCCGCTCCGGGGTTAGAGAACGCTGCTGGCATCTAGTGGACAGAGGCCAAGGCTGCAGCCGAACGTGCGATTATGCCCAGGACAGTCCTCCTCCACCAAGAATCACTCTGCCTAACGTGTCAGTCGTGTTGAGGTTCCGAAAGCCCGATTGAAAGACAGCGTCAAGTGCGAGCATACAGGACCATGCAGGACAGACAGCTCAGCTGGTCAGCTGAGTCATCCTGGCCTCGCACTTGGATTTTCCTTTGCTGACTCAGGTGACTGGTGTGTAGCTGGTTGAGAAAGGCCAAAAATACAAATGCCCTCCGTCATCTGGCACCGTGCCACTGTGGCTGGGGAGAACAGAGCTGACCTGAGCCTGCGCTCACCTTCGGCTTAAAATACCATGAAACAGAGAAGTAGAAAGCCAACAGCGGAGCCATTTCTTCCCTATCCAGAGGCTCTTTCAGGGACGATCTTTATCTCTGGGCACTGAATAATCCTTGCCACGATCGTAGGTGACTGTGAGTGCTTTCTGCTGCCTTGTTTGGCACGTTGTTTAATTGTGTCTGAGCAAGAAAGGTTGTTTGATGAAACTCCCAGGTTGGCAGTAGTCACACAATTAGGTTCCCCCCACCTCCACCCTTTAGTGGTGTTACTTCTGACACTCTGCTCAGTCCTTACCCTTCAGGCGTCCCCCAAACCCAGGATTGGCATCGAAAATGGGCAACTCTGATCCAGCGCTCATCCAACCAGAACACAGAAGCGTTTTAGAAAATGACATCTATTTTCCTGCTAGACTAGACTCATACTCATCTCACCTCTATTTCTGTTAGTTCTCACTTTTACCATTTCCTTTATTTTCTGCAAGGAGGAGAAATGCAGACGCTGTGGAAGCTGCCTCACACACTCCACACATCTTGCAGAACCCCTGGGAAAAGCTCTCATTCCTGCCTGTGTGATCCTTCCACTGTGGGACTCAGAGGAAGCTGCGTACGTGCACGCAAACCTGACCTTGGCTCTCTGCGGTCACCCGTGAGCAAGAAGAAAAAGGAAGATGCTTACGGTGTAGAACCAGAACTTCACGATGGGTGCGTTGTAGAATTCATAGATTTTTCTGCCCAGGGGGATCAGCCGGTGTCTGCTCTGAACTTCCTCTTCATCCTTCTTTCTGGAAGACTCCCCATTGTTGCGTCCCAACATTGCCTACAGTGGAAGAGAATCAATACCTTCACGGCAGGGCCCTGGAAAGCAGGTAGTTCAATGTGCTCATTTTACCAACCAAGCATGCATGCTCACAGAGCTGGAGGGTGTTGTCCTGGGTCCCTAAAGATTCAGACGTTGTGCCTTTCCTAAGTGTGCATTTGCAATATATATAGAATCAAAGGTTTTGGCCCAGGATAGAAGCCTTAGGGAGAGCTCTTGATTACTCTCTTTTCTTCTACCCTGGGAGCTCTGGAAGATGTCCATGATGGAAGATACCCAGGGTTCTGACAGGGAGAAGTCCGGCATCTTTTTTTCTTTTTCCACCCCCTCTCCCCATACATGTAATGAGGCAGATCTGGATTCGAATTCTGTCTTCACTTAGGCTAACGACTCTTAAGCAAAAAATACACTGGACCAGTAATACCTAATTTACCCAAAGGTTATGAAGTGTTTCAGAGGCTAAGTTATCTGAAATGCCTGGAGCTTAGGTTAGAAACATCTCTACCTGAGGCATAAACCTTGGCTCCTGGTTTTCAGACCCCATAAATCCTGCATTCCTGCTGGTATTAGTTTCATGGCGACTCCTAGGCACACGGATTCCTCTGGGTGGGACAGTCCACCAAGTGGGACTCGGAGAAGCAGGGCCTGACCTGGAGAGGCCTGGTCTCCAGGCTGTTGGAAGTTTCTTTACAAATAGAATTGTTTTCTTCTCACTCATGGCAACGGCAGCAGCAAAAACAGTCATTAAACAGCACAAAAAAAGGCAGAATTTGAGAAAAGGCAGATGCATGCCTGTCTGGACAGCACGTGACAGGATGAGTGTCCCAAAGAGGGCTGGAGAACCCACTGGTGAAGAGGTCCAGACTTTGGGTCACTCAGGAGGAGGACTGAGTCCTCTCCTGGATATGTGGCACCCACGGCACCTTGGGAAAAGCTTTCTGAATCTTAGTTTCTTTATCTTAAATTGGAGGTAATAATAGCATCTTTTATAGGATTGGTCTATAAATCAATAAGCATCTGTCCTTTTAATAAGAGCTCAGTACATTCCAGCTGGTGTTTACAACGAACTGAGACTTTCTTGGGTACTCTTGACTGAAAGGATCTAGTTGGGAATCTCTCACCAGAAAAAAGAAAAGTATTATCAGGGTCTAATATAACATAATTTATTGGCTTCCTTCCTTCCTTTCTTCCATTATCTCTCCTTTTCTCCCTTTCTTTCTCCCTTTCTCCCTTCCTCCTCCTCTCTCTTTCTTCCTTTCTCCTTCTCTCCCTTTCCATCTTCCTCCCAACCCCTTCCCTCCTTCCTTCCTTCCCTTCTCTTTCTTTCTCTCTCTCTCTCTCTTTCTTTCAGTTCCATGCCCAGTGTGAAACCCAACATGGGACCCAAACTCACAACACTGAGATGAAGACCTGAGCTGAGATCAAGAATTGGATGTTTAACTGACTGAGTCACCCAGGTGTGCTGGCTTTAATTCTTTCAATATTATTCTAAGGAAAGGTTAGTTCTATAATATTTGGTAAGTGACATTTTTATTTATTTGTATTTTTTATTATTTACGTTATTTAAATTTAATTAATTAACATATAGTATATTGTTAGTTTCAGAAGTAAAGTTCAGTGATTCATCAGTTGCATATAACACTCAGTGCTCATTCGAGCAAGTGCCCTCCCTAATGCCCATCACCCAGTTACCCCATCCACTACCTACCTCCCCCCAGCAACCTTCAGTTGGTTCCCTGGAATTAAGAGTCTCTTATGGTTTGCCTCCCTCTCTGTTTTTGTCTTATTTTTCCTTCCCCTCTCCTTGATCCTCTGTCTTTTTTCTTAAATTCCACATATGAATGAATGAAATAAATGAAATGAATGAATAAAAAAGACAAATATGATACTTTTCTTTTTCTGACTGACTTATTTCACTTAGAATAATACCCTCTAGTTCCATCTATATCATTGCAAAAGACTTTTTTTTTTTTTTGAGGGAAATGAGATTTTTATTAAATGTGATAACAGGGCAAATCCTTCTAACTGCTCAGAGACTGACAAGGATTTGGGACAAGAAAAATACTGGGATTATAGACATTATTATAATTATATTATAGAAATAATTTGTTTATTTTGAATTTGAGAACCAGATAATTCTGGTTTCAAACCACCTTACTCAAGACATACATATATAAGTTTCAACTACTTTTGTCCTTGTCTCAACTATCTAACTACTCACATATATAACAATAAATGATAAACCTGTAATCTGTGGGATTTCTGGAGAAGGTAACGAGGTAACTTCCATTTCTTTCTTGGACTCTCTGGCTAGAAGGTTGCCTTAACTTAATGAATAGGTAAGATCCCATTTGATGGCCTATCCAAGCCTTCATTTGGTCAGTGAGCTGGGTCAGCCTTCATGATGGATAGAGCACATTAGACTTCTATAAATATTGACCTCAAGAAACTCCGACGTTCCATGATATTTATCCTTCTATAATTTATAATTTATGTAACATACTTATCCTGCCTCTGTTCTACTTATTTATCTGCTCAACAGTACAGTACTATTTGGAGACATAATAGAACCTTAGCAAAGGCACCTTGGGGAGTTTTAGGCGTCTTGGAGGGTGACATCTTGGGGTAACCTCTAGGGACAGTGGCTTCCCTCAACAGAGTTGAAACAATGCCCTGGGTCCATGGACAGGCTGGGACTTTAGTAGGCAGAATGCAAAAACACTTATCCAGCAATGCAGGTAACACAAAAACAAAAACACCACAGCCGGCCTGGCCTTTCTTATTCAATAATTCCCAAGTGAATGCTTTTTTAAAATGCTTTTCTTTCATGGATTGAAGGAAAGCATTTTCCAAAACTTCATTAATTCTAGCCTAAGCAGCTCAACTGACTGATTTTCTTGATTTCTCTTCCCAGTAGCCAAACATTTCCTTTGACTACATTCCTTTAGCGGAATGTAATAGGGTCAAATACAGGCAAAACGGCACAATATGGATTGGAGAATTTTTTGCTGGCTGGACACAGATGTCGGGTCTGGGAAAGATCTGTGAAAGGCTACCGAGATGAAACTGAGACTCATGCTCGTGTATAATTTTGGAAGGGCCAGGGAAAACGTCCCAGTCCAAGAAAGGAGATGTTTGGCTTAACACAGAAGTCCAGATAGTGTTCCTATGAAAAGAGTGGAGGTATCAACAGGGGGCATTCTTCAACCCTCCCCGGGGTGAGACAAGAACAGTGATCCAGCAGTCACAGAATTGTCCTTGGGGTCAGAGGAAGCTCCAGCTTGAAGACAGCTGCTGTTCAGCCCTGACTTTACCAGCCCACAAGTCCCTTCTTCCATTCCTCCTAGCTCTTTCTGCCTGCAGGGGAGAAAGCCAGGCAGTACTCCTCATGGGCTGGCTTTGACTTGGGTATACAACAGTGGGGCCGACTCTCTGGGAACCAGACTTTGGTCCAGGCCCTCGAAGTTCTATCTAGAGCAGGAGAAGGGAGCTGCTTCTGTTGTTTTCTTGCTCGAGACCCAACCACAAAGAATGCTGATCTAGCACCTGGCTGCCTTCATAGGCTCCTTCCTTGGGCTTCAAGGTCATGTCATCCTTGATGCAGGAGGCCCATGCATTATTTTTGGATTCTTTCTGCTATATGGTAGACCAAACCTGAATCCCTACATTTGAGACTAAGAAGAAATTCTCTGCATCCCTGAGCCTATAGGCCTCCAAGCATGGCCAATGGGATCTCTATACCTGGGTTCTAATCCTGGCCTTGCAACTAATTAGCTGGGTAACCTTGGGCAACTTAACTTCTCTGAGTCTCAGCTTCCTCATCTGTAAGATGGGATAATAACAGTATCTACCTCATGGGATGGCTGGGAGGATTCCAGGAGTAGGTGCACATCAAATATTTGTTACTGTGATCACAATATTTGCAAACATTTATCAAGGCTGACTGTGTACCAGGCCCTGGTCTAGAGAATTTACATGTACGGTTCTTAGACTGAAAAACTACCTGTGAGCTGGATAACGTTCTTATTCCCGTGTTAGAGGTGAAGCAGCCATGACCCAGGTCCCACAGTGCATAGGTGCTGGGGCAGGATTCTGGGTCCAGGCTGTACACTCTTTGCCCCTCTACTGAAGTATTCGGTAAAGACTTGGTACCATGACTATTACTGTTTCTGTTAATGACTAAAACATCGTTCCCTCTCCCTGAGGGATTTAGAGGTCACCATTATGGTAAGCTCTTTATGGAGACGGTCTTCTGATCCTATCATGGAGGCAAGCAGACCCGTCCACTCGTTTTTATAAGAATCCTGAAATGAGGGCTGCCTGGGTGGCTCAGTGGGTTAAAGCCTCTGCCTTCGGCTCAGGTCATGATCTCAGGGTCCTGGGATCGAGCCCTGCATCGGGCTCTCTGCTCAGCAGGGAGCCTGCTTCCTCCTCTCTCTGTGCCTGCCTCTCTGCCTGTTTGTGATCTCTGTCTGTCAAATAAATAAATAAATAATCTAAAAAAAAAAAAAAAAAAGAATCCTGAAATGGAAAACAAACTTTCTTTCTTTCTTTTTTTTTTTTTTTTAAACTCTGTGAGTCAAAAACTGTGAATGATTAATCAATCAGAAGAGTGGTCAGATGCCTATGCCCTGCTGTACTTGGGGTTGGAACTGCTCCCTTTAGGAAGGAAATATTGTTGATCTGGAAGAAAAACTATTCACAGGGCGGTCTCACTAGGCTAATAATGCAAAGGGCCTTTTGTCACCCGAGCAAAACCCATTTTTGTTTTCTCTCTTTACAAGTTTTTTGGGTCATCACAGTCATGGTGGGGGAGGGCGGGGGATATCAAGGAAGTCCTACAGAGTTGTTACTTGCTGTCTCCAAAACTCTGAAGCCCTGCCTGTCCCTTTAACGGCAGGTGATATTTTTAGACTGGATACAATCCAGTAGCAGTCACGCTGCTTGGGCGGGGGTTGCGGGAAGCCGTCCCATGCCCAGCTGCCCTGTTTCCCCTGCAGAACAAAGCAGCCACTTTCTATAATTATACCAGAGAGAGCTAATAAAAGCCTTCCATACAAACCTCAAAATTCAATTAGTCCTGCATTTGTGGGCCTGACCCTGAAGACAAAAAGGCGGAGCATCTGATCACCTGCATGGCTCCAGCCCAGGGAAGCTGGCTGCTCCCATCGCATCGATGCCTTTGCCTCCCTTGTAGGCTCCGAGCCACCTCCCCTGCTTGTGTATAAAGCATTGCCCGTTTGGAAAGCTGAAGGTGCCTTGCTTTTCAGTCCTCCTGGGTGGCCCTGCGCCACTGACTCTGGCTGAAGGATTTTGCGCAGAAACGGACATCAGTGCACAGAGAAGACCCTTTTGTAATACCCAGGTCTGCATCCTTCAAGGAAACACCTGGTTGGAGGGTGAGCTCGGGAGTGACTGAGTCTTAAGCCATCTTAAGTCTTAAGCCTTAAGTCTATGGTTCAAGGAGGTTAGGGTTGCTGCCCGTGGACCATGACTGTGTGGTTTTCCTTACTGTCAATTCCATGTCCTCTTCATCTTTTTCCTTCGTGGGCTTCTCTGGCTCTTCCGGCTCCTTCTCTTGAAGGTGGATTTCCTGGGCCTGAGACATGTAGGGCATGTCGTCTTTGTTCTTGAACTCCAAGCTGAGAATTGAAGGAGGAAGTAGAATTCCCAGAATTACCTAAAGTAATAATAATGATAATAATAATAATCACATTTAAAGGATTAAGATTAGGGCGTTTTTTTGTTTGTTTTTCTTTTTTAGAATCAGAGGGCCTAGGGAGGGGTGTGTGTGTATGTGTGTGTGTGCGCGTGCGCATGCGTGTTGGCACTGTGCGTGCCCTGAGCAAGGACCTGCATATGTTACTGCTCAGGGGGTCACTCTTGCCTGTCTGAGAATCTGTCATGCATGGCAGGAGCTCAGCCCGAGTTTGGAGAAACAGTATCCTGCCCAAATACATCTTACCCAGTTAACACCCACTTGGCATGGGAGAGACCCAGGAAAATGCCAGAACCTGCCCAAGGCCACAGTGGGAAAGAATTCAGATTTTCCTTTAGCCATCAGCGCTTGGTTTTGCGAAATCAATTCCTACATATGTCCCCTGGCATTTATCTGCTAATACGTCAAGTGGAGGTGATTATGCATCATCTGGTTATCTCTGTAAAAGAAGGCTGTCCCCAGTTGACCTTGAGGAAGTCCATGTGGGAAAGCATGCTTTCATTCCAGAGTACTTGCCTGGTATTTGCTACTATAGCACAGAAACACACACACACACACACACACACACACACACACATGGGCTCCTTATTCACCATGAGGAACCATGGGGCTCAGCACTGTGTTCCTCTCAGGTATAAAGGACATGGTTCCACCTCCATGTGACGATAATAAATCCATGCATGGGCCCTTCTCCTGAAGGGACGATTTCATTCTGCCTTTGAATGATAATCTGGGCATGCGACTTGGGCTCCCTCTATCTTCTCCCACCTCTCCTCTCAAACACTAAGCTGGTTCTACTGTATGAGACTTCTGAATACGAGCGTCCTTGGAGAAGCAGCGCCAAGGGGAAGGGCTCAGAGAGATCCCGAGCAGTAAGTGAAAATGATCCTCACGTAATGAGGCAGGGACAGCCTGTGCTTGAATGCCCACAGGGACTCGGGAGCAACCAAGGGAAAAGGGAAGGAGGTGCCCTGAGGTCGGGGTGACTGGCAGGCCTGGAAAGGCTCAGGTGGCTGGCTGGCAGCCTTCCGGGGACATGACACCCCGTCCTCGGAGCAGAGAGCCAGGCTTGGCAGTCGCTAGCGGTATGGCTATGAAGCACCCATGACCCACGTCATGGAGCCCTTCTGTGACTCTGGGCCAAGAACCCGTGGGAAGGGTGGTGTGGGGGAGGGGTGCTGGGTCCATCAGGGTGGCCTCTGGAATGCTTGGTCTGGTGGCCCTTCTGCTTGGCTCTGACCTCAGGGTTACCCAGACCAGGTAGCTCCAGGTAGATGTGAGCCTGACTTCCGTTGTCACAGCCACAAACTCTCGACCGAGAAAGCATTTGAAAACATTCTTTCCATCTCACCCTCCCATTTTTTCTTTGTACGTCTTTCAGTTTAAGGACTTCCTTGTGAAACACTAAGGAAAACATAAAGAAGCGAAGCCATGTGTCGTCCCATGTCTTGTACTTTCCAGCCCAGAAGTAACTGCTACAAACAACTGACAGTATATCTTTCCTCGTTTCTTAACAAAATCATAGACAGATGTAACTAGGCACGTACATGCTTAAAAAAAACCACAGACGGACTCAGGCTTTATATAACTGGTCTACCACTTGTTCCTCTTCACTTATGAATAGATCGCGATGATATGGCAACATCTTTACCTATAAATCTGTCTCCTTTTGTCAGTTTAAAACGTTTCTCAAGCACAGCTGCTAAGAGCCAGTGTCCCTATGACACGGTGCAAAAGACAGCCGAGGCACTGGGGTGTGGGCAGCCAGGACAGGTTGCCTGGTGAGGGGTTCCTGGTATAGCACGGCTTGTGCCAGAGTGAACGGTACTTCCTATAGCACCTCTGTGGGCCCATCACCTCCGGATCTTTTGCAAAATACTAACGTCTGGGCATGCCGTCTCTAGAAGTTCTGACTTAGCAGAATTTGGGGTTGGCCCTAGTCTCTATATGAGAAAAACAACAACCCACCATAGAAAAGATCCCGATACATAGCTGGAGCTTCAAATCACCCTCCTGAGACCAGAGAGAGCCCAGTCCTGCCACAGACTTGGCTTGGGGAGAGCCAAACCAGCCCTCCACGCCTCCCAGCCAACAGGCCCTTCGGGGCGCGCTGACCTTGAGGCCTGAGTTCTTGCGCATGCGCAGCCGGCCCATCCACATATCCGTGAGCAGCATCTGGCTGCACGTGTGCGCGATGAAGTCGCGGTGCTTGGCCGCCACGGCGAGCTGCAGGCAGGTGGCATTGCTCCAGTTCTTCAGCTCGTACGTCAGCAGCTTCATGGCCAGCTGCTCATCCTGCTTGTACGACTGGTCGAGGAGCTCCACAGCCAGCTGGCCGAAGTCCCTGGAAGACAGAATGCGAGGGGGTGTCTTTTGGCCATCTTGGAGACTTAGATGATGGAAGCGGGGACCTGGGGGCCAAGCCACGGGAGGTGATTACTGGGTGGCCTCGTTGTCTTTCATAGGGTCTGGTCTGTTCCTTTGCTCATCCAGCTGACGTCGATTAAGCATCTACTATGTTTTGGGGGCATAAGTCAAGCAGGTGGTTGTTCTGGTACTCAAGGCTCTGGATGGGGGAGGTAGACTGAAAAAAGCAACAATCAGAGTACAGTAGGTCTTCTTTAATGGGACAGGCCTCAGTTCCTGTTGGAGCCCTATCAACCCTGAGGGTGTGATCTTGGGCAAGTTACTTAATTCTCCGAGAGGATGAAATACAATCTATGTATCTTGCATACTTCTCTGTCTAGCACTGTGTGCCACAAATGTTAATTATTCACGTCCACCCTCTTTGTGTGTACCATGGAGGTGATACTACCCACGCTTAAAGGTTTGGGTAGCTCAGACCCTCCAGTATTTGAGGACCCCTGCTGGGCTGGCCAACCTGGAGTTGTGGTTCAGCTCCTGGGAGATGTCGTCGACCATGTCATTCTCTGAAGCCTCATGAGCCATGGCTTTGCAAAGTTTACAGGCCACCAGGGCCTTGGCCATGGCCTCCTCGCCGTGCTGCCAGAAGAACAGGGCCATCTTCTGCCTCTTCATCAGGACGGCCCACACCATCAGCTCGTGGAAAGGGAAAGGGAAGTGGTTGATCTCAGGGTCGTCCAAGTCAATGTCCACCTCTTCTTCTCTCTTCTTGGTGGTCTTTCTTCCTCGCCTCAAGGGGACATCATCCTATAATTTTAGGGAAAAAACACAGAGGTGGAGTTAGAAACGAACCAGTTACATTTATTAAATAGTTATTTGTTGTATACCTACTAAGGGTCCTGATCCGGGATCAACACAGAAACAAACTAGCCTATCCCAGCTCCTAACCCAAAAGTACTCATGCCTAACTTTAAAATAAGTTGTAATGAATGCAGAAGCATAGCCCTATGGGAATATGCTGGTGTTATACCTGATTTTTAAAAAGTATTTTTAATGGGCCATTCCCTTCCTTTCTCTTTTCCTTTTCTTTTCCTCCTTTCCCTCCCTCCTTACCTCCTTCCCTCCCTCCCTTCCTTCCTTTCACTTTTGTTTTTGTCCATTTCTTTTCCTACAGGTAAGGCTATTTGTGCCTCATGATGGACAGCATTGCCCTTTTCTCTGAAAGGACAAGGACATCCTTTTCTTACAGGTGCATAAATGACAACACCCACACAAAGAGACGGGAAATGGGAAACAGATGACCTATCTCCACTTTCTACAAACCTCTTAGATGCATTTGTGAAGTATTTCTGGCCTTTGGATCTGTTGCTAGTTGTAAACAACCATGAACAAATTTCACTCACTGGAATTTATATGTTTCCTTGGTTTTCAAATTAGTATTTCAAGTAAGACTTATTTTCTTACTTGTAATGCTAATGTAACCTTATGGTAGAATTTTCAAAGCTACTGTAACTTGCCCCCCTTAATAATGGGAAAAAATGGGCTCCTGGGTGGCTCAGTGGGTTAAGCCTCTGCCTTCAGTCATGATCTCAGGGTCCTGGGATTGAGCCCCGTATGGGGCTCTCTCCTCAGTGGGTAGCCTGCTTCTCCCACCCCCCATCTGCCTACTTGTGATCTCTCTCTGTCAAATAAATAAATAAAATCTTAAAAAAAAACTGGGAAAAAACTTCCCTTTCTTATTTTAGAATCACATACTAAGCCTTACCAATTAAATGAATATATATGTGTGTGTGTGTGTGTGTGTACACACACACACACACACACACACATATATATTTAAAATGTATAATAAAGAAAACAAATAATTGACATTAATAATTTGGGCAAATACTTACCTCCATTCCCAGTAGTTTCAAGGCTTTGGGCTATTTAAAAAGAAATGTTATATATAAAGTTAGATTTTTCTTTATAGAGGTAAGAAAAGAATCCTACTATATCTTAACCAGGTAATAGAAGAACTTTTCTGCACATATAGCATTTATTCATTTCACCAAACAAAACACCACAAGAGGAACCCATTTATAGAAATTCTAGAATTAAGGAGCGCCTGGGTGGCTCAGTGGGTTAAAGCCTCTGCCTTTGGCTCAGGTCATGATCTCAGGGTCCTGGGATCAAGCCCCACGTCAGGATCTCTGCTCAGCGGGGAGCCTGCTTCCCCCTCTCCCTCTGCCTACTTCTCTGCCTACTTTCTCTCTCTCTGTCAAATAAATAAATAAATAAAATCTTATAAAAAAAAGAAATTCTAGAATTAAGGATTTAATGATTTTGGTGAATCACAGAAAACCAGACACCCAGAGAGGCATAATGAGATCGTCCAAGGGTAGACCCTGTTGATAATCTCTTTTATGACCCAAAATTTCTTCATCTTCCCAGAACTGAACTGCTTGGCTGACATCTCCATGATCTCTAGCACTTGGGCTCAGTCAAACCAAGAGCTATTTCTTAAGCCCTTTTGCAAGGCCTCTATTACCTGGAGACTTGGAATATTATTCAGAGTATGTGTTTAGCTATTTCACGCGGGCCATCTCCCTATGTAGCTGTCCAGTAAGGCAAGGGTGAGTGGGGCCACCAGGACATGTGCAGACCATGGCAGAAGGTGCTCAGTGCCATGGAAAGTGTCAGCACATACAGTGGGATCACTGGTCATGCTGGGAATGTGCAAAATAGCCATAGGCCAAGACACACACACACAGAGAAGGCAACTCAGCAAATTACAGAACTTGATTTATACCTAACAAGTGGAGATACAAAATTGCATCTCAGGGATCAGGAATTCCAGTTCTGTGTTTTAAGTGTTACAGAATGGTGAGGTGCTATCTTGGAAGTTGTTCGGTAACTAACAAGGTTAAAGTATTCTCCATTCCTCCAAATTTTATTTTGGAATAAAATAAAACTAAGACTAGCCTGAACCTTGTCTCTCTCCCTTTCTTTCCCTTTTAGCTTCTAAAGTGATCACAGTTTGAAATTTGTGTGATTTTATTTTTCTTATTTATACTTTTTGGTGTTTTCAAAGTGGTCTTCGAGCACCACCAAATATTTTCATCATCAGAAGATCAGCTTTGTTAAAAGTAGAAATCAAGGAGCCTGGGTGGCTCAGTGGGTTAAGCCTCTGCCTTCAACTCAGGTCATGATCTCAGGGTCCTGGGATCGAGCCCTGCATTGGGCTCCCTGCTCTGCGGGGAGCCTGCTTCTCCCTCTCCCACTCCCCCTGCTTGTGTTCCCTCTCTCACTGTATCTCTCTCTGTCAAATAAATAAATAAAATCTTAAAAAAAAAAAAAAGGCAGAAATCATGCCCACTACCAGCTAGAGTAACAGTTTTAAAATGTGGTCCAGGAATCATATGATCCTTTCTGGGGCTCAAAGGTGTTTTCCTAATAATACTAGGATGTTCTTTGGTTTCAATACCCATTAACATTTTGCAATGATGGTGCAAAGGCAGTGAGTGAGTGGTGAGCCAAACTGTGGGGGGCCCTAGCAGGAATGACAAAGGCAGCAGCCCCAGACTTCACTAGTTGCCATTAGATTCCACTGTTACGCACTTGAAATTTAAAGACAAACAAAAAACCAGTTAGACTTAAGAAGTCCTTGATGAGGCCTAAAAAAAAAGTTAACTATATTAAATCTCTACCCTCCATACTAAAAAAAAAAAGTCTTTTGGCTATTTTGAGGGATGAAATGGTAAGTGTGCTGAAAGCACTTTTGCTACATAGTGGAAGAGGACAGGTCGTTCTGAGGACAAACACACACTTACTTGGATTAGAGCCACACTGCTTCATGGGCGATCTACTTGAAGGAATGACTGGTAGACCAACTACCGTTTACTTAGCCTTGGACATTGGGCGGACGTTTTTGGTAATGGCCTAAGTGGAGCTGTCGTTTCAAGGAAAATAACTAACTGATGGTATTTGTTGCCAATGACAGAATTTTCCAAGCCAAAATTAGAAAAAAATTAGAATTTTTAAAAACTTGCATATTCTCTCCCCCATGACCTGGACGGTTTTTCAGAAGTTAAAGACTTTTCTGATGAGATTGGAGGTGATTTTAGTGAAGGGCGAGTTTCTGAAATTGTCTAATGAGATGTGTCAGCCGTCAGAAGATCTGCATAACTTGACAAACCGATATGATACAATGACCAGTCTACCATGTTCCCAGATCCAAACTGTAAGATCAGTCAATGCAATCTGAAGTTGCAGGGTATGAAAAGTTCATTGAACTATTTCAGATTTTATGTTTCCACTGATCTTTAAGAAATTGCCAACTGAGTTTTGATGTATGCAGCATCAAAAAAGAATATAATTATTTGTAAAAATTATTAAAACACTCCTTCCTTCATACATATATATATATATATATATACACTTATATATATTTGTCATATTTGTCACATCTTTGTGTGAAGTCAGATTTTCTTTGTACAATTCAACCCAAACATCTGGCAACAGAGTACAGAAGGAGATATGAGAATCTAGCTTTCTTCCATTAAGCCAGATATTACAGAAATATGCACAAAATGTAGACCAATGCTACTCTTATACCAAATTTTGTTTTGAAAATACAGTTATTTTTCACAAACATGTCATTTATGTTAACAGGTAATGGGCTTCTTAGAGTTAATTGAAAATGAATTAATATTAATAATTAATAAATATTGTGAAGTCTTTAATTCCTAACACGATAATAGCAATTGATAGAACTCCCAGAAATAAAAGCTTTTGGGGGTCCTCAATAATTTTTTAAAGGTATAAATGGATTCCCAAGACCAAAAACCATGATTGAGGCAGGTAAGACTAATTTGAATTTCATGATTAGTCCCTGATCATTAGGGCTCACTCTCGGGGCCGGTTTCTGATTTTAACGGGACCTAGTGAGGAAAAGAAAGGGGTGTATCCCCCAACACACTGCCTTTTTTTTTTTTTTTTTTAATGGATTTGATGGTGGAGGGAAGAGGTGGGTGGGGCCAGCTGCCTTCTTACTGGATCTCCCCCTGGGAGATAACGAAGCCACATCCCAAACGTGTCCCACCCTAGTCCTCCCCAGGAGCCCAGGAAAGGGAACCGGCTGCAAAACTCACCCTCTTGGGGCCGAAGAGATTGTGGTAGAGCGTCCGGAAGCGCTTGCGCGTGTAGTTGCAGCGGTAAGCCCCGCCCATCAGGTATTCTATCACCAGGCCGATGTCTATCAGGCTGATTCTGTAATCCGGAGGCAGGTTCCCCTATCAGGGAAGAACGACACACACACACACACACACATACACACACACAAACACACACACACACACACACACACACAAACGCAAAAGACAGTGTGGTTTACTAGGGATTCGATGCCATGTGCTCTGTAACTATTTTAGAGTAAAAAAAAAAAAACTAATTCAGAAACATATGAATGTAGTATTATGCTGGTTAATTAATTCACCTTAAAATAGATCCAACCGAAACCTGGATATTCTCGCTTGGAAAGAAGACATAAGTTAAATAAGAAGATGCAGAAATCGTCGGCAATAACAGAAAATCAAAATATTTATTCAAGTCTTCAGCTGGGGAGAAAAAAACACCAGTGTAGCAGAGAGAAACACAAGGCTTGACATGGCAAACACTGAGCTCCAGCCGCTAGCAACTCTGCTCCCCAGAAGGTCCCCCGGCCCCCGCCCAGCGCTGCCCTGCCTCTGCCTCTGCCCCAGGCTTGCTCCCGCTTTTGCTAACCATTTACTTCTTCCCACTCACTAAAGGAAGACTCCTTCCAGAAGATGGTTGTTATTACCATCGCCTGCATCAGGTGGGATATGCTGAGAGTTCCTCTGCAAAACCTCGATGAACAATGGAAAAAAAAAAAAAAAAGGAGCAGCTTTTTCATAAAAGGAGAGCGGATGGATGTCAGGATGAAGTCAGTTAGGAGCATCCTTTGTGGTTAGATAGAAAGGGGGTGGCATGAGAAGAGATTTTGAGGGAATATTTATTTCCCTGGAATTAAGGAGGTTTGGGATATTTTCTTTCAAAGAGAAGAGCATTTCTTAAAGACCAAGAATGATGGCATTTAAGTTTTATGGGGCTTGTATGCACGGATGCAAAACATAAGGATTTTATTATCATTCATTGTCTACTCATTACTGGTTTCTACACCAAAAGGGTTCTCTCTAGGGTCTAAGGAAAATACCTGCTCTGCTAGGTCAGGGGAGAGTTAGTTCCATCTAGGCAAGTTCTGAGCGCACCGCGAGTTCCAAAAAGCGCGAGTAAGGAACGCGCTGTCTGGTTTGGCTTCCTGCGGCAGGAGCACGCTCTGTACCACGAACCACGAGGGTACAGCCCTGCCCTGCGTAGGAAGCCTCAGATATATTGTGGAGAGGTGGGAGGGCTCTGTCTACTTTTGTCTTAATGGAGGACCCACCCCGATACCGTGTGAGGTTTCTGCCGCTTACAGAAGTGGCTCATAGCCACGGTGGTGGCTCTCCAACTTTGGTGGCATCAGAATCACCTGGCGAACTTGGTGACAGTGCCAAGCGCTGGCTTTAATGTATGGGCTTCTCCGTGCCTTGTTAGCTCTCTGGGTGGTTCTGAGATACACCCAAGTTTGTGCTAAATAAGGTGGGTCAGGTGGGCTCACGTGGCAGAATCAGAAAACTCATGGTGTACAATCACTGTTATTAGGAAATCAGCTTCCGTTTTTGCAGAACCGAGGATAGGTTTTGTTACCCATACTCAGCTTTGCTATGGCCAACAGCACCCATCTGAAGGGCATTCAGGGTTAGAAGGGGCCCACTGTAGTCTTTCACCAAACCTATAGCTTTGAGGGTGTTACTGATCTCTGTATTCCCCGTGCCTTCTATAGTGACTGGTGTGTGGTCGGCATTCAGGAGGTTTCTGTGGTGAAGTTGAGAATGAGTGAAACAGTACAATTCACTGATGTGGTTGGGATCCAGTCTCAGTTTCAGGTTTCTTGGTACTGTGTTCTGGTCAGTAATGCAACTAACTAGCCACGGTCTCTGGGTCATCCTATCTGGGAGAGCCCCGCGTCACTGTGGAAATTCGACTTGAAATAGACCGATGGCTTTGCGGGTATTTTCAGTGGAGTGGGAACAAGGGGATAGCAGTTGTCGTCCCAGCCCACCGCAGAGGAGAGCCTAGTGCTACCCTTTAGACTGGCTTGCCGCCTCTGCACAGTTCCAACCCGTCGGGTTCTACCTCTCCCTTGGCTTGGGGCACAAAGCAGGCTTGGGGGACTTCAGGCAGAGAACACCTCCCATCCTTGAGCTTGGCTCATCAGAACCCCACCCAAAAGTTCCCGTCATAAAAATGGCCTTATTCTCCTCCTTGCCATGCTCAGAATTCCGCCATCTCCTCTGAGCAGCTCATCAGCCTAACCACACTGGCAAGGGAAGCTCCCCACAGGCTATTAGAAAAGGCCAACTGCCTGACCTCTTTATGCCAAGCGTGGCAACAACAGAGGAAAGGGAACTCAGAGAAAGTTTTAAGATGGTAACTGTCCATGTATCCCCCTTTCCATAAACACGAAACTGAGTTTGAAAATATTCCTCCTGCAACTGCTTTTCTGCACTGTGTGGGGGCAGGGGAGCAAGGCTGCGAGTTTCTGTCTCGACGGGCTGTACCCGACGGGTAGGCAGGCCTCTTCTTTCAGGAATAGAAGAGCTCGAGAGCCTGGACGTGTGTGGGTCCGCCTCCTCTCTTATGCATTTGGCTCCTATAAGGATGACCCGCAGAGGAGGTCCTGCATTTGTGTTATTTTCCTGGGCATTGTGCGGCCGGCAGAGGAAACAACAGTGGCTGGGAATCAACTGTCCTGGGCTTCTTTCTGTCTGTCCTTCATAAATCAACCAGCTTCCTGCAAGGCCTCCGTTTTCTTCCCGTACAAAGGGTGGAACTCGATGGCCTCTATTGTCTGTAAAGCCCAAGTTCCAGGTTACAGAAACAAACCTAGGAGATGTAGTGTGATGCTTTCGGAAGGAAGGCATAGCAAGTCTATGAATGCGTGCCTATTTTTAATCCCGTAAGAATTTTCTCAATTTAAAACACATGAGTAACAGCGAACCTAACACCTATATATTTTCTTTTGAGACACCGATGTGTGAACGTCAGTTTGAGTTCTAGGAACAAGACACCAATATTGCCTGAAGACCGACAGGGAGTGTCAAGAATTATGCTTTGGGATTGTCTATAGGAGTAGGGGTTACCAGGAAAGTGATAATGGTAAAATTCAAAATAATCAAAAGTTGAGAGGGGCAAAGAAAATATTTTTGCCAATGATTATATTCATAAAGGGCCCTTAGGTTTATATACTACCTAAGGAAGGTGCTGGAATCTTTTTTTGTAGGAACTTCTCATGTAAAGCTTGATTATTTTGAAGTGATTTACATGGGATCTGGTATCAAGCCAGAGAAGGGATTCAAGGAAGCAAAGTCTTGGTTCTGCCCAGCTTTGAGCAAAGGCCTTAAAGGAACGGGCTGGCCTTCTGTTTGACCATAAGGGGGCGATGTTCACCGGACCGAACCCAATGGCGGTTCCATCAGCATTTTACCTGCCTGTTCTGTTTTATATGAGTAATAAGGCGATGTACATGAATAGGGCAGATTGGAGGACTTGGAAATCAGGAGTCAGATGCCCTTGTTAAAGTAATATCTGGAGGAGGGACAGCTTACTTTACCAGGTAATGTGTCTGAAAGCCTGCAAGACTGATTGCATCTGTTTTCTCCCCCTAGAGTCTTAGAAAGCACGGAAATTAAGGGAAATTAGTTTCACAATTTTTACTGGGGAGAATGGAAACCTTTTGGGGAAGAAGAAATAGATTTAATAAAATTAATAAAATCGTGTACCATCTTAGCCTCTTTGGATAACTGTGTCCTAGATGAACTCTGAAGGGAATGGGAACATTTGGGGTATGTCTGATGCGCTGGGCTGATGGCCTTGGCCACCTGCAACCCTAGATATCACAAACACAGAGAACAGCCCGCAGTAGCACCCCGCAGTGGAAATAGCACTGGGCTGGACTGTGGTCCAGCTCTGCTTCTCTGTGACCCTGGGCACATGGCTTCCTTTCTCTGTGACTCAGTTTACACTCTGCAAACAGGCACTTTGGGCAGCGTGACTTCAAAGGTGATGTCTATTTCTAGAGGTCCAATTTTTCTGACCTGTACCTGGCAGGCTGCTCTCATTTCTATGCTGCTTGGGCTCTGGGCAAAGACTATTGTCCAGAGCATGCAGAGTTGACAAAGTTCCCATTAACCACCCTTGAAGTGTGGTCAGTGGAGCTGAGGACTCAGAGACAGGACAGTTAAGGACTAGAAAGAGATGGTGTTGAGCTCATCGCATCCACCTCCTTTGGAAAAAGCAGAGACACCACAGGTAATGTCCAAAAACCTTCTGGAAGAGTCTTCCTTCTCCTGGAGGCTTTCCAAATAGGAAGCCAACAACGACACTGAAGAAATGCTTCTTCTGTCATTTCTGTTCATCCCTCCTTCCTCTTTTGGTAATTACTTTGGTAATTGGTAATGCCTGAGCACTTACGTCCCCTTTCATGCCTCAACAACACATGGCAAGCCATGTGACTCAAACAATTTGATCCACAGAGTGAAACAGAGAGGCTTGGCTCTATCAGCAGGTAAAATCTGACAAAAATCTGGCTACTTCTCTGAAGGTAAATTTTAATCCATGCCATCCTAAAGATGACTTTTAACTAAGAGTTTAAATGCATGTATGGATCTGCTCTTCTGAATATACTTTTTCAGAAGTCAGCTCGTGATATCGCTATCAGATTTCAGCTGTTCAGGAAACACATTTTGTGGAAACTTATAACAAGCATTCAAAAGAAGATTGTTTCCTTCTGATGTATATAAAGGTGTAAAGTGATTGCTGGTCATTGAGTTTACCAAGGAAGGGTGTTCAAAAGTCTATTCTGGCCAAAGTTTATGGAAAAGAGGACATTCCCTCAATGTTCAGCTTTGTTATAGACCAGGCAATCTTTTAAAAAATAAAAATTCTTTTGCAAATCTGCATGAATTCGGCAGATGGGATTATGAAAATGTCCTTTCTTTATCCAAAGACTGTCTAAAATGCTTCCCCCACCCTTTCGTTCTGCCAAAGCTCTGGGTCTTAATTCCCACGTGAATGACATTAAACTGTCATAATTTCACAACTACCTCTATATAATACTCAACTATCACCCTCCCTTTGTGGGGAATAATAGTACAGGTCATCCAAAGTATTAGCACATTTAAGTTAGGAAAGAAAAGCTAGTACTTTAAAACACAGAGAGGCACAAATCGAGCAGACAGTTAGCTACTAAAAATGGCAAGTTAGATTTCGCGGTAAAGCAGACAGACTCGGGCTGCTCTGGATTAATGTGGCCTTGTTGCGTCCGATGGATTTATGCAGAAAAGCAGTTCCGGGAAGTGCGTTAGCTTCTATCATTTAAACTTTCTGACGGATGCTGTATAACCAGCCTTCTACCTCCTGGCTCCTAGATTGTTCCCTTGATATAAATAATTTGAGAGTCAGTTCTCCAAAGTTGGTTCTGTGGAAGTCAAAGGAGAGCTGGGCTTGGAGATAGCCTGCTGTTACGTGGGACCATCAGGTGATTCCTAAACGTACTCCCTGGGTTCCTAAGAGTTATTTGCTTTTGATTTTCCAGGCATATCATCAAACACTATGTTTAAGGTTCAGAACTATGTTCCTAACATAGGAGTAGCATTTCACACCAGGGCTTATCCCTTATTGTTTCATATTTTTTGGTCACAGATCACATCAATTAACAAGTAACATAAAGTCCTACAATCCTAAAGCACAAAGCACATGCGAATTACCAACTTCCTTAATTTTGAAAATGGCTTAAACTGCCCAAGATTTTCTTAGCATTTTAAACCTAGCTTTTGTAGACCCTGCGAATCGCATTGGCCTAAACTGCTGGACGTCATCTGGAACCATCTGAAGAAGATGTGCATTGATGTTAACTTCTCTAACGCGGGACTTGATTCCAGGACTCTGGCATCATGACCTGGGCTGAAGGCAGACACTCAACTGACTGAGCCACCCAGGCGCCCTCCTCTCATTTACTTCTTAAGAAAACACAAAGGCCCCTCATTCTTAGCTCCCTTCATCCATATAACACGAAACGTAGAGACTTCCCCTCCTCGAGCTCCCACTGTTATCCCTTCTCGTCGTTAAGTCAGGGGCTCACCTCGTCCACAGAAGTAAACAGGCGTCTGCTTTTCCTGTCCCTCTCTCTTCCCAAGCGAAGAAACGAAACACAGGCTGTCTGTTTCTCCCCACCCGACTATCAGTCTCTTTTCCCAGGTAAAAGTTTAACTGGTTCTTAAGCCAGCTCAGAACTACCCTGGGTCATTTGCAATCACTTTTTCCAGTTACTGAATCAGTACATAAATGAATCCTTATATATTTTTGTTCCAATATTTGGATCACACTTGAAAGAAAAATAAGACAGCTCCTAATACTCCTTCCTTCCCAATCCTCACATCCCATTCTCTCTTGTTAGTTTGTATTACTTCTGAAGTACATCTTTAGCTGAGAAGTTAAAAAAAAAAAACGCTACCTTAAAAATACATGCCTTCTAATGCCAGTGACGTGAGCGACTGTAAGAGGCAGTGAGTGGGATTTCAGAAGGGAGGAAATGGTGTTGCAAAGCAGAGCCCTGCAAGGAAGAGAACCTAACAGGAGGGATTTTGATCATTTGTACTCAATGAAACCTAACTGCAAAAATCCCTTAGAAAATCCGGCAAAATATTGAGAAAATGGGGCGGGGGGAGGGAGGTGAATCAGTGACTTTATTTGAAGGCTCGAATTGGCCTATGGCTGAGGTTGAGGGACAAAGGCATAGTTGTCTCTTCGGAAAGTCTCACAATTTCTGCAGTGACCCAGACTTGCTCTCAGTGATGGGGGAGGGGATGATATCTTATTTACTATTTAAAAACCCTCAGGACGTTTTGTGGTACACGAGCAACAAATATCTTGGCAGAGAATATGCGTTAGATGTGTACACTTAATCTTTCGAGATCCTTCCCCCTATTTAGTTTCCAGGCAATTTTAAGCCAGAATAAATCACACAAAATTGGAAGGCTTGAGGATAAGAGAAATGGCTCTGTTGGTGGCAGATGTGATTCTGGCTCTAAATGGGGCAAATCAGGGAAAGATGTGGTCTTGGTAAAGACCACCTGGTTGGACTGGGGGTAGAGATTGTGCAGCGTCTGTTTCTCTCACTTTGAAGGCTTCACTCACTCTCTCAGATGAAAAACCCTTCAGTAAGTTTGTGTGGAGATGAGAGGAAAGTCTCTAAGAGCCAGCAGAAGGTTTTTGTTTGTTTTTTGGTACCCTTTACTCATTACTAGGAGAGGTCTAGCTACTTAATACGTACATTCTCAGCAGCCCCAGGACATTTACTTGGCCTTTCAAGGGAAACAAACTTCTAAGGGAAGTTCTAGACAATGACTCCTATGAGATGAAGGGATCGTACTCTAGTTTTGACCTTACTTGGTAGCCTTCTCTGAGTAGGTCCTTGTGGGCTTTGGTGAAGAATTGCTATGGACTGGTGGGTGGGGTGCCTCTGTGTGCAGGGGGTGGGAAAAGTGCCCCCATCTATTTTGTCCTCTGGAGTTAGAAGAGCAGTGTCTGGGAATGCTGTCAAGGTTTCAGAATGAAGTTAGTTACCCCTGAGAGAGAGCAAAGGGAGCAAAACCACAAGCCCTTGGCTAAGATTAAACATAGCTTCCCTGCCCCTCACTCTTCCCATCTATACCCTGGAACCATACTATATAATAACAATAATCAAATACCAATTCGACTCCAAAGAATTGTCACAACAATGAAACGAGCTGCGATGTACAGTAGACTCAGGTCAGTGCCACACACCTCGTCGTCACTAAAGATCTGGCACTCTTTTATGATTATTTATCAGAGGATCTGAGTTTGAACTCCGCCTCTTCCCTAACCACACCCTCTATGTCTGTAAAATGGGAATAATTCTCCTTGATCCAAACCTCCCGGCTGCTTGTCTCCCCCACCCGCCCAACACACACCACCAAGTTAGATGGCAATGTGAAAAAAATCTACCGGAAAAAATCAAGTCTTAGAAGAATGGAATATGCACACATGTGTTTTCGTCTCTGATGCTTGAGACTTTCTGAGCCGTGTTTCCTGTGCTCTGCATAATGTTAGAAGGGACAGTGACGCAAGGCCTCAGGAGCTAGGACGTGACGATCCTGCCTACAGTTAGTCCAACAACATGGAAACTAGCTCCCCAGACGGTAAGGGGCGTGTGGGAGAAAACAGGCAGTGGCATAAATCCACCCAGCGTGGTGCGAAGCTCTCAAAAACATGACACGTTCTGCCTTCCGAAAACGTTATGTCCAGTGAAAGCATCTAAAACCACAGAGGCGGGAGGTGAAACCACAGCTGCCTTGTAAGCAGAGATGTCATCGTTAAAAGGCAACGCACACACACGCACGCACACGCACACGCACGCACACACACACATACAGCGTCCTGAAATGAGGGGGCTCGCGGGGACAGGACTGCTCTGGCAGCTCATGCAAAACAGAGGCGCTTTCTAATCACAGGAAGCAGTCAAGACAGGCCTCCGACCTTCAGTCAGGAGGGTTCTTACCTTTTTGACATCCCTGACCAAGTGGTACAATGTGTTTGAGGGCCCATGTCTCTGAAAACAATAAAGAAGAATCAAATGGATTTGCGGGTCATGGGCTCTCGTCGGTAAGGCAAGAAGGTTCTGGAAAGGAAGGGTTCTGGCCGGAGGAGGGGCAGTTCTTTAAGATGAACCTTGTTGTAGTTGCTCAGTTGTACCTGCCTTTTCTAAATGAACTCGCTGGCAGATTTTTGGATTGTGGTTCCTCAAGAAAAAGCAGTTGAGGGTCTAGATTCAAGCTTTGTAAAGGAGGTTGTCAACTCGGTGGATGGCTGGGCCAAAACATCATTAAAGAGGCCGGTTTTGAGGCGGGGGTCAGCGGGGGAGACAAAGGGGCCAACTTAGAGCATTGGAAATACGCTGTGGCACATGGCCGATCACAACTTGTTACCCATCATGAATGAGAAATTGTCCAACACGCGTTGGCAATGTTTTCTGTAAATGGCCAAGGAATCACTCTTTTACACTTCATAGGTCATATACTTTTCATGGCAACTGTTCGAATCTGCCATTGTGCAAAAGCAGCCAGAGACAATATGTCAACAAATGAGCCTGCCCCTGTATCGATAAATCTTTATGGACACCAAAAGAGAATCAAATTTTGTAGAATTTTAATATGTCACAAAATATCATTCTTCTACTGATTTTTTCAATCATTAAAAATGTTTAAAAAACCATTTTTAGCTTGCAGGACATATTTAAAAAAAAAAAAGGCAGTGGGCTGGATTTGATTCTTTGGTAGCATTTTGCTCAAATCTAAAGAAAAAGCCACAGGCTCTTGGCAAGAAAAGAGAGGCTAATGTGAAATGACTCGCCATCCCGCCGCCTTTCGGGAATATGAACGCTAGATGGCATACAGGATGCCCAGTTAAATTTGAATTTCAGATAAATGAGAAATACATTTTAGTAGAAGTATATCCCAAATATTTCACGGGACACCTCATATTAGAAATTACTCATTGTCTACCTGGGATTCAAATTTAACTGGGGATCCTGTATTTTTATTTGCAAAATCTGGTGACCCTATCAGAGACTCTCAAACAGTGATGGCAAATCCTTCAGCAGTGCGGGAACACATTCAGGTATGGCCTCAACTACCTGCCCATTCACGCGACACACTTCCCAGAATTCTTCTTCCACTGAGGAATGCAGTCTGATATAGGGATTAAACACACAGACTCTGGAGTCAGAATGCCAGCCTCCATCCCCACCTGTGTTCTATTTAATTTATTTTACTGAAAACCCATTATTCTTTTTTCACCCCTGGCTTTATTGAGATATAATTGAATAAGACATTGTGTCAGTTGAAAGTATACAATGTGATTTATTTATCACAATAAGGTTAGTTAACACACCTTCGCCTAACACAATTATCATTTCATTGTTGTTGTTATGGTGAGAACATCAAAGCTCTGATCTCATGGCAACTTTCAATTATAATACAATGTGGTGTTGTTAACTATAGTCTCCAAGCTGTACATTAGATCCCTGGAATTCATTTGTCTTATAGTTGAAAGTTTATACCCTTTGGCTAACATCTCTCATTTTTCCCACCCTTCAGCCCCAAATATTTTGGGGCTCCTCCAAAACACACTTTTATATCTGGCTCCCTTTTCAAATATTAGTTGACCATATATGCATGTGTTTATTGCTTGGCTTTTGACTCTGTGATATGGACAATTTAACATTATTAACACTTGGAATCCATGAACATGGGATATCTTTCCATTTATTTGTGTCTTCTTCAATTTCTTTAATCAATCTCTTACAGTTTTTGCTTTAGAGATCTTTTACTTCTTGGTGAAAATTATCTCTAAGTATTTTATAGCTTTAGATGCTCTTGTAAATAGGACTGTCTTATTCTCTTTTCAGATTGTTCATTGTTAGTGTATAGACATGCAACTGCTTTTTTGTATGTTGATTTTGTATCGTTAAACTCTACTGGGTTCTTTTATTAGTTCTAACAGTTTTGTTTTTGGTTTTTGTTTTGTCTTTTTGTTTTTTGTTTTTGTTTTTGTTTTTTTGGTCAAGTCTTTAGGATTTTCTGTATACAAAATCATGTTATCAGCAAAGACAATTTTACTTCTTCCTTTCCAAACTGGGTGCCTGTTTTTCCCTGCCTCTCTCTCTATTGAGATGATATGAGTTTTGTCTTTCATTCTAGTAATGTGATGTGCATTTATTGATTTGCATATATTGAACCATCCTTGCATTTAGGGATGGAATCCCATTTGGTCATGATGCATGATCTTTTTAAGTGCTGGTGAATTTCAATTGCTACTATTTTGTTGAGAATTTTGGACCTATGTTCATCAGGGATATTGGCTTATAGTTTTATTTTCTTGTAGTGTCCTTATCTTGTTTTAGTGTCAGTATATTGCTGGCCTCCTAAAATAAGTTTGGGAGTGTTGCCTCCTCTTCAAGTTTTTTGAAAAATTGGACAAGAATTGGGGTTAATTCTTTAAATATTTGGTAGAATTCACCTGTGAAGCCACCTACTCCTGGGCTTTTCTTTGTCAGGAAGTTTTTGATTACTGATTCCATCTCCTTACTTATTATTGGTCTGTTCAAATTTTTCTGTTTCTTCATGATTCAGATTTGATCAGTTGCATGTTTCTAGGAATTTATCCACTTCTCCATGGCTAATTATCGATGTTTTGGTGGGGACAGGAACTGGGATTTCCTATGCTATCATTTCAGTCTATTATTCTTACTGAAAGTCTCACTATGCAGAACCAAGAAAAATCTGCAGAGAAAACAGAAACCTGGAGCCGCTCTGCCAAACTGTTTTCTAGTTCCAGCAGCAAGAAGGAGATAGAGCCAGTGCAGTAGTATCACCTAACACCTTCCGCTGGCTAGGGAGAGGTCAACAAGCTCCATCTCATTAGAGCTGTGGGTGGTGGGACAGAGAAGCATTGATAAACGAGGGGAAGAATAACCTCTAAGACAGAAGTATTGGTTCAGTACTAGCTTTCTTCTTTCTTAGGAGTTTTGTGACCTTAAATAAACCAATTTACTTCTTAGCCTCAGTTTTCTTATCTATAAAATGGAGGAAAACAATACCTCTCTTTCTTTTAATATTCCAAGTAAAAGTTTATCGACCTTGATCAAGAATTCTTATATATTTAATATTGCTTCTAATGTATCATAGGAATTACTTCCCCAAAATATTAATCAAGGCTGGATTGAAAGAGTATACGGGAAATGTAGTAATGTTGTTTATGTAAGTATAAATCACATTATAGTCTACTGGAGATCCAAAGGGATTTGCCTTTATGGCAAAAGAACAAGCAGCAAAAGCTATACAAGCAGGTCCAGAACCTTTGGGAAGAAAGTTTTTCTTAACTTTCCTGAATTGTACTCTCCAAGCGTCCTGTACCCTCTTGAAACTTCCAACATCTGCTCTTTTTTTTTTTTTAAAGATTTATTTATTTATTTATTTGACAGACAGAGATCACAAGTAGGCAGAGAGGCAGGCAGAGAGAGAGAGAGAGAGGAAGCCGGCTCCCCGCTGAGCAGAGAGCCCAATGCAGGGCTTGATCCCAGGACCCTGAGATCATGACCTGAGCCGAAGGCAGAGGCTTTAACCCATTGAGCCACCCAGGTGCCCCCCAACATCTGCTCTTTAAACTTCTTTGGATTTTAGTGCCTATCAGCTCAGAGCCAAAGTACTTAGCTCACTGAATACTACAAACAACTTCCTAAATAGTAGTTTTTCTTTATGATCACTCCTTGGTATTCCTAGTAAATGAAGTAGCAAATTATTACAAAATAATACAAATAATATTTTGTGGTAACTCCAAACAAGGGGTATTTTATGGTTTATTCCACTATAGAGGAAAGGGAATGAATGTCATAGCTCTGAGGATAACAAGATGGTGTGGGATAGTTGATCAGTCTCCTTTGATGCTTTGAGTTAAATCAATTGTCCTCTGCTGATTGCCTCAAACGCTTTCTGGGCTTACAGCATAAACTGGATTCTAATTTTCAGAGCCTTGTGGGTTTGTGTAAGAATCTGAGAACATTAGCTTTTGGTGTGATCCCATAACTTTCTGCTTTAGATGCTGACAACTGAGCAGTTAAAACAAGCGGAATCTTAGTGACTTGGCGTTGTTGTCTACAGGTCTAAGGGAGCATCTTTGAAAAATGATCCATGCATTTGGAAGGGAGGGAAGAGACTCACAGGCATGTGGGGGGCAGGAGAAGGCAAAATGAAAAAACACAGAGAAAATAAAAAGTGCCTTAGCTTGGCCCTACCGTATTGTACAATTCCTCTAGTCTGGAGATGGTGAGAAAACGGTGCATGCTTACTCCATTCTCTATGAGTAATTTCACAAAATCCACTCTGTCCAGAACTAGGGCATCCAACATGGCTTGCTCCAAAGACCCCACCTGCAAATCAAGTCACTGAGTTAGTCTGCCCCAGGCTCCAGGGATGCAGTTCCTTGGTGTTCACCTGAACAGTTTAGAATGGATGCCTTTGACATCTGGTAAACCTTCAGCACATCCAAGAACATGCGAACAAGACTGTTCCCAACTCCACTTTTGGTACAGCCATAATCTCTCTTGTGTTTTGGGATCTGTCTTTGCAAACAGAATTCAAACTTTTCTAGTTCCAAAGCTATTTCCTCTCTGACTCTTTTTCTCTTCTGGGTCCCGAGAAGACACAGGATATACAAGAATTTCCCATGTATTCTCTGACCAAACTTCCTGTAATACTAGTGAAGCACCAAAGTGGCTGCTTTGCTGTCCTCATTTTTATCTTCCTGAGGCTCTGAATTAGACCCCCGGCTACCTTAAAAAGAGGGACCCTAGCGAACAGATCAGAAAGTAGGCCTTTCTTTATTTTAATTGTTAGACTACCTTGCTTCTGTCTCACTCATTTCCGTGCAGAGACTTAGCAACTATTCAGGTCCTTGAGTCTGTCTACCAGGGTTTTATTCAATAATTTCACAAAAACCTCCTGGTGTCCAGACTCCTTGACAAATCTTACCACCCTAGCAATCCACTAGTGGCACTAAATAAAGACAGGGGCTTCATGGCCAGGCAGCAGCTCTCTGGGGGCAAGACCGGGTTAAAGAAGACCCATCCATGGGGGTATTGCCGTTCAGTTATTCCAGCATTAAAGTCAAATCTCAGACTGCTGGCTGCCTCCCCGGGATCCAGACACCAACCACCCAATAGCCAATTTTCCAAGTTTTTATTTTTGGTAGTGTCCGTTGAGGGAAACGAACCAAGAACAGTTACATAAAGCTTTGGTTCCCTCTGAGTGGTGCTCGGGAATAGGGAGGACCTGTGCTCAGCCACCAGGACCAGATGGCACCTGCACGCGGGAGCTTGCTAATCCTGCGTCCGGAGGTGTGACCGAGCCATACGCTGTAACATGGGGCGCCGCCGCTCCGGAGCGGCACCTCAGAGACAACCAGAAACCAACTGCTAGTTCCACGCCTTCTGTCATTTTACCGAACACGTTTTGGCCTTATATGTTTTCTCGGATGTATGGAAGAAATGGCATTATTTGCCTCTGAAGGTTACCATCAGAGTCCCCCCACCCCGCACCGAGATGGAAACTGTCTGGAATGTTTGCAGTTGTGCTTTGTCGCGTCGTCCACCAGGTGGCAGTGTTTTCCTAAATATGAGAAAGGGGCGGAGCCTGAGGATGGCCGCGAGGGAGGGAACATTTGCATCCTAGAGAACAGGCCACAATTTCTCTGAGCTGCTCCTAAGCAAATACCGTTGCCCAAGCAAGTGGGCTTTGCAGGGTGGTGACATATACTCTACCGGCCACTGCTGCCCATAAATAAAGATCTGGCTGCGAGCGATGTCCACTCTGTTCCAGGCTAGAGCTAAGCTCAGCTGGTCGGGGGCCGAGGCATTTGCTCCTGTGCAGACAAGGAAGAGAAAAGAGTGGGAGAGAGAAAGCAATGATCAGTTATCCTACCAAGAAGACCTGCTCCACGACTCTCTCATCAACCGCCCTTTTCCGGAACAGTAGACTCGGCTGGACAACAGGGTTGTCATATGGGGCACTATGGGCTTTTGGGGGCAGGATAATTCTTTCCGGTGGGGACTGTCCTGCACGTGGTAGGTAATTGAGCAGCATCTCTGCATCCAACCCAGTAGATGCCCATGACACCTGCACCCCAGTCATGACAATCCAGAATGTCTCCAGACATTGCCAGATGCCTCTGGGTGGCAGGAAAGAGACAAAATCAGCTCACGGAAGACCACTGCTCAACACCCTTGCTAGTCCGCGTGCGGCCCATGGAGCCGAAGCAGCAGCACCCGGGCACCTGCTAGAAATGCAGACCCTCAGGTCCCACCCTAGGTCTCTTAAATGAGAATCTATATTTTAACAAGGTCTCAGATGACTCATGCACACATTCAGGTTTGGGAAGCAGTGCTCTGTAACTTGTGTCTCTTTTGGTGGCTGATCGCTGGTGTGAATGAAGCATTGTTCCGATTGTATGTTGCACAGGGCTACAACGAGTGGGCCGACTTTGCCACTCTACTGAAATAAAGTTAAAATCTTTTAAGAGAAAGGCAAATAAGTGGCTTAGGTTTTCTTTGATTGGTGGGTAGAAGCCACTGAAATAAACCTTCAGTTTCCCATTATTCTCCAGACTCCGTGGCTAGATGGGTGCAGTCCACCAGGGGCTATTTACATCTAAGTTCATTAAAATTAAAACTTTTAAAGCTTCAGTCACACTAGCCACTTTTCGAATGCTCAGGAGCCAGATGTGGCTGGTGGTCTTTGGATTGGAGAGTGCAGATTCAAAATTGCTCCACCATCCCCGAAAGGTTTGCTGGAACAGGGCCGGTCTGGATCAATGCAGCTGCCAAGCGGCTGGGTGTGAGGCTGAGAACAGCAGATGGGAGAACCCTGGGCTACAGTCAGCACACCGGAGTCTGCCATTTTACAGCTGTGTGACTTTGGTCCTCTCTGTACCACTATTCTATCACCTTGTGAAATGGGGATAATAAGAATGATCCTACTTACTGGCTGGGATGGGAGACTGGAACAAGATCATATATGTGAATTCACATGTGAGCAGGGGTTTTGCAGTTAACAGCCTTGGTACCCTGACCAGGACCCTTCCCTAAATATGTGTCTGACCTCATGCTGCTAGTGGTCCCACCAGCAGGGGCGCAGGGTTCAGAGACCGCACTCTTGCCTCAGAGGTTTTGGGCATCTGCTACGTGCTAGACAACATATTAGGCACTTGGCACATGCTATTGTAGGTAATGTCCCAAATAATCCTGGGAAATGGGTCTTCTTGTCTCTGTTTGACAGATGAAGATACTGAGGTTCAGAGAGGTTAAAAAGCAAATAGCTACTAACAGAAGGTGAACAGAAAAAGCACTTATCATGCCAGAGGTGAGATTGGGCCCCAGTGAGTTCTCCTTTGTTTTACTTCTGGTGATTCTGATGAGGGAAGGAGGGCTAGCAAATGTTAGTATGGCCCATTTTTCTGGATTCTTCAGCAGTGGAGGCTCGAAGCAATGAGCTGCAGATAGGGTTGCTGGTGATGAAACAGGGGTTCTCAAAGTCTGCTGCCCATTAGAATAATGGGGGATGTTTTAAAACATCCCTATGCCCAGGATGCACCCCCAAAACAACCACATCCCCTTGCTTGGGCTGGGAGCCAGGCTCTGATAGTTTCAAACATCTCCAGGAGTTTTCAACATGCCCCTGAGCTTGGGAACCAGTGCGCTGCGTGATTCTGTCTGCTGCCTCCCCTCACCTCTTCCCTCCTCTTCATTCTGAGATAGTGAAGTTAAGAATCGGGTGAGCAAAATGTTCTCTAGACAGCACGTCTCAAATTTGAGCACAGGAATAACCTAGAAAGATGGGCCCTACCTCCTGAGCATCAGATTTAGTGGGTCCCCGTGGGACCCAAGTCTCTGCATTTCTGGTCTCCCAGGCGGTGCTGGTAAAAGGAGGATCCAGAGACCTTCATTTGAATAATAAAGGCCCTAGAGCCTGGTGGGCCACTTGCTCTTCCCAGGGTAAAGGGTGTTTTGATTCTGGTGTCTACACATGAATGGGTTCAGTATAAACCACATACTTGTAGTAAATTAATGTTTGGGATGATGAGCATTAATTCAGTTTCCACAGGGATTTTTCAATTAAAAATTATTTATCACCTCAGGTGATAACATCAGAAACTGCAAACTAACACTCAGAGTAACTGGTGGAAACAAGTGATAAGTAGAAACGTGTCGAAATGTACCGTCATCACTTGGGAGGAAAGAAATGGCAGGCTCACTGCGGATGCGTCTGGAAAGGTAGCACTTAATCCTTTGCTCCCTTGGTCCTTGCGGACCTGCTGTAATGGTCTAATCATTCCCTTTCCATTTGTATGCCACAAATTTGTATGTCACCCCGTCAACGGTAGCAGCACAAGTCTGAACAAGAACACAGGAGGAAGCAGCTCTTGGGGTCAATGTGAGCTACCTGAATGTAATCACGTAAGTGTCAAGGGAAATCACAAAGCCAATGAGTCTTGACTTTTCAAAAATTGAAAATACATCATTCTAAAGAGATCCTGGGTGACAGTCTGGATCCAAGGTTCTCAACTTGGGTGACCAACCATCCCAGCTGCCCAGGAGTCAGGCTGTTAGCACTGAAATTTACACATCCTTGGAGACGTGCCAGTGCTGGTCAGCCTATGCCGCACTGTAGCTGCATGCTGGAATAGCCCGGAGACCTTGAAGTAGACTCATGCTTGGAAGCCATTCCAGAGATTCTGGTTTCATTGGTCCTGGGCACTGCAGTTTTTAAAAGCTCCCCCAAGAACTTTTAAGAACAAGAGGTCCTCAACCTTGTCTTGACATTCGAATCATGGAGACAAGGGGAAGAACCTTGAGTCTAGATGGTATATATTCATTCACTTACTCCTCTGGTTGTTCACTTATTTCCACATTAAACAAATACAGATTTCATGCCTTCTCTTAGGGCAGGCACTATGCCAGTCTGAGGACCAAGGCGAGGAAGGCAGAGTCCATTGTCTGGAGAGCTTCCATTCTAGAGGAAGAGCTAGGTCTGTAAGTAAGTGCATCATCTCGGGCAGTCATTCATTTATCTGCTTGACAGACACTGAATACCGTCTATGGCAGGAACTATTTGAACATTGACCATCCATCCCATGGGGAGGGAGACCGCTAAGGTCACTCTGCACAGGGCTTACTACTTACTTCTACCCATGGAGGGGGCAGCACTCAGAAAGTAAAGGAAAAAACAAACAGAGGTACTGTGTACTTTCTGATAGTGTGAGTGCTGTGAAGGAGCAGAGTCATTCCCAGGAGATGTGGGACCTGTGTCTGGGGACACTTTGAGTCACTCCAAGTCAGTGTGGCAGCACCATCCTGGCTCCCTGGTCTCTCATGAAGCCCTTGGATAATCTCATAGATACAAGTGTGGGTGTCCTTTGGGGCATCTGGTTGGCCCTGGGAGGGAAAGAGAGGGTTAGATAAAGGCCCTGAAATGGGGCTGGGGATCCATGAGGATCCTGGTCTGGGCTAAGGATACACCATCTATATGACACTGTGGCCTTGGCTGATGCCAGACCCCAGCTGGGCATGGAGAAGGTCTTTTAAAGTGCTGGCTTCATGGTGGTTCCGTTGACGACCCAGATGGGAGTGGAGCTGTTCTGTTAGGATGAATTGATAGGAGACCTCCCTGAGAGTGACACTTGAACTGGGATCTAAATGATGAGGAAAAGCCACCATGTGAAGAAGTGGGTAGGGGGCGGGAGTGGGGGGAACATTCCAGAAAGAGGGAACATCAGATACAAAGCCCCTGATGTGGGAATGAATGCAAGTCGGTATAAGACATTTAAAAAAAAATAAGAGTTTTAATATTTCCTCTTTCTGCAGGTCAGGGAAACTTTAAGTGCATAGAGAATGGTTTTCAGGGAAGGATTACTTCACTAGACAAATGAGACAAAGAAAGGCATTGTAGCAAAAAGGAACAGCCCAAGCAAGGTTTGGGAGAGTTAAATACCTGTGAGTTTAGGAAATTCACAGGAAGACATTGAGGGAGCATTAGAAGCCAAAAAAGATGAAACCAAAATGGAAGGACTTGTACATGATGTTGGAGGAGTTTCCCCTTATTCTGAAGACACAGGCAAACTGCCAGAACACCTGGTTTCAGAAATAACGCATTCAGATGCATGTCTTGGAAAAATCCCTTTGGCAGCTGTGTGGAGGGTACATTGGAAGGGACACTGGACTGGAGCAATAAGGAACGTTTTGCTGTATTGTAGGAAAGGGATAATGACTGGCGGGAGTAGCTGGGATGGAGGGATATTTAGAAAGCAAAATTGATAGCTTTGGGTAAGAGATTTAAAGTAGGGCACAAGAGAAGTCAGAAGTGGTCTCCTAACCCTAGCTTGGGAGCCCAGGTACATAATGACCAACTGAGATTGGCAATGCAAGATAAAAACAGGCTTTTGGGGGAACAGCAAAATGGCGTCCTTGAACATAGTGAACCTAAAAATGCCTGAGGTATATCCATCCAGGTAGGAATGACCAGAGGCCATTGGATATGGAGATGCGGGACAGAGGAGGGTGAGTGTGGAGACAGAGATTTGGAAAACATTAGCATGAAGGTGAGAGGAAGAGAGCAGAGAATGGATCACTGGATAAATGGATATTTAAAAGCTGTGAAAGTAAGGCAAATCTTTAGAAAGCAGTCACACACAAACACATACAGAAAACAGGGAGATGGGAAGAAAACCTGGAGATCAGGGTGCCCTAACCTTTGGGAAGAGAGACTTTTAAGAAAGAGGGGGTGGTCATTAGGTCAAAAGCTGCAAAGAGGGCAAGTAAAAAAGGTAGGCTTTCCTTTTTTTTTTTTTTTAAGATTATTTATTTTAGAAAGAGACAGAGAGAGCTAGAGTGAGGTGGGGGGAAGGGGCAGATGGAGAGGGAGAGAGAGAATCTCAAGCAGGTTCCACATCTAGCACAGAGCCCTGGGTGCTGGGGCTAGATCCCAGGACCCCAAGATCATGACCTGAGCCAAAATCAAGAGTTGGATGCTCAACAACCTGAGCCATTCAGGTGCCCTGATTGGCTTCCTTCTTTACAACTCTTTTTACTACAAGGGACCAGGTTATGAATCTATTAGTTTATTACTTACTTCCTTCTCTGAAGTGTAAACCTCAAGGGGCCAGGGCATTGTCCACTTTACTCACTGTTGTGTTCTGAGAGTTCAGAACAGTGCCTGGCACATCATGGGTGCTCAATAACCATTTGTGGAACGAATGAATGAACCTCCAAGTGTGCACTGGATTTAGCAATTAAGAAGTCTGGCCATGTTAGTGCGTGCACCTTTAGGAGAGTGTGAGAACAGAAGCATATCTGCAATCTCTTCCCTCCAGAAAAATGCAGTCTAATAAGAATGGAGGTGGTGAGACGCCTGGGTGGCTCAGTCAGTTGAGTGTTTGCTTTAGCCTCAGGTCATGATCCCAGGGTCTTGGGATCAAGCCCCACATTGGGTTCGTTGCCCAGTAGGGAGCCTGCCTCTCCCTCTGCCTGCTGTTCCCTCTGCTTGTGCTCTCTCTCTCTGTCAAAGAAAAAAAATAAAATCTTTAAAAAAGAAAAAAAGAATGGAGGTGGGATGGGGTAAAGGGAGAGCTAGGACAAGTCTACAAATCACTCTATCAAAGAACAAAGTGGTTAAGTGCTATAGAAGCTACACATGTAAGCCCAGAAGGCTTCCTTTTCAGCTGTGTCACTTTGAGGAGGAAATAAAACTTTGATTCTAGCAGGAAAGGATGGTGGAGATTTGAACACATTTGGACTGTGTGGTAAGCTGAATGATGCCCCTGCCCCTCAAAGTTGTGCTTGTCCCGATCCCGGGAACCAGGGAAGATGTTCCTTCATATGGCGGAGGGACTTTGTAAATGCAATTAAATTAAGAATTTTGAGACGAGGAGGTTATACTGGCTTATCTGGTGGGCTCAATGCGATGTAATTACAGGGGTCCTTATGAGAGGGAGACAAGGGATTCAAAGCAGTCCTAGGACATGTGAAGATGAAGGCATCGGTTGGAACAAGACAAGCAAAGAGCCACAAGTCAAGGATTGCGAACAGCATTCGACAGCTGAAAAAGGCAAAGAAGTGATTCTCCCCTGAAGCTTTCAGAAGGAACATAACCCTGCTGATACCTTAATTTTAGACTTCTAGCCTCCAAAGTTATAAGAGAATGAATTTTTTTGTTTTAAGGTACTAAGTTTGAGGGAATTTGTTATAATAGAAGAAACTATTGGCCAGTTAGTTTACTATTAGCCATTAACAATACTATTGAAGGTAAAACATCAAGATAAGAAGGTAAAATGGAGTTGAGAAAGCAGGAGTATTTTACAGTTGGCTGTAGCGCAGAGCAGAATTCTCAAACTTTAATATGCGTATGACTCATCTGGGAATCTTGCTTAAATGGCGACTCTGATTCAGTTGGTCTGGGGTGGGACTCCTAATCCTATCTCTTTAGGTAGCACTCATTACTTCTGTGAGCAATGATTGATCTTCTGCCTGTGCTCTTTCTCCCTTTTCTCTCCTCTACCTTTCGATTTTAGAATATACTATTATATTTTTAGTGTTTTACTGGGCTCTGGTAAATATGCTTACATTTCCATTACTAATATTTGAATTGTCCATCTTAAATTATATTCCTGTTTTAGGAGGCAGAATGTGTAGATGTTATAAAGAGTCAAAGAGCCTACCGCACCTCTACCTCCATCCTTCCTCCTCTTAATTTCTTTTTGTTGTTGTGTTATTTCTACCTTGGAAGGCAGGAAATACTTAAATTCCTTCTTGTTACTCAAAGTCCGTTTTTGTTTTTATCTTAGTTCTGTTAGATTCTAGCATCAATGCTAACAATTGGTAATTTTGCCAGAATGTACCCAAGTGTCTCTTGGTCAGTAGGCTGCATCTTCTCTAGTAGGTTTTCTGAGAGGAACTCATGGGAACAATATTGTCTGAATTCTAGAATGGTCTAAACTGCTTTTTTTTTTTTAAGTAGTCTTCAGAGTTGAATGACATTGGCTCAATTTAAAATCTGTTGCTCTATTATCTCCTGGCATTGACTGTTACTGTAAGGAGGTTTGTAGCCAACCTGATTTTTTAATCTCATGAAAGACTTGATCATTTTGCATGGGGACCCAAAGGAGTCTTTATTTTTCTTGGAAGTTCAGTAACTTCATTAGGAATTTTCTAGGTGTTGAGGATTCTGAATCAGTTTAACCTGGCACAGGTGGCCCTTTCAATACGTAGATCGAAGTTTCAAAACGTGTTTGATGAAAAAATTCTTAAATTGTGTGTTCTGATCTGTTACTTTGTCTTCTTCTTTGGAGACACCAGTTCTGCTTATGTTGGATCTCCATTTTCAATCTTCTGTAATTTCTCCTTAATCCTAATGAACTCTTTATTTCCTTTTCATTTCATTTCTGTCCACTTTCCTCATTTCTATCCTCTGTGTCCCACACTAGGTTTTTCACCATGCATATCTGACCTTGCACCCGGTCTCAGGTCTGCAATTTTGTGCCGACTTCATTTTCCCCTCAACTTCATTCCTAAGCACTATGCACATTTCATCCCCTCCTGCTGCCTCACCTACTCTTACCTGGATTTTGGCATTCCAAGTTGGAAGTATTACTTCATGGATAAAGTGCTTCACTGAGATTTAATTTTTTTTAAAGTTCACGGTAAAATATTTATTCATAATGTTCATCTGTTCTCTGGAAACATTTTTATAGAGTATTCTTCTACGCACACATTTTGCCCTTTTGTTATTTTTTAAAGAATGCATCTATATGCTAATTGCTTTTTTATTATTTATCATCTAGTGAGCTGGGTTATAATGGGCCCAGGGTAGCATTCCAGTCTAGTTATTATTCATGACTGGAAGGCTTTCTTCTCAGCTCCCACAAAGATAACCTCCTTGCTGCAAGTAGGACTTCTCTGCATAATTCTATATGCAGCTTACTGCCTCTATTTCTAGGTATAAATTTGAGGTCAGAGGTCACCACAGAACTCACTCTTGTTCTCGCACATGCTGTTCCAGGCAAAGGAGAGAACATTGCACCTTAGGCCATCCTGGCATCTAGGAATTTCATCTGGGGCTTTCTGAGGATTGCCGCTGCTAGCTCCTCTCTCCTCAGCTTTTACTCTTTCCTCCCACAGAGCTCTTGCATTTACAGATATTTTGGAATATTTCCCAGTGTTGACCAAAAATAGAGTTTGCCTGCTTTTTCTCTTCCCTTTCCATTATTGCTTTTTGAAGCTTTCTAGAGAAGAAATGTTCTCTATTTGTGATGAATTTGTGTTGCCACGCTTGCCCTGGACATCCTGAAGGATTCTGTAGGTAGAAGAGTGTTTTTGATCAGATCTTTTCATTAGTAGTGTTCCTCTAATTGAAGTACTGAGAATGCAGAGGGGTATGTCAGTAAGAAGCAGGAAGATCTGGTAAGAAGTCACTGCAGTTAACCAGGTCAAATGTCCTGAAGGGTCTAATGGTGCTGAACCAGGAGGGAAAAGAAGGGATAGATGTATGAGATATTGTGGTGGCAAAAATGCCCCAAATTAGTAAGAATTTGCTTGAACAAAGGGAGGAAAAATGTGATGGAGGCTTTGAGCCTGGAGAATTCCGCAGATAGGGGCTGTATGAACACAACTAGGAAAATCAGGTAGAAATCAACTTTGTGGGGAAAGATGATTTGTTTTTGTTTTTGTTTTTTAATATATGTTTATTTACCTATTTATTTTTAAAAAAGATTTTATTTCTTTATTTGACGGATAGAGAGCGAGAGAGGGAACACAAGTAGGGGGAAGGGCAGAGGGAGATGTAGGCTTCCCGCTGAGCAGGGAGCCCGATGCAGGGCTCAATCCCAGGACCCTGGGATCATGACCTGAGCTGAAGGCAGATGCTTAATGACTGAGCCACCCAGGTGCCCCTAATATATGTATATTTAAAGACAATTAATTTGATTGAATTTCGGGTGGAGAGTGACACCAAGGGGAGTTGTCAGTAGGCAACTAGAAGAGGGGGCATGGAGGGAAGCTGGAGCTGGACATGTAACTGGAGGTCGTCCACGCAGACATGACAGTAAAGACATGGTATTTTATAATTTTGACAGAAGGCAGAGGGGAGAAGTAAGAATGTCTGACAAAGGAGACAAGGAGCCATGAGAAATGTAGAGCACTCAGTGCTCTGAGGAAAGGTAAATATAAATACGATTACCATGCTTTATCAAAAGTCAGTCACATACTAAGCATTTTACATTTATTATCTCATTTAATACAAAACCCTGTACAGTGAATGTCTTTATCTCTACTCAGAAAACAGTGTCTCAGAGACATGGAGTAACGTGTAGAACCAGGCTGTAACCTGAAGCCTTCTCTCAGGCTAGAAAAGAGTCACAGAGAGCAGGAGATAAAGTTGGGGGCGCCTGGGTGGCTCAGTTGGTTGGGCGTCTGCCTTTGGCTCGGGTTATGATCCCAGGGTCCTGGGATCGAGCCCCGCGTCCGGCTCCCTGCTCAGTGGAGACCCTGCTTCTCCCGCTCCCTGTGCCCCTACCCACCACTTGTGTTCTCACTCGCTCACTCGCTCTCGTTCTATCTCAAACCAATAAATAAAAATCTTTTAAAAATAGGAGATAAAGTCAACACTGTCAAAAGTTGCTGAACGTTCAGGAATAATAATAATCGTGGGGGTCAGAAGAGTATTTGGGTCTCCAGGCATACTGAAATCTGTGTGAGAAGACTGGATGGGCAAGAAGGCAGAAGGCAGAAGTTTGCAGACTGAGCCAGTGAGCCCAGAAGAGAGAGGAGGTGGGCGGTAAGGACAGTTGGCAGGAAAGCAGATCAACTTTCAGAGCTGGATGGTTAAGAGGGGAAACGTAAGATGCTTCCTGGAGGGACTTGGTGGAGAGGGGACAAGGTCTCTGTAGGTGACGGGGAGCTTGACTGTACTGAGAGCAGAGAGGAAACAGCAGTGGGCGGGGGAGGGAAGTACAAGTCCCTTGGGTCGGATCCCGCAGCCTCAGCCGGAGAGCAGTCAGCCAGCGAAGAGGAGACGGGAGGCTGAGCGGAGAAAATAATATTCCTTGAGGTGGAAAGAGAGCTTCGATGCAGCTCAACATGGAAAGTGAAGGAAGAGGGGACACCCCGTGCCGAGAGGGAGTGGGACTGAGGAGCTGAAGAGAAAGGAGGGACGTGGAGAACGTGCCACAGGCTGAGGCCTTAAGAAGGAGGGGGTATCCAAGCCGAGCCAGGGCCCCCGTGAAGTAAGACATCCCAGCGATGTCACCAAAGGCACCAAAGGCACATATGACAGGGAATGTTTGTTTATTTAGGGACTTGAGATTCGGTGTTGGAAGACATTTTTTTTTAATACCCTGAGGGTCACTCAATATTTCGGTGGCTCGTACATGGAGTTGCAGACTCCCTTCAGGAGAGTTGCTAAATAAAAGTGTCATCCGAGCTTGATTGTTCAAGGATGATCCTGCTTGATGGACGGGAGTCGTGGAGGGGGCAGGACTGGCAGAACTTGCAACGCCCTGGGGGGTGCCAGGGTCCTCTGATCTGTAGGATGATACCACCCATCTCTCTGTTAGTTGAGAAACATTTTTTCTTGTGGGGGGTCTTTGGACCTTTCCGTGTTTTATCTGAGGAATCCTGTCTGGGTTAAATGCGCATCCTGGGGATTCTGTTTGTTTCCATCAATTCACTTGTTTGTAGATGTTGTGCCAAAATGCGACAGGGTCTCAGTCAATGAAAACCTAACCATCCATTCATTTAGAGATATCACATGGGGGGCCTGGGTGGCTCAGTGGGTTAAGCCTCTGCCTTTGGGCTCAGGTCATGATCTCAGGGTCCTGGGATCGAGCCCCAAATCGGCCTCTCTGCTCAGCAGGGAACCTGCTTCCTCCTCTCTCTCTGCCTGCCTCTCTGCCTACTTGTGATCTCTCTGTGTCAAATAAATAAATAAAATCTTAAAAAAGAAAAAAAAATAAGGACATCACCTTCCCTACGTGTATGAAAACCACAAAGGTGCAAGGGAACTAGCTGAAGGGCCCTGTCACGTGACTGGGTTGCTAGGAGACGGTTTCAGCGGTCCCCAGGGCAGAGCTGCCCCCCCATCCTGGTGAGCCTCTCTTAGGGATGGGGCAGCTACATCGAGAAAAAACCAAATTAAAGGCTTGAAACATGCACATTAAAAAGTAGATGAGATCTGTGTATAATTTATTCTTTGCTCTATTTTCTTGCCCTGAATGAGAACCATCTCCTCTTGGTAAAAATAACTTCAGGTAGATTCCCAGGAGAAAGTTAAAAGGAATCAGGAAAAATTAGATTAACTTTAGCTGGAAGAAATTCACACTTGGTTTGTAAGAGACAAAACAGGCAGCGGAGGGGAAGGAGCCTGGTACAGAAAGATAGGGTTTTCTTTCTCGGTTTATCTTTAGGAATCAAGACAATAAAATTAATATTTCTTTCATGCTTAGCTTGTGCCAGGCACTGCTTCTAAATCTCCATGTATTAAATTCTCACAACAAACTAGGAGGTGCCATTACCCCCATTTTGCAGACAAGGAAATTGAGGTACAGAAACTTGTCCAAGGTCAAGTAGCCAGAAGAGCCAGAGGCAAGCTTCAAATGCAGGCAGTCGGATTTTAGAGCTGAATTTTTTTTTTTTCAATTCATAGGAACTTAGAGAATTTTACTGAAGTCATGCTACAAACAAAGGGAAGTAGGCAAACAGGCTTTTGTGTGTTCTCTATCATAAAACCACCCACATTTGTGTGCATTGAATGCAGGAAGCCAGGATATTCTCTAATGCTCTGTCATTAGGGCCAAACTTGGTAAACCGATATCTAAAATTCACTTATCCCCTTAATTTTTTTTAATCTTTCTTTTTTGTCAGCCAACACATCTGGGCTTGGAGATTTATTTATTTATCTGGTTTAACTATTTAAAAACATTTATTAGTGCATCTAAAAGAGGCTGCTGTTTAAAAGATAGTTTGTGAATACCCTTTAAGGAACTTAGTGACTGGATACAATGATGTGCACCTGTTTGGGCAACAGGACCCCTGTCTGGATATTCTTAGGTCCTGTTTATTTGAAGGCTCTGATTTTTAAGACTGATAAGATGTTTATTAAGTTTTTAAAACTTCATGAAGTTGAAAGTGGGAATGCAAGCTGGTGCAGCCACTGTGGAAAACTGTATGGAGGTTCCTCAAAAAATTAAAAATAGAGCTACCCTATGAGCCAGTAACACACTATTGGGTTTTTACCCAAAGAACACAAAAACACTAACTGGAAAGGACACAGGCAACCCTGATGTTTATTGTAGCATTATGTACGACAGTCACATTATGGAAGGCATTCACGTGTCCACTGACAGATGAATGGATAGAGAAGATGTGTTGTATAGTGATGGAATATTACTCGGCCATAAAAAAGAACGAAATCTTGCCATTGGCAATGACGTGGATGGAGCTAGAGCGTATCACGCTAAGTGAAATAAGTCATTCATATGTGGAATTTAAGGATTTAATAAGATTTTTTAAAGTATCTTCTTAATTTAATTTTTTGATATCTTCTTAATTTTAAATTCCTCTGAAAAAATAATTGGCATACTGTTTGTCTTTCTTTAGGCTGTTTGTTCGCCATCACGGGTTGGCCCTCTGAACCGCAGAGAGGCACTTCACATGTTGCCTCTCTAGTAAAATGTCCCCTGAAACCAGGAGTGGAGTTCCCTTGGTTTGCCCCTTTTTAGCATTTTATTTACTTTTTATTATGACATGTATTTCTCCCATATTTTAAGACTTTGAAGACTTGTACCACTTAAGATAAGACTTGTACCACTTAAGATAACCACCACTTGTGCACAGGAGGTGTTCTGGTGACTGGGTCATTAACTTCTAATATCAAGACTGACTCCTAGTGGCCCCTTACGAATGAGTGACTAGTCTGATGGCAGCAGCTTCCTGGTCTAGTTCTGATCTGTCAGGTTACCCTTCGCTGGGTGGGGTGGGGTAAGCATTAAGTAGGGGCCTTATGGACTTTTTCTGAGGGGAAAAGAAAGGGCACCGAACTTGTTTATTACCTGTGAGGCCTTGGGAAGCTTACTTATCCTAAGACCTAACTGCTTCTTATATAAAATGAAGTTAATAATATCTTCCTTAAGGGATGGCTTTGAAGGTTAAGTAGAAAAGTAGATGGAAAAACTGTTTTGTTAAATTAAAGCACTGTGCAAATATTTTCAGTATCTTACTATTCCCAACGATAAATTTGCCAGATTAATAGTAATTTAATAAATTAACGCAGTTATAATGCCATCGGCGGGCAGATACTCCTCACTACAGTCTCTGCTGTGTCGATGTGAGTGATTAGGTGTCATTGAATTTTCTCAAAAGGAATAGATACTATGTAGTAAAACAGGAATTCTCAGAATTAAGTGCTGACACTCCCTAAATTACCCAGGGTTTATGCTCATGTCAGAATTGGGGTCAGGCTCCGGGAACGTTCCTCTGATAGAGCTTGGGGAGTCAATCAAATGCTACCTTCTACTGAGGTTTTCTCTTCCGGCACTCCCCTAAGTGAGCTGAAGCTTCTAGGTGCTGATAGCACAAGAGAAGGTCCACTTGTTACAACTCAGCAAGAGGCTGAGTTTAGATACAAATGGTCTCTTCGAATTTTAAGAATGTGATTGTTTTGTAGGCTAATAAACTGAGAAGCTGGGTGTCTTCCATATAATCTAGAACCACCTTCAATTAGGAAAGTGCCTCTGGCCCCTCCCCAGGCTGCCTGGTGTAACAGAACATTGTTCAAGTGCAAGACACTTGCTGCAACCTTCGGAAGGATCCTGCACCTTCTCTGGCCTGTCAGAGGTGACCTCAGCCTCTGTGGGGACTGACTTCTCTCAGCCTTGTTCCCTGCCTGGAGTAAGAGCTGAACTCTTCCTCCCCTGGGTTCCTAGACACTGGGTCTAGCGGTGGGAGGAGGTGGTGATTAAACTTTGTTTTGTTTTTCTCCAATTTATTGGGTCTGTGTTTTTGGCACATGGTCTCATTCACTTTGAAAAGCTGTTCCTGTCATTTTAGAGTTTGGTTGGAAGACTTTATTTATTTATTTATTTTAAGATTTTTATTTATTTGACATGCAGAGATCACAAGTGGGCAGAGAGGCAGGCAGGCAGAGGCGGGTTGGCGGGCGGCGGGGGGAAGGAGGCTCCCTGCTGAGCAGAGAGCCCAATGCGGGTTTCTATCCCAGGACCCTGGGATCATGACCTGAGCCGAAGGCAGAGGCTTTACCCAACGAGCCACCCAGGCTCCCCTGGTTGGAAGGCTTTTATGGACCAACATTCTATAAAAACCTTACAAAGTCCAGTTGTCTAGATGATGATATTTGCCGAGAGTTTCTGCAGGAAATATTGCTACTATTTCTTTGTGTCCTAATAACATATGCAAGCAAAAAGGACAAATGAAATTATATGCCTTATGATTAATAACATTGTGGAGCACTATCCTATTTCCTCCTTTTTGCCAACCTAGCTAAATGGATGAGTCCTCTTTATTGTGCCCTTTCTGCAATAAAAGAAGCCAATACTTCACAAAGTCTCCCATTAACATGTTAAAAAAAAACTTTATAAAAATAGTGTTCCTGTATTATGCACAATATGCAACTGAGAAATGTTATCAACTTAAGACAGAGGGAATAAAAGAAACAAAAATTCTACGGGGTTATCCTACTTGCTTGTGATATGACAAAAATGAATTCATTTACATGGATGAGTATGTAAAATATTTGCAATTTTCATATTGTGATTTTTAGCAGGATTATATAGAAATTTACACTCTGGAGTTCTGGCACATTTTCTGGAATTACTGCATTGATGATTTCTTATCTTCTGTTCTCTCTTCCTTTGTCTTTCGCTCATGCTCTTTCATTGAGAACCAGGTAATCCATTTTGTACTTCATTTTTACTAAGGTTATACATGCACAGATTTTCAAGTCACCTATTCCTACAAGATTTGTTATAAAGTCACAAATCTCCTCACCCCAGGCCTCTTTACCCAGACTCAAGTGCTTCACTTCTTGGAGCTGATTATTTTGGGCCTCCATGGTAGCTAGTCTTCGACAGTAGCTTCTAAGGACCGATAGATACTCTCCCGGCATTCACACTGGATCTGGGCTGCTCTTGTGACCCCCCCGTGCCCATGGAATGCAGCAGAAATGACACCATGCCGATTTCAGACTTGAGTCTTAGGAAGAAGATCTGGCATCTCCTGCTTCTGCCTACTATGCTGGTGGTGCAGAAGGGTTCCCCTGCCTTGTCCTCCAGGCATTGCCAACACTGCCCTCCTGTGTTAGAGTGCCCCCTGCCCATGTTCCATGTCTCCTCTTTCTATTGGTGTTTGGTTTGGTTTCCTCTTTCCTTCTAGGGGTGCATGTCCTCCAGCCATTCCTGAAGAAATAGTTCCATGGGTAGTAAAAGTTCTGATAACTCATGTCTGACCATGTCTATTCTACCTTTGCCAGTGGCTGGTAGATTATGCATAAAATTCTAGATTGCAAGTAAATGTTCTTCAGAATTTTTAAGGCATTGCACAATCGATTTCTACGTAGTTGTTTAGAAGTAGACAGCATCTGACTCCTTTGCATGAGACCTGTTTTTCTCTTTGGAAGCTCATAGGAGAATTTTACATATGTGTGTATATATATGTAGATATATGTATGTGTATGTTTTAAATATGTATATATATAATTATATATATTTATAATACCATATTATACTCTGTAATAGAATTTATAAACTATATGAATATTAAATATAATTTATAAATATAATATTTATAATACATTTAAAAATATATGTTATATATATTTGTTTTCCCATTTGTTTTGCAATATTACAATACAACTTGAGAAGAGTTTATTTTCATCCTGTGCTGGGCACTCAGTGGGGCCTTATAATCTAGAAATATGTGTTCTGGACTTCAGGGACATTTTCTAAAATGATTGCAATGATGATTATATATTACCATATATATTTTCATATACATATTCACATATATTCATTTGTATTCACATATATTCATAGATATTCACATATATTTGCAGATATGTATGCATATACATATATAAAATGCCTACCATATGTCAAGCATTTTTCTGGGTGTTAGGAGACAAAGACAAAGATGACATAATCCTTTTGCTCCAGAAACTTCCTACTGAAGGTGGGTTTGTAATCAGGATGATCACACTTCCCAGTTTACCTGGACATTCTTGGTTTATTCTAGTTTTTCAGGCATAATTATTAGTACTGCTCATTTCCCTGACCAAGAAAGTCTTGGGCTGGAGGTAAATTATCTGGTAACCATTCCCCAGAGTTGTTGCAAAGATTAGATGATAAAATTTATGTGAAAATGCTTTGTGAACTGTAGAAAGTACAAATAACAGGATGAAAAGATTTAAGTTATTTTATTCATTCTCCTACTGAGCCAAAAATGTCTACAATCGCTCTCTACCTTGCTCCCTGTTATTGCTCTAAGATGTCCTTGGATTTGTAAGAAAATAAACTTGCCAGAAAATTAATTTCATTTTAAGGCAGCTTGGCATGTTCTCAACCAGTTTCAAGATGAAACTCCTCTTGGGGCACCTGGGTGGCTCAGTGGGTTAAAGCCTCTGCCTTTGGCTCAGGTCATGATCCCAGGGTCCTGGGATCGAGCCCCTCATCAGGCTCTCCGCTCAGCTTCCTCCTCTCTTTGTGCCTGCTTCTCTGCCTACTTGTGATCTCTGTCTGTCAAATAAATAAATAAAATCTTAAAAAAAAAAAAAGATGAAACTTCTCTTTGTGGATTGTTTCGGATCCTTACATGTATGCTTGAGGTTTAATTATTGGTTGCTTGACATTTGCAGATTATGGGTCCTTTTGAAATTAACATTTTCTGATTCTGTTGGGTTTTGGACATAGGGTGGATGCCAGTTCCCTAGGAATTTTTAAAGCCCATATGAGAAGGTGAAAAGTATAAAAATACTCATTGTTAGGTCTTAACCATAAAGAAGGCAGAGTGCCTGCCCTCAACGAGCTCCCAGAGTCAATGTCTCATGTGTCCCTTATGTCCCTCCACATGACAGAGCTGTGATCTTCTTTGGCACAGGGAAGGGAACTGAGGCATGTGTATAGAGAGGTTAAGTAACCTAGTTAATCAATGCGACAGCCAGGAAAGCGCTAGGATCTAAATATGTATGTAATCTGATTCTAAAGCCCGTCGATCATTTCTTCATGAGTGTGACAATGGTTTTTGAATACTGACGACGTGAAAGGCGGTGAGTAAAACCAGCTGGTCTTGGTTCTCCTATCTATCTTGGCAGCGCCATCATCATCTGTCAGACCATCATTTATTAAAGATTTTTCCAGGTATGGGGTTCACGCTTTACTTGTATTATCAATGAAAATGGTTACAACGGCAATGTTAGAGAGATTAAAGTCCCTGGGTTTTACAGATTAGGAAACCGAGCTTCAATGAAGGGAAGCTGTTTGACCAACAGGGAGTAGTAATGGTTTGCCTATTGTCACTGTCCCTACAACCAGGACCTTTGCTGGACAGTCCCACCGTGCTTGGTAGCCCACTGACGGGCTGGGGGTCAGTGGAGGATGGCCTGGAAGCAGCCCAGTGGGGAAAGCCTGGGGCGACTTGGTCTTTATGGAATCATTTTTTTTCTAAGGAATGGACTTTGGTTTTGGGGAAAAAATGGTAAGAATGTAATTTCCTTTAAAATTTTTGCCAGAAAGACTCAAGTACAGACTATAAAAATTGAAAAAGGTAATAGTGATTACAATAATACATAATCACTGTGTAGTAAAAAATATTATTAAGTTACATATTTAGGTCTACCTGAAGTAAACCATATGAGTATGGCTGGTCCCATCTCCCATTTCATGGTTACAGGGATTCTCCCATGGCCTTTGCCACAGGGATGAATTCAGGGAAGGGCACAGACCTAAGGTAAACATATGCAAGTCCCCCCTGGGTTCCTTCTGCTCTCATCACCCAGGATTTAATGGGGATTTACTCAGTTGGTTGGGAATGAGCCTAGCACTGCTGATAGCCATTCTGTGCGACAGGTAGACAGACTTATGTCTGAGAGACAGAGGACAGATCCTGATAATGTCAGTTGAGCCATGGATCCTACTTTGCCTGAACTCCGTTTACCCTTCAACTTCCTCAACATTTAAACCCACAAGTCCATCATCTTATTTATTTTTGCTTTAGTGCATTTGAATTTTGTTTCTGTTACTTGTCACCAAAAAGTTTCTAGGTTGAAGCCATATTCCACTGGTGATCTAATCTTTAAAAATAGAACAAGTGTCAGATCACACAGATTCTTGCCATTACATTCAGAGAAATTGTGGGCATTCTAGTTTCGTCACTAAGATAGTGTGTGGGCAGCCAAGGTCATCTGGTAGGTAAGTGCCCTGGTAAGAGCTCTGAGAGATTGGTTGATTGATTGATTTTAAAGATTTTATTTATTTATTTGACAGAGAGAGAGAGACAGTGACAGCAGGAACATAAGCGGGGGAGGGAGAGAGGGAAAGCAGGCTTCCCACAGAGCAGGGAGCCTGATTCGGGGCTTGATCCCAGGTTCCTGGGATCATGACCTGAGTCAAAAGCAGTAGCTCAATGACTGAGCCACTCAGGCGCCCCACCTCTGAGAGTTTTAAGGAAGCAGATGTCCTGCTCTATATGGGGTTTAGAGGGCCCACGCTAGGACTCTACCTGCTCCTGGCCAATCTGCTCTGTGATATCTAAGTTAAAAAATGTGACAAAAGGGGTAAAAGGAGCCATGAGGAAACGTGCCCATGCGGAAGCCTGATTGACAAGTCAAAGGACAAAAGGAAGACCAAACGTGGCCTTATGGAGAGAAGGACTGAACACTTTTGGAAAGAATCTTCACTGAAAAAATTGCTTAGTGAGTTTTGTCTCTAACTGATATATTTCACTATTCTCTCCCAGTTTACCCCTCCGTACCCTTTTAAGCTTAAAATATGCCACACATTTGGACTTGTCAATCTTTTTTGGATAAAATTTCATCTACTTCCATTTGTATAATATTTAATAACTATGGTAACTTTGCATTTCATGTAAGTGATGATAGTGTCAACATGAATGTCTCTCTTTTTGGTTTTTTTGGACGTATTGAGGCTATCTAAACAATTTCAGGTTAAAAAAATATTATTAAAAGGAAAGCAATAAAAAAAATAGAAAAAAGGAAAGCAATAATGCATGTGCTGTTTTAAGCTGCCTACACATAAGAAAGAGGGATGGGAAAGACTGAACATATAATCAGACATAATTTTTTATCTTCAAAGCAAGGCCATAATTAATTCCCATTAAATCTATTCATGAATCATCTGAGATCAAGCAAGGTAGCTTCTCAGTAAACACTTCTGGATATTAGTTGCTTTTGAGATCTACTGAGTGCATAGAACTATTGCACAAACCCGACTTCAGAATAGTGCCACAATTTGGTTTTACTAAGGATTAATTAAGTCATTTAAAAATTAAGATGAGTTATTTAGCAAGACAAATTGCCTACTGATATCAGGATAGTTTGTGATAATAATTGCATTTTCTGGCTAATAGAGTTGGAGGGGTATGCCCGCAGAAGTAGTTTCAAAACATTAAAATATATTGTTTTTTTAAACATTTTATCCAATCCTATTTCAAGTTGAGTAGTTTGTAAAGATATAATTTTAAAGGAAAATGGTTCAGAACATAGTGATTTTCATTGTTTTGAATCATCTAATCAACAGCATTCTTGAGAATGTTCTAAAGTTAGAACATACCCACTCTTCTTTTGGCATTTCAATTTTTATTTCAAACTCCTTCCCTCATCGTTTCAAGAAAATTATAGAAGTGTATCTTAAAAAGAAGTTGTCACTCTCCACTTACAAGTATCTGTGAGTAATTAATTAGTTTAATTATCGATAGGATTAATTTTGTCTGAAGAGCCAAAACATTAAAAAAAGGGGGGAAGAACTAGATAATTTTCTCTGAAATGATTGTGTAAGTCCATAGGGAAACCGAATTTCATACAAATTGCTTCTTATTAGTCCTGAATTTAAATGTCTCCTGCTTAGATGCCCCAGTGAGATTTCTAATAATTTCTTAGTGATCAGCTATTATCCATGCCTATCTGATTTATATGGATAATTTATATTAACACAATCTGCACCTAGTACAGGACTTTGATTACATATGTACATGACTTTCACAGCTAATTCCCTAGGATGCTTTCTCCTCTTTTGTCATTTTGACATGACATGAAAGGTTTCCTTGGTGACAATATGTCTCCTGCTCAGATCCAAAATATATGATAACACAGCACTCCTATTTTTCCCTTAAAACCTTAAGAAAATGCCACAAATGTCCATGTTTCATTCAGATTTTCCTAGTTTTAAACCCAATACTCTTTCTTTTTTTCTGCTTGAGGATCCTGTCCAGGAAGTCGCATTACCTGTGGTCATTATGCCTCCTTAGGCTCCTCCAGGCTGCGACAATTTCTCAAACTACTCTTGTTTTTGATGAGCTGGGCAGTTTTGAGGAGTAACATAAGACTTTTGTAGCCCTTTGAGCTTTTAAAAGATGCTTTCCAGAAAAAAGAAGTAAGCTATAAAGGTCTTTTCCTGTGTCACAGAAGAATTTCTTTACCCGTGCAGATTAAACCCTGCAATTGCACTACTGGGTATTTACCCCAAAGATAGAGATTTAGTGAAAAGAAGGGTCATCTGTACCCCAATGTTCATAGCAGCAACGGCCACAGTTGCCAAACTGTGGAAAGAACCAAGATGCCCTTCAACGGATGAATGGATAAAGAAGATTTGGTCCATATATACTACGGAGTATTATGCCTCCATCAGAAAGGATGAATACCCAACTTTTGTATCAACATGGACGGGACTGGAAGAGATTATGCTGAGTGAAATAAGTCAAGCAGAGAGAGTCAATTATCATATGGTTTCACTTACTTGTGGAGCATAAGGAATAACATGGAGGACATGGGGAGATGGAGAGGAGAAGTGAGTTGGGAGAAATCGGAGGGGAAGACAAACCATGAGAGACTGTGGACTCTGAGAAACAAACTGAGGGTTTTGGAGGGGAGTGGGGTGGGGATTGGGAGAGTCTGGTGGTGGGGATTAAGGAGGCATGTATTGCATGGAGCACTGGGTGTGGTGTATAAACGATGAATCTTGGAACGTTGTAAAACAAAACTAAATTAAAAAAAAAAGAATAGCTCTAAAAAACAAAATCTCTAAAAAAAACCCAAAGAAAAAGAATTTTTTACTTATGGAGGATAGTGATTGCCACATATTGTACTTCCATACATGCAGAAGAATGAAAGGGCACACACCCACGTGATTTGACTTCTGAGCTGCCCAAGAGAAGATTTTTAAAAACTTCAAATAATTACATCCACAGAGAGGGTCAAGGGACCCTGCTGAGCAGATGTTTTCTGGCTTTGCTGATCCTGGAGCAGAAGGGGCTGAAGCAAGGGGCATGCGCACACTGGCCAGGAAAAGGTGACTCAGAGCAGACTGGTAAACACTGGATAGTTTACAAAGGTAAGTCTGGGGTTGTTTCCAGTGAAGCCTCTGGTTGCTAAGATTTAGACAGGGCGGGGCTAAGAAGGAGGCAGACAGAGAGGGACTCGGTGACTTCCCTAGATTTTTGAGCACTTTTCCCCCAGAACCACTCAGGATGTCTGAAATCCAGAAATATTCATGGCACCAGGCCTCCTCTGAGTAGGGAAGCCTGATTTGGCAAATAGAAACACAAGACTCCCAGTTAAGGATGAATTTCAGATAAATAATGAACAGCTTTTTTAGTATAAGTAAGTTCCAGCCAATATTTGGGACACGCTTACGCTAAAAATTTATTTGTTGTTTGTCTGAATAGTCAACGTCCTGCATTTTCTCTGCATTTTCCTTGGGTTCCCGTTGGGTAGGCAGGGGAGAGGAGAGGGCGGCAAAGGAGAAGGGTGTAGGGTGGACGGTTTCTAGCCTCAGCCCACCACTTTCAGAGCAGTTACCTTAACATGAAAGATAAATGTTGTATCATGTATTCTCAAAAGCTACCCCAGGTCAGCTTTCAAAGAAACTGTGAGCCTCTAAGACCTCTGGAACAGCATTCTTTTTGTCTCCTTCTTTCTTTATTATTGAACAAATACCCAGGAAGTCTGTGTCCTATAAACAGTATCCTTTAATATATACAGTTACTGAAGAAAATCAAACCCAATCAGAAGCAATGGGTCAGCAAAGGTAGAATTTCTCCATGACCACTTGGTTCCTTTTTTTTTTTTTTCCTTTGCTGGGCTCTGGATTTATAGACCAGTGTTTAGTCTCACACCTTTCTCCCCGTCCTCCTATCTAATTTCTAGTTTTCTCAGATGATGGCAGGAATAAAAACTTGACTGTAAAAAAATCCCTCATGCATGGGATAATTGAAAACTAACCATAATTGTAAAAATTAAGTGTTAAATCATATTACGTGCCTAGGCATAATTAAAAAAATAGATAACCACAATTTAACAAACTTAAAAACTTGAAACTGATAGAAGTATGCTCTTGGCCTCCAAGAAAGTCAGCGAAAGGATTAAGCTTGCATCCTTCACAAATCAGCTGGGTCAAAATCAGCATTTAAAAGCCTTTGTAAAACAGAGTTGATACATCAGAATCTTTTAATGGCAGAAATTCCCATTAGCATCAACTGTTGCATAATTAATATTCATTATAGTGATTAGAAATGTTAATTTCTTAGAGCAATCATAATTTCCTTTAATCTACTATGGCAGTGTTTTTTAAACTCCAGATTATGACCCATTAGTGGGTCATGAAATCAATTTAGTGGGATATAATCAGCATTAAAGAGAATAGAATAGAATAGAATGGAAAATATTCAATTTCATTGCATACAATGTAAATATAATTTCATGATCTTTAGCTTCAGCTTTCTAAAAGCATATGTATAACTACTTGGTTACAATATAAAATGTATTTCATGGGATCTGTTCTGCACAGTTGGGAAACCGTTCTCTTATATTATAACAAATAAATTCTATGATCTAAAGGTAAAACACAAGTTTAAGTCATACATTGGTGAAAGAAGAAAATATTGACAGTAAAGAAGATATTGTGATGGCTTATATGTGTTTAACCAATAATGGAGCCACTTCTCCACTTGCTGAGTTCTGATTCAAGGTGATACATGTGGCAAATCTACTTCTTATTATCAATGCAATAGGGATGCCTTGGTAGTCTATACAAGTGAGGGCTATGGGGGCAGCCTGTCTCTACTGCTTACTGGCCAGCTGATCTTGGTCATGCAACTGGATTTTCTGTGTCCCACTTTCCTTATTGATAAGATGGGCCTTGTGATGAACTGGTCATCCAACTTGGAAAGATTAAATGAATTTATACACAGAATGTATCTAACACAGCGTTTGGCACCATAGCAAATCTTCAATAAGTATTAGTTACTGGTTTTATTACTTTTTCTCATTTTCGGGTAAGAATAGGAAGTATTAGAGACCTTCCTGCCTCAAACTTTTAATTTTATCCCTGACAACTGGAGAACGGAGGCCAGAGCGTGCTTTGAGGTTCAGCCCACGCACAGGCCCATGCGTGGATTCTTCTTCGTGTCATTGGAATGAACTGCTTCAGAGCGAAGTTCTCAACCTGGGACACATGATACACCTTGCAGGATTGTGAATTTCTGAAATGTGACTGGGATTTTGAATGTATGTGCAAATACATCTTCAGGGGATACACGGAGGGGATCAATGGCTTCTAGCATTAACGGGGCCACATGTAGTGCAGTGAAGACTTCAAAGAGCCTAGATCTAAGTTCAGGCTTATTAATTAGCATGGTAACCCTGGGCAAGTTACTGAAATCTTGTAGCTCCACTTACCTGTCTGTAGAATGGGAATTAAAGATAGCTGCTACACAACACAGTTGCTGTCATAATTAATGTTTACAGTATTCGTAAAAAAGCTTAGCACAGGCAAAATGGCTGTCACAGGATGGGTATTCAAGGAAGTATTAATGGCGGAGAAAGGGTAGGGAGAATGGAGAATAGCATATAATGGTTGCTATTCTGAATTTCAATTTTGGAATGTTAAGTCTGTCACTGAATCATTAAGTGATCATTCACTCAGTAATCAATTCCTTCACTTATTCAACAAAAATGGACCAAATGCTGCCACATGTGAGGGCTTGGGTGAGGTGGTGAGGTGTGTCTTATCCATTGGTAAGACACATTCTCTGCCCTCACAGAGCTCACGATCCAGGAAGGCTTACAAACAGGCAGTCACCAACCTTGTGATTAAATGGGGCAGCAGGCAAAGTATGGGGCTTGGGGAGAACGAGGGCAACAGCTTGAACTCAGAACCACGTTCAACAAGATTTGTGGTTTTGTTTTGTCTCATAGTTCTAGTTTCCAGTTCAGTGCTGAACAGAGATGACTTCCTTCTGTTTATTTTAATGCTGAATGTTATGGGTCAAATGTATAGACCTATTAAGGGGGCATGAAGGACAGAATTTGATCCGCTCTTCTACGGGATTTGGTTCCAAGGATGAGCACATGTAGTGAGACCTCTTGATAGTAAGGGCACGAGAGAACAGGACAAACATCCACCCTCAAGGAAAATCATAAAATCCAATTCTATTTTTGCCTGGACTTCAAGGAAACTTAGAGCTAAATTTAATGTTCCAATTACAAGTATAGTAACCTAGTTTTTTTGTTTATTTCTTCCTCCTTTCTTCTCAATGGTTTTGATTTTCCATTTTCAATGCATTATTATATCTCTGTATCTATCTACCATCTATACCAGATTAAATGGTTTTTGGAAGTAGACAGGGTAATAATTATTAAACAACTTCAGTGACTTAGTGTCTTATGTACTACATTAGCATTTTGCTTTGTATATTTTTATGACTCAGTGGACATGACTGAATTGTAATACATTTAAACTTTATGAAATTGAGTCATACTTTGACAGCTCTATCATAGAAGAATTTTATAGCAGGAACAATGTCTTCCAGGAGAAGTCCTTATGTTATCAATAATTGGATGTCACAGTATCATTTGGGATTGCATCTACTATTAGGAGACAAGATTGCTATGTTAATCCATTTAAATTATTTTTTTACTCTCTGGACATAGAAACTCTTACCTTTGAGCAAAGCTGTCAGGATAGCTAAGTCAATGTCCTGGTGTCCTTCTGATCCCATCCGGAATACCGTAATCTGCAATTTGAGACAAGGGGACCATTAACAATGCATGTTTTTCCCCAAGACAAATTCAATCAATGAGACCATATCTGAACACAGATTATCTTAATATCTACAAGGTGGATTCTTGGCCCCAGGGGAAGCAGACAGAGCAGGAATTCAGCTACAGGGTTCTGCAGTTCATTAAGAGGAAGATGTCTCATAGCCTCCTAACAGAGACCAACTCATATAATTGCATTGATTATGTTGACAATGATGAGAAACCCGAGACCGAGGAAAATGTCCTCTTCTATCATTTCAGTTTTAAAATTAAAACTTACTGGACTTAAAGAAATGCATAAGCTGTGACGTACACAGTGAGTTGAGAAATTAAGTGTTTAAAAGTAGTTTAGTATGCCCTTCAGTAAGTGGTCCTACACATGTGTATGTGTGTGTGTGTGTGCATGTGTGCATGTATCTGCGCGTGTGCAATGCCATCACCACACTTACTCCACAGCAATAGTTACAAAGGGTTTCTCAACAGTGTGATGGCTCTAGATTCTTCAGTCCTCTCACTAACCTTGAACCCCTTTGAACTCTCTCGCACTGTTGGTGAAAATGCAAACTGGAGCAACCACTCTGGAAAACAATATGGAGTTTCCTCAAAAAGCTAAAAATAGAGCTACTCTATGACCCAGCAGTCATACTACTGGGTATTTACCCAAAGGACACAAACATAGTGATTTGAAGGGACAACTGCCTCCCAAAATTTATAGCAGTACCATCAACAGATGAATGGATAAAGAAGATGTGGTGTGTGTACACACACACACACACACACACACACACACACACACACACACAGGAATACTATGCAGCCATCAAAAAGAATGAAGTCTTCCCATTTGCAACGATGTGGTTGGAGCTAGAGGGTATTATGCTGAGTGAAATAACTTAGTCAGAGAAAGGCAAATATATGATTTCACTCATATATGGAATTTAAGAAACAAAACAGATGAACATAGGGGAAAGGAAGGAAAAATAAAATAAGAGGAAAACAGGGAGACAAATCGTAAGGGATGCTGAACTCTAGGGAACAAACTGAGGGTTTGGAGGGGAGGGGAGTGGATGAGGGGATGGAGTAACTGGGGGATGGGCATTAAGGAAGATACTTGAAGTAATGAGCACTGGGTGTTGTATGCAACCATGAATCTCTAAATTCTACCTCTGAACTAACAATACACTGTATGTTAATAAAATTGAATTTAAATTTAAAAAAATAACCTTGAACTCCCTTGAGAGTAACTTAGCAATTACTTCCAGGTTGTAAGAAGGGGAAAGCAGACACTACAATAACATCTTTCCTTTCGGTGAGCCAGGGGAGAAAAGTATTCTCCATGGATGAATCGCAGGAAGGAGCGTAAAGACACGGCAATGAAGGAATGATACATGTCGAATTAATACAAAGTCCCCAAATAATGCTGAACAATAACAAAGATCTCTTCTTAAAGTCAGAGGGAAGTTACTTAAGGAAGCCAAAAGGTTATTTGACTATCTGCAGTGAATTACTATTTTTCTCAGCTACTTTAGGCTTCAGGTTTCTCTAGCTATAAAACGGGAAAACAATAGTGCCTGTCCGTTTCCAAATATGGGAAGTACACTTTACTGCATTTGCTAACAGAGAATTCCAAGTTTAGCCACTGTGAGGGAAAGAAGAGACACAGACTCAAAGACTGTGACATTATCAGTTGCCTTAGAAATCCAGTCCACTATCCAAAATAACTTGTTTAAGGTCACAAAATGAGTTAGTTAGCTAGAAGAGTTGTGATTAGAACCCAAGAGCCCTGACATTTTTGTCTTGTGCCTTAAACACAGCAACAAAGAGGGGGAAGAAAGATCATATGAACATCTGACTTGTGAGCTGCTTAATTCTTTTGTGTCTTGATTGTTCATGTCCTGACGTCAGAGTGTGGGATGAGTGTAAGGCAGAGAGTGTAGACAGAAATGCCTTTGTAGGCTTTTGAACGTAAAAATATGAAAAATAGAGAGAGACAAACAAAACCTATCTACACCCTGTGTTTGGCTCATAGGCCAAAACTGTGCTCTCTGGAAAGGACCAGCATGTGGAGGCGTGCCCCAGCTCTGTTAGATTTGCACTGAAATCGACTTCCACTCGTCTGTAGGTTTGGCCAAAGGGCCAACAGGACATTCTCCCAAATGCCTACGGTTGCCCCCCACAAAAGCCACTTGGAAGAAGGGAGGCAGCTCTTCTCAGTTCGGAACTCGAGGACAGGTGCCTGAATTGGGAAGACAGTCTGCAGTCCACAGGATTAAGAACCAGGAGGGCAGGGGCGCCTGGGTGGCTCAGTGGGTTAAAGCCTCTGCCTTTGGCTCGGGTCATGATCCCAGGGTCCTGGGATCGAGCCCCGCATCAGGCTCTCTGCTCAGCGGGGAGCCTGCTTCCCCCTCTCTCTCCCCGCCTGCCTCTCTGCCTGCTTGTGATCCCTCTCTCTCTGTCAAATAAATAAATAAAATCTTTAAAAAAAAAAAAAAAAAAAGAACCAGGGGGGCAGAAGTGGAACTTGGCCAACTCTACAGATGAACTCTTTGAGCCAGGCCAGCTATGCTGTGTCCTTAGCTAGGAGCAAGATGAGGAAAATCAGAATAACATGTGAGCTCATTGTTTCGGAAGAATCCAAAACTTAGGCATCAAAGAATTCCTTAAACATCAGACCTACTTGTTTTGTAGATGCTGACATTTTACTGCCTAATTAGAGATCACATTTTTTACACAAATTTTTCTGAGGCAGCAAATAGAAAATTTTACCTTGAAATATAACATTATCAGGCCTTCCTAGGAACAGATTTGAGGAGGGGAAAAGAAGGTTTATAGTGTAGGGTTTCTAAAGGATTTGGGGTAAGAGGCAGTGGAGACACAGTTACATGTTTGTTTTTTTAAAGATTTATTTATTTGAGAGAGAAAGAGAGAGAGAGAGAGAGAAAGAGAGAGAGAGAATGAAGGGTCTGAGGGAGAGGGAGAGAGTAAATTTCAAGCAGACTCAACACTGAGCACAGAGCCCAACACAGGGCTCGATCCCATGACCCTGAGATCAGGACCTGAGCCGAAATCTCTCTATTTTTGGATGTTTAACTGATGGAGCCACCCAGGTGCCTCTCTCTGTTTTTGTTTGTCAAGGAGCCTGATGTGGAATTGTATACCAGGGCTTCACAGTTTTTCTGGAAAACTGATGTGGAGGGAGTGGCTGCCCATCTGTCCATGCCCCTATTCAAGATGAGAAGGAAGAATGAAGGAGAGGCTGGAGGTTCCAAAGACAAAATTTATTTCATAATTTTGCCTTGAGCTGATTTGTGGGATTATGTCTTCATCACTACTCTAAAACATTTTTATTTGAAATTTAAGACATTTTAAAATCCCAATTACACGATGTATCCATCTAACCTCAGGGGGTAAAAGGTCAAATAAAATCAGAGCCATTCTACCAACCCTAAGTTTGGCAGAGATGCAGAAAATCAAGTATTCTTAAATATTCTTGGTGGGGCTATGAATCAAAGTAGTAGTTTTGGAGTATGATAGGTTGATAAAAATTCACTGGTATTGATATATGATTCTTTAACAGCACTAATATTTTATTTAGGTCTTTGCAACTGTTCGGAAATGAGGTTGGTACATGTCATCGATCTTGCCTCATTTTGGGATTAGAGTTGCAGTGACTTTTCAGAATGACTTGGAAAGGCTTTTGAATTTACTTATGCCCCAGGACAGTTTATATAACAAAAGAAATTCTCCCACTTCTCCAGGTTTAGGAGGATGTCTATAAACATCCTTATTTAGGGACAGATCGCTGGTCACCTATATAAATTTTCCAGCAATTATTGACCAATTTAGCTTTTCTGACTGTCCCTGAGTCAGTTTCATGTATTTTCCTATGTAATCAGATATTTCATCTACATTTTCAAGTTCATGGGTACACAATTATATGCACAATTCTCTTATTTTTTAAAAAATCTCATTTTTGTCTAGAATTATATGGATTTTAAAAAATTCTTTATTTTTAACTTAATCAAAATCTCAGTCATCTCCAAGAATTTGATTTTAATTTTATGGATCAATATTATTATTTACAATTTGAAGTTACTATTTTCTGCTTTTATCATTATCCATTCATTTCTTCTGTTTTTGCTCCCTTAAGCTATTCTTTTCCTAGAATTTTAGGTGGATGTTGTGGTTATGTTATTTTTATTCCTTCTTGTTTCCTAATCATTGGATCTAAGATTATGTATCTCACATGTTTTTATACGCATTATGTAATTTTCATTCATTTTAAAATATGTCACTTATTTTCTCTTAAAATTGTTTTTAATGTTAGAATGTGTGTATTTTAACATTTTTTAAACATGCTCTTTTGCTTAAAAAAAAGCATGTCTTCTCTATCTGCTGGGTACAGAGTTTTAGGTAGATTGATATAGATACAGATCATACTTTTTATTCAAATACTCTACATATTTATTTTCAAGAGGCATATTAAAGTCTCCTATTTTTTTTTTTTTTTAATATTTATTTGACAGAGATCTCAAGTAGGGGGAGAGGCAGAGAGAGAGAGAAGGACTCCCTGCTGATCAGAGAGCCCGATGCGGGGCTCGATCCCAAGACATTGGGATCATGACCTGAGCCGAAAACAGGGAATCTAACACACTGAGCCACCCAGGCGCCCTGTTAAAGTCTCCTATTATGAGTAACGCTTCATAATTATTCCTTCAAAGTAAATAAGTCTTTGGTTTGCATGTTTTGAAGCTTTTCAAAAATGTATAAAGGTTCATGACAGTCTGTTCTTGGTGGGCTGCAGTTTTTATCAACATCAACTAGCTTCCTTTTCTATTTAGTGCTGTTGCTTTGTGTTACATTTTATTTTAAATTAACATTTTAATCACCATATATGCTCTTATAGGGGATTAGAATGTGTCTGATATATTATTCCATCTGTGCATTTGTGGGTTTTTTTGGGGCGGGTCACTTCTTGGTGGTCATTTTGTTTTAGGTGTCTATCTCGTAAACAACAAGGCTAGAGTTTGTTTGTTTGTTTTTTAAATGAATCAGAATATCTTTCTCTTCAAGGCAGAAAAGAATTCAGCTATATTTAATATGATTACTGATTTCTTTCATCTTTTTTTCAGCGTATTTTGTTTTCTATTTTCTAGACTTTATCATTTCCCTTCTACCTTTCTTTTCCTTTAAAAATATCATACTTGCAAAAAAAAAATCATACTTGCTTAGATAATAAATGCACATGGCAAGAACAAAATCCCAACAGTATAAAGAAATATATGGTAAAAATGAAGGGTATCCTTTCTGTCCTTAGTTTTCCAGCACTTCTCAACAAAGGCAAGCATATGACTGGTTTTGGAGATGTTCTACATTATAAAAAACAGAAATGCATGCATCTCTCCCTTTTCACACGAATGGTAGCAAGCTTCATACATTATAACATTTCACTTTTTTTATTTGACTGTCTTGGAGACCATTCCACTCAGCCTTGAAGACTGCTTGCTTCGTTGTTTGTTGACTCCAGATGCTTCATTATATGCATGTACTATGATTTCTGTAACCAATCTTCTACCAATGAGCATGGGTGTCTCCCATCCATTTTTGGTCATGACAAACAGCATTGCAGGGAGTGCACATGGAAGGCCCATGGCTGAGTCCATAAGTAGAACACTCCTATTTCCTGCTTTTGTTTATTCTGATCCTGTATGGTAACTGAAATAATTTTTAACTTTACGGTATGTATTTTTCTGCTCAAATAATTTGCAAGCTCTCATTTTTGTTTTTGTTTTTGTAAGTAGCCTCCACACCCAGCATGGAGCCCAACAAAGGGCTTGACCTCATGACCCTGAGATTAACACCTGAGCTGAGATCAAGAGTCAGATGCTTAATCAACTGAGCCACCCAACAGCCCTTGCAAATTCTAGTTTCTATACCTGCTTTTTATTTTTTTATTTTTTTATACCTGCTTTTAATATTCCAGAAATTACTCAAAATTTCTTGCCTCCCAGCATGGTATCCTTTTTCATCTTCTTCTGTGCTAAGCACTGATGAAGATTTGTTTAAAACAAATATATGTTTTTTGTTATTTTTGCCTTGTTTTGGTCATTTTAGGAGCAGGCTATGCTCATTCTATTAAATCTCATCAATGTACCTTTAACAGAAAAAACATTTTTAATTACAAAGAAGTAGAAGTTATTTAGTTATTTTATTGATTGATTTAGTAAATAAAGCTTGATTTCCCTTTTTGATAAAATTGGTATTTTCAACATGTACTCTAAAAGCAACTCTTGGATGTGTTTGACATGGTTGGTTATTTTGTCAAAATGCTATGAAATATAGAGAGATTAAAGTGTTCTTTAAGATTTGAAAAAACAAACCTCATTTTGTTTAAAAAACCTACAACGGTCCCCCAAATTCAGTTTGACATTTTCTATCTTCAGCTCACTTGCGGACAAATTGCCTTAGCCCAGACGCAATTCTGATTCTCAGATTGAAGGGAGGCTAAGTCTTTCCAAATGACAAGATGCCTGTATTTTCCACCCCTCGAACTGGTCTGCCAAGCATCTCTTCTGCTTATGTTCTGGCTCTCAATTTGCACCCCGTTCAAAGTCGGGAGGGAGTCAGGGCATCATATCTGTCACCTGCACCCCCCTCCAAACAAGGGAGTCGGGAAACACAGATTCATGGAGCATCTCTGTGCTATGGACCGTGGAGGTGCTGGGACAGAGCAGTGAGCAGAGCTGACAAATTCCTGCCTTCCCGGAGCTCACCTCCTTCTAGTGCATTCTATATAAGAGAGATAGAGGGAAGTGAGTAAGCATGTGGTATGTCCAGGCTCCTTACAGCCTCCTCCTCCTTCTCCGTCTCACTGTCATGGCCATTATTCAGCCTGTAGACTCTTAACTTTCCAGGAATTTCTTTACTGGTCCTCCCCATGCTGGTCCTTCCATTCCTACTCCCCATGTTGCTGCCCAAGTGATCTTCCTGATTATATCACCCTCCTTATTAAAATATTTTAGTGGCTTGCATTGCTAAAAATGCGTTTTTAAAAAAATATTATTTATTTATTTGCGAGAGGGAGAGAGGGCAAGCACAAGGGAGGGTAGGGGCAGATGGAGAGGAAGAGGGAGCAGCTGACTCCCCACGGAGCAGGGAGCCTGGGGACAAGGGACTCGACCCCAGGACCTTGAGATCATACCTGAACTGAGGTCAGATGCTTCACTGACTGAGCCACTCAGGTGTTCCCATTGCTAAACATCCTTCGCAGGGAATTCAAGGACTGCCAGTATCGCATTCCCATCTAGGTCTTTAGTTTTATCTCTTGCTGATACGTGGTCGCTGCTACTCCCACCACCACAGCCCAGCCCCACACGCCTGATGCCCCAGCTGTACTGAGCAACTTGGTCCTTTCAGGGCCCCCAACGTTGTTTCTATCCTCTTAGACTTTGTTTATTCAGTTCCCTTCTTTTTGGAGCGTCCTTCCCTCTGCTTGCAGAACTCACCACAAGACGTTCAGCTGACATGTGCCACAAGGAAGCCCTCTGGTATAACAGGGATGGAACCCTCACTTCCCTTTGTGCCTCCCGCAGACTCTGGGAGGCTACTTGGCACTCTGCTCTAGCCCTCCCTTCTCCTTGTTTGCACACGTCGCCTTGTATAAAAGAGAGGTCTGTTTGCAGATGGGATTGCCAGTCGTCCTTGCTGACTGGATGAATTGTTACCAAATCGCTGGGTTAAGGAAACTGGTAAATGAAAAAGTAGCACGGTCCACAAGGGATGGTAGCACAGCTAAAGTGCATGGCCACGTTAGGCTAGACACCAAGCTGGTATTTCAAATGCAAACCATCAATTTTAATTAAGACTCTCCTGGACGCTGTATTAGTGCTAAGCACTTAGTCAAACATTATGTGACAGAAACTGGGCTGCCTGGGTTCTTAGAAATTGTTTGAGGCTTATGATGAATGTGACAGTTTTGAGATCCACCAGCAACTGATTAACCCAGAAATATGTTTCACCAAAATGTCTGAAACTTCAGTGCCATGTAGATTAAACCATGGTATGGAAAAAGACTCAGAGCAGGAATATATTATAGAAATATGACAAAATCCCAGAAGTCTAAAAATGACGTGGGAGAAGGAATTTTATATTTGAAGATGGTTTGGTTCATCTTCTGGACAACATGCAAGTGTATTCACCACTTAAATAATAAAACAGAGTACATGAGGCTGCACTAATCATGGACTTTCCACTTCTAAAACCCAGCAGGTCCTGGAGTGGAACAAAGATGAAGGTACAGAAAAACATACTGGAAAAATTAAACTGACTCCTGTTCAAGGTGTCTATTAACTAACTTAATTTGTGATTTTTATTTATGTAACAGCAGGCAAGGAATCTGTAAAAATTGACATGGAGATTGAAGCAAGCTTTTGAAAATGAAAATAGCCATGATATTAAGCTGAAAAATATTGGTAAGTAGTAAGGCCACTTTGGCTCCATCTATCACAAACAGAAAGGAACATTCCACAGTCATTTCATGCTGTGTTAGCTATGTAAGAGACGATACCTGGGTTTGACAAGTGGTTTGGAACATGTCAGAGAATTTTAGAGAAACACCAAAACTATACAATAGGTAATTAGCACAAGTCTCATGATTTTGTAGACATTCAGGAAAGTCCACCTATAATAATGTTAACCAACAACTTTGAGGACATTAACATGCTACATCTGAAACTTTCTTCAAAGAACCATCTCTGAAATGTTTCCTATTTACTCATTTAATTTCTTAATAAAATCTGGAGATGTGTCTCCTGAGGACTGGAGCAGGGAGAGAGGGAGACCATTAGACCCAGAAGCCATTCAATCCTCACAATGGAGTAACTTAAAAACCACCAGCAAAGGGGCACCTGGATGGCTCAGTCAGACGCGTGTCTGACTCCTGATTTTGGTTCAGGTCATGACCTCAGGGCTGTGAGATCGAGCCCTCAGTGGGCTTTGCACTCAGCCAGAAGTCTGCTTGAAATTCTCTCTCTCTGCCACTCCCCCTTTGCTAAAGAAAATCACCACCTAAGCAGAGTATTTCCCTGATGAAATATTAATATTCAAGAGACAACTGAGGGTTTAATAGGAAATGTAAAAATCAATGTTCATCAAGACGCAGAATGACACAAGACCCCAGGAATTGTGGTGGATAACAAAAGGCCTTTGAGCAGATACTGGCTTCAGTTTTCACTCTGGTATGACTAAAGGTCACTTGGCCCAGGGAAGACAGCAATACAACTGGATGAAAAGTTCCTATGCCATCTAAAATACACTCCTATTTTATTTCCATCATCTGTGGAAAAGAACTCCTTTTGATTGACAAAATCCTTTTTTTTTTTCCTTTCTTTTTTAAAGATTTATTTATTTACTTGAGAAAGAGCAAGAGCAGGGGGAGGGGGAGAGGGAGAGAATCTTTAAGCAGAATCTGTGTTGACTGCAGAGTTGACATGGTGTTCAATCTCACAACCAAGAGTCAGATGCTTAACTGGCTGAGCCACCTAGGCTCTCCTGGTTGACAAATTCTTAAAGGTAACGTTGTGCCAAAGGTACTAGCTTGGAAAGGGACAGGCTGATTTATATGGACGAGGGGAGGAAATCATAGGAAATTCAAACACAACTGGAAATGAGCAAACCAAAGATCAGTAGAAGGGGACAGTCAAAATTTTTGTGAGAAAATTAATACCAAATAAGTGTACTCATTTGTTATGGAGTTCTATATAAATTATGTATTGACTCTCCATGTAATATTTTTGAATAGGATTCAGTCTCGTATTGAAGTGGCTGAATAAAAAGTAATGCTATGGAGATAGAAATTGGATGAAATTACTGTAAATCTACTTTGCCCTACCTTCCAAAGACTCATATGTATGAATTTACACATCAGATAAAATATGCGATTAGCTGACTTCTAAAAGGATATTTTATTACACATTGGATTTGCCAGTTAATTTTAAAAGTGTGTTCTCTCTACTTTTGGGACACAATTCTGTTTAGGTTGCTTTTAGTAGATTAGAGCACACTCATATTCCCGTGACGCCACATTCTCTCAAGGGATCTTCACGCATGCACAATGGGGCAATTACCCGAGTGCCAGAGAAAGGAGGAGGTTTTGCTCGTTTGACTCTAATCCTTGACTCCCCTTTCTCTTTTTCCCACTGTAATTAAGAAGACTAGTGTTTGTTTCTCTCTTTAAGAAATACAATTCAGAGGTCAGAAGCCCACTGGTGCCAATATGAGAAATAATTTTTTTCTTATTATAAAAGCATTGCATGACCATGCATGACTGTCATGAAAAACTGAAGGAAGTTTAGAAAAAGCCAAATGAGAAATAGTTTCCCAAATCCCAAGTCCTACCCAAAGATAACTACTAAAGATGCTTTCGTTTATTTCCTTCAGGTCTCTTTCTTCTTTTCTTTTTCTTCTTTTCTTTCCCCCCATTGCCACGGTGTATATATGTGTCTGTGTTGGGAGGGGTTAGGCATATTTGTGAACTGCTCGTTTGTATTCTCATACTCTTTTCCATTAGCATTCTAACTAAGTGCTTTCCTGTATTATTGGGAACTCTTTTAAAAGCATAATGTTCAATATCTATAGAGTATTCTGTCTAATAGATGAGAATAGCTCACTTAACCAATACCTGCTTTGTTGAACATTTATATTGTGTCTAAATGCCTGATACAGATAACAATGGGATGAATATCATTTAAAACCTGATCTGTATGTGGTATTCTGTCCTTAGGATAGATCCCCAAAAGCTTGGAACTCTTGTCACCAACTGTCTCGCAGCTAGAAATGAGTATTTCAGTACCTCATAAGCGAGCTGAAGTAAAACAGAAACAAAAACAAAAACAAAAAAAACCCAAACCCAAAACAAAATAACAAAAAACCCCACTCGTGTTGTTCTCAAACCAGATTTACTGTAATGGCCTCCAACCCAGCCAGTGACGTGCTGGAGAGACGGAGGCAACTCTTGCCAAGCTGGTTGTACAAAATGGCGGTGGGAAACCAGCACACGCCCTGTTGAGAGTGCAGCCTTCTGATCTGGGGACACAGGAGCTTTGAGCAGGATCAGCTCTTGTCCCCTGCTTATTTGCACCACTACCAACCACCAGGAGGAGTTTAGGCTCTTCTTTTTTGGAAAATGGGTCTTGAAAAACAGACTGACTTCATGATTTTCTCCTACTTTCATTTTCCTGATGTTTCCTTTAGCCCTTAGCTGCTGCCTTGGTCCCAGGGCAGCACTGGCTTAAATAAAGGTGCAAATGAAATCATTTGGTGAACATGAGCTTTGGAGACTTCATCTTCCTCTTCTTTTTTTGTTTTTTGCTTTTTAGCACATGTCACAGTAAGGAAACCATTAAATATGGGTCAGGAACTCAACCAAGGCTCCCCAGATCTTGACTGACATATCCTTCATAGTCTGAGGAACACTTTGCGACCGTAAGGTGACACAGAGGGAGGACAGAAAAAGCAGCCCAGCTGAGTTTGTGATGAGGGCAAAAAATGGGAACAGGCTAAACTCCTCATCTATTAATTATTTGGAGAAACTTCAGCAGAGCTCTTTAGGGGGTTGGAACTATATGACAACCTGTCACCTACTGTCTCCTGTTTCAGTTCTTCTCCTGACAACTGACATTACCTCTTTCATCTGTTATATAACCATGTGGTGTACCTCACTGGGTACCAACATGACAGATCCTACAGGTCCAGTAATAACATTTCTAGAAGCTTCTTTCTATATTTCATGGCCTTGGCCAGCAGAATCAAGAATATTTGTCATCTACCATCTCGTCAGCCAGACAGATGGGTGAAAATTCAATTCAACCCGAAGGATTACTTTCTATCTCAGGAAGGGCATTATTGGATTCGTGTGTGTTTTCTTATATATTTAAAAAAAATAATTAGAAATCTCTCTGAGGAGAATATGTAGGGCCACAGACGGTTCTCAAAGGCTGACACCATATGGGCTTCTTATTGGGACTGTAATAATTTTTAGGGGTTATTTTGGTGGCTTTATTTATTTATTTTTTTTATCATTACAAGGTAGCATTCTATCTTTTTTCTGACTTCCCTGTTATATTTATCAAGACACTACATCCTTCTGTGATCTCCCACGGGAGAGACTGCCAAGAAAGCCACATAAAGTGCTACAGATGGTGGGGTTCTCTTGTGTCTCTTCTTCAGCTGGTCTAGTTCCCCCAGCAATGAACTTGTTTTCAGTTTCCTGACAACAAGGGACGCCCTTGGGGCAGCCCTCTGGGCACCTGCCTGTGTGAATGCTTTCAGATTCCTGGACTTTCTTTGTATGGCTGATAGGATGCGGCTCGTTTCATATGGCAGATGCCACATGTCAAAAGGATCTTGGCCTAATCACCTCACTTCTCTGAATCTTGATTTTACCATCTACAAAATAATAATAATAATAATAACAACAACAACTCCAACTAGATGATCATTAGGGCTCTTTTTAGCTTTAGAAAGATCACACAATTTCTTTCTTTGTGCTCAAAATGGCAGAAAATCTTCATTGGGGTCATCTAATAGGTTTGGCTTCCTATCTGATACATTAATTCCCTCGAGAACATCCCTAAGAAGGGATCTTGATTTTTGTGCCTGGTACCATATGGTAACTTTGTTTCCTTTTGCTGTCTCACTCTCATCTGTTCATTAGCTTTGGGCAAATTACCACTTTTTTATCAAGATGTAATTGACATATAATGGTGTATACATTTCCGGTCTGTAGTGTGTTGACTTGATACACTTATATATGGTGGTATGATTACCACTGCAGCATTAGCTCATGATAGGATCCAGGAACCCCACTTCTCGGTATCCATCCAAAGGAAATGAAAACGGGATGTCAGAAAGAGATCTGCATTCCTGTGTTCCCTGCAGCGTCATTCACTATAGCCAAGATACAGAAGCCACCTAAGTGTCTGTCAACAAATGAATGGATGATAACACACGGGAGGGAATATTATTCAGCCTTGAGAAAGAAGGAAATCCTGCCCTCTGTGACAACATGGGTGGGCCTTGAGGGTAAAATGCTAAGTAAGATAAGTCAGACTGAGAAAGACAAATACTGCATGATATCATTTACATTTGGAATCTAAAAAAACCAAACTCATAGAAACAAATGACCATTTTTAAAACATTCCCCATCCATGTTGCGGAGCCAGATCACCTCCATGCCATGAATGCCATACTGGTGATCCTTACACGCCCAGCTCTTACGCTTCTGGGATTAGTGATAACCCTTCCTCTGTCAGGAAAAGCTGTTCCTCCAGGAGTAACACTTACACCCCTCACAGTGAACTCTGGGACTTTCCCGGTCTGGCCCCTGAGAATGTTCCACAGCCCCCCACAGCCCTCCCAACACCAACACAGTTATGGTCTGGCTCCCAGAGCACAGACTGTGTACAGAACCCAAGCTTTAGAGTCCTTTGGACCCAGAAGTGACTCAGGCCAGCGGAGGGATGTGCGACCTTCGGTCACTGCTGAGGTGCTTGTGTAAGTCTTGGAGCTTCAGGTTCTTTCTGAGCAAAAATCAGGGATGTGCCTTGTCTCGGGGTTAGTGCAAAGCTTTCTGGGGGATCATCTTTTAAAACCACATAGTGCAGATTCTAGTGTCTCACATGGGCTTAATAATTGTTAATTCTCTTCCCATTTGCTAAGCTGGGCATGTTCCCTGGGCCTGCTCCCTCTCCCATGGCAGTGGCTTTGTCCTGTCCGTTCTCTCTGATGCTGTGTCTGGTCCCTTCAGCTCTGCCTGCCTTCTGCCCCTTGTCTTCTCAGGCACTGTTCAAGTATCATCTCTTGTGAGCCGGTCTGGACTCAAAGCAGCCTTCCCTGGGGTCAGGCGTCTGTCCTCTGTCACGCTGATGGCATACTACAAACCATGTCCCCATCTGTGATGGCAATACTACTAAGGGTGTTTGTTGTGTTATTGACAACATGCTGAACACTGCGCAAAGAGGTCCACAGACAGGCTTCAGATGACCCCACAAAAATCTATCATCTAGTGTCTATGATGATTCCCATTTCCCAGATGATGACCTGGAGGCCGGGGAGGTTAGATGCCATTTGGAAGGCCGGGCAGTCAGGAAAAGCTGGGGTATGTTCAGAGCCAGGTGGACTGGTTTGAGAGCATGGTCTCCTGTTGGCTGGTCTCCCTCCGTCAACAGTCTGATTTCTTAGAAGGCAAGGGCCCTTCTTCCCTCTCTACATTCCTGTTACCCAGTAGTATGCTCGGCATGTTGTGGGTGCCCCATGAATGCGGAATGAATTCTTCATTCCAAGTTCAAATCTGGCTTTGGTTTTCAGATGGGACCGTGCATGACTAAGGCTCTCTCCCTGACCAAAGTTTAGCCTGGCTTCTCTGAACCCTCTTCTCTACCAGGCTCCAACCTTTAGGCTTCCATGTTCATCTTGACATTGCCTTGTTTTAGCAAGAATGCGCCACTCTTAGTATTGGATCATTCCCTATATTTGGCCAAATTCTTTATCCTCCACCATCCCCTAGTGATATCTGAGCACCCTAGCTGCCTTTAGCAAGCATCTTGGTAGGTCTGTTTTGCAAGAATCCTCCCACCCTCTTAGTCATTTCCTGTCCATTGACCGCCCCCCTTCTACCCCTGAACTATAAATTCCCACTTTTCTTTTTTCTGTTCAGAGTTGAGCCCAGTCTCTCTCTCCTGCTACAAAACCCCAGTGCAGAGCTCCTTGAATAAAATCTTCCTTACTGTCTGAACAAGTGTCAGAATATTATTTTTTCTTTAACATATTTGAGACTGAAATGTACTAATTGGATTCCAGAAAGGCAGGTCTGGGGTCTTGGATGTTCAGCATCTGGGCTTGGGTGTCTATGTATCTCTGCATTGCCTGTCATCCAGAGACCAATCAGATTTCCTCCTAATATTCATCCCCAGTCTTGCCAGTAAAGACAAGACAAGCTCAGCCCTGTATTCCAAGGGCACACTGGTCCTAAAGGATTAGGACTCATTTCACGTGTACCCTTGCAGGCTAATCAGAAGCAAAACTGATGCTGCCATTTGGTCAAGAATATCCCCCACATGGTCATAAGAACCAATATTAAATTAAATTCCTAGCCTGAGTCAGAGGGTAAAGAAAGAAAACCTTTCAGGTGGCTTTGTGGTTGGGGACAGAAACCACATGGTGCAGGGACCCATGTCGGAAAGACATGTTAAGCCAACATTGGGATGTCCTGGGGAACGTGCCTGACCCAAGATGATCCTTAATCTTATGTGTTTGTTTGAATGAATGTATTTGAATGCATATGCAAGTGGACAAGAAGGCATTTTAGTATGAAAACTCATGTCTTAAACCACGGTAGTTAAGAGAGAAAATCACAAAGATCATTTACTGAGAGTCAGACCTTCTCTAGACCGTCCTCTGCCTTTAAGTCTGCAAGCCTGCCCGGGGCTGCTCTCCTCTCCTGGTTCCGGTGTGCCTGCCCCACAGTCCCAGGGGCAGAGAAAATCCCTTGTTTATTGTACACAATGGCAGCCTGGGAATACAGCTTTTTTTCTCCCCCTTTTTGCAGGTTTTGATTTCAGTGTGTGCTCTCTCCACAGCTTTTTTCTAGGACCGCTTGAGAAGAATAAGAAGCAAGGGCTTCCTTTGTTATATGACAAGAATGAAAATACAAAGGGAAACAAAAAGTAGCCCCAGGAGGTTTTCCCCTTAACCCAGCCTGGCAAATTAAAAATAAAGCTGGGGGGAGACTGGAAGCCCTCCCCTGCATTTTCTGGCCTGACAGTAGCAGAACATGACATTTGTTCAATGGTAAAAGGGAGCATGAGTCCAGGGCGCATCTGTTGTTATATATACCGGCCTACAGTGAACCTCGTTTTGAAGAGTTTTCTATTCTTTCAAAGTCTGATGGGATTGATTGGAGGAAAGCACGATTCCATTTATCAGCTCCATCATCTCTCTCTAAACCCAAGTAATCCCTCTCTCCTCCTTGGGCTAACATGGACACACAGCCCTATCTCCTTCCACTGAACCGTTGAGTTCATTCTCCTCGTTGCTCATTGCACAAGCCAGAGCTGCAAACTATCCCAGGGTCAAAACTCTTAGCATAATAAATTGAGGGCAAGGGAGGGTCTGGCCACCGCCTGCTCCCCCCAAAATTGCAGGCCTGGATGTCAGAACTATTAACTTCTTAGAGCATGACTGCTTAGAAGGGATAACTTTTGTCCCAGGTCGAGCAATTCTTTCCTCCCTGTCTCCCTTACAGTTGGCTTACGATTTCATGTCTTATGTTCCAGATCATGGGTACATATGTCCAATGGGAAAGCATTTGGGAAGAAAGAGAGATCCAAAGATGCTCAAAATGAGGACGCTATGAGGAAGGCCATGAGAAAATTCCAACTAGGCTCAGAATGTAAGGACTAAGGAGACAAAGGTCATTTCTAGCTGGTATGACCCAAGAAGATTTCATGGAGGAGGCCAGGATTTGGACTGAACCTCGTGGGCTAGTTTGAATTTCAGTCGGGAAGTGTGGTGCTGGGAGGATCAGGAAGAAGAAAATGGTAAGAGAACATAAGAGCAAAGTAAACATAAAAATGTTATATACAAATATTCAGTTTGGCTGGAGCCCTGGATGGAGGGAAGGTGACTCACGAAGCAAGCCTAGAAGGGAAGGCCAAGGCCAAGCTACGAACGATTTTGAGGCTTAAGGAATTTGGACAGAGTTCGGTTCACACAAGGCCTGGTGCCATGCACCTTACACCTGTTACCTTGTTAATCGTCCACCCTATGAGGCTCAGAGATTAAACTGTTACCCAGAGTGCTTAGCTGGAACATGACGGTCACGATTGGGTCTCAGGTCCGTGCAGCTCTAAAGGCTGTGCCCCGCGCCTCTCGAAGCTGTTTTGCTGCTGTCAAACGCTCTCAGGCACAAATCAATCTCAGGGTGGGGACTGGAGTTGGGGACCAGCTTCAGAGCTGTGGCAGCAGGCGTGAAATGGGTAACAAGGGCCTCGGTTAGTGGGTGGCTGTATGATGGGGGAGACATGCACGAGGGGGATCAAGGAGAATCACGAGGTGGGTGACCTTCAGGGGTCAAGAGTCAGGGTGGAAACCAAGGTGACTTAGATTTTCAGCCTTGGCGATGACAGCGTGGGGCTGCTCTTAGGAGAGACAGAAGCCAGGATGATTTGGGGGCAGGTGAGGAGTTTATCCATCTTATCTACCCTTTTTGACTCAAAAGCTGAGTGGAGGCCCAGGGCAGTCCCTGCCAGGCAGGGGGTGGCAGTTCGGACGGTGCTCTGTCCTGCAGTGAAACCAAAACTGTTCTAGTTTCTGCTGCCCACATGCACTCCACACCTTTGCGCTGGTGAGCAAAAATAATGAGCTCTTTGTTAGAGCGTCACTCCCTGGAGCTAGAGCTTAGCCCTGGGGAGGCTCTGGAGAGAGCTTCTCAATCCGGCAAACCTTAGAGGCTGCCAATAGCTTTGAGGGTATAACCGCCCCAGAGCAATGTCTGTAAATGTGGGGAACCCAAGATTAAGAACGCGGAATCTCTCATCTTCCTCATCTCATCTCTTTTGCTCTGCAAAACTGGAGGGAGGTTATACACAGACCCACTGGCCTATCACAGCAATAGGAAGATACGTGTGCATGCACGCACACACACACGCGCGTGCGCGCACACACACACACACACACACACACACACACACACAGTGGTTTCATGAGTCACGTGACGGGGCCATATTAAATAGGCCAACCATTGTCCCAGAAGGCAACTCAGTACCAATCTGAGCGTGTTTCTCTTGAAAGGCAGAATGTACATTTTAACCAGCATTGCCTTTCCCACAAAGAACGCTCAGAACAATGTTTGACTTTGTAATCACCGGGTCAATCAAACGCCCGTGTTTTCTCACATCCCCCTGTCACACTGGCTGTCCAGCTACAGAATGACATCTACCCTATCAGAGACATAAAGAATGAAGGGTTCCGCTGAAGAGAACTTTCTAGTTAAGGATGGATTATCCCTTCATGCCAAGTAAAAACACATTACTTCTCTTGGGTAGAAACTTTTCTATACTGGAACAGACACATTTGTCTTCTCAGACAACATTAAATACAATGAAAATTCATTTTTTTCCCCTTCTGGCATGATTTAGTGGTGTTCTCGTGGACAAGAAAGGTAGGTCTGTTTGGCCTTATGTCAATGGCCCAGGCTTTTCACATTTAGAGATCCTGAATCTGCTATTTATAGATCCTGGACACTCGGTCTGACGAACTCCTCTGACAGTGCTCATTCATTATGCCACCCTGCCCTCTGGCCGCACAGAGCAGGACAGCCAGGCCGACCTGGAGCAGGCGTGTGCTGGTTTCTGTGGCACTTTGTGCCCATGACCACGTGGGATTTCGTGCACAGACTGCCTGATATCGATGCTGACATTCAGATAAATCTTTTTTTTTTTTCCATTTCTTATTTCCTGGTCCAGAACAGTTGACGTTTCTGTATGAGATCTTTCAATAAATTAGATATTGTCATTTTTTTTTTAGCAGGCAAATTTTCCAATTAATTTTATTTCAGCTTCTCCTGCTACTATCTGCTTAGGGAGGAAGGATCTTGAACATTTCTAGATTCTCAAGAGGAGCAGCTGCTGAGGGAAGTCAGCACCTCTGTCTAAGGTGGGAATGGAAGTGAGCCCTTCATGATGAGAAAGCAGCTCTGCGGGGCAGGTGTGCCTCTACGGCTCTCGTGGAACCTCCCCCATGACCCTCAGTGTCATCACTCCTGTGTTCCTGTACGGATACCTGAGGCTTGAAGAAGTCCAGGAACTAACTCAAAGTCACAGAGCCGGCATTCCCAGGCCGTGCTCTCAGATACGACCTGGTTAGAGACCTCCCCACTCATTCTGCCTGATGGCTCCTTAGAATTTCCAGGATTCTGTGGAAGGACAGAAGAAGGAATGGCAGCCACACAGAGGACAGAGGTAGTGTTTCATCAATGATGCCCATGGCTACTGCTCCCATGCAAAGAAAGACCTGCCGGAAGAAGGGGTGGGACAGCACTGCCTTGCAGGAGGTACCAGAAGCTTGATGGCTCTCAGACCCCCCTGACCAGCTGCCCTGTCACAGGAGCCGCATTTCCCCTCATTGGGTGCAGTGCAGTCATCTACTCAGTACACTGGAAGGAAAAGAAAAGCCCAGCAGAAAGAAAGAATCATGGTGGCTGGCCTGTCTTCCCTGCATTCTCTAAAGGTCAGAATTCATCTCTTATTTCCTGGAAAGCCACCAACCCAGCAGAGAGGGTAGGAAGAACCTGATTACAAAGAAGGAGACACGGTTACCCGCCAGCCTTGAACTTCCTCTCTACTGCTTTGGCAAGAGCACCTGCTGATTGGTCAGAGTCTATCTGTCACTGATCAGCAGCTCCTTTGGACTTTGCTTTTTTTGAAAACAGAATTCCCTAGAGGCCCAGCAGCAGAACTAACATGGAATAAAGCAAGCTGCCGAAGAGAGTCAAGCTCCCAAAAATAGGCACGGGAGGATGGCATGAAAAGGTGTATATTTGTAGCTAGCAATTATAAAGCTACTGCATTTAATTGAGGTGACAGTGGTACGAAGTAGAATGTAATTATTTTCTGTCCAGTACCTGTCTTTGAGTCTGCCACTCTGCTGTTCACTTCTGGACTGGAGTGAGAGATCCTTCTCTGCTTTTTAACCTCTTCCTTATCAGCCCATTGCAGCAAAACATCACGTAGCTTGAAAGCATGTATGCATAGATGCATGGGAACATGCAAGGAATAGTGAGATGCTGAGTCCCTCTCAAACCCTGCATTTCTTTTGCTTATTTTCAGCCTCCTCCTCTCTTTCCCTCTTCATTCCTCCTCTCCCTTCTTTCTTTCCTTCCTTCCAAAAATGTTAAGACACTGTGCGATATATACAATAGATACATACATAAATTTAAAGGCTCCCAGTTTATATGTGCATACACATATTAATCATATTTAATTATACTGTATTCCATATAAATATATTAATAATATAATTAATAACTAATGATCAATAATGAATATGTACATATATACACACATATTTTCTAGGAGTCTTTAGTTAAGATATTAACTAGGAACCTTTAAAGCACCAGCACACAGTCGTGTCCACAGTGACCTACGTGGAGGCTAGTTGATGTTAGATATACACACACAGATATTATATATAATATATTGACACATATTGACGCATGCCTAGGAATATATCTCTATTATCTGCATCTGTTTATGTTTCTGTATGGTGCCTGCCTTTAGGATCACTTGCTCTTTCTCTCATGTTTTGGATAATTGAGTTCATACAACTTCATCGACACTTGACTGAACTTTGGTGACACAGTGATTCCACAGAAATATTTGTTTCTATGGAATAGGAACTATATTGATTAGGTAAAGCTCAGTTCCAAGTTTAGAACCTTAAAAACTGCAATGTTATTAGTTAAAAGAATATAGTTTTCATAAGATAGGAAGAATGTAGCTGAGGTTTTGTTTTTTTTTTTCTGGCCATACTGGTACAAAACAAGAAATAATAGAATATATTAAGAGCTGAGTGAAGCTAAATTTAGCCAGGGGGAAAATCATAAAATTAGGTACCATTGAGCGGGTCCCTGAAATTCCGACCACAAAGAAAAGTAGTGGATTTATGTTAGGTAAAATGGACAATTCTAATTCCTTGGAAGGAAACCAGGTTTTATTTTTATTTACCATTTAGAAAAGAAAAACCTAGTTTTTAATAGGTAGTAGATTCTGAGAGCATGACACTGTTATGTCTCTTCATAATTATACTGTCAGTCTGAAAGGCCAGGTAAGGCCAAGTTCATGGACACCAAAACTTCATGAGCCTAAGACCTAACAGAAGTGAGGCAGGCCATCCCTAAAATAAATTAGGCCATGGGAAGATTTTTTTTTTCCCAAAAGAAGAAATATCATGTCAGTGACAAATCCTTTACTTACTCAAGACAGTATCTTATCAAGTATTACTCAACAACTTTTTTTTTTTTAAAAGTCCACCTAGGCTCCGTCAGTTAAGTGCCCAACTCTTGATATCAACTCAGGACTTGGTCTTGGGTCGTGAGTTCAAGCCCTGTGTTGGGCTCCCCATTGGGTATGTAGCCTACATTAAAAAAAAAAAAAAGCCACCTAAAGTATGACCATCCTGCCACTAGGAACAAAAAGGGAAGACAGCCCACAGTCACCAGCCCTGATACCGAGAAGAAAGGAGGGGGTTCGTGAACATTTCCCAGGTTGCTGGGTTTTTTGAGTCCATCTGTCAGGCTAGTTCAATTCCTCTAAGAATTCCCAGATCTGACAGGCAGTCAACAGCTTTGCTGGGTATGACATGTTTCATTTCAAAGAGTCCAGCTTGTAATTTCAAGTAGGACGGCTGTGGTTAGAGGTCCAATCAACTCAAGGTTTCGATTGCTTTCAAGTATTGCTTCATTGAACACACTCAGCAATGACAGAACCGCCCAGGCCAAAGCAGCAAAGGCTGAGGGAAAGAACTCGAAAGTCCCTTAAAGCAAAAGGGTATTGTAACAGCTTTCTGAAAAACAAGCTTACTAAATACACCTTTTTCATAGTGATGGATCCTCTATTTTCTGAGATACAAGAAGAAAGGAGATATTTCTGGAACTGGGATGGAATCCAGGGGGAAGACTTCATCTTTATCACTCATAACTTACTCATGCTGACTTGTGAAAGAATTTTGGATGCTCCTGCTTTCACTCCAGCTCAAATCTTTGTTGGGTTTTACCTACAGTTTTTTAAATGATCAGGTTTTTAACTTTTGCAAATATTTGAGTAGATTTCAATCCAAAGAAGTTAAAAAATGGCATTGCACTGTTTACACTGACATACAACTAATATACGCATTAGATACACACATCAAACACATACACTAACTATACACATGGTATTTTCCAGAATCGTCCCTATTTCAAATGTTCCACCCAGTTGGTAGTTCCAAGGCCATCCAGTCTATGGATGCCCTACCCAGCTGGTAGTTCCAAGGCCATCCAGTCTAGATTTTAGTATTGAAACTATAGTTTCTGGACCCATATGATCCACTGTGTTGACTCTAAGTGACATTCAGATTTTGATTTAGTAGATATTTTCTGAACACCTTCTCCAGATGCAGGGTTGGTGTTTCAAGTCAATATTTAGTGAAATCAGAGGACCTTTATTACATGGGATATGGCATATTATTTTTTTCTGAGTGGCCTCAACAACACGTGATGGATGGATTGCAATACTCTTGACTGAAATATTTGATGCATAGAACCTTTTAGAGAAATGGATTTTTGTAAGTTTCAATACAGAATACTTATTATTATACAACATATGTTTGTTATAACATTATATTTTATCATGTTATAGATAATATAATAAAAGATAACCATAAATATTTTAGGCCACTTAGTGGGCTCTGTGGCCTTGAGCATGTCATCTATTTTACAGACGATGACATTAACATTATGAATCACTAAATTCTACCTCTGAAATGAATAATACACTATATGTTAGTTAAATGGAATTTAAATAAGAAGATTGCCTACGTAGGTTGTTGTGAGAAAAATGAATTAATATGCATAACCCGGTCAGAAAAGACCATGACATATTCTTAGAGAAACTGAACTAGCTTGAGTAGATGGGCTCAAAAAACCAAGCCACCTGGAAAATGTAAGTGTTCAGTAAATGCTGTTGCTATTATTGTCATTATTTAAAGCCCTGATTTCCTCACCAGCACCCTGAACGGGGAGATTTAATCTCGATGATACCTTCAGTTTCTTTCTCTTGCTGTGGTGTCCTTTAACTTCCTAGGGAGTGACCCATATCCTAGATGAGTGGGCCAGCGTAGCAAATAGAACATAAGAATAACTAACTATTCTGTCTCTATGATTTTTTTTTTTAATGCCAGAATGATGAAATGATCAGTCCCAGGTAATTTCCCCTGGGGGCTTAATTACTTGGCCTAACTTTGAATGCTTTGGGAATCCAGAAGGAGAGAGACCCCATCAGCCTTCACGGAGAGCAGAACAGCTTGTCAACTGGCTGTTTCCGCTCTCTGGGGGCTCATTCTGATGCGGCAATTTTATGTTATAAATTCGGGAGAAGGCCAGTTGTTCCAACCGCTGCTACTGTAAATCTTCATTCCCTAAGTAGTTGCTCTCTTTCTCAAGTGTCCTCCTACACAGAATAAATGCTAGTTGTGTGGGCTATAAACTGCTTAAAATTAGGCTTTGCCTAGTGAGTATGGCCCCTCCTAAGAAAGATTTTTTTTCTCCCCTTACATTTCCCAGTATTTTGCCTCCACCAAACTTGAGGGCTCTATTTCTTGCTTCCAAATGCATAGAAAAAGTATTTAAAAAAAAAATAATGGTGAGAGACGAAGCAGTTAAGAAGATATGGGTGGTCTTGTTTGTTCGTTTGTTTTAGAGAACTGTCCAGAAAAGAAAAAAATACTGTTCATCAGTAGTTCAATTTCAGTGGAGTTTAACGAAACGAACCACTTCTGATGAGACATAGATTGTTTTGGTAACTCTGCTCGCAAACAATTCAAAGGGAAAAGAAAGACAGAAAGAGAAACAGAGCATGTGAGAGGAGGCATGAAGAGGGATTCTCTTTGGTGGTTCTAGTTGGTTTCTACCACTGTCCGTGACATAGCCTTTGTTGAGCGTGAAGAGTAACACCGAACCCTGACTATTCCATAATAGGTCATTGTTAGTCCAAGGTTAGTCAAGGACTGGTATGGAGGGAGCCTTGCTGGTTGTATTATACTCAGCAAACAGGAAACTTACAATGGGATTGTCTCCAGGACCAACTTCAGAGTCACATTTGTGGAGAATACAAATTCAGTCAAGGTAAGACTGGCAGGAATACATCAGTGAAAGACTGCATATATCACAGATGTCAAGTCCAGACTAAGTCTTCCTACTTCTTTTCATCACATGATTTCTTCTTATCCTGTGGCTCCTCCACATGGACTGCATATGCAGGGGACAAAGGAGGTTTTGACCAAGGTCAAATCCCACAAGGTCTAAAAATCCATGATATTCTCCAACTCGGCAAATCACCCAACAAAATGTTGGGACGTTCAATGAATTAAAATTAATTACATAAACTTCACAAGTAAAATGGGTCTGCTAGTAAGTGCCATTTCTTCATTATCATATTTAACAAGCGCCCTTTGTTCAAGGCATGGAATATTGTGCAGTTTTCAGTACGTGCTCATAAATTGCATTCATGTACAATTTTAATGGTTAGGAAGGCTTGGTTAAGGCGATGGAGGGTTGGCCTGCTCCTAAATGCTATGTATTTTAAAGTGTTTCAATAGAGTCATAACATTGATAACTCATCACATTGATAATAGGAGGACCAAAAAGTTAATTTTTACAGAAAGCAGGTTTGAGAATCATGGCGGAAGGGGAGAAGTAGCTATTGGTAGCACTGACTCTGGTATCGTTCTAACCAGACACCTACACTTTTCTATAAGTACTGGTAGGAGGGCTTAGGTGTGGGATCCACGTCAGTTCCTAAGTTTAAAACTCAACCTAATGTTTTTAGTGGGGGAATCCCACTGTCAAATAACGAAAGAGTCCACCTTAAAACATATGCATATGAAACACATGAAACAATGGAAGCGTTTTAATGTTAAATGAGCAATCTTGTTGTACAAATATATACATGATTATGACGGTGTTTAAAACAAATCTAATAACTTACATATAGGGAGGAAAAAAAAACCAGAGGGAAATTTAACAAAAGTCACTGTGTTTGTGGGGCCGGGGTCAGTATTTTTCTTCCTTTTATTTTGTGGTAGTCTCTAAATTGAAAATAAACATATTTTTAATCAGTGTGTATTGCTTTTACAGTGGAAAAAATGAACTGGATCAAAGCTACGTTCATACTCAAGTTCAAGATGATTGTTCCCTGAGAGCTGTGACATTAACCTTAAGTATGGGAGAAGACTCAGACCATGTAAATGAATCATAGAACCCAAGACAGGCAAAGATGGCTGGGACCCAGAGGTCATTCAGATTGTGTCTTCCATCTCGTCAAATCATTAGAAGGTGAGATTTTTTTTGGCTGGAGAGTTAGAAGCCAGTCCTTCTTATATTAGATGAGAGAAGTGGAAAGTACTCAAGATGCTTATTCAGAAACGTCTGGATTCAAACCTTGAGGCTGCTTTTTAACTCTCCCTGTCCCTTGGGCAAATTAGTTAATCTCTCTCAGCTTTAAAGAGGAGAAATGACAATAATACCTAGTTGTTAAGGTGGTTTTCGATTTAAAGGAAAGAGGGAGAGAGAGAGAGAGAGAGAGAGATGGGGGGAAGGAATAGTTATTAATTTCCAAGTATCTCATAAGCACCCAATAAATGGCAGCTTTTAAACATTATTATTTGGGGGCGCCTGGGTGGCTCAGTGGGTTAAAGCCTCTGCCTTCGGCTCAGGTCATGATCCCAGGTCCTGGGATCGAGCCCCACGTCGGGCTCTCTGCTCAGCGGGGAGCCTGCTTCTGCCTCTCTCTCTGCCTGCCTCTCTGCCTCCTTGTGATCTCTGTCTATCAAATAAATAAATAAAATCTTTAAAAAATAAAAACATTATTATTTGAATTTCTTTAATTTCTCAGGGGCCCCCAGGACAAAAGTATTTCAAAGCCATTTCTCTCTGGTTTAGAAGAGAATGAAGATAATTACCAAAATCTCTGTCCTGAGTCTTCCAAAACCAAAGAGGGTAAATATTTAAGGTCATGGAATTTTTTTTATAGACGAGAGTTACTGTGATTCCATCCCTTGATCTCTGTCCTCCTCCAGCCTCCCCATTTTTTTAAATCGCAAAATTCCCTCAAAACATCTTATTCTCAGTTGTTTCTGCTTCTCGCAAGTCTCACTCTTTCTTGAATGAGATTTGGATTTTTTCTACACCACCACTGAAACCGCACTCCTCAAGGTCAAGAGCAAAATCATTATCTTGCTAAATCTGGTGGCCGATCTTTAATCCCGGTGGTACTTGATATATGAGCACAAGCCTGTTCCCTCCTCCATTCCCATGTATTTGCTATTTCTTTACTATCTCTCCCCGACCGGCGTGTAGGCTGTCTGAGGATCGGTACTGCCGTAACCCCAGCCCCGTAAATACCGCTGGGCATGTAGCAGGTGTTCAAGAAATGAATGAAAAACTGCACACACAGTTTGTTGAACAGAAGAGTATCGCACGTAACACGCAGACACTAGCTTGCTCTGGGTGATGTAGAGGGGGACCCTGAATGGAATGTGAATGAATGTTCCCACTAAAGACCACCTCATGTGTGCCATGAGCATTCCGGGAATATAGTCTAGACTTCTGTTCGATGCTTATCATTTATTGGCATGTGTGATGGTTTGGCTTCAAAAAAAAAAAAAAAAAGATGCATTTCCTGCCTGGTTTTTCCCGCAGTGAGCTTTCTGCATATGCCCACGCTGATCTGTGGACAATGTGTGCAGTGCCCGGCATCTGCTCTGCTTCTGGCCCCTCTGTGTGCCCATACCCCAGGGCATCTGGGAGTCTGCTGGCATGTTGTAAGAAGGTTTGGAAAATTCTCCTCTCTGAGCCCTCTGGCTTCCCCTCCCGGGGCTGAGAAAGCTATGAAGTACTGCTCATCTGGCCAAGGGACAACACTGACCCACACAAGCAGCTAAAACAGCTGCAGTGGGGATGGGGAACGTCGGACGACGAATGAAAGAGGAAGACAGAGATTACAGCTCCCAGATGGCAGATGGTGGAGGTCTGGTTAGAAATCGGGTTGTCAAGAAAACATTTTGTCTTAGGCAAAGCTGGAACATTGGCATTTAAAGCCACACAAGGGCCCTACTGGTGTCAGGAGGAGACCCTCTCCTTCATGGTCCTCGCCCCATTTTGGTCCATAAAGGAACCTGCAAGCAGGTGTGTTATCTGGGTGCTGTGCCCTATTCCAGAGCATTCTGCCGCGGCAGGGGCATCTCTTTGGAGGTACAAGGACTGAGGATGCGGCATCGAGGCGCTGGAAACATGGGTGTTCAGAGAGGAGATTTCCAGAGCGCCATGGAAAAGGAACTTGCCGTTCAAAGTGACTTCCTGTCTTCACTGTTCCCAGAAAGTGCTCTCTCTGGCAGGAATGACTTCTGTATTTCCTGCCAGGGAACGTGCATGTTTTTGGCAATGTGAAATGGGAGTCTAGGGAGAAAGAATGAACACATACAAGGAGAGGAAGAAAGATAAATGAGAAGCATTGTTGTCCAAGTCTTTGGAAATTTACTCATCCTCCCTGATACTCGGTCTTTTTTTTACCCCACAGAGAAAGTGTCACAGAGTGAGAAAAGGAAAAGCTTTGGAATTAGACTCATCTGTGCTTGAATCCTGGCCGTTTCAGTTATGATATTGGCTGAGGCAAGAAACCTAATTTCTCAAGCCTTAGTTTCTTCATCTGTGAAACTGGAGAAATAACACCTATCACATAGTGTTATTTTGAGTTATAAATGAAATATAGGTGCAAAGTGCCTAGCATAGGGTCTGAAATAGAGTTCTCCCTAAATAGTAGTTGGAGAAAAAAAAAAAGGGCAGTGGGAGAAAATACAGCATCAGATGTGGCAGACCTGGGCTTCATTTATCAATTTATTGATATTTAAATTTATTTTTAAATTGAGCATCTGCTTTGTTTCTAGAGACATGTGGCATGCTGGACAAGAACATGCCTTCACTGAGGCTAAGAGTGCAGAGAGACAAAAACACATGCAAACATGAATCCATGAGAGAAGTGCACAGTGTGGCAATTGCCATCACAAAACAAACAGTGGTGTGAATGGGGGAACAGCTTTATGTAGGGTGGTCAGGGAAGGCTTCCTGGAGGAGGGGAGGTTTAAGCTGAGAATGAAAAATGACAAGAGCCAGTCCTGTGAAGACGGGAGGGAAGGAGTCACAGGCAGAAAGAAGGGTGCAAGCCAACGTCTGAGACCCAAGAAACCCAAAGTGGCTAAGACGAGAGACTAGGGCCAGAGTAAGGAAAGAGACATACATGTAGGTGTTGGCGGTCATTCCCAAGGAAAACTACTCCTGAGAGTCTACTATTGCCCCCTGCCCCCCAAAAATGCTGTTTTGTGATGGGATTTCTTCCTCTGGTTACCAGCCTGTTCTCTACGGGTTTGGAAAGAAGATGATGCTTCTTTTTTGAAGTGAGGTCATCTGCCACTATTCGAATCACTGGCATCTGACTGTTGGTTAGTGTTGGTAGATGACAGAATGGGGAGCTTGTGTGAGCATTCTGTTGTTCTGCAGGAGAACTGCTGGCTCCGTGGCAGAAGTCTTGTGGCTCTCTCCATGCGGGGAAGCCTGATGAAAGGACTCACGCCTTGGGGTTGACATTCCTGCAACAGCTGCTGGAAATTACTGAAAGAAGTTGTGTTTCTCCCCTGGCCCAGCGCCCGGTGGAGGTGAGCATGCTGCCAGGGAAACTCCATCCTTGCTTCTTGGGTCCCAAGTCAGCCTGCCTCCCCCTGAGGCCGAGAGGGGCAAGTTCCCTCTCCTCTGGGCAGAAAGTGCGCTTCCCCCACCTGGAATGAGGCTGGCGGGAAGCGGCAAGGGACCTTGATTTTCTCAGTGGATGGATGGTAGTTATCTTTGCTTTTCTGTTTATTTTTGTTTTTTTTGGTAGGCTTTATTCACTTTGTTTTTCTTGTATAAAGCATGTGGTGGCCACAGCAGGAGCCTGGGTCTTCTACACGGAGACTCTGGTGTGGGTTGTTACGAGATGGTCAGGGAATCCCTGATTGGGAAACTCGGTGAATGCAGTCTGTTTCCAGAGTCAGGGTGAGCCAGATGTAAGACTCGGGAATGACATCAAAAGTGGCCTTGGCGAAGTTGCCCAGGGTGGCAGTGCAGTCCCTGGCTAAGGGGGAGCTATTGTCTGTACTGGCCACCATCAATAGCTTCGTGGGTACGGGAGCTGAGGCAGTGCCAGTGCCCCTGGGGTCAGGAACGAGGCGCCCCGGTACAGAGGCACAGTGGCTGGTCACCGTGCATGGGACAACGTGGGGCTTGCTGATCTTGTTCCCCAAGTAGCCTCACCACACAAGTCCACGGAAAGCTTGACAGGAATCATGGCCCCATGGATGGCAGTGGCGACCTCTTTGAACTACTTAACACCCAGACTGCCGTGTCCATTGTCATCTCTGATGGCAACAAATGCCTTGAACTTGGTCCACTGGCCAGCACAGGTCTGCGTTTGCACCAGCATAGTCTTCAAAACCTCATCCTTGAGGGTTGCCCCCAGGGAAAGTCAACGATCTCAGATTCCTTGATGGGCAGGGAGGAGAAACACATCTCCTCCAGGGACTTCATCTTCATGTCCTTGACCAGGAGGCCCAGCTTGGTGATGGGGATCCACTCCTTGTCTTTGGCCCACAGAGAAGCCACTGTATCTTTCCATGGTCCCTGGGACCCCCCAGGCCCACCCACAACATCGGTGTCATGTGACACTTGGTGTTTTCTCAAGAAGAAGCAGGACTGTTGTCTTTGAATGGATGATAGCAGTGAGCAGGAGGTAGCAGGAGGCCCACTCATGTCACTTACTAGCTGAGTGATCTCAAGTCAGTAAAAATAGGGAGGATATTCTTTCTTAATATTGTGAGGAAGATGAAATTACAAAGCAACTGGTAAGCTAGGGATTAATTTACTCCTCCTCTTCCAGTTCCTGCCTTTCCTTTCCTCCTCTCCACGATTCTGTCCCTCCTCTGCTCCCTCCTTTTTGTCCTCGATCATTGAATGGCTCATCATGGGCACGTGCAGAGCCCTTGGGTGGGTGTGAAGCCCCCACAGTCCTTCTGACCACTTGTTAGAAGTCTTGGCCAAGTGCTTGGAGAAGAATGTGATCACAGTACAGATGGTTCCCAACTTCTGATGGTTCAGTTTACGATCTTTCAGCTTTACTCTGGTGTGAAAGTGATTTGCATTCCATAGAAACTAGACTTCAGATTTTGAATTTGGATCATTCCGGGCTAATGGTATGTGTTAGGACATCTTCTCATGATGCTGGGCAGTGGTAGCCGCAGCTGCTGGTCAGCCCTGTAGTCACGAGCGTCAACAACGGATACGCTGATGACCATTCTGTACCCATATAGACATTCTGTTTTTCATGTTCAGTAGAGTATTCCAGAAGTTACGTGAGATATCCAACACTTTACTATAAAATAGCCTTTGTGTTCAATGACTTTATCTAACCGTAGGCTACCATATTCTAAGCACCTGTTCTGGTAGGCTCCGCAAAGCTATGATGTTTAGTAGGTTAGCTGTACTAAATAGATTTTTGACTTAATGATATTTTCACTGTGTGATGGGTTTATCAGGACATAACCCCACTGTAAGTTGAGAAAGATGTGAATGTAAAATCAACTTGATTGTGGCCAATTTCACCTAATTATACTTTTCCTCTGTTCTGGCCCCCCCCACCAGGCCTGTTCTTAATATATCATGATGCTTCATTTGGTGGTATCTTTGGAAAATGAAGAGTATCATACAAGTGAAACCTTAGTTTGTTTTTTAGAAAACTTAAGCCCATCTCCTTGTGGCGAGTTATACCAGAACCTCTTTAGGCTCAAAGGCAAAGAAGGAAATAGAGTGTATAAATGGTAACGTGGCGGAACCAAGAATTTTCTTCCATGAAAGTCCCACGTGGAGAGCATTCCACATCTTACAGTCTTAGGCCACATCCCAGGCCAATGACGCGAGCTTCCAGGGTTAGGATCCAGGCGTCAGTCATTTCTAAAGCTCCCTAGGTGATTCTAACACACAGCCATGTTGAAACCACTGCTGTGTGGTTTTTTTTTTTTTTACACCCTGAACCTCTATGTTTCTATGAATTAAAATGAGGGAGGAGGAGAAGCCAGAGAAGACGGAGGAAACTACAATGGTGTGGCCACCAGAGGCCAATGCCATGGTCCACAAGGAATGGGGGGAGGTAAGTGTGAGTCCTGTCATTATGGAAATGAACAAGACAGACCGGCTCCAGAGGGAGACTGAGCTCTGGCCACGGCAGATCACAAACCATGATACTGGGCGGGAGAATAAAGAAAACACAAGAGAGAGAAAGGCCAGATGAGAAAGAGGAAAAAAAGCAAATCAGATTTAAAATAAAGGAGGAGATTGACAGACAGGACATTTAAATTCTCTTTGAGGGAGAAAACAGCCAAGTAAAGCAGATAAATAGCAAAGATAAATAAGAGATGATAAGACAGTGATCATCTTTATGCAGCGTGTGTCTGTCCTTCTCCATTAGGGTAATTTTCTCTGGTCAAGGCTTGGGTTTGCTGAAAGCAGAAAATAAATTGGGAGGATGGTCTATTGGGTGACACGCAATCAGCACCAGGCTAATGGCCCTGGGCTGAAACCTTGGGATTTGATGAATGTATCCATTTACTGGGAATCACACCTAATAAGAAGCAGCATAAATACTAATACAGATGGAAATGTGGGTGAATGAGTTTAAATGACAGGAGGTACATATACACCTTGATTAGCATGGACGAGAGAGCAGAAAGTATCCGGCTTTTGGACACCTGGTTTACAAATGACCCACGCTCATCAATGGCCTCTCCAGCTCCTTCCCATTTAATTTCTCCTCAACCCTCCTGCAAACACTGTCCAAACCACAACAAAACATACAGGTTTGAATACATTCTGCGGGATCAAAGTGATGGAAGGAAATACCAGGTCAGGAACCACCTGTGTCCTCTGGAGCTGTAATTTTCAAACTGTAGTTTTACAGTCTTTGGTCAAATGAAGTTTACTGGGAAGGGTTAGAGACCTCAGATAAATTTAAAACAGAGAAAGGGTAAGAAAGTGTCTGTTACGCTTCTTCTCCTTGCATTTGGCCATGAAGGAGATGCTGGATGAAGCAGAGTGGAAATGATGTGAATATGAGAGTTGACATGAGTTTTCCAAATAAGACTGGACAATCTATGTGACAGCTTAGCCCTTCAAAACCTCCCCCCTGTATTTTTCCCTTCACGTGTTATACTGTCTTAGAGTCCCCTAATCAATAACTCCTTCAGTTCTGGGGCACCTGGGGGGCTCAATTTGTTAAGTGTCTGCCTTTGGCTCAGGTCATGATCCCAGGGTCCTGGGATCAAGACCTGTGTTGGGCTCCCCTCTCAGTGGGGAGTCTGCTTCTCCCTCTGCCTCTCCCCCTGCTCTTGCTCTCTCTCTCTCTCTCTCTCTCTCACATAAATAAATAAAATCTTAGAAAAAAATAATTCCTTTGGCTCCATATGCATCCTCCATCAGAAGCTTAAGTCAGTTACAGAGGGCAAAGGGCTCTCAGTCCCACATCCATGAACATGAATTCAAATAATACTGGCCTCCAGATTCCCAGGTAAGCTCATCAGCAGTGAGGTCATGGCATTGTACCAGTTGGAAGATGGGCAATGCTGGAGGAATGAGATGGGGAAATCCGATTCAGGAGTACAAAGAGGCTTTGTGGTGGGTAGGGTGGGTGAGGGGCTTTGTGAGCAATGTCGCAGAGAAAGAGGGAACAGGTTCTAAAATGTTAATACGTTAACAATTTTGTCTAGGGTCAATCCCGTCCCATCTAGGGTCAATCTTTCTCTTCTTTGCAAGTACATTTCTTGGTTTCCCGTTCTCAGTCTCATTATAGCAAACCAGAATTTTGCTGTATTATTTACATTGCTTTATGAGACAGTGGGTTCTGAGCTGTAAATAGATCTTTGGATCACAGCCCATTTACAAGCGGCTGGCTTCCTGAAGTGTATGATTGACTGTTTATCATGGAAGAGATTATATCTACAAAAACTGTTAATGAGAAATGTGGAGGTGCACACATTTAAAATTGTTCAGAGGTTAAATGTTCATCCAGATGGGGTGTCTCTGAGGGACTAGGTCTATTGGAATGTGAGGCGGTGTTTATGGTTCCTGTGATCCAAACTTAGTTGTTGCCATGGAAAGTCGTCTACTACAGGGGTTCTTAACTCTCTGGAGTGATTCATCCCTGGGTAATCTGAGAATTGAATGCATTCTTCCCATAATGTGCTTATACATACAAAATTCTGCACACATTTTCAGGGGATTCACAGAACTTACTAAAGTTTTATTGCTGTTCTTAGACACAAGGCTAAGAATTCTGACTCTATTGAATTCAGGGAAAACACTAGTCCATGTATTCCTTTTTGTGAATAGTAACATTCCTATTTGGAAATTTACTGTAGGGTAGGGGTAGAGAATCCATTCCAGTGCCTCTAGAAATGAGTGCATTTAACATTTGAAAAGAGGATTCAAGAGCTTGCACAAAATACAGAAAGATGTATAAGGCATGGTCTTCCTCCTCAAGGAAAATTAGATTTAGTTAGACGCGAGTGTAAAAGTATTGGTACTAGTAGTTGTGGCTGGAAAGGTAGACCAAGTCCAGACCAGAAAGGGCCCTGAGCACTACATTAAGGAACTAAAACTTAGTTCTGAAGGCAGCATGTTCCAACCTAACAGTCTTTCTTGTACAGTCTTCACTGTTTCACCATTTCTATATCCCAACACAACAATCAGATTGTTTTCTTCAAACCGATCCCCCTTTAAAATTTGTGTTTATTTAAACTTACTATTCATGGTTTTGTGTTTTGTTGTCATTATTTGTAATCTATATGAGAATTAATACATGCCTCTTAAAATAAAAATATTTTCGTATCTGGAATTTTGAAGTCTCATAAATATTTGTTCAGATTATTCCAGATATGAGAGAGAAAATGGGTTCCTACTTCAAGGGCATTTTTACCTTGGTCATACCTGATATTTAGAATATGGAATCAGCTGACATATGGTGGGAAGTGCTCCGTCCTTGAAAAAGATGCTCTTGGTTTAAGTACTGAAGTTGCTATGATGTGGAGATACTAACAGTGACCTTGACAAGGGTCACTATAATATCAAATAAGGAGACATGAAGATGATCTTTGTTAAATATGAAGCATTATACAGACATCATCACCGCTGTCATCATCATTCTTACAATGAAAGTATCTACTGATACGTATTATGTTATCTTCATCTGTTAACTTATTCAATTCTTATAATTAATCTTATAAATGCAATTATTATTATCTGGAGGAAAAAAACAAAGGCATCTAGTGGTTCAATAGTTTGCCAAGTGCCATGCATTAAATGGCAAATCTGGGATTTGGAGCCCAGCAAACAGATTCCAAAACCTGCATCATCCTTATTCCTAGAAAGGGATATTCTGATCATCTAAAAGAGTTTCAGAACCTTCAGAAATCAACCTGCACCCCACTGTGTGTTGAGAACATGATATGGAGAACATTTTTAAGGGAGCATTACTTCTGCATCCTTTTTCCACAATCTCATTTAAAATATTTAGATTTAAGTTATGTTAAGATGACATTTAAATGAATTTAAAAGGAGTTAGGTATAATTCAGCATCTGTCTCAAAGAGCATTTCTATTTCTCCTCAAACTCTGTGTTGGAGGAAACTTTTTTATTTTTATTATTTTTAAAGATTTTACTTATTTATTTGACAGAGAGATCACAAGTAGGTAGCGAGGCAGGCAGAGAGAGAGGGGGAAGCAAGCTCACTGCTGAGCAGAGAGCCCGATGCAGGGCTCGATCCCAGGACACTGGACCTGAGCCGAAGGCAGAGGCTTAACCCACTGAGCCACTCAGGTGCAAGAACTGTTTTTTAAACTTGATACATGACTCTATGATTTTCAGCCATTTGGCCTAAAAAGCCCCTTCCTTTGCAACTTGAAGCATTTCTTCCGTCATGACCATAGGGGTTCACTGTGCTTGTCTGGGCACTGGTGTTCAATGGGGAGGCCATTAGGAAGTTCCATGTATGTTTCCTGTTGTCTGTATTCTCCGTCCATTAAGATGAGCAAAGCGGGGAGCTGGAACTTGAAGGTGGGATGACAAGTCTCCCACCTCAAATTGTGCCTCACTAACAATTTTAGTGAGGACTACAAAAACACAAGGGCAAGAGTAGACATCTGTGCTTACACTCAGGTTAGTATCTATAGTTACTTGCAGAATAAATGCAATTACAGCAAAAAGTCATCCAGCACTTCCTACCAGCCACCCACTGAGCCAACATTCTTTATCCATGCTGAAGTGCTGAGTTCTCTCAGTAAGTCAGGCCCATAGAGTAACCGGGGTCTCCAGGAGCATCTCCTACACGACACTGAGACCCTAACCTGCCCAGTACCACTCAGCCACTGGCCCGTGGTATTAAGAGTCTGACAAGCATTGAATTTCCAAACAAGGACTTTGTGGTCCTTCCCTGGATATAAGGGGCCGTTGGCAATAAGAGAAGAAACCTCTTTGTTCAGAAGTCATGTTTGCTTGATTTTTTATGAATCTGTGAAAAGATGGGTAGGAAGTCATCCCTCAGTTTCCCGCATGGGGCAGAGGGTGTGATGGGATATCAGCATGCACTTTAGCTACAACCTCATAAAGACACAGATCTCCACCCAGAGTCTCATTGGTAAGGCACAGACAACCCTCCGCCGTTGCCCTCCCATGTATCTAGGGGACATTCACCAGTGGTGGAGCCTGGGACTGTCCAGCAAGGACAGGAAGCTGTATGAGTGACATCTGTATTCCACTCGGCCTCGTCTAAGGCAGGACATGGATGGAGGGCATGTGAGACCCTCGCGCCAGTCTTGATCATTTGGTGTATTATAATTTTTGTCTCTCTATGTGTGTGTGTGTTTAAAGAATCAAGTGTATCTGTTCCAAGACGAGGAAGTGTGGCCAATCCTAGAACACATGGGTATTATTATCACTTTTAAAGTGGACAGTCCAGGGGTGCCTGGGTGGCTCAGTGGGTTAAGCTTCTGCCTTCAGCTCAGGTCATGATCCCAGGGTCCTGGGATCAAGCCCCATATTGGGCTCTCTGGGCTCTCTGCTTAGCGAGGAGCCTGCTTCCTCTGTCTCTCTCTCTCTGCCTGCCTCTGCCTATTTGTGATCTTTGTCAAATAAATAATAAAAAATAAAATCTTTAAAGTAGACAGTCCTGGGGCTTCATGGAGTTAAGTCCCTTGAATGATGAAGCCAGAGTTGGAACCCAGGTTTGTCTGCTTCTAGAGTTTGCCCCTCCTAACCACAACACAGGCATAGTGCCCATCACTGAAGCAGATGGCCTGGAGTGAAACCAGAGTCCATAAAGCACATCTATGACTCCCTACGGAGCGGTAATGCTGCATTAGCGGAGATTTTAAGGCGATTTATGGATATTAAATACGTACCTCTCCTTGCTAACGTATATTCTTCTGAATTCATTCACTCATCCATTAAATAAAGATTTATCGAGTGTCTGCTGTGTATGCGCTGTGCTACTGACGGATAAGGGATGAGTGAGCGCAGGGAAAACAGAAGAATGAATTAGACACAGATTCCGCTCTTTGGAGCTCACGTGAGAAGGCAGAGACATACGTAAATGACTTAAGGTATCAATGGTGAGCACCGCGAGAGAGTTGCAAATAAAGGAATGCAGTGCATGCTAGGTGTGTGCGGGGGCAGATGTGAATGTGTGTGCTCATGTGCATTCGTGGGCACATATGTGTCTGTCCATTGGTTACGGCTAACGAGAGAGCTCTGAGTTTGAATGAATGAAGGGAAACAGGCAATAAAAAATTAACTGCAAGAAGACTGGTTTAGGTAACATGAAAGGTCCATAAAAAAGTGGTGGAACTTAAGACCGGAAATCGAAGCAACACAGGACACCTTCCATTCGAAGGAGTGATGTCATCAGTTCTGGGCTTAGGTCGGAAGTCGCGGGCAGCACTGAGTGTCAGCGGCCAGCAAAGCACAGCTCGTGGGTCCCATTTGGCCCATGGCTCGTTTCTTGATGGCTAGTAAGTAGGAAATGGCTTAGAGATTTTGAAGTGTTGTTTAAAAACAAAGAAGCACATAAACAAAGAAACTGCGACAGAGACTTTCTGCGGCGCACAAACCCCGCATGTTTGCCAACCCTTAGGCATACAGAATGGATTGCGGGAGGGTACTGGACTGGGGCAGACCAGCTTAGTGCGGGGACAGAAACAGTCTAGACAAGGAAGACAAGGAGGGTGTGGGTGAGAACGTGAGAGGAGAAGCAAATTTCTCCAAGAACAATATGAACTGAATAGAAAGCATGAACACAAAAGGCCCATGAAGAGGTATTTTCCATGAGGCCACCTGGCCCAGAGGCTCAAGTTTCACGAGCCTACTACACCTGCCTAGTGAAGTCCTTCACTACAGAAGTTATGACAATGCCAGGATGAGAAAGATGTCAGTTCAGCTCTGGAACCAAGTTCCTTCACTGAACTTAGCAAGGGTTAGACTGTCCTCAAAATATCATATACCACTTCATCTGTGAAGGCTACTTCTTAGAGGTGGCAACTTTCCCTCCAAACCTGCAAGGGGCTGAAAGTTCTCACAAAGGTCACGCGGATGCTTTCTGGACTTGGGAGGTGCTATCCTGGGCAGCATGGGGAGTAGCTGCTGGGGCTTCGCAGCAAGACAGCCCCTGGGGGGCTTATCCTGACTGGGTGCACCTCCCTCTCCCACCTCAGTCCCTTCCCCTGGTCCCCTCCAAAGGAGAGAAACAAGGCCTACCTCCTGTCCATATCTTTAGAGAGCATCTAGTACTGTCTACATACATAAACAGTCCCTCCAAAAATGAAAATCATTTTACTGACATGACTTTAAAAATCTTCATTCCTGCCCAGTTATGGAAATGAGGACAATGTATTTCTTGTTAAGATTGCATTGCCTTAGCCTACAGTGAGGGATATGTCATCTATCCTGCAGTGAGTATCTGTCACTAAAATACACTTGACCTTTTCAGCAGGGACCATGATGAAAGGACATAATGACTGTTAGGCAGAATCCCAGGGAACAGTCCTACAAAATACCTCATCTGGAGAGGGCATTCACCTTCATTCGGTTTTACGACTTCCCAGTGGTTCCTGGAATTTTAATACTAACTGCTTTTCTAGGAAATTTACAGGACCTCTGAAATGGAGAGTTCTGGTAAGTTCTCATGGTTGGCATTGGAAAGCCATTAGCAGGCAGTCAGCAAGAAATCCATCCTACGTGTGGCAGGTTCAGGGGTTCACGTACCACTTTGGGGCTAGAGGAAGAGTTTGAACTGATAGTCTCCTTGTGGGCAGCAGCAGTCCTGGCTGTGAAACCCATCTGTGCACTGGCTTCTCTATACCAGGTGGCCAGACTACCTTGGACACTCAAGGATTAGAGGTGGCAACTTCTGCCCCAAACCTGGAAGGGGCTGAAGGTTCTCACAGAGGTCATGCAGATGCTTTCTGGACATGGGTCTTGTTTAACTTGAATCAAAGCCAGTTTTCCCAAATGTTTGGCTTTTTACACTCAGAAATTGCCTACTTCCCCTGCTCCCCCTCTTCCTGGCAGTCTCAGTGAGCTCTGGTGTATGCCAGCCACTGTCCTGGGCATAGGGACACCATCGTGAGCAAGAGGACTCCAGACCGTGCCTGGAGGAGCTTAGGGTCTAGTGGGGGAGCTGGCTGAAAGTGGCTCACTCCAGGCCCTCCCAACCCTCTCTGCTTCCCTGTGGCTGAACCTGTCAGGGTCTGGCCCTGGTGCCCCTCTGGAGGTGAGGTGTCCCCTCCCCAGTGTCCCCAGATGCCCACGTGGCCTTGAGGTGGTTCAAAGCCTGAGTGAGGCTTCTGCTCTGATTTAAACTGCTCTTTTAACTTCCCCTGTCAGCAGGCAGACTCTTGTGACCTCTGAGGATAGGTTCTGCCCGCGGAGGTGGGCAGGGAATCCGCTCAGAGTGGGCTTTGGTGGGGTGATTTCTGCTAAGAACATTTTCCACAGAGATGAAATACTGCGGTGTGGAGTCCTGCTTCCTCATTTAGTAATCAAGTCTGTCTGCATCTCCTCATCTGTCAGGTGAGGATAACGATCCCGCCTCTCTCCTTGGGTCCGTTGTAAAGATCACGGGAGTTAATACATGTAAAGACTTAGCATACTGCCTGGCACATAGCAAGTACTCGTTAAATGTTAGCTCATGTTATTTCTGTTCACTCTAACAGAAGGTCTCTGTGATGATACCACATTTGCAAGACACTTTTCACCAGATGTAAGAAATGTTTCAGTAGCTATTGGAGGACACTTCAGAAGCTACGGAAGTTTCCAGCATTCTGCGGGCACGTCCCTCCCTTTTCTACCTGCATGGATGAGCATATTAGCATAGCAGTCCTGTGTCACTAAGATATTTGACAATAAGCCCATCAGTGATTCCCTACTCCCAAACAAAGGGAAAGCCTTGAAGGGAAGCATTTTCCAGGAGGATACCTATTTTCTCTCCTCAACTCATTTGGTGGAGGCAATCGGAAGCACTGGGTGAGCTTCACTAGGGTGCGGAAGCCCGGCTGTGCACACTTCATTAAATCTGGGCACAAAAAGTAGTGTCTTAGCTACTGAGGGGAGGAGGCTACAGGACCCAATGGAAGCTGAGGAATGTTGTGAGCTTGGCTGGAAATGAAGAACAGTTGGCGTGTGATTCAAGAAAATGTTTTGACGGACCAAGGGAATATGGAGAGGGCTCTGCCACTCATGGGGGACGCTGTTGACATACCAATTCCTTCTTTTTCATGCACTCCATGAGGATGATGAACAGATGCTGGGCTTGGGTCCGAGTGTACGTGAAAGTCTTCTGGATGGTCACCAACAGCTGGTCCCTCAGAGATTCATTGATAAGTCTGCAGTTAGAAACAATGTCAACATTAGGTCAACCTGGCTCCTTGTCACTACGTGTTTCTGAGGAATATTCTAGAACCCAGGAAAGCACTGTGGGGATTGAGTTTAGACAGGAGTTATTTCTTCCTGTATTTTTCTCACCACAGTTATTTCAGCTATGGTAATTTAAAACTACAACAACAACAGTACACTTAAAAATAATTATCCATTTTAATGTCTCAGAACCTAAAAGAGTAAAGTCAGAAGATGAATTTGGTTCTTTTTTTTTCTTTGTCTCTCTTTTTTCCTTTTATATGGCATGTGTCTAATACCCTCTTCTGCAAGTGCTCTTATCAAAAAAAAGCCTTACTCGTTAGCACCATGGCAAAACTTTACTGTATTACTTACATGAAGATTTAAATTTCAACTTCATCTCTAATTATGGGGGGGGAAAGCTTTCATCTCAGTAATTTGAGCACCATTGAGGAGACATGGGACTTATGTTTCTTCTAAAACCACTTCCTGTAGGTGGTAACTTCTCTGACCTATGATTCTGATCACCATTTATGTCAAGCCTTGACATAAGCCAATAGGAAACTGACCCACAGGAGGTTTAATATGGACTGTTTCATCTGGAGAGAGTTTTCATGCTAGAGAAGAACGAGGGAAAGCAAGGGAGGTACCTGATACCCAGTCACTGCCCTGTTGCCTCTTGAAGACAAACCGGATGTAACTTTTAACTCCACCTTCACTAACTGGCCTGGTGAGAACTGGGCTATCTTTACCAGCCATCAGATGGCAGGGAATGAAAAATCACTTTACTCTTCATAGATTCTGTCCAAAATCAGGAGGATAAAACTGCTTCCAAGGACCAGTGACAAAATTATCATACTTTGCCTAGCATTTTATAGTTTTATCATTTTTTTCCATAATTGAAGAACCAGAAACTCCCCTATACAAGCAGTAAAATATAAGTATTTCATTTGGTGCTCATGGGAACCCTGTAGGCAAAAGGTCTGTACAATTGAAAAGGGAAAGGTATTTTAGCTGTAAGAGCTGGATGCTTAAGGTCAGAGCTAGAACTAGAATCTAGTTCTTCTGATTCCTTGTCCAGTACTCTTTCCCTTATGCCACTTTCTCTCATTACTCCAAGGCCTCTCTTCATCACTGTGACTACCTGAGAAGCAAATTATAACATTTGCTTTCATGTGAAAGCATAACAAATTTTGTTGCTTCCAGAAAGCAAGATGGCAGGCTTGAGGATATCCTTCTGTGCCCCAGGATTGTGTGAGGATTACCTGAGCCCACTAGATTGGACAATATGGTGCCCTAAGCTTTGAGGAGGGTGCACTCCTCATGACGGAATTGTACCAAGGATCCTGGAATGTCATGCAGCTCGATGGAGGACGGGGTTACGGCTTCTGCACCCCAAGTAGATTTATACTATGAATATTTAGAAAAGGAGAATGATCCAGATGAAGTTGAAAAAGAAAGTAGAGAAGTTGTGACAGTTGGATATAATCTAGTCTGGGGGTACAGGGAAGACTCCTTTGAGGAAGTGCTGTTTAATCTGACACTTGAAGAATACAGGAGCATAGCACGATTGGGGAGGTGTTGGGGCTCAGTAAGAGCATTCTTGGCTGATGAGATAGTGCCAACAAGCCCAGATTGAAAAAATAGGGTCGGTATGGCTGGAACATGGAGAGCAAAGAAAGAGTGAAACAAGATGGTGCTGCAAAAGGGGTGAGTATGGAGAAGATCATGGGAGACTTTTGAGATGGTGTTAGAGACTTTGGATTTTATCCCACAGGTAATGAGGAACCTGCGGGAGAGTGACATGATCCCATCTGTGTCACCAAATTTCCTGAAGGGTCAAGACATGAGCACTCTACTTGACAGGCAACCCATGTGGATGGGTCTAGAGGGTTCTGCAGTACTAAGCATACATAAATGCTATACATGATTAACAACACAAGAAGACACTCTTCTCATTAGCCACTTGATAGATCTAATCATTCATCGGCAGGTGTTTAATTTTGATAACAACTCGAGATTTGTTTTCCATTGCTAACCATCTGTAGTGAAATCCCAGTTCCCAGAGGTCATTAACTGTTTGAGGGACCTGTCTGTTATTCATATGTAGTCTATCAGTTTGTAAAAAAAAGTTTGTAAAAAAAAATCATGTACAACTTAGTCGATTGTGAGGAGAGCTGAAAGACCTTGAAGATGTCTTTATACTAAAAAGTATAAAGATCTTATACTTTTTAGCCCAATTTTGCAACTGCATGAAGTTGTGCCTTTAGTTAAATCACTTAGCAACAGAAACCCAGAATTCTACCTCTAGAAGTACAAGGATTCTCTAGATTGGTGTTTTCTAAAGTGTGGGGTGCCCATCACTGATGGAACAGAGTGGTTTTAGGTGAGACGAAGATGACGTAGTCTTTCCGAAGGATTAAATTATATTCATTAAACATCAAATGACTGTTATTCCGGCTTTAGTTCTTGTACCACCCTGATTGCATCAAGAGGAAAAATCAACATTTTTGATGCTTCTTTGGCTTTATTAACTCATGAGCATTTGTAAGTCTCCCCCCTTTTGACAAAGAAATATAGATCCCATGCTTTTTTGCAGGAAGAGTTTAAGAACTTTTAAAAGAAGATCCTGTATAGCATCTGATGTGTTCAGAGCACATCATGGTATAGGACATACAACGGCATCATATCACCTGATTTTCATAACAATCTGAGAGCGAAGCAGGTAGTAATTCCATTTTGCAGAAAAGGAGACTGTGGTCTCAAGAGACCAAATGATGTGTACAAAGTCACAGAGGCTGATGGTCTCAGAGCTTGAGCCAAGTCTGCCTTCCATCGTGGTGCTGCTTTTTCTGTGCGAAACCTCTAAATATGTCTTTTGGTTTCCTACTCATCTGCATTGGAAGTAGAAATTTAAGTATATATATTTGTTTTAGGAAATTGCTTTTCCTTCTTGTGATAGGACATCTGAAGGAAATCAGACGAGTTTGAAGAAGATATGGGGAAGAGTGAGGACAATGGCAAAGTGCATTTAGTATGTTGAAGATTCTATTTGCTTCTGATTTCCTCACAAGTATTTGCTACGCTGAATGAGATGTTTTCTTTTTGGCACAAAGACTTCCTCTGTCTTCTCTAAGGACCCTTTCTTACTCTGTGACCATATTCTGTAGGATATTGGGAAGCCTACTTTTTTGAAATTACTGCTTTCCTAGCTCTTCCCATTTTTTTTTTTCCTGCACAACACCGGGATGATTTAAAAATCTTGACCGTGATATTTAATCACCAGCAAAAAATAGAAATAAGCCCATTTTAGATTTCTTTTTATGGCACCAGAATAGTGATTGAGAATTTCTTGACATCAAAACATGGTCATAGTATTATATAAAGTTTTCATTTTAGACTTGGGCCTCTGACAAAATGGTGCCTATTTATAGAAAATGCTAATGTGTGGCTCCATATGGACCAATGCTATTTTTGGTATACCTCAAATTAGAATGTTTCTTGATTTAGGAAGGGTAGTCATTGAAGTGAGGAAAATCTCCATACTATGGCATTTGTGTTTCCATTTAGACGCTGAACTTGTGATCTGGAGCTTTTTGGATGAGTCACAGAAGTATCTGAAATAGGTCAACGTTCATCCAGTGCTCGGACCTTCCCAAACTTGGCTATTTGCTTTCTGTTCAAAGGTTAGCAATACAACCCACATGTGCACACTTTTCTCAGAATGACTTTAATTACCTGCCATATCCGAGTTTTTTTCCTTGATTTAAAAATAAGATAATACATTTAGGATTCAATGGGACATGAAGAGCTAGACTTAGGTTAATGGCTTTCATCAAGGAGCGAAGCCCTTCTCCTGCCCTCCACACACACTCTTGGTTCATTTCTTCAGGTACAATACGAGAACATTGTACCTCTATAAATAAAGATCATTAATAGTATTACAATTGGGCACTTAAAAGACATCATTTGCCAGAGAATCTCTAATGCTCTAAAGAAAAATGAAATTTTGTCATTGGCTTCATGACAAAGCAAATTACTACATGTAACTTTAGGACACAGAAAGGTTATATGTCTTTCCTAAGGTCACCAAAAAATGGCATTTTTCTTTTCTCCTTCTCTTCCTGTCCCCTTCTTCTTCCAACTTTCTCCCTTTCCTCTTCTTTCTTCTTCTTCTCCTTTTTCTTGCTTAGTAAAAGTTACCCCTTCCTCCCAAATGCCATGACCCTGGGGTCACAAATAATAGCACGATTCTTCCCAGAGAGGTGGGGAATAAAAAAAGCATCACAGTCACCAGGGTTAGGCTGTCTAGATCGAAGCTGTCACTTGCTAGCTATAGAATCTCATTCAAGTTGTTGGGTCTTTCCGTGTCATGTTTTTCATATATGTGAAGTGAGAATTACAAGAGTGCTTATCTCATAGACTTGTGAATATTTAATGAGTTAATCTTTGTAGAGGGCCTGATGCGTAGCAAGCCTTATGCAAGCATTTGTGTTACGAACACACAGTCCCACACGTCTCCTGGCTCACTGACATTCCATCTTCTTAAGGAGCATGGCCAGTGGCTGGGCCTTTGTGTGCAATACAGACCTCTCTCCTGAGACCACCGGAACTCTTCTTGATCGGCCCCACAGTATAAGGCCACTCCCAATCCAAGCTGGAAAAAGAACTTTCCCACTTCAGAGAGGTCAGAGATCACCCGTTCTTTCTTACATTTGGGAAAGAGGGATGCATAGCAGACTTAAGAGGCTTCATTACCGTGGAAACTTGCAAACACTCCATGCAGACTTCTTCCCATCTACTTACTCATTCAGCAAACAAGACTGGTGCCTGCCAGGCACTCTGCGAGGGGTGGAGAGATGAATAATATTTAGTCTTAGCCTCAATGAACTCATAGAGTTGTAACCCATATATTCTGGTCATCTATTAATAGGTAACACACCCCCATACTTAGTGATGTAACAGAGTTTTTTGGGGGTTTTTTTGCCTGTGTGTTGAAGATTTGTGGGTCAGGAATTGAGGCAGAGCACAGTGGGGATGACTCATGGCTGCTCCGTGATATCTGGGTCCTCAGCTGGAGAGGACAGAATGGCTGTAGATGACTTTGGTGCCTCACCCAGGGCCATATGTCTGGGGCTCCATTCCTCTCCATGAGCATCTGCTGGGGTGCAATGTCCAAGATGACTTCTTTGCTCCTTTGTCTGGAACCCAGCCTGGGATGGCGGAGAGAACTGGCTGGCACTATTCTCTCTGCTGGTTGCATGGTGGATGGACTTCATACAGGACAACTGGCTTCTCTCAAATTGAGGATTCCAAGAGAGCATTCAAAGAGGCCCAGGCCAAAACGTCAAGACTTCCTCTGATTTAACCTCACAAGTCCCAGAATGTCATTTCCTTACATTCAATTAATCAAGCATATCTAAGAGTAGTCTGGGTTCAAGAGGAGGGAGGGACTCCACCTCTTGGTGGAAGGAAAGCAGGAATAGACAGAGAAGGAATATATGGATGGTGGTCATCCTGGAGACCAGCAAACCTGTCAAGGGGCTCTGTTCAGATGAGACATTATAAAGCATCAGTCTTTTCCACAGTTTAATGATAAACAGCCTCAGGTATCTTACTTTGCATTTTTTCTTTTAATAGCAGATTATGAGAATCACTGTTTTCCTTAAAAGTGATAGTCTAACTACTCAGAAGTATTTTCAAATGTTATTACTGATTCGAAGCACAGAACCGGCAAATATTTTCTCCTTTACTTCAGTAGCCTGTTTACATCTCTTTAGCTTGTACTAGGTACCAGATGTTACTTTTAGGCCTTGGGCATCCGGCCAGAGACTTTTGTCCATAGACACCATCATTGTACTCTGTCCCTCTTAAGTGTTGTGTGCAAGGGACATCTTCAGCCAAATGTGCACGTGCTTGGGTCAGCCTTAATGCCCAGCTTAAGTCACCATCAAAACCAGCAGGGTGTTTTCTTGGTGCCCTCATCTCGCTTTGAAGTCTGTTTGGAGAGGAAAAGCAACAACAATCACCTGCTAAAAGCTAGATAGAAATTCTGGCTTACTAAAGTACTTTTCCAGTTTATGTTATGCTTTTTTTGTGGGGGAGTGGCAGAGAGAGAAAGAGGGAATCATAAGTAGACTCTACGCCCAGCACAGGGCCTGATGAGGGGCTTGATCTCACGACCCCAAGATCACGACCTGAGATGAAATCAAGAGTCAGACGTTTCACTGACTGAGCTACCCAGGCACCTCCCAGTTTACATTAGTCTTGATCTACCTTTGTCCGGGCCCTCCCCCATCTTACTTGGATGGGACCAACAGACTACTAATAGGTTTCTTCTCTATGCTCCCTTAATCCATTCCACACATTGGATTGAATGGTTGTTCTACAAAGCAGGGATGATTCCACCACATCCTTCTGAAAACCCTGCAATAGTTTCTCATCACTGGTAAGATAACATCTCAACCTCTGACATTTCTGGAGTTTGCATGTTGCTTACCTGAAAATTCAGCTGAGGGATTTGAACTTTGGGATAATTTAATGATACAATTTAGGAGTTCACTGTTTTGCAGATGAAGAGTCTGGAGACTACAGTGGGAGACTAATCTGCTAAAGATTATATATCTGAAAGCATCAGAGCTGACCTTAGAGGACAAGAGAGTCAGGAAGGAAGAATCTTTCATAATGAACTATGCTGACCTAAATATGTAGGCTCAACTCAGTGTGGTTATGTAAAGTTAGTATTTTGTTGCTTAATGACTAGATACAAGGGGAGGTTTCTTCTGTTTTATTCCTGAGATAGGATGTTCTATATCTTATGTGTGAGGGGACTGAGACTGAGTAACATGGTTTCAAAGATCCACTATTTCCCCCAGAATTACTCCCCAGCTTCTCTGATGCCCAAAGTTCCTTTTAATTAACTGAGAAGCCAAAAAATATTTTGCTCAACCATTGGGATCCCTAAAAGCAACTCTTAGGTTGAGTGATATTTCATGTTAAACTCACAGGTAACTGACAGACGCTGATGGTTTGTAGAAACCATTTCTTGTTTGACAGAAAGTTGGGGAAATGTAAATGGGACCCAGGAAAGTGACCAACAGATGGGATGGGATGGGGAGCACCTACTTTGCCCAACTTCTTATGGGAGATCAACTCTAGATACAAATGGGTTCTATCAGCAAAGACTGTGAAAATAGTATCTCTATCTTGTCTTAATATGTAGCTTAGAAAAGTGGTTCACCTGGGCTTTTCCTGAGGGTTTTATCTAGTCACACAAGGTGGTGAGAATGATCTTGGAGAAGCTGCCTGTAATTGGGAAGGATGCACACTTGTGGATGTGATCTGTTCAAAAAATATCATTTACCACTACCCCCAGAGGCAGCAGTTCTTATATGTGTTCACTTTCTCCTTATTTTTTTACTTTTTTAAAAATCCACTCTAGAATCTTGAACTAGATATGGTAAAACAGAAGGTGCGGATACATATACAAAAGGAAACAGAAGGGGGGTGGTGCAATGGGGTTGAGGGTTGTAAAGAGAGGCACACAATATCTATTATAAGACAAAATCTGTGCCAGCCATTTTGTGTGTGGCATTTCATAAAGACAGATTAATTCAAGAAATTCCTAACTAGACTAACTCATTGGATGCATGGACGATGACATGTGGTATTACTTATGTATTCTCTTTTCTTGATCTACATCAAGGATCAAGGTGCTGAAGACAGATGCTTTTCCACTATTCCATTACCTTGATTCTGTTCTCCCTTCTCTTTGCCCATAGCATATCACTTTCTAAAGTATAGTATGGTACGCTTATTAAGTTAACTACTTATTATCTATCTGACCCTGCTAAAATCTAAGTTCCATAACCACATTTTTGTCTATTTTCTTGACAGGTGTATTTTTACCAGTGCCTAGAACAGTGTCTGGAACGGAGGAGGTCTTTAAAAAATATTTGTTGAGGGGTACCTGGGTGGGTGTGTCAGCTAAGCATTTAACTCTCCATTTTGGCTCAGGGCATTATCTCAGGGTTGCGAGATTGAGCTCCACATTGGGCTCCATGCTCAGTGGCGAGTCTGCTTGAGATGCTCTCTCTCCTTCTCCCTCTGCCCCTCCCCCAGCTCATGTCCTCTCTTGCTCACTCTCATTCTAAAATAAATAAATCTTTTAAAAAATATTTGTTGAATGACTGAACACATAATGTTGGATGAAAGAATGTAATTAAACAACGAAGGGAACAATGTCTAATAACACTGAAAATCCATCAGACACAGAAGGGGTCCCCAAGTGGTAGCTCGATTAGTTATGTTATTCAATATGGGAGCTGTTAGCCACACATGGCAATTCAAATTTAAATGGATGTACGGCTAATAAATTCAAATCCTCAGGGGTGCCTGGGTGGCTCAATGGGTTAAAGCCTCTGCCTTCAGCTCAGGTCATGATCCCGGGGTCCTGGGATCCAGCCCCGCATCGGGCTCTCTGCTTGGCAGGGAGCCTGCTTCCCCCTCTCTCTCTGCCTGCCTCTCTGTCTGCTTGTGATCTCTGTCTGTCAAATAAATAAATAAAATCTTAAAAAAAAAATAAAATTCAAATCCTTAGTCACACTAATGACAGCTCAAGTGTTCAGTGACCATCTGACTGGATTGAGGACGTTGCCATCATCACAGAAGGTCCTACTGGACAGCAGTGCTCTTGAGGCAGATGGGGCTGCCAAGCTCGTTACCTTGGGCAGAAATTAGGAAGAAATGTAGGTGAAAAATCCTCAGCAGTGTTGGCTGTGTCTGTAATTTCTCTCCTTTCCTTCTTTTGGGTATGAGCATGCCCAAGAGTGAACACTGTTGCGGGTTGCCAAAGCATACAGGGACTGCCACATGGTCAGGTAGCGTCTCTGCTGCCCAAACTGAAGGGGAGAACACACCCTCTGTGATCATCCCATCAACGACTATTACATGTAGCCAGGCAGGAGGAACAGTGGGATTTTTATTGTTTTAGGCCCTCTGCAAAAGACAGAATCAGAGCTGGTCTTAGATGTAGGAGCTTCTTGAGCAGGCAAAAATGCTGGCTCCTCTTTAACGGACACGTTTTAAAGGCTGGTCCAACATTTACTCAGAGCAGACGCTCACCAGCATGTGAGAGAAGGGGGGCAGCTGGAAGCTGTCATGAAGAATCACTCAGCTCTGGGGCCTGCAAGCCTCCTGCAGTTACTGGTCTCATCTTCCCAGAGGCAATACCATGTAGCTGCTAGGACTATAGCTTCCAGCCCCAATGTTCCAGGACAGACCCTCCCTAGCAGGAGCTGTTGAGCAAACATCCTAATCTTTCTGTTCTCAATTTCCTTATTTATAAAATAGGGATAATTATCATAGCCACCCCAGAGAGTGGATGATAGACCATGTTTAGATCAGGTTCTTGCATGCAGAAGCTTTAAAAAAATTCAATGTTTCAAGTATGCTTTTGGGAAGAGGGTCACAGGTATGGGGGGAAAGGGTGGGGTAAATCTCAGCTCTCAGTCTAAGTAATTTGTCAAAGATTCCTTCGGAACCCATATTCGACTCTAGGAGATGTGGGAGCAAGTAAGACTTTATTTTTTCAGGTGGATTAGTGACGGATTAATTCCTCACGGTTTTTCAATTATTCTTTCTTATAAATTATCCATAGACAACTGCTCAGTTAATCTGTCCCTCAGTGCAGCTTCAAACAGTACCCCACAACAAAGAGCCTCTTGTTTCTGATAGCCTATAGGGAAGGACTCACATTGTCAGATAATTTAGACTGATGCACTTCACGGCGTTGATGAAACATTGACTATTTCCCAGACCTATTTAAGGCAGATAAATTTATTTTTCCCTTGGCTTCATAATTCAATGTGCTATTTGATGATTGTCTGGTAGTGATATATGGGGTTATCTATAACACTTTGTCTTCACTCCAGAATAAAAGTAGCCACCCATGGCATGTTGACTGGATGGCTCTTTCTTTGCATCATTGTTAATTCACCATGGAACTCTTTCCCCTGAGCCCAAATGTGGCCTCAGACTCATTCTCAACACAACATCCTAGGACGCTGGTATCAGTGGATTATTGTTGACACTCAAGATGAAAACTATTTGTCATGCCTGCATTAGAGATAATAAAATCTCAAATATACAATCAAATGATGAATACCAAGGATGTCACAGTGTTGAAGAACTCCAAATTTTAGGTTTGTCTCCAAGACACTGAACTAGGACCTCCATGAATTCAAAGGAATAGATTTTTTACTGCTTACTTTAGGGATCCTGCTTATGGATACTTGATTTGCACTGAATATCTCCAGAAAACACAATGAATATGTATATCAACTCGAGGACAGTTGTCCAGCAATTACGACAACTAAAGAGAAAGCTGAGTGGAGACTTTTCTTGACAACAGTAGTACAGATATGAGTTAACCTTGGAATGCTACATTAATGCATCTTTAGCGTGTCTCTGGTGGAAGAAGCTTTTACAGCACGTGGTCATCACTGCTCTATTTAGTTTTTATGAATCCTGTGGTCCGTAATCAACAATGAGAACTACGTGGGGAACCTAATGGAAATCCATTAAGAACACTGCAAACATTATCTATTATTAATGATACCACGGGGTGAGATGTTAATTCACTCTATTTCTAGAAGCTGCAGGTTCTCCTGTCAGCCAGGATGATTCAAAATTCATCTCCTCTAAGGTAGAGGTATTAAATACCAAGGCATTTTATTATCTGAGGCTCCCTCAGACACATTTTAAATGTGTTTGTGGATTTTGAGTCCTCACGACTTCTCTTCACAAGAGAAAGAGGCTATCTTGTAGAAGCAGGTGGGGACATGGACATGTACATCTCCTGCTAAGGCAGCAGTGGGGAGGACAAATCAGTCTGGTTGTTTGGTGAATGGAAGGTTCATTGAGATGGCCCTAGGAAGCAGCTGGGGCCAGAATGCAAAGGGTCTTGAGTCCAAGCAAAGAACTGTGGTCTTGACCTGTGGATTAATGGTCTTTAACTGTGTTCCACAAAGAAGCCCCTAGAATTTTGAGGAGGTGCTTCAGAGCTGCCTGAGTGACAGCTGGACAGAGAGAGGCTCTAGACCAGTGGCTCTCAAATTATGGTCCCTGGACCAACAGCATCTGCATCTCCTGGGTACTTCTTGGAAAAGCAAACCACCTGGCCAATCTGACTGAACTAGAAAATCTGAAATGGAGCCCAGCTATATGATTTTTAATAAGCCCTTGAGGTGATTCTGATGCAAGATAAACACTTGAGAACTACTGGTCTAGGCCTTCCACCTCAGCTTCACCAGAGTAAACATGTAAACATGTGTGTATCTTGTCTTTTTTTTTAATTTTTTTCAGCATTCCAAGATTCATTATTTATGCACCACACCCCGTGTTCCACACAATACGTGCCCTACTTAATACTGACACCACACTCACCCAACCCCCACTCTCCTCCCCTCCAAAACCCTTAGTTTGCTTCTCAGAGTCCACAGTCTCTCATGGTTTGTCTCCCACTCTGATCTCCCCAAACTCATTTCTTTCCAACTCCCAATGTCCTCCGTGTTATTCCTTATGCTCCACAATAAGTGAAACCATATATAATTGACTCTCTCTGCTTGACTTATTTCACTCAGTATACTCTCCTCCAGTCCCGTCCATGTTGATACAAAAGCTGGGTATTCGTCCTTTCTAATGGAGGCATAATATTCCATTGTATATATGGACCACATCTTCTTTATCCATTCATCTGTTGAAGGGTATCTTGGCTCTTTTCACAGTTTAGCGACCATGGCCATTGCTGCTATGAACATTGGGGTAAGATGGCCCTTCTTTTCACTACATCTGTATCTTTGGGGTAAATACCCAGTAGTGCAATTGCAGGGTCATAGGGAAGCTCTATTTTTAATTTCTTAAGGAATCTCCACACTGTTTTCCAAAGTGGCTGCACCAATTTGCATTCCCACCAACAGTGTAAGAGGGTTCCCCTTTCTCCACATCTTCTCTAACACTTGTTGTTTACTTTCTTGTTGATTTTGGCCATTCTAACTGGTGTAAGGTGGTATCTCAATGTGGTTTTGATTTAAATCTCCCTGATGGCTAATGATGATGAACATTTTCTCATGTGTCTGCTAGTCATTTGTATGTCTTCTTTGGAGAAGTGTCTGTTCATGTCTTCTGCCCATTTTTTGATGTGATTATCTGTTTTGTGTGTGTTGAGTTTGAGGAGTTCTTTATAGATCTTGGATATCAGCCTTTTGTCTGTAGTGTCATTTGCGAATATCTTCTCGCATTCTGTGGTTTGCTTCTTTGTTTTATCGACCGTTTCCTTTGCTGTGCAGAAGCTCTTGATCTTGATGAAGTCCCAAAAGTTCATTTTCGCTTTGTTTCCTTTGCCTTTGGAGACATGTTTTGAAAGAAGTTGCTGTGGCTGATGTCAAAGAGGTTACTGCCTATGTTCTCCTCTAGGATTTTGATAGATTCCTGCCTCATGTTGAGGTCTTTTATCTGTTTCAAGTTTATCTTTGTGTATGGTGTAAGAGAATGGTCGAATTTCATTCTTCTATACATAGCTGTCCAATGTTCCCAGCACCATTTATTGAAGAGACTGTCTTTTTTCTACTGTATATTTTTTCCTGCTTTGTTGAAGAGAGTTGCAGGTCCATATCTGGACTGTCCACTCTGTTCCACTGGTCTGTGTGTCTGTTTTTGAGCTGTACCATGCTGTCTTGGTGTTCACAGCTTTGTAGTAAAGCTTGAAATCAGGCAACACGATGCCCCTAGTTTTGTTTTTCTTTTTCAACATTTCCTTAGCAATTCAGGGTCTCTTCTGGTTCCACACAAATTTTAGGATTGTTTGCTCCAGCTATTTGAAGAATGTCGGTGGAATTTTGATCGGGATGGTACTGAAAGTATAGATTGCTCTAGGCAGTATAGACATTTTAACAATGTTTATTCTTTCAATCCATGAGCATGGAATGCTTTTCCATCTTTTTTGTGTCTTCTTCAATTTCTTTCATGAGTGTTCTGTAGTTCCTTGAGTACAGAGCCTTTACCTCTTGGGTTAGGTTTATTCCCAGGTATCTTATGGTTCTTGGTGCTATAGTAAATGGGACTGATTGTCTAATTTCCCTTTCTGTATTTTCATTATATATTGTACTTCTGAGGTTCCATATGAGAAGGGACCCAAGGGCTTTTAAAAAGTGAAAATCAATGCTACAGGCATGTGGAAAATTGGGACTCTTAAAGGGTTATCCCCTGCAATTATGAAGTCTAAGGTAAATGAGCCAGGCCCTTCTAATGCTGAACATAGTGGCCTTGATGACTCTCTGTGGCATTTTCCACAGCAAAGAAAGCTGTGCTTCACAACTAGCACCATTTTGGGTCTAAATACCTTTACGTTTCTCATTCTCTTCTTTTCTCTTTTGAAATTAGTCATCCATTTTGACCTAGTCAGAAAATCATTTTCAAAAGAAAGGAGGAAATGAACTGAAGGCCCTTAAGAAGTCCATGTAAATATGAACAGAGTAATCTACCAGTCCTGTCAAAACAAGCATTTCTGTGGCAAAGCTTTCCCTTCAAGGGAGAGATTTTCAAGTCTAACAGATGTTTGGAACCAAAAACAGCTGTGATCAAGAAATAAATGAGGTGATCCTTGCTAAATAAACTTTTCAAGTCAACTGGGTTCCAGAGACAAAAATTGGCAGTGGGTACAAAGTGCTTGTGGTAACAGAGCAATGGCTGGTGTGCCCAGTACACGCATGACATGTAGAAAGTGATGAAGCTCTTTCTGAAAACATCAGGGAAATATGAAGACAAAGCTCATTCATATACATTTAAGAGTTTCTGCAAGTGTGGTCCATGGACCACTCTGGTTGGAATCACTGGGATTTTTTTTTTTTTAAAGATTTATTTTTTAGAGAGAACAAGCCAACAAGTAGGGGAAGGGGAAGAGGAAGAGGGAGAGAGAGAATCTCAAGTAGACTCCCTGCTGAGCATGGAGCTCTACGTAGAGCTCAATCCCAAGACCCTGAGATCATGACCTGGGCTGAAGTCAAGAGTAGATGCTTAACTGACTGAGCCCCCAGCATCACTGGGATTTTGGTTTCAAGGACAGTTTCCTGCAACCCAGCCCAGGCACACTGAATCAGGATTATTATGCCTATTTTCAATGTCTTCTGTGTAATAAGTGGTCAAGAAGTTAGCTAACCAAATCTCAGAGGAACATAGTTAATCCATCCTTTGAAATCTTCACTTGGCATTGATGGGCTGTCTAAAAGTCATGGGCAGTGGTTCTCTGAAAAGGATTGGTTTATCATAATGGATTACTCAGCTCTGTGTTGGTTTTTTTTTTTTTTCTTCTGTCTGCTGTTTATATTCAAGGCCACAGTTTACCAGCTTGGAGCTGAGCAATTCTAAAGCAAATTTAATCAATAGGAGAACTGACTGACCAACTGAGATCAGTAAAACTTCTCCCCTCACTAGTACTTTCTTCCATAAATGCTAGGTAATTGTTTTAAAGTTAATGCTTCATCCTCTCCATGTTGACACAGCATGGATGGATCAAGTAACCATATTTTATTTTTAATAAATGAAGCTACTCCAGCTTTCTGGAACTGGGGAGACAATGACACAGGTATCTATACAGCAATATCTGTAATATATTTCATGAGGGAAAAATTGCAATGTAAAAATTGAAAAATTGCAATTTAATAATTACAGGCATTAGTGTATGTGTGTGTATATATATACACACACATACTAATTATACATATAATTAATTTTATTAATTTGTCATTTAAATTGAAATATAGAAATTCCATATATAAATATATGTGTATATATATACACACACACGTGTGTGTATATACACACACATACTAATTATACATAATTAATTTTATTAATTTGTCATTTAAATTGAAATATAGAAATTCCATATATAAATATATAATATAAAATATATTAATATGATCAATATGTAATAATATCAATATAAAAACAGAATATTGGTATATAAATAGATTTAAATTATATTTATAATATGTAAATATATTATATATTAATATATTTGAATTATAGTTATAGAAATATATAATTAATATATCTCATATTCTATGTAACATATTTAAAGATATATAAATTTGAGTATATATAAATTCAATGTAATAACATGTATACAGACCTCCAAACACACTATCTCATAAAATTATCCCTTTTATTGACTTTCCTTCAATACCATGCAGACTGATTCTTTGTTTTGTGTTGAGCTACATAAAAGAGGGTCAAGTGTTAGCTTTTTCTTGGTCAATCAGGCTGATCCTCAGTTTGGATCCAGTTTTTAAGGGAAAAAGGAGAACAGGAGCAACAGAGTCATTATATTGCCATTTTGTGTGTAATTAACGTAGGCTGTTCCACTGAATAGATTTTTGGGAGGAATGCCACACTCAAGTACTTTGTCCTCTGGGCTCTTGAAACACTTTGTACATTTATCACAGCACATGTGACCTTCTAGTTATCTGTATTTATGCCTATGTTTTAATCTCCATTCTAGAATCTCTGACAGGACCATGTCTTGCTCATTCTCTAGCAGTCCTATGCATAAATGTTAACTTAGAAACGTTTACAAAAACAACGCTTTTTATAAATAAAGCCCCCAATATCCTTTGTCTGTACAACATGTTTCCAACTTTCTTTCCTTCCTTCTCGGAAAGTTACAAAACAGACTCAAGTTTTGACAGGCTAATCTCTTACAGAAAATTCTAGAAAAGAGACAAGGTAAGATGAAATTAATGGAAACTGAAATGGACACTTGAAGTCAGCATGCTTGATATTTGTTTCCTTATTTCTCACTTGACATTCCAATTATGTCTAAATCATACTGGGATACAAACCACCGAGATCAATTACCTCCTTTCAGCAGATCTCATAGAGACAAATGATAGGGCTGTGACAGCCTTCAGCCTTAGATGGAAATCTCAAGGAGCAGAAGAAAGCATTAGTAACCATCGCACAGAGTGATATGCCCTAGGGATACAGACCACACCTGGATTTCTAAAATGGCTAGTTTTCTGGCAACTTCCTCCTAATTTTGGCCATTTTGATGCGTACTTGGAGAGAAACAAACTTTTGTTATATCTGTGCTAGGACAGAGATAAAATGGGAAGCCATGCAACCTATTTTTCCTTATTCATCTCCACTTTGCCTTCCATTTATGCCTTCAGCTCAGCTAATCAAAAAAATAAAGGGACCTTTATTAAACTCCCATAAAACAGGGAAGATAAGATTTTTTATTTGATTCATTTGATTTTTTTTTTAATCTATTCCTGTCCTCAAGATAGGCCAAAAGAGGGAAGATCAGAATTTTTATTTGATTCATTTGATTTTTTAAAAATTTATTCCTGTCCTCAAGAGAAGGCCATTCCTCAGTGTTTCTCCACCATATCTACTACAAATTCCACTGACACAGAACAATGGGAAGAGTCCTGGTGTCTGTCCCACTGGTAACTTCCCAAAAGTTATCCAGAGACTACTTAAGATCTGTAAGGCTTTCTGCTATCACAGGTCCCGCTTCTTGTCCTAGGTACTCTAAAAATCTAAATCCATATAATTACGTATGGGGAAAAGACACCAAAATAAATGTAAGGATTGGCGATAAAACCCAGAGGAACGAGGAACATCATCTCAGAATGCGCATGTATTCAGATGCCTTTTTCACGCTGACTCGTTCTCACTGACTGATAAATGAGCTAGACCATGTTTCTCTGCAATCTGAAACTTAGATTACGAATTTTCAAGCAACCTCTGACTTCAGCTGCAGGCACCTATCCCCTGAAAGGTGTTCCTGACAATGCGTGATGTTGGTTGGCTTCCTTGGTCAGCAGCAAAAAGTGGAATCTTAGTACTAAATCTTAGTATTTGAAAATGTAGGTCATTGGGGTGCCTGGGTGACTCAGTTGCTAAGCATCTGCCTTCAGCTCAGGTCATGATCCCAGGACCCTGAGATGGAGCCCTGCATCAGGCTCCCTGCTCAGCGGAAGCCTGCTTCTCCCTCTCTCACTCCCCCTGCTTGTGTTCCCTCTCTTGCTGTCTCTCTCTGTCAAATGAATAAATAAAATCTTTTTTTTTTAAAGATTTTATTTATTTATTTGACAGACAGAGACCACAAGTAGGCAGAGCAGAGCAGAGCTGAGCAGAGAGCCCGATGCAGGACTCGATCCCAGGACCCTGAGATCATGACCTGAGCCGAAGGCAGCGGCTCAACCCACTGAGCCACCCAGGCGCCCAATAAAATCTTTTAAAAAGAAAAAAAGAAAAGAAAATGTAGGTAATCCAATCTAATGCTCCTGGGTGGCATTAATCTGTTTCTGTTTGCAGTGTTTAGTCATTCATGAGTCAGAAAAAAAAAATTGGTAAGATTTTTAAGGAATGAAATTAGTTAGGGAAAGTGATCTGTGACTCATTTTAAACTATGACAGATGAGAAATAGAAAATCTAGTAGGACAATAAGGGAAAAAGAGAATTTGGCCATTTTGGGGGGAGCTTGTGCCATAGAGCAGAGAGCCATTTGTGTGGGAATAGATAGAGCCTATCTTCCTCTATCACCAGTAATCTCATCTACAAAAGTTAATTAGTTTTGCCAATTATAATTTGCTTCCAAAGTGATGCCATTTCAAATTCATATTCTTGGAAGGTGGTTAATAACAGGGAATTTAAAGGCAAAATAGCAAGTTCACAAAAGTTAAACCAGAAGGTATGTAAATTTCATTCACTTCTTTAAGATTATAAAATGAAAAGCTTTAGAGTTGAATATACATATTTACCAGTCTTTGGACCTGTATTATTTATCTAACCATCTGTAAATGAGTTTAAAACATTTTAAAGCATATTTGAATAACCAAAAAAAAAAAAACAAAAACCCAAAAAGCAAAAATCAATGACTCCAAACTCTGATTCAGGTTTAGTAACAAGGTGTTTTCTATAATCAATTTTATATGTACAATTATACCCATTTATTTATATATGTTTGTCTATTTGAACATATAGTTACACATTTATATTTATTTGTAGTGAAATATATCGCAACTCTGTTGGACTTTTTGGCAATCAAAAAAGAAATTTTTGGTGAATGTAGTTGGAGATGGGCTCATTTTTGTTTGTTTGTTTGTTTGTTTTTTCAGCATAAAGAAAACACACTCCTGTAAAATACTGTTCCTTGGAAGTGCTTTTTAAAATCAGCTACACATGTGTGGCTAGACAACGTCTTATTCAAGCGAAATAAACATGATTAATTCTGGCAGTTATTCAAATGACACAGAGCAACGTCACGAATTCATTTGATCAGGATAAATTTATAACTGCTTTCCTGGAGCAAGAGCATACTTCTACTTTAATAGCCTATAAAGTAAATAAATGCAGACTTGTATATTTGGGTTGGCAAATATAAAGTTTCTCTTGAAGTTTGTATTTTCTTAATAACTGTTTCTAAGTGTTTCTTAAAATTTTTTAAGTTTTAATTTTAATAATTCCCAAGGTTAGAAATTAGATCTTAATTCTCCATCTTCACACTGGTTAATTCTTTGATGATCCACTTGGTTTATATGTTTGTACACATCCCACATAGACTACGCTTTTGCACACTGGTCATAAAAAAAAACAGAGCTAAAACTAAACTTTGGCTTTAAAACTAGAATTGCCAATTAAAGTTAAAAGGCCATGGTATTCTGACTCTTATTTGGGTCTGGGTCAGGGGAAGGAAAAAAATCTATCTATATGATGCCTGACACTAATATTATACTATGTGTTAACTGGAATTTAGGTAAAAACTTAATTTTTTTTTTTTTTTTTAAGGAAAGTCGGGGGGAAAAGAGGAACCCGCACTGGTCAGCTTGAACACTGGTTTACAGCCAGGAATGCACTGATTTTATCTTTTGGGACTACATAGAATAATATAAAAAAATACGAAATTACAATGCAAAGGGGACGCTAAAGGGAACTTAAGTGCACCTACAGCCAAACAACAGGACCACTGAAGTACTACATAAGAAACATGAAGGCAGATGCCACAAAATCCATTTCAGTGAATTTTTGTAATAGACCAGGAAGAGTCCTGACCTGGGATCGTGGGCAAGCACATAACTTCTCTGTGCATCTGTCCCCCCGGTTCTGTCCCTCCCGCCCAAGCTCTAAGGCGTGTACCATTTCCCTACATACAAAACAGAATCAGGAAGAGCAACTGAGCAAAAAACTGTAACATTTTCAAAGTATACAACCCATAATAGGACAAAAAGGAGGCCCTGGACCCAGACCTTCACTGCGCACAGACCTAGAAGACCTGAAATGCTGAGATCCGTAGCTTACTTCTCCATGAATTTTCTGAAAAGGAAATGTGCATTCTCAACGCAACCTCATGTCTACTTTGTGGAAACACTGTACGGTGATTACAAGCACTGGGAAGGCAGAAAGGAAGCCAAAGCTAAAAATTGTGTAAATTCTTCTGGTATGTTTGCGAAAGGAACGCGTTGCTGTATGTCAATCACTGAGCACTATGGCTAAATTTTTAATAAAATCAAAGCACAGTTGAGGATCCTGAGCTCTGGCTCGTAACCCACATGGAGGCTTTCGGGCTAGTGTTCTTTTGAGTTTTTTAGCTAGAGAATGGACCAATATTTATGCTGAAAGGAGAACAGAAAAGTAGTATCAATTTGCCAGGAAGCAAACTCCAATTTCATGCTTATGAATATTGGCTTTTGTTTTTGTGTTTTTCATATTGAAAGCTTTAGGGGTCCTGAAATCACTGTCCCTGTATGCCTTGTTAGCTGGAGGGCCCCTGACTCTCCTGGATTCAGGTCTGTACACTTGCCAGGACAGGGTGCTGTGTGAATGGCCACCTGGCGGACGGTGGGGCATGGAGTGTCCCGTACTGGGCAAGCTCACCAGTCACTCACTATTATTAGACTTGTCTACCTATTAGACTTCCTAGGAGCTCTCGGAGGCTAGGAAGAGTTGTTATGCTTTTTCCTATCTGCGTGTGTGGTGCCCAGTGGGCACTTTGTGTATGTTTGTAAAAGGGATAAATAAAAGATCCCATCTCCTCTGGGGCTCCTTTCTCCCACCAGGTTCATGGGTTAGGAGAACTGATTAGGTGAGAAACTTCCATATTTAAAAATTCAATGACCAGGGTGTCTGGCTGCCCCTGTCAGAAGAGCGTGCAACTCTTAATCTTGGGGTTGTGAGCTTGAGCCCCATGCTGGGTACAAGATTATGTAAATCAATAAGAACTTTAAAAAAAAAATAATGGTGAGTGCTGTGAACTGTGTAAACCTGGTGATTCACAGACCTATACCCCTGGGGCTAATAATACATTCTATGTTTATAAAAAAATTTAAAAAAACAAACAAAAAATAAGTAAAAATAAATAAATTAAATGACTCCTCCTGAGTTTTCTTCCTTAAACTTATTCACACCTCAGGATGAGCTACTTTGATCAATAATACGCGAGTGCTTGGATTTTTACCACTCCCTAGGTGGGACCTCAGATTGGTAGGGAAGGCGGGAAGGGAGGTCCTTCTTGGGGTTGGGGCTTTGGACTGTTGAAAATACCAACAGGGGACAGATAGACCAAGGAAAGTTCATGGGCAGGAGGCCAGGAAGGACGTACAGAGGACCAGAGTGGTTAGAGGTTCTGCTTTTTGAGCTGATCTAGAAGGATTTGACAGCACAGGCCACCCAAAATTTTGGTAAACCTTTGGCCTTTGTAAACATGCAGCGGTTTGGTGAAGCTGGTATTTGGAGGCTGAACCTGAAAGCTGCACATCCCAGCTTCTCCCAAGGTTCTTGCATGAACCATAGGGTCTGGATTAGCTGTCCTTTATGTGTTCAAACCCAGTCCCTGCTTCTCCATAGTGGGAAGAGCAGAAGAGAGAAGAAATGAAGAGAAGAGACGTGCTATGACCCCTCTTTCCCTTTTTTTCTTCCTTATTAGTCTGGTCTAGTGGGGTTTTCATGGAATTTCTCACTTCATAGGACATCTAGAATATCTTCCCTACCACCTTCCCAGACCAAACATCTCCATCAATGGATACCATCTTTCAGAGCTTTGAACACAGGCTTTGTACTCAAAGGTCTCTTACAGGGCCTGGTAAATTACCTACCCGCCTTCTTCTGAATATTTATGCCCAAATGCCAGGATGTCAGATGCCCGTCCACTCCCATCACAGACAACAACAGGCACTGGAGGGGTGTCTCGAAGGTACTCCAAGACAATCGAGATCACATTGGGTCCTCCTTCCACAATGAGCGCCACCACTGGAACACCTTGACCGATTCCTGCATTAAAAAAGGAAAAGAAAAGGAAAAAAAAAGAGAAAAGAACACAAAGCAGCAAACCAAAGAAACAAAAAAGGGAAACAAAAAGCACAAACTAAAATTACTGAGCACGGGGGAGATAACAACATATGAAGGGAAAAAATACGGAGCAAAAATTGTACAGAAAATCCTTTTGCAGAATCTTCCCACCACAGAGTCTATCTGACTTTGCCCTCTCCCCGGACAGAGCTCCCGGGGTGCTGGGGCCGGTGAAGGCACCCACCACCCTACTTTCCGGGGGCGGGGTGTGTGTGCACAGGGTGAGGAGAGAGAGGAAGGAAGGTTAGTAGATGAAGTCCTGAGTCAGCAACCGGAAGACTGGAAGCTAAATGTGACCTTAAGCAAGTCTCCTATGTACCCAGTGGTTCAGTTTCTTACGTGGAAAATGGGAATTTAAAACAGGTCAGATCCCTGATGTCATCACAGTGCTAAGAAAACACCTGAAAGGTTCCCTTTATTAAAGATTATTAAAATCAGCTGGGGACAAATTTACACTTGTTGAGTCAACTACTGGCTACATTGGGGGGGGGTCTATGTACATCTGACCATAAATGATCTTCTGGATTATGGGTTCTTAACAGCATAGTAGTCATGATAAAGAATCCGGGAGACATGGCATCTGCCATCTGCCTCTTGCCATTACTGTGTCCTCACCACTGAGCAAGGCACTAGGCACATGGTGGGCGGTCCGGAAACAGGTGTTGAATTCAGTTGTTGAATTCTGGGGTGTCCCAGACCTTTTCTAAAGTATTTCAGCGATTCATGGTGAGCTCAAAGATGTAAAACTTGCCCTAACATCAGCAGTCACATAGGGTTCAACCCAACATATTAAAGACGAGTATTAAAAACGAATGTCCATGAGAGACGACCATGAAAAAGAAATGAAGTTCATTTTCAAGTGACCTCTCCAAGTGTCATCACGGTTCATCGAACTACTTCTTTTGCTCATTTTGGTATCACACAGCATTTTCTCACTCTTTACCTTCCCAGAATAGTTAAGGAATTGAGCAGTACCATAAAAATGAGATGGTTTAAAAAAAAAAAATGAGATGGTGTTATACAGAGAAGCTATCTTAAAAAAGAAATAATCAAGATTCTGTACCACTTCTGTAAATACGAACTAAAAAAAAGGACTTTAGTCATCTCAGTTTTTCCCTTGCCCCCTCCTGTTGTGGGTTTTTCCCCCCCCCTTTTATCCAGAAACTGCTGCCCTGTGAGAAATAATAGTATTTCTTGCTCCATTAAGAAGGGATTGTGTTTAACGTGGGTGACCTGTTACACTTCTACAGTATTATCAGTATCCTGGGGACTTCTCTTCACTAAGTCAGTGTTTTTCATGGTTTGATTTTCATCTTAAAGGAATGGTCCACAATGTCAGTTACACAAAAATGGGTGCTATTTTTAAATCAACATATTAAAAATGCAAGAAAATGATGATTGTGGGTCCCAAGATTTCTTTTTGTACTCCAGAGGGAATTACAGGAGACGGATGACCCATGTGTGATTGGATGTTCCTGTGGATGGAGAACGTTTGAAAATTCCTCCTTTAGGTCCAAGGGGAGGGAAGCGGGAAGAAGGAAGCAAAAGGTCAGTGCGGCTCCCCTTGGGCTCAAAGGCCATTAATGATTCAGACAAAATATCCCTTTAAAACTCCATTTATGGGGCGCCTGGGTGGCTCAGTGGGTTAAAGCCTCTGCTTTTGGCTCAGGTCATGATCTCAGGGTCCTGGGATTGAGCCCCGCATGGGCTCTCTGCTCAGTGGGGAGCCTGCTTCCCCCCTCTCTCTGCCTGTCTCTCTGCCTACTTGTGATCTCTGTCAAATAAATAAATAAAATCTTAAAAAAAAAACCTTCCATTTACATGTCTATGAAGGAGATTTTTTCCCCACTGGTGATCCTGAGGATTAAGTAAGTTCCTGTTGAAAGGCTCTTTGAAAATCAAGGGCTAACTTGAAATGTTAATACAGCACACTTGTTTACGAAGAGAATTTGCTGACATAGGAAATACCCATCCCTACATGGATTTGTATTTTCATACATGTTAGAAAAGGGTCTCTTTTCCAATATCTAAAATTTTTATGAGGCATTTCCCAAAGAACTATGATATCTAATTTTTCCCTTTTCCTTGGGTTAGTACATGTATTGTAGGGCTTCATATCAAGGAACAGTAATACGCCATTCTAGCTGTTTTATACCAAATGATATATTTAGATTCATTCTAGGATCTTCCAAGAGAGGCATTTGCCAAATTCTGATCTTGGGCATTGATTCTGTCGGTGGAATCTTTACTCTGACTTACAAACCAATTGTGATCCACTCAATGATCTCATGGAGAACGAAGTCTTAGAATGAGCCTTCTAGAATTTCCAGTCATCTACAACCTACCAGACAACAGCAAGACAGCTGGAAACTTCTCTTCCCTTTGAGGGGATACATAGGATCCCCTCCAAAGGATCAATTTTCATAGGGTGACTTGAGAGCAATAAACTGTCAAATGACTTCATATCAGTATTTTTATCAAATTGTTGTAACCGTAGAAACACAGACACATTTAAGATGATCAAATTTCCTATATTTGGAATGAAGCCATTATCAATCACAAGGATGAGAAAAACTATATTAATTTATATTATTATTATATCCATGCTAGTATATATCCAGTGTTAAAAATTGGATGAAGTATCAAGATATCATCTCCTTTTTCAACAGTTCTGATTATATCTGGCCTCCAAATTCTCTTCCATTTCCTACAGTGATAATACATGGAAATTTGTTCCATAGACAACAAAAGCTCTTATAGTCTAAAATAAAGTACTTACTGTCTAAAATAAAGTACTCTTGAATTTCTTAGTTATGGGAGGTAGAGAAAGAGGCTATATCTAAAAATTTCATGCTTTATGTAAACTTCCAGAATATGGTAACATTAAGTCTTTCTGTCAGGAAACACACACACACACACACACACACACACACACACACACACACACACCCCGCCCTTGTTTCTGAGACAAGAAAATGACATCAAATAATCAGTAATGCACAAAAGCAGTGGTCCTTAGCCCATTTTTTTGGAGACAAGGGTCTTCGAATACTTTTGTGACTCTGATGAAAGCTAGTGACTCTTTTCTCCAGAAAAATAAATACACATAGGGATAGTCAAAAAAGTGTGTCTATGCAATTTCAAGGGTATACGGATCTTTGAGAGTGACTCATGAAAATCCTGCAAGTGGACCCTTATAAAACTCCACCCTAAATTAAGCACATTATTCTTTGAAGCCCTGTGAGAGATGATCTGGAATGGGTTTTCAAGTGAAACTCTATGCCCAAGGGAACTCTGTCACACTGTTGCTGTTCAGGTACACTGACGGGCTACACTCCCACAGCAAACACACTGTCTGTAGGACATCACCCTTCTCTTCGTTCTCTCTCATTTTATTTCTTCTATTCACACTTAAGTTTCCAAGTTACATTTTGGACACAGGATATTAAAAATACCCTAGAGGGGCACCTGGGTGGCTCAGTGGGTTAAAGCCTCTGCCTTCGGCTCAGGTCATGATCTCAGGGTCCTGGGATCAAGCCCCACATCAGGCTCTCTGCTCAGTGGGGAGCCTGCTTCCCCCTCTCTCTGCCTGCCTCTCTGCCTACTTGTGATCTCTCTCTTGGGGGTGCCTGGGTGGTTCAGTGGGTTAAAGCCTCTGCCTTCGGCTTGGGTCATGGTCCCAGGGTCCTGGAATCGAGCCCCAAATCAGGCTCTCTGCTCAGCAGGGAACCTGCTTCCCTTCCTCTCTCTGCCTGCCTCTCTGCCTGCTTGTGATCTCTGTCAGAAAAAAAAAAAAATCTTAAAAAAAAAATACCCTAGAGATAGTCACAAATACAAAAATTAGACTCTGTAGTATATGACCTCTTTAGTTAAAAAAAAAAAAAAAGCTTCTAAACTACCAAGAAGAATACATTTTCTGTTTAGGACATAAAGAAAACATTTTTCTTTCTGGAATCCACTGCATATTCAGCTTGATTCACATGGCCTGCTACTATTTTCTTCATGCCCATAACAAAATTAATATAAATTCCTTTGAAGATAACTGCAAATTTATACCATGCTCAGCTAAACCTACTAGCCATTCACACACACACAAAATAGTTGTTCAGATTTATAGTTTTAAAAGCTATAACCTCTATTATTCAGGAAACTTTTTTCATTTTATCTAGAGCCCTCAGGGACTTTTTTTTTTTTTTTTTTTTTTTTTTTTTTGTGAATACATTTCCTGTGCTTTGGGGAAAAAATAGGTAAATACCTTAGTTGATCACAATAATTTTTCGTTTTCTACTATAACCAAAGGCTTTCCTTTGAAATCCAAAAGATTTCCATTACAATTTAATTTTAGAGTAATGTGGAGTTGCTTAAGCAGGAAGAAGCAAGATGCTTGCCACACTCTCAAGCTTTTGCAATGTTGTAGCTAGAAGCATAGCCTTCGAAACTGTGGGTTGGTTAATGGATTTGACAACATTCCAGGTTGACCTAGGGCTTTCAAATTACAAACTGAACCCCAGTTCACTGTTCTTTGCAGAAGATAACCTCTTGGTCTTCTGTCACATTTTGTTCTCGCTTCAATGTCCTTTAGCTTGGGCTCCCAGTAAGGCAGAAAGTATCAAATTTGGCTGAAGCAAAAACTGGGTTGGGTGTTGTGAGGAAGGGAGGTAGCAGGAATAGGAGAATGTCTTAAAATTCCAAAAGGCTTCCCCCACCTCCTTTCTTGGGGCTGACTTGAGATTGCAATCTATGATCAGTTCAGACACTTGTGAAAACATTCACAAGTTGTAGTGAAATGCCTGGATAATATGATAGGTTTGATCAAAGGAAAGAAACACTTTGGTTTTATGTCAACATCACCATATATGATCTAAAATGCCTATGGGCCTAAGGAATATTTTATTTTATGTTGGAAATTGTTCATATTTACATGAGGATGGAGTATGGAATGTTGATCTTAGGTAGGCCATCATGACATAAGCCACAGATTAGGTGGTTATTATAGGAGAGACCATGTAGAAAGGAAGGTTCAAACTCTCCATGAGAGACGACTTCCCAAAGATCTTAATGCATTCAAGACTAAGTCTGCCAATGGTGGGTGGGCCTTTCTGTCAAGCCCCTAAAATTGTGTAGCAATAACATGAACACACGTAATACCCTGGCCTTGCCACCTCTGGGATTATGTGACTCTTGATGATTTGGAAGTTTGTGTGGAGAATTCACACGCTCTGAAATTATGCATATGGTAGGATTTTACCAGTATATTTTATATTTCACAATTTTAAAGTTGCGTAATTAAAATTGGCATATAATTTTAAAGCATTGGACATATCCCCTTCATCCAACTTCTTACTTGAATTGCCTGGTCTTTGGTTCACTGGTTGACTCTACCAACAGAACACTATCTACTATCTCCTATATTTGGACCACATAATGAAGCCATAAAAACTCAGCAATTGCCCAAGATTTTGCATTTCTCAAACAGAACCTTGCACGGACTTGGAGGGTCTTAGTGGTTACTATAGTGATGGGAAGATAAGCAGTAAGCTGTTTGCCTCATTTTAACAGACACCAATTTTCTGCCCACTCAAGTAGTAATGGCTGAAGTTTGCGTAATACACAACTTTCAACAGATAGGTTCAAAGTGAGATTCTTGAAGTTCTTATCTATTTAGTGTATCTCTTTTATGGTCAGAGAAATTGTGGATAGATTTATGAAAAGGACGTAAATCTGGTAATCACTTGTATTCAACTGACAACACTCAAAGCTATTCTTGTTTATTAAGTTTATTAAGGTGCTTCTTATAATTAGGAAGATTCATAACCCTTGAATATTTAGGAACAACTATAGAATATTACAGTCCAGAAAGAGAGTATTTTAATATGCTGTATTTTGTGAAAGGAAACGTAATTGGAAATGGTTGAGCTATCAAGGAACAGGGTGAGCCCAAGAAAATATCTAGGGAATGACATAAGAAAAAACTCTAGAAAATGACATAAGAAAACACCTTTCCTTCTTCTGAAAAGATCTTCTCAGTCTTCTGTGGAGCAGATGTTTTGGATATTGCCTTCATGTTTTAGAGGTAGGATATACTATCTACTCAAGACAACAGAACTATAACTGGAATGTGGCTGGCCTTCCTTGAAATGAGTAATAAACCCAATTAATTATCTGTTGGTGAATCATGGTGGTATAACAATTGGTCAACACCAAACCCACTGCAAACCACTGCTATGCGTCATTGTAATTACTATATCTTTTTGCCACTATAATTCTGCACCTAAATTGATGCTTAGGAAAGCATTTGGAGATACAAAATACTGCACAAACTCTTAGGCAGCGAAAATAAAGCCACATACAACAAGATGCTTCACTTGTGAATGCTTACGGTTCTTGAGTGGGAAGGAAATTCCTGGAAAGATGACTGGGGTCTTTCCTGGTGGTTGGGACTTCCCAACGTATAACTTTCCAATTCCCTTTAGGATTAGGCAGTGGGAAAAGAATGCGAATTTCTTAAATGTCCTTTCTGGCCATCACCAATTCCTATGGCAATTCCCTTACTGATATTCAATGTAATGGGTCCCCTCCCTATACAGTCCTTCCTGTTTACAGCTAATGCCAGTATGCCAGATAAACACACATTGTATTTTATCTTGCCATTTAATCTCAGCAAATTTGGCTGGAGACAGGTGGTTGTTAAGACACCAAAGATACAGAGTTCGAATTAATGGGAAAGCCTCTCCTAGTGATAAATGATTGAAAGCTGGTGGTGTAGCCTTTCTTTTCCTGGGGACAGAGAATGCAAAATCTATGAAATTAATGTGGCAAAACCCTTTTTGTCCAGCCTCTTTTCAATACTGTTGAACTCATTTATTTTAAGCGTTATCCATGCTACCGGTATTTCATGGGAATGCTGGACTAGCTCCCACTGGCTGGCTTTTCTTGGAGATTTTCTTGCTTTGATTTTCTGTCTGGTCATCAGAAATAAGGACATACTGGGAGGGTGCATGAGTGGATTAAGTGAGGCATCCTGTAGGCCAGCCACGGTACACTGTGGCATGTGTACCACACCACACGTGTCATGTCCTCCATGTCCACACTCCCCTGTCAGAGAACTGACCCATCCATAGAAGGTTGGCCTTATTTAGCTTCTTTCAAAGCAGTTGGACTAGAGGATTTCAGAGCTGCAGTGGGCCACACTTCCCTTCCTGGAATTGGAGTGGAAATCCCTAGGCCTGGAGTGAGTAACTATAAAGTGGGCTGGTGGGAGTGAAGCCTCTGTGAGCTGTAGCTCTGGTGGGATCCTGAAGGGTGTTTAACCAAGCTGAGAAGAATGTATGTGGGAAGAAAGGAAAGGGTAGGGGGTACCACAGAGAATGGATTATATGATCTGAGTGAGGGGAGTGAAAGGGTGTGTGGTGTGTGTATGTAAGTGAGAGACAGAGAGACAGACAGAGAGAGAGGGAGAGAGAGATTTATAATTAGTCAGTATTTATAAAACATGTAGAACAGAGTCTGACACTTGAGGGCCATATGGTTAAACAAACACATATAAAGATTCTTATTTATATTTATTAAGCTTATGCAAGATTTCTACTTTAAGTATATGTAAATATTCATGAGGAGGAAAGAAAAATAAATGCATTTCATATGTTTAAACCAAAAGTATGCTCTACAAATTATTTGAAACATATTTTTCCAAAGTTTGAATGTTCTCTCACATGGACCAATAATAAGCTTAGGAAGACATTTTTTTTTTTTTAAATCTTGTATCTGAAAGGCTAAAACTTTCTGGTTTGGGGTAGGTGACTCTTTCTGGAGGGGGGGGTTTGGTGACTTTTTGCATTACTCCCCAAATGCCTTCTACCTTGGGCCTCTCCTTGGTGCTTTGATCAGCTTAGAAAGCCTTTTGAGTTCTGTGGGTTGGACAACAATGTAAACACCAGATAACAAAACCCATAAACTGACTCCAAGTCTATTATATGCTAATAAAGTAACTTGGCCTTTGACTTAGTCAATGGGAAACAGCCATCCCCTCATGGCCAGCCAGCTCTGATTGAAATATCGTGCTATTAATGTTCACATATTACCAGGACATCCAAGTCACATTCTCTGTGAATTCTTTCAATAAATAGGGACCAGCCAGTCCCAGGGGCTGCGGGGCAAGTATCACTTTAATAAAAGGAAAGAGCCAGTGTTTTCTTTGAGGCCATTGTTTGCAGGCTGAATGTTTTAATGTGATTGATCTAAGTCTACAAGAAAAGTCGCCCAGACAAAGCTAGAGGCTTCTTCGTTTCTACTCTGTTCAAAACCCACATCAAAAGGCATCCCCTGCCTTCTCAAATGTAAGGTAATCAGAATGGTTCTAACTTATTTTACTTTACAATACTTTGCCTATCGTCCCCTATAAATGTGCCAGGATCTAGGTCCACAGCCAAAGTTCCTTTGGCTTCTTGGTGGAATTAGCAGGCAGCAGAGCAGCCCAGGGAATTATGGATTGAACAAAGCCTGGAAAGACCCAGCCCCCAGGGCAGGACAGAGGTGGGAGGCGAGGGAGGCGATAGGAAAGAGAAATATTGCAGGTAATGGCAAAATGGTGACACGTGTATTAAATTGCCCTTCCAAAAAACAAACAAAAAACCCTCTTTGTATCAGTTAAGACAGGCTGCAATTACTTCTTCCCACCCCAAATGTGAAAAGGTCTCTTCTCTCTTTAAGGAATGTTCTTTTTGACTTATTGTCTGTGAGGAACTCATACTCACCCTGCAGTTCTCAGGTTCAAAGACAAGTCCTCCCAAGCCCCTTCCCCTCTCACCCCCCTGGGCAGAATGAACCATTCTCACTTGTGTTGCCTCATAGCATCTGCTTTTGTTAAACGCCCATGCCAGTGAGTATATTTTATAACTTTATCCGTCAGTGACTTGGTTGTAAATAAAAACATCCTCATAGTACCTTTCATCCCGGAGGTTTAGTTCATTACTGACACGTTTGGGCACCTCTTTCCTCTTCTAGGTAGGCTTATCTTTGTATTCCCTGCATGTCACCCAGTGCTCTACACCGGGTAGTTGCTCACTAAAACTCGGGGTCCAGAAGGGAGGCGGGAAGGGAGGACACTGCATTACCATCAGGTGGCTCCTGATTTCTTGGAGGTTGAATGACAATGTCATTATTTCCACATAAAGTTTTAGATGTTTTCTGACATAAGCAATTTCCCCTCAGTCAACTGGTCTGAGTTCCAGGGCACTGAGATCTGATTGGAATTCTCATGAAATCAGGAATTATTCCAAATGCCTCGTTCCTATGCTCATTGGTATGCTCATTCCTGTGGACTACCAGAAGTGCATCCTGATTTCCCTGACAACCATCACCCCCAGCTAGTTCGCATCATAAACACAGTCTTCTCTGGAGCCATCTTTAGTGGGTTATAGACAAAAGCCCACACCTTTCACATGTCAGGCAAGGCTCCCCATGTTCTGGCCCCAGCCTTCATCTGCAGCCTTATCTTCCTCCAGAAGCCTCTGTCCACCCTAATTCTGATCTCATCAGACTATCCTCAGGATCCGCCATATAAGATTCCTAGCCATGCTAATTTTTAGAGGGAAGTACCTCTCCCTGCTTCCAGTTTCTTGAAGAAGAATGAGGTCTTCCAGCTTCCCCGGGGGCGCTGGACCTATAGCTGTGTGTGCTGAGGTGGAGGGTGCTGAAGGCTCCTTGTGGGATACTGACTGATCTGGGGGAGCCATTAAGCCCATCTGGCCAACAGACTTAAAGCCGTATCTGCTAACTTGCCCAACAACAGAAACTGGTGTTTTGGGTCTCATCAAGTTCTTTTTTTATTTCTCAAATTGTTCAGAATTTAGATGAGGAAGACAGGTGCTATTTGCTGAGGTCCCTCAAAGACCACCAACTCCATCTTCAAAGTCCAGTTCAAATGTTACTAATTCCTGAGGTACTTCTTAGCTCCCTTGGGTAGCATTAATCATTCATTCCTTTGTAGTCCACCGTTGATTTGTTTTTCTTTTACATATCTTTTGGCAATTATTTTATTCTGTCTTGCTTTAATGAAAGGTTCACCCTCTAGATTTTAAATTTCTTGGGACAGAAAACCCCCTACCTCCATCCCTCTTAGACAACATCCTGGTTTCCAAAGTGCTTCACACATAGAAGGTAGTTTAAATACTTGTGAAATAAAACAAAATTAAAATGCACCATATCTGGGGTCTAGACCTTGGGACTAGCACAGCTGAAGGGACAGGAATAAACTGGTGGTTATAAAGGGACCGAGTGCCTTAATCTCAATTCTATTGATGTGTCCTGCTAACAGTAGAAATGATAGCCATAAATGGCTTCAAAGTGGCCTCATGCTGGCCTTTCATAGGCCTTAACTAATGGGACCCAGCAGTAGTCAGAGACCTAGAGAAGAAGGTGCTGAGTCACCTGGAGGGGTGCTCACATTTCGCTTGTCCTTTTGGATTAGGTCTGGACGAGTCCAGATTCTTAGCGACTCAAAGAGCCAATTTTGGTTCAGCTGTCTTGTACTTTTAAATTGAAGGCTCATTGTTTCTCAGAATTGGACCCAGCTGGAGTGACAACGTGTTCTGGCCATGGAGGGGGAAAGACGTAAACAAAGGTTTACATCCTTCCCTTTGCTGGGACGAGAGCTATTACTTCCTCCAGATAAAACGAAGACGGAGCTACATGACTGAAATGACAACCCAATTCTGTTCCGAGGGACGATTCAGCAGTGAAGGTGCTGTGGGCTAAGAGTGACCTTCATTCACCACCAAGGTTATTAAAATAACCGACTGCCTATCATACATGAGACAAAGGAAGTATTCTGATTATTTGGGATCTAATAATGGCATTGAGTCCAATTTCTGACCAGCAGTTGGGAGAAATGACAAATTTTTATTTGATTACTTGGGCATCTTTTCTTAAAAGACAATGTGTCACGTCTAATCAAATCTTTACTGTGACTAAATGCTCAGTGAGAAATATGAATGACAAGGTCACAAGGAACCTTCTTTCCCCTGGTTTCAAGTTTCTGTGTGGACGGAGGTCTATTAGGGTAACACACCTTGCCCCTTGTCCTTCCGTTACTCCTCTCCACATAGAAAATTGAGTAAACTGATTGGTGGTGACTGTGTGTCCATGTTTCTCTGGTGGATAGAATAAATCTACTAAAAGTCTCCCACTGAAGAAAATTTGGTTTCTTTCTTCCTTTACCTCCGTGGACCAGTGCCAGTCAGTGCTGTTAGCAAAGGTGTCTTTTATAGACACAAATTTCTTCTCTGGGTGGTTGTCTGGAGGCCGAAGTGAGTAGGCAAACCCTTTCGGCACTCACACTAAGTCATTATTTCCAAAAACTTCACCATTAATAAAAATGATATTTTGATCTCCATCTGCCTGACTCTGGGGTCCAACTCTCAGTTTCAGTCTTGTCCCATCGAGGGTGAAGTATAATTTATTGGGCTTTCCTGAGCTCTAACATCGTGAGCTACAATACCGTCCTTTCTCTTTCTGGCCTTCACTTCGTAGCACAGCATCTAACAAACTCAAGCCTCTGGTTCAGACCTGTGAATGTGAAATTATTTTTCAAGTGCAAATATGACCTTCTCTGAAAGACAATTTTTTTTAATGTTTCTATAGCTCCTCAAAAGGAAACAACAGTTACAAAATGCTAAAAAACAAAAACAAAAACAAAACAAAACAAAACAAAAAAACAAAAAAACCCATAACCAAACAACCCTGTTGTAAATGGAGCCCAAACAAGGTCGCTTATGAATTTCTGGGTCACTGTGAATGATCTCATGTAGTAGAGTCTGCTCAGCCAAATGGCTAAAGGCAATTTCTTTTTCTCTTAGGGGAAGGAGTGGTTGCTGAACACCTACCGGCTATGGCCCGCAGCCAGGCGGGTTACACTGGCTTACTCAGTCTGCTCAACAACCCTATGATGGAGATATTATTATCCCCATTTTATAGTTAAATAAACTGAGGCCTACAGCATAAACTGCCTATCTGAACTGGATTTCAAACCGGGGCCTGTTAGGAAATGCGGAGTCTGGACACTGTACTCTTCTGGGTTGTCTCTCACAGGGGTGACCATATGATGTAGCTCTCAAAGGCCAGGACACATTTGCAAGGGAAGGGGTCATCCATCATGAATAGTTTTTCCAGGATGACAGGTCTAAGCCAGAACTATCTTGTCCGGGACAAACGAGTACATAGAATCACTCTACGTCTCTCATGTCTTAGCATATCAGACTCGTTTCTGGAAGATTCTAAACATGGATGCCACCCTCCAATATTCAGAAAGGGGCCCGAGTCTGCTCGCTGTTCCTTTGCTACATCGCTTCCGGGCTTAATAAGGCCAAGGCTTACTGCTGTCCCTCTCTGATTCCCTGGAATCAGGTTTTCAGTTCCTTCTAAACCATAGCTGTTCCCAGTCACAGATTCTCCTTCCTGTCAGGTTCTCGGAGGGAAGAAGCCCCAGGGAAGGATTAGATCATTAAGCAAAGGAAAACAGCATCTACAATCCAGCAGCACCTGCATAAATCCTGGAGGGGGAAAAATATCGATTTAAAGTTTTTCTCATTCTAGCATATCCTTGATGGTGCTGAAAACAAATCCCTTCTACTTTTTTCTCATAAATAAATGCCTCATTACATTCTATTACTTAAACACATTGGAGTGCCAGGATGAGGAATCAGCAGACAGTCATGGCCCAGGGGCACTCACTCCTTATCCTACTCTGTCCTGTCTGTGTGAAAACAGTCACTTGGCCTGTTCCTACTCTGCCACCACTGTCTGATCGCAATAATAAGTGCTAATACCATCATCCTAGAAAGGGCATGACCCTAATGTTTTGGATAAGAAAGTGGCCCTCTAAGGACTGTTCTTAAAACCCTAATGCTAATGTACAAAGAACTAGTTTGTGCATTGAAAATTAGTACCTAGAAAGCTCCAATATACACTGCTAACTAGAAAAAGTCGTTGAATAATTTAAAACAATATGTAATTGATATCAACATATAATATCCCATTTTTGTTTCTTACAGTGGTAACATTCTGGAATAAATCTATTTACTTTGAAAAAAAGAAAATGACCACTTCAAGTCCTTAGCTTTTCTGGTCCGTATCTGCTTTTCTGGTCCGTATCTGCTCTAGCACACGACTTTTGAGATTAGCGTGTTCAGAATCACCCAAAGCATCCAAGGAGGTCTAAAATGTGACTTGAGGATGCGCATTTCTAACAAGCTCCCAAGTTCCTGTTGCTGCGGGTCCACAGACTACACGTTGAGAACCACTGCCCAGCATGAAGCTCTGAGAAGAGGAGACTCCCATCTCGGAAAAGAAGTGAAATCTAAGATGTGTCTCTTGCGGTCACTTAAGATGAAAGCCCATGGAGTAGGACTGAAACATGCATGTTATGTTTCCAGTAGTCTATTTTAAAGTCCAAACTAGGGTCAGCGAACTTTGCCTGAAAAAGGCCCGATAGTAAGTATTTTCAGCTTTGCAGGCCAGACAGCCTCTGTTTAAGTCCTCAACTCTGCCACTGTAGCATGAAGGCAGCCAGAGGCGGTACGTGAAAGAATGAGCATGGATGTGGCCATGTTCCAATAAAGCTTTATTTACAAAGACAGATGGCACACTGGATTTGCATAGCCCATGGGTTCTAGTCTGCCAACCCTTAGGTCTAACTAATGTGATAAAAATGATTCCTATGAGGCAACATCTGTTCATCTGCCAAGACTGAGTATATACATGATTGATGAAAAACTATTTCGATGAAAAACGATTATATTCATATTTTGTTTTCCATTTGTTTCTCTTTCTCCTTATTTCCAAAAGGGCCCACTGAGCTGTCTTTCCTCAGGGAAAGTTGGCATTGCTGGACCGAGGATGAACTCACCACATGGCTTTTGTTAAGAACCCAAGCTCACTAATGTCGTGAAGAGAAAGAGGAGAAGGCAAGTGTCTCTGATGGGGACAAGTGGGAGCAGATGGGGCAGGAAGAAGGGATTCACAATCTCCCCCAATGGTCAGTTCCTAGGTCTTTTCTGACTTGAGCCAGTTGGTCATTCCTTCCTCTTGGAAATATGTTCGTTACTTGTAAAGAGGAAATATGTACTTTACTCTTACTTTCCAGACAGCTCCCTCTCCTTACTCTGCTAGCGTCTCCTTCATCTTTGCGGGTCCCTTGTCATCTCCCTGACCTCTGGTAAGACAGACTGTCTTAGGAATCATTCTTGGTCCTCTGCTGTCCTCTTCTCTCCTCTCCTCGCACACTCCCTGGATGATCCCCCCCCCCCCCCCCCCCCCACGGTTTCATATCCTGGCTACACACGGACAACTTCCATATTTACATCTCCAGACAGAATATCACCACTGAACTTCAGTCTTGCACAACCGTGCTCCTGTGGTCATCACCGCATGGACTGTGAGATGCCTTATATCAGACATGCCCGAATGTGAGCTTCTGATATCTCATGCCTGCCATTGCCATCCCCACCGTCTTCTCCATCCGAATAAATGGCAACACATTCTTCTTGCTGGGCAGTCCCCCCCATAACTGGACTCACCTTTTCCCTTTCACAACTTGTAGCTAATTTAATGGTAAATCTTGTCTGCTCTTTCGTCTTTGAATTACAGCCTGAATGCACCTCCTCGTCTGCTGCCACCCCTCGTCTAAGCACCTCCAGCTCCTGCCTGGGTTACTGCCATGGTCTCTCGACTGTGGTTCTGCTTTCACACTCGCTCCCTGTGTAGCCTACTCAACTCAGTAGGTAAGGCAACGCTGATGAAACATACAAGAACACGTATTCCTTTGCTCAAAACTCTACAAGTTACTATTCCGTACAGGGTGAACATAGAAGTCAAAGTTGTTACCCTCTTCCCTGGATCTGCCCCTTGTTCCTTCCCCAGAGTCCTTTCCTGCTCCTCTCCTCCCTGTTCCATCCACATGGACATCCAGGCCTCCTGATGTTCTCTAATCATGTTGCCCACATTCCCGCCTTAGGGCCTTTTCTTTGCTGTGCTGGAAATGATCTTCCCCAAGATGTCCCATAACTCGCTCCCTCCCTTCCTAAGGTCTTCATTCCAGTGAGGCCTCCTCCACCACTCTGTAAGATCGCAGCTCCCTCCCTGCACTCCCTTTTTTGGCTTCTCTGCCTTACTTCTTTCCCTAACACTTACCACTATGCAATATATTACATGTTTCACTTGTTTATTTCCTGTTTCCCTCCACCCAAATGCAAGTTCCAGGAGGGTACAATGATCATGGACATGAGACCTGAGGGGGACTGCCATGAAATGCACCCTGGGGCTCTTCTCAGCACTGGAGCTCCAGAGGCTTCCTTCTGCCTGGCCTGGAAGGGAACAGAGAGGTCTAGGTGGTTACGGTAGCAATGGCAACCTTGGCTGAGGGAAAGTAAGAGGCCCCTTCCCGATTTCCCAGGTACACTATAAGCCCGAGAGAGAGCAGGCAGGAGGGGAGAGAGGGATAAGACAGGAAATGAGTGGGGGAAAAGGAGAGAAGTGGGAGGGGAATGCGGGCGGGGTGGGGAAGGAGAGAGAGAACTAATAAAGACTGAGATCGAATTCACTAAAACCAGATGGAAAGAGGGCTTGGACTTATTTGAATTAAGGAAAATTTTTATTATGTGACATTTCCTACATATCTAAGTTTATGAAGCATAATTAATTCATACTCACTGCAACCGTTCTTATTACTTGAATAACAGAAAGAAATAAGTGGACAGAACAAATCTTGCTTGGTGCCCACCATGAAAACCAAATCTAGAGACGGAAATACAAGGGTGAGAACTCTCTCCCTCTCCTCCAACGCCTGATGTGGCACGCCATGCTTAATCGTCCTTTTCAGAATCTCCTCCGTGATTTCCTAATATGCATCTGAGTCATCCTCACTTCCTGGGTTCTCCCTCTTGGGTGGAAGCAATGCGGCTAATGAGGAGAGGTTCAGCTCAGATTTGTCTGATGACCAGAAAAGCTGACTCTTGGATCCTCACTCCCCTGGTTGCACAAAGGTGCACCTGTTTTGTTTTGTTTTGTTTTGTTTTGTTTTTCATCCTCCCTCACTCCAGCAGGAATTGCCCACAGAACCCCGTGTGGACCCCAAGATGCCAAGACGCCAAGCCTCATTAGCCAACCCGGGCTGTTGGTTCCTCTGCCTGAGACTCAGGACCTCAGTGTTTCCCCGCAGCACCGTGCCATGTGGAACTCCATGCAGCTTTTGAAATCTGGCGTCCTCACAGAACAGGGACAACCTGTTCACTGAGGGGAGGAGCTGCTTGTTTGTTTCAGCTCTGGATGCCAGAAAAGAAAAGGAAAAAAAAAGAAATCAACTGTTTGCCTATTTGGCTGGTATTCGGGCAGAAAATCTCTATTTTCCTCTCCCCCCACGCCCCCTTAGGGGTTAATCTCTTTTGCAGAGGGTCTGAGATGAAAAGATGTGTATTCTCTTATAACCTCTGGCCATTTTGTTCCTGACACCTTGGGAGCCCTATTTCTGGTCACTTTTCAAGCCTATCTGAAATTGACTTCACTTTCACAGCCATCAGTTTCAATGATTTTGAAATGATCCAACTGATATTCGAAGGGAGAGGCAGATTATTTTAAATTCTGGGAAGAGGCTGTAGGGGTCCCATGATAAATTCCCTGGCCTTACAAGCAAATTAAAATCTCAGCTCTTTTTTTTTTTTTTTTTAGACTCCTAGAGAATGAGATACCTTATCCTCTCTAAATACATCCCACCGTCAAATCATTGATTATGGCAGAAAAGTACTCAGTCAGCACAAGTTCTGGCGTTTACTTCACGTTTGCCTAACTTTCTAAAGTTAGCCACGCATTTCCAGTGAATGGTGGATCCTAATCTAGACTGAAAAGCAGCCACGGGCAATTATCACCTTAAATAAGTGGGGGGAAATCAATACTTATTTCTTTTTCTGTGTCAACGGAAATGAAGAAGCCACCACGGCGTTGGCTGCTACAAAAAATACATATCCTTCGACTCTCTAAGTTCATATGATGGCCACAATTTAACAAGAATCACAAGTCAACAAGGAACACAGTCAGACTTCCAGAATACAAGCATTCATGCTCACGACAGTCTGAGGTGTTCACGACGGTCTTTGCCGGTACATGTCCCTATTCGTTTCTCTTCCCTGAGTCTGTCTGTGTTACTGCTTTATTAGGTGTCCTCCCTTGTAGCTTTCCACATCCAAGCTCCTCTATTACATGTTTATGTCAGGTTGGAAATCAGAGCTAAAAATAAGGCCAGAAAAACATGGATTGATGTTTACAATAAACATTTATTTCGCACTGACCTGACCATACCAGGTGCTAGGGTTGCCGGGTGACAAAGATGAGGAGGACTCAGGCTCTGCTCATGAGGAGCTCGCAATCTGCAGGTGACAGAGGGCTAGGCAGGCAGGCAAAGGCACAGAAGCCCTGGGTCGGAAGAGATAGGGCCTCTTATTCGGAGGCTCGCACAGTGTGGAAACGGGGATTATGGGGTGAGTAATGGAGTCTACAAGAATCAGTGTGTGTGTGTGTGTGTGTGTGTCTTATGATAACATTTCACCAAAGGGAAGATTTTCAAGCTGAGGCTTGGAATGTAGGTTTCTATCAATAACTAGAGTTGGAAGAGGCTGGAATTTCAGCAAATGTCAAAACAGGCGGAAAACACATCCGACGAGGTATGTCATTATGTCATTTATGGGAAACTGCAAGTAGCTTTGGATGGGTGCGACAGAAGATCCAAAATGCATGATGGAGGAGAAACTAGAAACACAACAGATGAAAAGAAACGGAAAGACTTTCCTTTAGCAGTGAAACCAGAAGGGGTTGGGTTAAGAAGGTCAATTAGATCTGACCGACAACAGCAGATTGTGCTGACATTAGACCAAAATGCCAAATATTTGCAAGGCAAATCTTTCTAATCTGAAAAGAGATCTCAGCCTCCTTCCCTGAACTAAAAGAAGCTAGGAGATCTTATGGAATGGTGATAGTTCCCCAGCTGGACTCATTGTTTACAGGGACTGCCCCAGGCCCTGAACAAGTCATTCTAATGCATGAAGGAGTGCTTTCCTAAAAGGGAAAAGGCTCCTCGCTTGACCTGGAAAATGAGTCAGATAAACAAGACAGGCAGCTACCTAGAATCAGGTTTTGCTAATGTTAATTCTACATCCCCAACATCCTTCTTTTGACTCCATTATTGTCTTGACTGACAGAGGGACATTTTAGTACCATGACAAATATTCCAGTGACAGCCAACTTCTATCAGGCCATTTCAAAAGATGAAGAGAGGGCAGATGTTTACGTGGCATTGTCTTCATCACACAACCTATTCTTTTAGAGGGAAAATTCTTTAAAAGACAGAGAGAACTTCAAACAACATGTTCAGCTGAGAGCGACTGAAAAATGGCAGGTCACCGGAGTCCAAAGTTAAGTGATTATGAATTTGATATTCCTATTTTGGATGGTCTTTTACTTGACTGGTTGAGTCTACAGGTAGTAGAAAGTCCAAATGATTGGGCTGAACAGGTTAGAGCATCCACAGAAGGCAATGAAATGTCCCTGAAATACATGTAACTCACCCAGAGGAAGTTTAATAACATCTTTTTCAAGTCATGTGGTTTGAACCCAGGGCTGTCATTCTGGGGGAATATAAATTCATTATTTCTTAATTCCAGATCTCCCTGGATGAAGTTCTGCTATGACCCTTAACCCACAGAACTCTTACTGATCTCATGGAACAGTTATGGGCTCAATGATGGAAATTCTCATGTCATGGTTACCCCAATGCATTTGAAGATGGTGCAATGACCAACAAAGATGCCGGTGATGACAATTGAACGTCCCTTTGCCTTCCCAGCCTCCTTCATATATTCTCAGGCATAGGATGACAAAGGGAAGTCCACGAGTCACATGAAGAAAGACTGTAGCCATGGGTACACGATCAGGAGCTTCTCTGTTTCTCTTCACCCCACCCTCCATGCCATCACCCCGCCTTACTTCCTCCTCATTCTTTGTTGCTCCTGTGGATTCCTCCGCCATCTTGCCACTAACCACTGTCTTCTGCCCAAAGTTCTGCTGCTGATGAATTCCAACTGAACCAATGTTCTACCCATGTGAGACATGGAGTTTATGTTCCAATAGTTGCTGAATGAAATAATAACCTCCAAACCCTCCAAGGTAACATGATTTTAGGGGAGTGTCTTTTTGAGTGAAATAATGCTTCCTTATGTAGGGTAAAAGGAGCAAGGGTTCTGGAATCACATGAGCCTGGTTTGCGCCACTCTATGCCACTAACTGGATTTAGAACAAGGGCTTGGTTACTCTGAAATGCTGTTTCATTAACTATAAAAAAGGAAGATAATAATCCCTACCTTGAAAGGTTGCTGTGAGTATTAAGAGAGATAGTATGTATGAATGCCCAGCATGGTGCCCGGCACATACTGGGGCTGCAAGAAATGCTTATCTCCCTCCTCCCTGTCTTACGTGGGATTTTAGGATGATAAATAATAGGGAGTAACTAATCTCCAATGTGGCTAAAAGTCTAAGAAAGAGATAAACAACAGTCATAGGGAGAGATAGTGTTAGGAATATCTAAAGGAAACGAATGGTTTTTATGGTTAATTTTCTTGGTTGGGGTTTAAGAGAAGATTCAGGTTGTCCATTAATTATACTTACCAATTGGGTCTAATTGGCAACTACCCCAAAATGAATAAAACAAGCGGGAGTCAAGAGAGAAAAACGGCAGGCATCCTGTCAAAAAATAAAATCTTTGAAATTTCTACAACCCAGTGGTTGAATATACATTTTATTAAAGAAGACAGACTCACCCAATTTATAAACGTGTGCACGCAATGGAAATCTAAGTCGCACATTCAGACTTTCACAACGCATCACCAGCCGTCTGCACCGGCTCTACCACGTCTCATCACTCTACCTGTTGGGTCCTTCAAACCAGCGTCCCCTAAGCTGGAGGAAGCATCCCTTGTGATTCTGCTTTAGCCTAGGTGACTGCTCTGGTGGTCAAAGGGTTAAAGGAGGCACGTGTGTCCAGTACTCCTAAGGATGCTTAGCCCTTGGTAAATCCTCAAGAAATGGCTCTGGCCGTTGTTATAGTGATTCTAATCACAATTAGGAATTTGGCTCTGTGTTTTCCAAGATTGAGCAAAAACCGGATTGTCCCCTCTCTCCTTTTAAAGACACTTGTCTGTTTTTTTTGGAGCCATGTGTCCTGTTTCCAGGTGACTGGCTTACTTTTGACCTAAAAGGAATATTTCCCCCCCATTGGCTAATGGACTTAACTTCTTTTCCTTTTAAAGATAAATTGAAACGAATGCTGATATATCACTCAACATGCATATTATTTACTGAAAAAATTCCATTTGTCACTCTTTTCTTTCTCTTATCACCAAGAAAATGACTAATTAGATAGATACAGCCATATATACATTATCTATCCATATCGTGTATCTGCTGCTTCCTTCCTTCCTTCTATGTATGCATGTATGTATCTATCTACAGAAAAAGTCACCAAAGCCATTTCATTATAATAGGTTTCCTTACTAATTTGGCTGTATTATCCCAAACTGGGAGGTAAATTTAATTGTAATATCCTGCCTCTGGAGTTGTTAATTGACTGAAGAAGCTAGCTCGGGTTAAGATGATTCAGTATTTCATTTCAAATCTAGGCCTCAGAGGACAATCCCATGAACATCTGTTTCTGCCCCTCTGTTTCTTCCCTGGAAATGACATTTATGGAAGCCCCCACATCCTCAAGTTATGTCTTCTGGCCCCAGCTTCCTAGGATCAAGCCAGACTTCTAGAGCAGCCTCACTGGGGGCGGTGGCTGGGCAGAAGGTAGGTGGTCGGTGAGAGACACAGTAGGGTCTTACCCACTTTTATGGAATATTACTTGGTGATTCCTCATTGTCCACAACCTGGCTGAGCTGCCTTTTTGTGAGAATGTATCCAGTGGGCAAAACACAAAGAAGCACACAATGTAAGGATCGGTTCCTCTGGATTCTTGAGAGTTTATAAAATAATAAGCCAAGAGTAACTACTGTGTATTTTCCAGAAAGTTACCAATTAGCATGTTCCTGAGAACACAGATTCAACTTGGGAGCATACGCCTCCCCAGGCTGCTCTACCACTGTGCACAACAATTAGACTGCTGGCTAGGCACTCTGAGCAAAGCTGTAAACAGACAACAGCACAAGCCCTCCTGGAAATTTAGCACAAGCATTTGGTTACAGAACCAAGCACACAACTGGCTGAGCTCTGTCTTTCCCGCAGAGTGAACAGCACCGTGGTATTTTCACTTTGTTCCTTCTTTCCTTCCAGATACCAAACTCTAACTAACAAAAGTTAAAATGACATTTTAGTGAAGATCAACCAGATTCGTTGAAGATTTGTTGCGTAATTGAGAACGGAAATGTCCAGCCATCTGGCATCGGCTGACTGTGACTCCAACTATCTTGTTATTTCCTTGATTACCCTTCTGGGCATGATGGAAAAAGTGGTCTCAAGGAGGAAAATGGGGACATTAAAGGGCCAAGGATTTTGCTTCCAATGAGGCTGATGCCCTAAGGACCCTGCTTTCACTCCTTGCTGGGATGCAAGGAGAACCTTTCCTAATCTGGGTTCCCTGGTGTTGTGCTAAATAGAGTAAGAAAAGTACCTCCCAAACGAACACATTGACTATGCTGAGCAGCAGACTTGAAGTGTGGTGTTTTGAGCTGAGATCTGTGCCAGCTAATGCACGGAAGGAAAAGGGGCAGGATGTGTGACGGTTTCCAAGGGGGCTTTCCTACCTGGAAAATGAAGGTGATGAACTACATGAAATACACACACACACACACACACACACACACACACACACATATAAATATCTGTATAAATATATATAAATAAAAGCGTATATACAGTTGTATATATAGTATATATGATAATAGTGTATATATATGATAATAGTGTACATATATGGTTATATAGAACCCATGAAATGAGCAGCTTTGTACCTGCCCCATCTGTACATCTCTATATATGTAATTATATCCCAGGTATCATATATTATTCTATAGTTATCTTTATACCTGCATGGTAAGGAGTATCTAGAAAAAGAAAACAATGAGGGGCGCCTGGGTGGCTCAGTGGGTTAATCCTCTGCCTTTGCCTCAGGTCATGGTCTCAGGGTCCTGGGATCGAGCCCCGCATTGGGCTCTCTGCTCAGTGGGGAGCCTGCTTCCCTGTCTCTCTCTCTGCCTGCTTCTCTACCTACTTGTGATTTCTCTCTCTATCAAATAAATAAAAAAGGAAAAAAATTAAAAAAAAAAAGAAAGAAAACAACAAAACATATGTATCTTTTCCTTATGATCTTGTTATTTGTCTTCCTTAAAAAACTAACCACTAGGCTATTTGAACAAAGTCTAAACAGACCTTGTTTAGATTTGCAGCTAAAATAATGCAACCCGATAGGCTAAACAAGTTAATGAGAGCAGAACAATTTCAGTTCCACCACAGACCAGGCACTCCGTTTCTGGATGTCCAAAGCTCTCACCCACATGGCTTGCAAACCATCACTCACATCCCACCCCTCAAAATCTTACTGAAAATACCTCTGCCGCATAGGCCCTTGAGCATTCCACCAAGAAATACTCTTCCTCTGAACTCCTGTCGTAGTTCATGTCCTTAAAGGGCACGTAACACTTGCTGCTCACGATAATGCAGCTCTTTGTGTCCCGAGCGGAAACAGCCCGGTGGTGGCGGCTCCGACGCAGGCAGACTTCTTGGCTCTGCCTCTTATGACTAGTGTGACGTCAGGGCGGTCGCTTGACCTCAGTTTTCTTTTTGGTCAGTGGGGATAATCAATGGTACTCACTTCCTAGGGTTGTCGTTAGGGGTAAATCATGATGTCTTGCAAAGTGCTTAGAATAGCACTGAACACTAGTTATTGTTCACCGGTTTGTAAAACCTGAATTCTCCAAGTGCACAACTATGCCTTATTTGTCTTGCGAGTCCCGCGGTGCTCTGTATGTCACAGGCACAGGCGCACAAGCCAATACTGGTAGAGCCACAGGAGCACCGTCGAAGGGAAATCTAACAGAGCGATCGCTATTTATTGTAAATGACAGACATCTGAAGTTCCCATTTTGCTACATTTTGAAGAGCTGAAGAACTTTAAGTCCATGTTTTGGCTCCATAGGAAGCATCTTAAAGGGATGGTGAAATAAAGAATATAGCGGGAGCCACTCTTCTCTAACATGAGCGCCACCATCTCTAACATGAAATAGCTATGGAATGAGCTACGGGGTGACCCAGCTCCATCTCAGGGAGGAGGACCCTGGGAGAGGGGAGCGGAACTTTGGGGTGGCCAGGAGCATAATGAAGGGAAAATGAACAATTCCAGCTCTGCTGAACTAGACTCACAGTAGGGATATAAAAGTAGGACATTTTCAGGAGCCCCATTATACTAGGATGTCTGGCTATGGCTGAGGCCTGGGAATAAATTTAGGTTGTTTTATCATTCACTAAGTCCCAATAGGGAAGATAATTTTGCTTCTGATTTCAGCTACTGTCAAATGTAGGCATCAAATCTGTTACATTGGTCTCATAATTAAAAAACAAATTGTCTATTTGAGAGAGAACGAGAGAGAGAGAATGCACAAGCAGGGGGAGGGGCAGAGGAAGAGGGAGAAGCAGGCTCCCTGCTGAGCAGAGAGCCCAGTAGCAGGCTGGATGCCAGGACCCCAAGATCATGACCTGAGCTGAAGACAGATGCTTAACAAACATGAGCCACACAGGCAACCCAGTCACATAATTTTTATACACATCCTTTATATATGATTGGACATATTATTTTGTATGATGTGTCCTTAACCAGCCTCTTCTCTTAGGTTTCCTGACTTGACTCTATGCTCTTGGATGAAGCCCGGGATCGCCGGCAGGTTGAGTAAGCAAGAGAAAACATGGGGAGCAGAGGTTGGCTCCTTACCCAGAGGTCAAGAATGATATATATACACTTGAGGGAGGAAGGTTCTGAGCTCATACATTACATGGATAGGCAGACTACTTCCAAAGGTTGTCTTCCTCCTTCCTTCTCTCCCCCTGTCCTTTCCTTCCTTCCTCCCTTCCTTCCTTCTTTCCCTCAACCTCTCCTTTTCTTCCTCCCTCCTTCCTTGTTTCCTTCCTTCCCTCCCTCCCTCCCTCTCCCTATTCCCTTCCTTTCCTTCTTTCCTTCCTTGCACTACAGAAGCTGTATTTGCTCATTATAAAAACACTGAGAAGTACTTAAAAGGTATACAAGGAACACATCAGTTCTCATCTTACCTCCACCACCTTAGGTTTCACTCCCTAGAAGCTATGATTTTTTTTTTAAAGATTTTTTTAATTTATTTGACAGACTGAGATCACAAGTAGGCAGAGAGGCAGGCAGAGAGAGAGGGGGAAGCAGGCTCCCTGCTGAGCAGGTAGCCTGATGTGGGGCTCAATCCCAGTACCCTGAGATCATGACCTGAGCCGAGGCTTTAACCCACTGAGCCACCCAGGAGCCCCAAGAAGCTATGATTGATAATTATTCACCTGTGCCCTTTCAGATACATTATAAGTATGCACATATATTTAAAAAAATTTTATAAACATACATGTAATCATAAACACACAATTGTACTGTTTCACAACAGGTTTTTTAACTTAGGAAAAAAATACCCTTGGATATCTTTCCACACGAATCCAAACAGAGTTCGTGCATTATTCATAACTTCAAAGTATTTCGCTATATGTTTACATAAAATTTAATTAGTCACTTACTCATGAATCTTTGGGTCAAAAATACTATAAGAAATATGAATAGAATAAATTTGTAGAAGTAAAAATATATGGCTAAGGGGTATGCACATTTAAAATTTAATAGAGGTAGCCAAATGATCTTCCAAATAAGATTCCCCACATTGGCACACACAAATAATGCCTATTTCTATATACACTTCTTGACAGTAGATAATTGTAAACTTTGTTTTCTGCCAACCAATAGGTTGAATACATTTCACTGTCTTAATTCTCATTTAATTTCGAGTGAGGAAATCTGTCCGTTCTTCCCCGTGATCCTCCTGTTGATATATTTTGCCCATTTTTATAGAATTTTTCTTTTGGATTTGTGGGTGTCCTTTGTGTATTATGGAAATTAGCCCTGTGTCATGGTTGCAACTATTTGCTTTCCTTTGCCATTTTTTTTTTGAACTAGTATTTTCTAACAGCCCTTCTAAGCACTGAATTTGTTTTCTACAGCAGCTTAGCTCGTGTGAATGGATGAGTCACGACAGCTCTGAGTTTGGTAGTACTAAAAGAAGAAGTGAAAAGATACCAGGGTAGGCAGAAACCAAGGAAAGTTAACAGTTCCACATATGGAGTATCTGAAGAGGAAAGGTGAGGTTTGTTTTCAAAACACCTGCCTGCCTTTCATCCAATCTGTAAGGCATTAGATCCTCCCACCTCTATTCAGTTAGGAAGCTAGAAGGGAAATTCCAACTGTCTACAGCTCTACCTCTAGGGTTTTATTGAATAACACAAGCTAAAATCGAAAGAAAAACTAACTATGGTTGGATGAACAAGGACATGCGTATCTTGGTCTCTAAAACAAGGTTACCCAATTCACTATTTATTATAAGAAGCTTCATGAATTAATCTTGTTGTAATTGTCAGCATCACCAAATAGTTTCAATTCTGTATTTATTGACATTCAAAACATTTTAAGGGACCTTCAGATGTATCTTGCCATATTATTAGTTATCACTTAGGGGTTATTAAAACGTAGGAAGATCATATTGGATAATTGGCATAAGAAGGTTTTCAGTCCCTGAGAAACCCATCTGCTCATCAGGTCTCCTCAAATGTTTCTGCAACAGATTGGACGGCGCAGAGGGGGTATTCTTATTCCCTAAGATAGCTCCTTTGTCCTCTTCTCTCAACAGGGCTGAAGTCCTATTGGAACCTATGGCTTTGAGGGGCTGACCAATCTCCACTCTCCTCCCTATCACCAAGGTGACAGCCAAGTGTCAGTCACATGAGAATTATTTTCTGGGATTTATCTTTGAAACATTTGTATCAAGAGTACAGCGTCATGGAAACATGGAATCTTTCTGATTTATTTTTAATACTTTGGGATTTCAAATGTTACTAAATGATGTGTAACAAAATTTGTGCCTCCATTAAGGACCCATTATGGGTTATACATGCATTATGCATAGCACAGCGTCTGCAGTTACTCTGAGGCGTAGGGGCTCTACTTGAAATAGTTAACTTAAGAAGTTAATGAAACCAGAATGGTCCAAGATAAGCTATACAATTTTAGACAATCTTGTCTCCATCCAGCTGCAAGCAGAAATTGCAATTTCCAGATCCAGGGCAAGACTCTGCAACTACTGATCACGGAGAGACTCACAGGTAGAGAGAGAAAGGGCGGGGTAGGAAGCCTGTGCTACAGGAACTGTTTATGGACAAGGCTCCCCAGTGAACATATTGGAACTGTAACAGGCATATCTCCTCTGTGAGTGGCAGATAACGTTTATCTTATGTGACAACTCCAGCCATTTCTTAACAACAATCTGGAATGCTAATCTGAAAAGAGATGGCAAAAATTACTGGCTATACCCCGGTATCTACTTTTCCCTTCCTTCAAAGTGATGGGACTTTAGCTCGAGATGTATTTGACTAGGAGAAAGGCTACATTTTCAGACACCCTTTTAGCTAGGTGTGAACGTGGGACCAAATAGTGCCACATGGGATGGAAACCAAAATGGTTTGTATGACTTCCTCATGGTGACTTTAAAGGGAAAGGGTGTGATGTTCCCTTGCTCCTTTTCCTTATTCTTTCTGGCTTGAAATAGAAGAGATGGGGAGCTCCCATGGACCATGAAGACAGACTGGAGGAGAAAAGAAAAGGAATCTGAGTTCTCAACTCCATGAGGCTACTACATTAAATCTGGACTCCTATTCAGAATAACATGAAAATAAGGGAAAAAATCCCATCTCTTTTAGGCATCCAGTGTTTTGAGTCCTTATTACAGCAGCAGAACCTGTGTCTTAATGAATGCAAAATGGTTCTGAGCTGAATCAAGGCTCAGTGGGAAAAGTCATGCGAGGTCTGCAATGCCGGCTGTGGGCAAGGGACCTGATGGTCTACCAACTCTAACCTCTTACTGTATGGATAGCTAACCTACTCCAAAATGGAAAACTCTCAAAACAAAACAAAACAAAACAAAACAGAAACAACCCCTTTTATGCCACTCGTACATTACAGCTTTCCTTGTCTATATGCCCGTCTCCCTCTCTGTGCTATTGTTAACCACTTCAGGCTTAACCTCTCTGTAATTGGTAGAAAGACAAAGAAATGAGACTGACTTAACAATCATAATAAGAATAAAATAAGTAATATGTGTCGTATTTAGGATATACTATTTATTTATATATAAATGTCTACAATCCTTTAAAAGAGCCTCCTGGAAAACTATATGCTTACTTCAATGATGCTGCCATTACTAAAATATTTTTTGGAATTGTTTTGAAGTTGTATATCCACCCATTTCTTATAATAACAGGACTGAACCAAATCACTAAAATTTCTTTTATGCCCAACCGCAACTCTTTATTGAGCATTTGCTATGCCTAACATCGTTAGTTTGGGTGTCCGAAAGGTTGGTAATCAATTGAGGAAGTCAATAGTACTCTTTTGACAATCTATGTTAAATCTCCTGGGTAATGTGGTTTCATAATTTAACAATAAAAAAATAATACATATAAGGAGTCTATAGTCCAGGGAAGTGAGAAATATACACCAGAAATGAAATGTGAATTTTTAAAAAGCTCTGCTTCATAGAGTTTTATACCATTGATTTATTCATTCCCTCAAGATTTATATTACTGCCCTGCCCCCTTACTTCCCCCCAGTAATTTATAGATTAAAAATTAGAGTTCTCTTTGTATTCAATTTTAAAACTCCTTATTCTACTAGAACCTTGATTAATGAATGCATTCCCCGTTGCAATGCATTCTACTGAGTAGGCTTTTCCAGGAGCCTCTGGGTAAAGCAGCCCCATCTCTGTGTCTGCCCCTACACCAGCTAATAACCGTGGGCTGTGGGCTTTCTCTGAGTCTCAGGGACTCTGACAGGAGAGCTCCTGGCAAGAAGCACATTTCTGGAGTCACTGAGCCTGAAACATAAAGCCGTGGTACTCAGAGTGGGTGCTGCTGAGTCTTGGTTCTGCCGGTTAAGCAAGTCAGTGTGTCCCTTCAAATGAGTAACAGCTTCCTAATAGCCATTAGGGCAGAAAGGTCAACTCAAGTCCATTTATAGTTTTTGAGTATGCCTGGAGTTCGGGCTTAGACAATGACTTTGGTCCTCACCCCGGAGAGAAGGGGTTCAGAGCCAACGAAGTCAGACAGAAGGAAGAACTTCCCAATGGCAAGGACATTAGGATCAGAAGGGCATGTCAGGGCGGACATCCAGCGGATGCTGTTGGTTTCGGAAACCCCTGTCCTCACCGGTGGTTAAAGATTATAGACCTCATTGCTAGCTCACGATTGCTGCCTTGTCTGTGTGTCTTTAGACTAGAATAGAGCATCATGGTGTGGCCTTGACACGTCAGGTGTGGGCTATTGGAAAGATTTGGAAAACAGCAAAAATAACAAAAACAACCAAACAAACAAAAAGAAAACTCATGGAAACACATTTGCAGTAGTGTTTCCTAAGGGACGTGATTGGCCTTTGGGGCACGCAGGTCTTCACATGAAACTGTTCTGCCCAAGGCAGAATATTAACATCCCTGCCTCTTCTCTCATGTCATTCGGGAGCACCAGAAATCGTGTCAACCTGGAGGCCCCCTGATATTTTTAAATGCCTCCTAGGGGAGGCCGGGTCACCCCAGTTGTAAGCCATGACAGCCATGTTTAAGAATTATCACCCAAATGGTGGTAAAGGAAGGAGGATATCAATGATGCAGTCATGATTACTTATTTCTGATTATGGAAATTTCATGGGAACAAACTGCTTTAAATTGATGTGTGCCATGTCATAGAGATGAGCTTTTTAAAATAAAATCCTCTGGAGCCAATAGGACTTTACCAGTATTGACTCACTCTGGGCATTAGAAGTTTCTGTGGCTCATGGAGTCTATAACTCGGCAGAAAGGGGATATATTTGTTTCCTCAATAAGGCATAATTTATTAGGGATGATGTTCTGTACTGTTGGAAGACATTATTCTTCTTATTATTTTTGTTAGTTTGGGTGAGTAAGCATATAGTCATATATAAATAGGTATGTTGGCTTAGGGACTGCATAAGAAAACGTATTTTTCCTACAGAATTCTAAATAGCAATATCTTCTAATACCGAATGTGATTATGCTTTATGAATTCTGCCATCGTTTCTGCCACTTGTTTACTCAGAAATACCAAGCCCATTTTAAGCTGCTGCTTTAGAGAAAGTACTCCTGGTGTCCTCATCAGACGAGGCTATGCTCAAATGTCAGTCAGTACTCTGGGGCAGAGAAAATGCGGAGAAACAAATTCTCTCTCAACCAAACCCGACAGTAGCAAAAGTGTTGGTTATGGAAACCTAAACCCACCCAGACACCCCCATTAATTAATATCACAAAGTAAACGTATCTATGATGACTGTCACGGGGACATAATCCCTTAGACTGGATTTAGTCTGACATAGATTTCACTTTAGAGCATGGACATGACAAAGTTAGAAATTTCTAGCCTCATGATGAAATTTCCTATAGCTTAAGTTGATGTTCACAATATAATTAGATATGCAATCTGAATAAAATTTTGCATTTGGGCAAACCTAAAACAAAATACAAATAACAAGAGTAACATTTTAATCAAATAGAGCCCAAAGATAACTAGATTTCTCTTGTCTTCCTTCAATCCCCTTTTTGAATAAAATGATAACTTACGAGAAGAAAATTTAAAGTGTAAGATATATTCTGGGCTGATTCACGTTTAGCCCGAAATCTGACACTGCTACCAAATATGTAGTCAATGGCCCTGTCACCATGACTGCTCTAAGACACTGGATGGCTTGAATCTCTAAAGAAAGGTTACATTTTCTCCATCACGCTCTGTTTATTTGGGCAGAAGGAACAACTACAGTGTAGAATACACTTTCTACAATATAGAAAAAGACAAAAGGGTTTTCTGGTTATTGCTGTAATGGTTAAGATTTTAAATCAATTACTCTTCAACAAATCATGTTAACAGAGACTTGATGATATGGTCCAGAACATAATTTTGAACCCTCATTTTTTTCTCTTTGGATCTTTCCATTAACTATAGACATATATGGTTCCTCCTTAACAAGGAGAGCCAGGTCTGATTTGTGGTTAAAAAACAAAACAAAACAAAAGAAGAGAAGAGAAGAGAAGAGAAAATACACACACACACACACACACACACACACACACACACACACACACACATTGTGATGAATTCTCTTGACTCTTGTAGGTTTCAAATGAGAGGGTCTGGTCTCAGGTTGGAACCCATGGCATCCAGGCTATACCAACACAGAACATGGTTTCCTGGCGGTGGGGGACCACTGTACCACCAAGAAGGCAGGAAGGGAACCGGTGTTTCTGGACAGCCACATGCTAGAATCCTTTCATATGCTGACTCCTATGTCAACTCCTTTAACCAGGGTTCACAGATCCAGAAACTGAGTCTAAGAGAAATGCTTTGATACTAGAATGTTTATGGATGAAATGATATGCTGTCTGGATTTCCTTCAAAATTATCCAGAGGAGGATGTAGGTAGGTACGTATAGGGAGATTCTAAGCTTGGCCATGGGCTGGTAAATGTGGAGGTTGGGTGACAGTCATGGTGGGTTATTATAATCTCCAACTTTTTTGTATGTGAAATGTTTTAACAATAAAAATAGATGCACAAGATATGCTTAGGGTTTTAAAGTCCCATGAGGCTACTTTTGTGCTACTTTCTAGAGCAGCCCCTTGGTAGCCTTTCAGCTAATACATATTTCCTGAGCAGCTACTGTGTTCCCAGCAATGGGTTAAGTTGCCTCAATTTACAAGAATATGTGAATAGCAATAAAATATTTTAATATGAGGAATTTTTTATTATCTACCTTTTTTAAATTTAAATAGTTCAAACTTAGCATATGGTGCTTGGCAATATTAATGAAAGGTGTGGGTCACCTTTGATAATGCCCTTAATCACTTCTCAGCACTGCAGTCTGATCTTTGAGATGAATGACTTTATGTTCTTATGAATGTCAACTACACCGTTGCTTTCGTCCACAGACACAGAACCAGTGACTTCTGGGATATAGGCATATAGGATTGCAGAGTCAAACAGCCTCACTCCCTTGCCTCTCTCTCCCTCCTACTTGCCAGACACAATCCCAGCAGGTGCTCAACCCAATTCTATGTCTGTTCTATTGCTCGAGTTGAACACGGCTGCAAAGAAAACACACAACCCGAGAGATCCATGGCTCTCAAAATTCACAACCAAAATACCCGATGGGGCCAGGATGCTGTGGGGTCAAGCTACATTTCCCTGGTCCCGACATTCTCCCTGTCTCTACATTAATTGTAGTGCCTTGCGCTCCCTATTCTCCTCTCCCTCCTCTCCTTCCACACTGATGTTTGCTGATGACCTCCTCTATTCTTTTCTTTATAAAGAAACTATCTACAGAAAAGCACCTGATCAGCCCAGAAGAAAATGCTCCATCCTACCCATGTATGTGCCCATATGCTCTGTCTTCCCTCCTGCTATGCAGGGAGAAGGTGGCCATGTCCGAAAGCCGAGCTCTTTATTTGTGCACTGAATCTCATCACCTTTGTCCTGATTCCCCCAGAGATTCCCCCCGCCTTTTTTTCCCTGCAAAAGCTTACTTGTTTGGAGCTCTCCCTAGCTCCCCCTGCCCCTTTTTAAGAATCTACCAGTGTTGTTAAGAATGGCCTCGCAGCTTTTACTTGGTGTGTCTACTCCTTACCATGGATGCCCAATTCATTAGCAAGTCCTCCCTAGTTCTACCTGCATGATATATCTTAGGATGTATGCTTCATATGAGGCATCTAGAAGAGGCGGATTCACAAAGATACAAAGCAGAGTAGTGGTTACCAGAGGCTGAAGGGAGGGAGGAAAGGGGAGTTAGTGTTAATGGGCACAGAATTTAAGTGTGGAATGATGAAAATGTTCTGGGGATGGACGGTGGTGACGGTCACACAACAATGCATATGTACTTAATGTCACTGAACTGTATACTTAAAAATGGTGCAAATGGTAAATTTTATCTTATATATATTTTACATTTTTTAAAAAGCCCAGTTAAGAAGATATCTATGCATATATTTGAATCCGACCACATTTTACTTCCCCTCTTGCTGCCATTCTATTTCAAAGCGTGCTCATTCCCACCTGCATTATTCCTCCCAAAACATCTCCCTGCTGGACAGCTTGCTCCCACCTCAGTCTGGTCTCTGCACACAGCAGCAGAGTGAGGTTCTAAACTGGAAAGGAGATCCTGTAATGTGCCAGATCACAATTCTGTTAGAATAAAACCCAGCTCTCTACAAATGCCTTGCTCTTTCTCGAACACCCAGGGCTTTCGTCCCTACTTTCGCTCCCTTCCAGAATCGTCTCCCCGCAGTGGGCTCCCTGACTTCATTCAGGTCTCTGCTTCCATGTCACCTCCTCACAGCAGCTTCTCAATGCACAGGCGCGTGTGCATGCAAACCCACCCATGCAGGTCTGGTCCTATACCTTCCTCTGCTCTCTTTTTCTTAACAGTTCTTTTTACTACCAGACATCACGTATTTATTTGTTTCCTTATTTAACCTATTACTCAACCCCTCTGCAGTTAAAGTCAATGAACTGTCGACAGCTGCTTTTCCAGACCTCAGCCATGACTGGTCTGTAATGGGAGTTCAAGAACTATCTATATCCTAAAAGGCTGTGCACATGAAATTTGAAGTTTAGCAAGTGGCCGGTGGAAAAGTGTTCCAAAGCAGGTCACTGCTCATGTCCAAAAGGGTTCTCCTTTAAAAACAAAGACCCTCAGGAACCAGTGACAATACTTGAGAAGGGACAGCTGACACCAGGAATGAGTTGGGGGCAGGGAAGAGAAGAGATAATGGAGGCCAGGGTGCAGAGACAAATGGAAGAGACTGGTATTTGTGACACATTATCATCAATGATTGTCATTTAGATGAGAAAGGGTTGAAAGTTCTCCCGAGCAAGACTCACTTAATATTTAAGGAAAATATCCTTCAGAAGATTATGTCACTTAAGTCAGAAACAGACTTGTTGAAAGGCTACTGTGGTAGGCAGGTCACCCCCAAGTGATGAGGAGGAAAGGCACTTTAATGAGAAACACGCGGAGGGCATTCAGCATGGGACTTTTAGTGACAAATCAGAGACAGCCCCAGGCACCTGGGACAAGGTGATGACCCTCTCAGATTCAGCTCAGGGACAGAACTGGTGTGAAAGCTAACTCCCGGTGTTTCTCACTACAGTTTGTGGGCAAACTGCGACCCTGAGCCTTTCTACCTCCTGTGACCTCAGAGACCTCCTCTGGGTGTCTTTAACCTCCGCCTCCCATGTAATTATTTTTATTCAATGGGAACCTATGGGTTTCTGCAAATCCTCAAGTAAGTATCTCAAAGCAGGGAGGAAAGTTATGTTTATAAATTACAATACATCCAATGACCATGTGGCTCCCCTGCCCCCAACCCTCATTCCAGCTCCCTTCACCCAACCCACTTGGGGGGTTCACCCCTTACCTCAGACCTAATCCTACTTGTGGACTTGGAGCAGTTTGAGAGTCTCTGGCCTGCTTCTCTGACCTTGTGCCTCAGCTTTGCACCTGGTGCATGCTTCTCCCCTACTTTTTGCCCTAGACCCTTGACTGGGTCCCCACTTGTCAATGTTTCTGTGTGCTGCTACCTGCCTTGGTAAGCTAGTGAGGGTCCACAATCTCTCTGAATGGCGTGAGGCGTGTGCAGGGGGTCCCGGCTCTTCCAGCATCCCTGACATCCTGACCCGCCTTGGCCTGCTCTTTGACGCCATGTTTCTGGGCTTTGCGCCTCATTGTGGCCAAGTCACTGTAAGGGAGCCTCTCTGGGTCCCCCCGTAGGCCATTCACACGGAGAGCACTTCTGGGAGCTTTACGAGAAAGGTAACCCCACAAAAAGATAAATTACAAAAAGATGTTCCCTCTAAGATGACCAGTTAGGAAAACAGCACCCTATCCTTAGGCAGCCTGTAAGGCATGGAGCTTGGCAGACAGAACTTGGCAGGTTTGCCCCCGCCCCCCAGCACCCCCGAGCTGGGTGTATAACTTACACCACCATGTACCTAGTTCTCCTCCTCATCACTGACTAACCGGCCCAGCTGCCACCGGTGCCCGACCCCATGACAGGTTTCCTGGTCTGGACAGGTTTTGCCTCATCGGATCCCTGAATCTGACTCTGAATTTGCTCTTTGTCTATCCTGCTCCCATCCTGTGTCTTTCAGGTCATTCCCACTGAGGTTCTCATTCTTAATCTGACGGTGTATAAGAAGTCAAAATCTAAGGAGATATCACTCATAACATTTGACCTTTCTATCCACTACTGTAATACAATTCAATTTTAGTATTACAAAACCTACTACCCATTGGTTAGAGTGCTTTGTTACACTTGATCTCTGCTGATTTCTAGATCGATTTTCTAGTCCTTTCTACCCCCCCCCCCCCCCCCCCCCCCCCCCCCCCCGCCAAAAGACGTCTAGCTTGGGATAATCCTGTTTTCTCTTTCCAAAGACAGCTGGGGATTCTAGGATAGAAGACAGTTTCCTAATACAAGTTGGACTTCAGGCCTAGGCCAAAAGGTACTATTCTAGACACCCCTGTGGAAAAGACAAAACAGGAGTAGCTCCTAAGCGTTGGGACAGCAACAAGTGTGAGAGAGAGAAGGTGTGATCTGACAGGGCGAACATTCCAGTTCTGGAAGGAACGTGGTTCTGGCAAGGAAACCCCCCGCCCCAGACAGATACAGAGAAAAGACCAGGGGGTAACCATTCAGACAGGCTGAATCACAGCACACTGAGAGTCTGGAAACTTATCCAGCCAAAGAGAATCGTTTGTTATTTAGAACTGCAGGCTCTGAAAGTTGATCAATTCGATCCAAGTTGCCCTGATGAGACAAACAATTACCCCTAAAGTCTGAGCTTGCCACGAATCCTCCTCAACGTTTGCTTTGTGGAAACAAACTAAAATATTGTGAGGAGACATGGTAGATGACTTTCCTACCTCTGCTACATTTACACGCAAGCTACTTAGTGATTTGGGGAGCACTGCTGTTTTCACAGTGTTACCTTTTCACAGTTAATTGTGGGCACACTAAATACAGCATAGAACACACGAGTACTTAAGAGGTAATTTCAGTAAACCCACCATAGATACGGATTATGTAGTATGCATAAACATGCACATAAATCTAAACATATATATTTAAAGACAATGAATAAATACACAGAATTAAGACACAGAACTAAAGTTTATGAAAATGGGTACACAGAGTACTTTTGTTTGGAGAATGCCAGTTGTCTTGAAATTCCTAAGCATAGGCAGATCTATACTATGATATATATAGTGTGTATATAGTGTATATATAGTGTCTATATACACACTATATAGATATACATATCTATATACACACTAAGATATATATCATATATATATATGATATATATTTGTAATTTCTGGCCAACAACAACAAAAAAACAAATAGAACCAATTTCTCCAGGGTGCCTTTCCTCCTAGAGTACTGTGTAAAGGATGTAGGAAAAGTCTGGAAAGAAAAATGTGTCTGCATGCATACACCCTAGATGGGGTTGAGTTTCTCATGTCTGACAAATGAGCGCTAATCCACTAATCATGTAATCCCTCGTCTTTCACGTCCAGTCCCCTGCCCCCGGATGACTTCCTCGGGTTCTAACCACTAGCCCTGCAGACACATAATGGTCCCTGTTTGACACTTGCTCGAGTTCTTATAATATTGCCACATGGTACACTTGTAGTTACTTTCCACAGGCTTCCCATGAGGCCCAGCAGTGGGAAGAGCAGCCTACTTACTTGTGTTTATCTTCTGGAGAGAAATGTGCTTTTCCAGTTGTCTCCGCAGCTTGACCTCAGCTCCATATTTCCCGGTGGTCCCGTTGTCAGCCAGGATGAAGTGGGAATGCATGCTGTTGAGAACAGTGAGCTTGCTCATGGGGTTGGACATGGTCTGATATGGCCGGACAACCTGCAGGATTTCAAAAGGAAGAGGTGGAAGTCAGAGAAAGAGTGAGCAAAATATGAAAAGGAGAACCAGCCAGAGAGGAAACAGAGAGAGAAGGATAAATCAGTTCTTTGGTACAGTGAAAACAGTTTATATCCTCTTCCTAACACCACTGTGGGTAGCAAATTTTATGGTCAAAGTTCCCCAGTCCCAACAAGATTATACTTAAGGAATAACATGTTTATATGCTGAGTTTGATACAGAAGCCAGAGTTTGTGCTCTCACCATACTCAAAAACTGGCATGTGAAGGATTGTGTCATTGTGAGGTCGATCTTTCATCTGCTGACAAACCCCAAGTAATTTTAACGTTTACTCATTTTGTTTTTTCTTTCTCTTCTCCATGATGTCCTTACTCCAACTGGCACAGCAGAGCCATCATGGTTCTGGAGTAGGGTTGGGTTGGGAGTGGGGGCCAGGCAGATCTTTTCAGTCAAGCCCATTCAGTCATCTGAAGGTCTGTTAATTCGAAAAATCAACCTTGTTCTTATTAGACACCTTATTTAAGTGGAAATACTGAATGTCAAATACGTGTCTCATGAAATGAGCGTGAATCAAAATATTCATCTCTGTCTTTGTTTGTTATTGTGTTATTTTCATTTCATGGTGAATTATACTATCCCAAACAGAGTAAGTCTTTCAGTTTTTTATATCAAAAGAAAAGCAAAATCTATTGTGAGTTTGGGTTGCTAGTTCTAGTTGCTTTATAGACATTACCTATATTCTTTGCAACAATCCTGCAAAGAGGGTGCTCTCATGTTTATCTCATAGATGGAGAAATGGCACTGGAGGTAAAATGGGTTTTTCAAGAGTTTCTTATGCACAAACCAGAACTGACATCTGGGTCTCATTCCAAAATCTGTGCTTGTTCCCCTGCCCACACTGCTTAGACATGATGGAAACAAGATAATGCTTTGGAAATCTACTCCTAAAATATTTAGGTAGAGACTCCACTCAAGACCATGAAAAGGAAAGCTCAACAAGCTCATTGTTACAAGGCCTGGTATGGTTATCCTTATACTGAATCATCAGAATTGACAGGACAGAAATACATGCTACTGGGTTTTTATTTCCGTGCCTTTGTGTGATGTGTACATTCATTATGGAGTTGAGACGCTCTCATTCATTTTCAGTATGTAATAACTCACTCATGAAAAGCTGTAGTAAGATTGAATAGTTTGCTAAAGAAATTACAAAGTGATTTAGTAAGGGCAGCCTTTAATAGTAGAGATCTCATAAAAGTCATTTTTTTTTTTTTAGATCTTGATTCTGATTTCAAAATCCATTTCTATGTGACTGGCACACAGAATCTACTCAATACATAGTGAATGAATGAACAGGAAAAATTGAGACAGGCATGTTTTTGTTTAAAATTTAAAAAAAAAAGGACCCTCTCTTTTCTGAATTGCTTGGGAGTTGATCTAATTTAAATTTAAAATGTGTAATTTTGAGCCTATGAAATAGCCTTCATTCCTTTTTCATGTATGTCTTATTTGTTAATGTAGCATTAATACAACATTAATTCATAGCCTCATTTTAGTTGACTCTTAGTGATAAAGGAAGCTCGTAACTTTCCGATTATTGTTTCCAGTAATGGATTGGATATTTTCCAGTAATGGAGCGGTATTCAATTACTGCTTTGTCTAGATGAGTGCACGAGAGTCCTCCAAAATACAGAGACAGCGGTTTGCTAACTCCATCCTGAGTTCTTTATCACTGGAAGAGTGGGTCGCCTGTGGCTGAAATTCTCATTTTGTTGTTACTCATTTTTGATTATAAAACATTCATTCTATAGCAAAGTGCAAGTTAATAAATATTAATGCCTTGCTGAAAGAAAAGAGGCTTAGCAGAAGGACTTTCTCCTATCCTTTAAGAGCCTCTGCATTGTGCTTTTGGACAAAAGAAAATGCTTTAGTTACTCTTCACTATTTTCTGAGCAGGTCCCCAAGTCTCCATGCCAAGGAGGAGGAAGACCCAAATTATTTCTTTGAGAGGCAGGGGACAGTGGATTTTCTAGAGGTTAAACAGTGTGTGATAGTGAATCCCAGACACTTGTTCTAGCTGAGACATGAAAACACACTTTTTAATTCCTGGGAACAGAGTTAAAGACCATCAGTGAACACAAAATTTTCAAATGAAGAAGGTTGTGAAAATAATTCTGGGCCAACTGACATACTTACCACAATCTGAGAATAACAGAACTGTATTAAATCATCTAACTAAATTCTCTATGTTTCCTCACCCACAGGATTCTAAGGACAGTGGGGCATCAGTCTTCTGAGTTTGGAACTTCTTTTCTTGTGAAACATGGTATACCAGCTCTTTGGAAATACTGTTCCTTTGAATCAGTCATGGCAAGTCAAGTTTACAGTAGCACACATGAATTTTAATTTCTTCATCTTACTGCTCCCCGTTTTGTTTGATCTCATATGAAGGTAAGTTAAAGGTGGTCATATTTTGGCAGAGATTTTGTCTGCTGTGTAATAGGGGATATACAACTGGAAAGTAAGTAAAATGCCCTAATTTATTTTGCTATCATCATTGGAGGAAGATTTCTGCCATATCCTTGAGAATCCTGGTCATACAAGCCATGGAAATCTGTCTGAATCCCATGAGTTCTGCCAGCTGCTGTATAAATCTGAGGCTCACATTTTTCATCTGTAAAAGGGAAGTGAGAACACCACTTAACTTCGCGGGTTAGATGAGATTATAGGTGCAAAGTACCGGGCACTTTGCCTGGTTCCTAGCAGGCAATCTATAAATGGGAATTCCTTCTCGGGCTTGGCTTTATTCTACCAACTACAAAGTGATTTTCCCACTGCAAGCTAGTGATCAAAATGATATGATGACAGACAAATCACAGACTTTTGTTTTCCACAAGAGACCTGAATCAATCTTTTTAAGTAAAGAAAAAAAAAATAGCAATCAGTTGGCAAAACACACCACGTGGCGTGTTTTTACTCCGTCACCTTCTCTCAGGCCATTTAAGAAGGCGAGGCTCTGGAATTATTGGTGGATTAGCTACAAAGTTGGAAAGAGCTCCCCGAGTGCTTCAAGAGGAATGCGTGTTGGTCTACTTGCCTACAAAATCCTCTTAATATTCTTCATAACAAACATACCAGCGGTCTATTCTTGTTTGAGTTACAATTTGCATATCTACAAAAGACTTGCTGATCTTCCTGTTGCTTCTCAAATCGGAAAAAAAAAGTCATGCCTTTGTGTCACATGAATACAAATGAATTCTTCCCTCTGACAAATTTTGGAGGTAATGCATCTACTTGCATTGTTAAGAGCTCATAAAAAAGCGCTTTTTTGGAAGTGTGTGTGTGCGTGTGTGTGTGTGTGTGTGTGCACGTGAGCCCACGGCAAGAACAAGTGTGACACGTTCTGGACTTGTAGACATGTTAGATGGCTCTAACACATCTCTCAGTCACTGTTTTCTGAGAGCATCAAATCCTAATGCCATACATAATGGATGACTCCCCTAAGAATAAAAGATGGTCCAGCTTATGTACTATCTTTGAGGGAATTAAGAAGAGAATCACTCAAATCATTTTCCGTGTTCATATTTCAGATGTGGAATCTGGGTTGATGAAGGCTGAATGGCATCTGAAAGGCCTTCATTATTGGTACATACAGAATTATATATACCTAGATGGGAAATTTGCTTAGAAGTGGATTTTAGATACTTTGTACTCTTTGGGTATCATGGGCTAGTATACCTCTAAGTAATAACATTTTTGCCCCTTTCTTGTCCCTCAAGGCGAGATGGAAGAATTCTGCACTCTTTAATACATCTACACCACTTTGTACTGGCTGACTGGTAAAATCCTGGTTCCAAGGCCTCTGTATATCTTGACTCTGAAACAAAGAGGTAATGAAGTTGAAATTAATGTTTAAAAAACTAATGAAGGTGGGGGCACCTGGATGGATCTGTCAGGTAAGCAGTTGACTCTTGGTTTTGGCTCAGGTCATGATCTCAGGGGTTGGGGGATCAAGCCCCAAGTTGGGCTCTGCAATCAGTAGGGAGTCTGCTTCTCTCCCTCTCCCTCTGCCCCCCACCCACTCTCTCTCTAAAATAAATAAATAAAAATCTTTTAAAAAAAGAGAGAAATTAATGAAGGTGAAAGCTCTTGATGTATTTTTAGGGTCATTATTGTTGCCGGGAGGGGACGATCCAGAGACACCATGGAAAATCTGAACATTTTTTATGAGCTGGTGTCAGTTTGATACATTTCTTACCCACAGGGGTACTTCAGTGGATCATTTGGGAGCTGATCTAAGATACCTGCTTGAGTTTTTCTAGCTACTTTCACACATGTTCTGGTCTCATTCAGGAGTACTTAGTGGACAGTCAGGAGATGGGGGGGGCATTCTAGTTCCTCCAGCTACTCATTTGTGACTTTGGGCAAGTCTTTCAACTCATTCTTTTCTTCCTCTATTCATACATTAAGAATGCCTTGAGGAAATGTTCTTGGTAAGTACTATGCTGGCTTGAGGAGACATACAACTTTGCACCTAGGTAATGTCTTTCACTGAATGTTCAAATTACATTGAAACTACTTGTCTGTAGTTTCTAAGGGCTTTCTACCTCTAAGATTGAGTCTGAACAGCCTGTGTTGAAAAGTACATTTGCTTCTTCCAAGGTAGCACAGAAAAAGGACACAGAGGTGGGTCACTCCTGTCCTGGGGTCTCCTTCCCCTTTCTAGTGCTTTCTACCATGCAAGGGCAGTTGGCTCATCTGAAACTCCTTTCCTGAGCAGAATTGAATTGAGCTCAACTGGGTTCTTGAGTCACCCATTGCAGCCTTTGGCAATCCCTGAATTTATGACCCAGTGAGGTACGTATCAACATGCTCATGGTAAATAACAGGCAGGCAGGATACCGAAGCATTTGTTCCCTCATAACAGCACTATGATTTTAATTTAGGCAGGAAGAAAGTGAGGATTTACTGATCACTTATTCTATGCCAGGCACTATGATAAAACTTTCCCATGGATTAATCCATTCTGTGCTTACCATATAGGCAAAACTATAGATGCTCAGAGAAGTGAAGTCTTTTGGACAAACGTGTCCCACAAACACTCTTTCCTCTAAATCTACACAGACATAGATCTTAAATTCCTGTACAGGCCAGGAGCCATTTAGAGGGAAGATGGAGGAGCCAGCCTGATTTTAAATTTATAAAGGATATTATGGTTGGTGTTGCTGCTGGACATCTTTGCCAGTGGCTCAGTTGAGCACTGAAATCCTTGTGACGGCCGATCAGATTATTTCCAGATGAGTCATCTAGAACTGTAGAGTATGCAGAAGTCAGGAGAGGCGGCAGTGGGCGGCAAGATGGGGTTTGTGCTTTGCAGAAAGAGACACAAAAGGGACGGAAAAGGTTCTTGTAAGATCAGGCCTGCATTTCTGGGAGAGATGAGGGGATAATGCCGAGACCTGGGCAGCACTCTCTGTCTGAGAACGAGGAACATAGGGACTGAGAGGAGGAGATGAAAACCAAATAGAGAAAGACACCATGTGTCCTCATAAGCCTAGCGAGGTCTGTGTTAGCAGGGATACTGGGCTGGTTAGTACCCATTCAGCCAGCTCGGCTGCAAGTCTAGGTATAAAGTAGGGTCATATGAAACCCAGATGCTGCCTTTCTGCCCAGCAATCCAAGCAAGAAACCAGTAAAACCCAGACATCCGTCCCAGAGAGTGCCCAGGTGCCTAAAATCCACTGCTAAAATCCACAGGTGGAACAATTTTGTCTTTCTGCAGCATTCTGAAAATGTGTCCCTCAAATCATAGGCTTGCAGGGGGTTACATCGTCCTCATTTCTGGCCCACCTCCCTTCGCTCTGTCCTGAGGGAAACCATGGACCGTCCAGGTTAAGGGCCTACTTAGAGTGGGGGAAAAAGGTCCTTAAGTTCTAAAACAGGTTACTTGCTTAAGAAATCACCATGTGTCAGTGGGGTGGTTTTAAAATATGTTAAAAAATTCTTTGAAAATCTTCCCATCCAGTCTGCAGTTGTCAGTGACTCACTTTGAAGAAATAGAATAAAACAGAAGTGATGGTGTGTCGACTTGCAAAAAACTAGGTCATGAAAGGGTTCCTTTTAGCTCTCTTGGATCACTTACTCTGGGGGAAGCCAGCTGCCATAATAAAGCAGCCTTCTGGAGACGTCCACATGGGGAGGGACTCCTACCCACAGCCATGTGAGTGAGTCATCTTAGAAGAAGGTACTGTATCCCCATTCGATCCTTTAGATGACGCAGCCCCAACTGATATCTTGACTGTGACCTTAAGAGAGATCCAAGCCAGAACCACACAGATGAGCTACTAATAAATTTCTGACCCACAGGAACCGTGACACAATCATTGTTGTGTCAAGCCATTAAATTTTGGGGTAATTTGTTACACAGCAGTAGACAACACAATAGCGTATTATTGCTATATTGAAGCTTCAGAATGTGTTCTCTCCCCTCTGTTCTGGATTCGCTGGTGCATCGTAATTTTGTGCCCTCTAGTGCTTCCCTGCCATCTCCCTGGGCTCCAGTCAGCTCTGGCTCCTGTTCTCCGCTGGGGCTATGGCCGCCATCTTCCACTCTCTCACTGAACACGTCTGACGCCTCACCCCAGCCTCCTCAGTGGGCAGATGGTCTGACTCCTGTACCTACACCTACACACCTGCCAGTCGGGTGAACCAAAGCAGGTTGTCCTCTGTGATTCAGCATCTCCATATGTCAATTAATAATTGATTAATAATAATTAGAGTACTGTAAATATTAGATGAGATATAAAATGCACAGCCTAATGCACGTATGAACTCAGATAAATGATCGCTGCTATGATTATGGAGAAGTCATATCACATCATAGGTAAGGATGTGGTCTTGGGAGCTGGACGGTGTAGGCTGAAATCCCAGCCATATGACTTATTAGTCATGTAACACTGGGCAAGTTACTTAATCTTTTTGTGTTTAATTTTATCATCAGAGACATGGGAGGATGACAGAGATACCAAAAACAACTTCTGAATGCCATTGCAGGAGTTAAGGGACCACTTGCGATGTGTGCTGAGATGCACTAAGCTCAATGAAAGTGGTGCCATTATGATTATTGGTGTTGTTATTTATTATTATTATTTTGGTAACAAATGATAAAACCTCCAGGCTGAAACTTCAATATCCTGCCATCAATCCTCTGCATACATACTCTTTCCTCTTCTCCTTCAGTTGTAAGGATACAGATGGTTCCTCTCCCCTCTAGATCTAGATCTGGACCCCATCTCCTCAGGGCCACCCTAGGATTTATTTCATCAATTCTATTCTCCCTATCCCTATTTTCTCCCCTAACATCAACACATAAACAGACTCAAGTCCCTCCCTTCTTGAAGAAAAATCCCCCGAATTATGGCCCCCTTCAGCTACTCACTTCTTATTACAGCCAAACTTCTAAGAGGCTGGTTTCTACTGGCATCTCTACTTTTTCACTTCTCCCTCTTCAACCCCTTGTGACCTGCCCCTTCATCATTCTGAGACTGTTCTGACTAGTGATGCCAACAATATCTGTCTTGAGAAACAGAACAAATGCTTCCAAGTCCTCCTCCTCCTCTGTCTCTTTGTTGTACTGGGCACTGCCCTTCACCCCATCCTTCTGAAGGACACTGTTCCCTTGGTTTCCACAAAACTCTCTGATTTTTTTCTACCTCTTGGCCCTTTTCTGGTCTTCTTTGCAGGCTGTTTTTCCTCTGCTTAACCATTAAATATTGGATACCATCAGGATCCAGGTGTAGACCCTCCTGTCCCTCACTCCACACACATTCCCTTGGTGATCCCATCCACCACAATGACTTTCATTGTCATCTATATGCAAAGGTCCCTCGAGTCTGAATATATAGCCAGATCTTACTCCTGAGACTCTACCTCAAAAACTTACTGTCCTGCTGGACACTTTTGATACAGACCTCTCAAAGCAACTTTGAAATCAACATATCCAAATCCAAACTCAATATTATGTTCACTGAAACTGCATTCCCTACATCACTGAATGCATCCCAGGATTGGAATGTGGTCTAGGGTTAGCTAGAGTTGGCTCTTGTATGACTGTTAGAGACTTGGGTGAGTCTCCTTATCTTCGAACTTCTCCTCTCACATCCTCTGGAAACATCTTATATCACTGAGACATGGAAGTCCAATAAAGTCCATGTGAGAACCGTTACAGGGAAGTTTCCGGAGCTTACAGTATGAAGTCATATTTGGCCTGCTTTAGAAATAGGTGACAAATACACTGAGTTGATAATGATATGAGAATTATCAATCAGGTGTGTTATTAAGCTTGATTTTTTCATGGCTTGAAATATAAAGATGGCATTGAAAGAATACTTTCCAATTAAATATAAGAACTCTTAAAGGTTATAAAATTCTGAGCATAAATCTACGGTTTAGGGGAAAATGTAAGATATTACTGACTGTCATGATAATTTAATAACCACATAAGCTCATGGGTTGGAAAGCTTCCCAAATACAATTTTCATCCTCAAGTGAAAATGAAAAGTGTTTTTTCTTATGATCATGTCTGGATTTTTAATCTGGCATGTATTTTGTTAGTCTAGATTTGGGAAAAGACAAATTATAAAGGTTTCAGGAACTGCTCAATTACCTGAAATAATTCTGGTCAAACTGTTTTCCAAAGTAGGGAAATAGAAGGCTACAATGAGTCTGTAAAAATTGTAATTCAATGGAAGTTCTTTCCTGACTTTACAATGGGGATACTTTCATCATCTATCCAGATCAAGAATCCCTAGGGACAAAGAAAAGGGACTGGTCATTCTCATAGTCTTATTTTCTTAGTTCTATTTATAGGCATTAGGTATTTGCCAGTATCTCAACTAACAATAAAAACATCCTTAAATATTTTCTTCTGTATTACCTGACATGCTACTAGATAAGTGTTTGAGCTTTGGAGATAGTGCACCTTGGTTCTAGCCCTTATTTAGTTTCCTTACATAATAATACATACCTCATAATGCTAATACATGCAATCACAGGGAGCTTCCTCAACTAGGAGCTCAATAAAGTGTAATTACTACTACTATGATTATGCTCATACAAGTCATATAAAGATAGAGCAAGGATTTTTATAGTTCACTTAGAAATGAAGGAATCAACTCTTACAGAGTTTTAAGTCACATGTCAGTACCTCCTGTCCGTGCAAAGTAGTGTATTAGTGGTTGGCAAAAAACAAAGACAACAAGTTCTTCTCTACTTTTGAGGAACTTCTACCTAAATGGGCGGAGAGGATCATTGTTAGAAGAATTATAATCAGGGATACGACATTATGGGTGAAGTTAGTCATGGAAGACATCTTGGTGGAACCAAGCCTTGAGATCAGTTTGACTGAAGAGTAGATCATGGGTTGTAATAACGGAATGGGGCAGTAGGAATCATATGGAGAAATCACAGAGGAGTAGAAAAACTAGACAGCTGAACAATATTTATTTTCACGTTTCATGGTAGAGCAAAAGTTATTACCATCTCAGTAATCATAACATTATTTCTCATCAAATTTTTTGTTTTGATCTAGTAATTGAAGGTCTGATGAAACAGAGTAGAAGAGATTTAAATTTAAAGAACCACGGCTAGTTCATTACTCATTTGGGTAGACCATGCATCTCTCAAAGGGGTTACAGAAAAGCCTGTTCTCATTCCGTTCTTCTTTGTCCCTATATCCAACATGAAGCTTCAGCATCCACCTCCCATCTTGAGTTGCTACATAAGAATGCAGTTTTGTATTTTGATGCTTGATTAAAAAATGCTTTCATTATAGTTACTAAAGTAGGATCAAGCTTGGGAATGTACATGGAGATAAAATTGTGGTAAAGCTGTCAACTAGGTAAGAGGTATCGTTTCATTTTTTTCTATAACATTAATTTTCCCTGTAGCCTGAATTTCATCACGCCCAGTCTGTCTTCATCAGTAAGTTGAGCTCTGAGAAGCCAAAGATACATGCCCAATATTTTTGAAATCTCAGCTGAAGTCTGGCTAAGAGATAAGACTGGAAAGGAGGTAGGTGCTTCAGAATATCTAGAAGCAGACCCAAGGGAAAGTTAACTCTTCTTTGTTATGTGTAGGACTAGTCTTTGCATTTATAGTGCCATTCCAAAGGGATAGTCCATGCTAGGAAGGATAGTAACTGCTGTGTCTACCACTTCTACTGATAAAATAACTACAGAACTATTTGATTGTTCGGCTTCTGAAAGTGCCCATTGGAGAGTCATCCCCACAGAAATAAAAGGATCTTTATATTCTATCAGCTTGGAAATAAATCTACTGTAATAAAATATTAGGCTAAGAAATGGAGCCTTTCTTTTACCCTCATATTTTTATTTCATGTAAGTTTCTTCGATTTCCCTTGACATTTATTTTGTGCTGCTTCAACCTTATTCTGGAAGACAGCCATAGAACAGACCAAAAATACAACTACTTTTTTTTAAATAAATGAATTCCGATAGAATTCTGAAGTGCTAAAGATCTTTAATAATACGTTAGTTTTTTTTTTCTTCTGCTACCTCATGTCTGATGCTTTCAGGTTTATTTTCTTGATGCTTATTACTGTAAGTTTGACTATATAAAATGGAAGGAAAAGGACAGACGGCACTAAATTAGGCTAGTTATAAAAATTCCTGTAACTACTTAAGAAGTTTACCAGATAACACTTCTACTTCCATGATTTTTAGGCGGACTCTCAAGAGTGACCACTAATATTGTATTCAAATATTTCCTTTTATGACAACGTAATGTTATGACCTCCACAGTAGCACCACATTCCTTTTTAATTATAATATTAGAATAGTGAACACATACACAAATTTCCCTCAAACTATGCCCTAAATCCTGTAAACCAAAAAACAGCACTTTTCGTCCAAGTAATTTAGAATGTGAAGAACAAATTCTATTGCTCTACGGGAGCCAGGAAACCCTACGCACATTCCGACTCCCGGGTTTGGTGGGGGATGGGGCCTTGAACCAGAGGAGTTGAAAAATTCAATAGCTCTCGGTCAAAGATTTATCAAGAAAGTAAAATGCAACTGTTTTTCCAGTGCTTTTTATAATCTGTCAATGTCAGTCCTTTCCTCGATGGTCTCTGCAGGTTCACCTGGCCCTTCGTGAGCCACAGTTTGCCTCTATTAGCCCCTGTGAGTGGGATCAGGACTAAATTTTTTCATTGGGCAGTCAGGCAATGTGACTATGACCCACGGGCATAGGCCTGTGGAAGTTCCTATTGGCATAAAACTGGGAAGAAATATGGGTAGAAAGAAATAAAGAATAAAAAGGAGAAGCGCAAGAGTAGGTGAAATCAGAGGAAAGGAGCTCAAACTGGAGGAAGAGGAATCAGGGGCCATTCTTTCAACTCAGCAAGACAAGTGAATGTAGCAGAAGCTCTGTCTGTCTTCACTCACACAGAATTTCTAAGACACACAAAATGACACAGAAAGGCAGTAGGTCAGCATTGTCTGCAAATGTTTAGGCAACTGAGGTCTAATTACTCTATTTGAATAATGAAATCATCAGCTTCCATTTATTCATAGTTCATCTGAATAAGAAAGTTCCAAAGTGGTTCACCCCCACCACCAAAAAAACCCCTAAATAATAGTAACTCAGGTTTACAATAGAGATCCTGAAGCCATGGACATTTAAAAACGACCTCTGAATCATCACAACATTTAAAAATAATTAAGTCATTTGCTAATAAAATGCACTTATTCTAGTTCACCATCAACTTCAAAGCCAGCTCGGAATCTGAGGAAAGCATTTACCCAAGTATATTTCATCCAAGACTAATTCCACATACTCTAAAAAAAGAGGAAAAAATCAGCCATGTTTGTTTTTCCAGTCAGTTCTGCCTACATATCACTTTGGAAATTGCTGCTTGAGATAATCAAGTTGTGTGTGATATAAAACAGCCAGAAAATTCTAGTCAAGAGACTATTACACTGATAAAATTAATATCTCATTTCTTACCCCATGTTTTCTAGATAAATTAGTGTTTCTACAGGTGTAGCATTGATAAGGATGCTTCTTATCCACTTAAAGGTCCTGAAGGATTTAAAGAGTGTTTTATTGCATTTCATGATGTTTGATTTCTCTTTTTACTCAAAGAATTTTGCCTTGTATTAAAAACTGCAGAGGCTGTGCTGTATTAAAATAAGATGGTTTCACCATATTGCTATGCAACAGAAGGAGCAATTTAAGACCAGTTAATTCTCAAGCTCTCAGTTTTCGGTTCAGACAGACCTCATGGAACTTGGAAAAACCATAGAGCACATTTGTTACACCCTACAGTGTCTTGATCAGGAAGGGAAGAGTGTATTGACCTTATGTAGAGGTGCAATGACCAATAATTAATTATGAAAATTATCAGGGGAAAAAAGCAGTGAATAAAGTATGGCCATTACATATAGTTTAACTACAATTCCTATCAACTGGAATTGATAGGTTATATATAGGGGAAGAAGTCTGGTGGATTGTAGGAGAGAAAACCCTCCAAAGGAGGTTGGGGATAACCTGTTGGTGGTAAACAAAACAAAACAAAGCAAAACAAAAGCAGGACTTAGAAGAAACAGAAGAAAAATGATGACTCAGAAAAAATAAGATAAGTTCTCTCTGGCAAAAACTGACGTGTTGCTCTGGACCTGAGAGAAGGAAACAGTTCAGCCGCTTGCTGATTTTGGTCAAAAGTTTCTGAGGAGTTTCTGAGTGGGAAATCAAGAATCCAACTGTGCCTACTCCTTACCCAAGCATTCAGCAAGAATCAGATTCCAAAAGAATCTTCCCCTGTAGCTTTCCTGAGCTAGCTGAAGGGCACTCGAATAATAAGGAAGCTGGAGACTTGGGTGTGAAGGTCCCCATGTAATGTGGCAGTCGATGAGCTCATGTTGCTTGATGTGACCTGGTGTTAGTTAATCTCAACCGAACCATGCCAATAGCACTCAGAAGATTTGATGGGTGAGGAAAGACACTGCTTGATTCAAACCAAGAGGGTAGTTCGTAAGTCTTACGTAGGATCTTTCTGATCATAAGAACTGAGGTTGGAGTTTATATAGGTAGATTTTGGAAAATACATGGTCTTCCAATAAATTATTCCTCAGGTGAATTTCTTTTTGGGAGGTGGGGACCAAAAGAGTATTATAAAATGTGTATTCTGAGTTCTAATTTTATCTTACGATAGGCACTCTAGGAGAAGTTACAGACCGGGGCAGTTTCTAGGACTTACATCTCTTCCAATCAGGTCCTCCTGGTTTTCCACAATTCCCCAGGGGGCAATGCCTATGGTACATATCTTCCCTCGAGACTTGGATGCATGGTCCTTTAAGGCGTCTCCGACATGGCGAATAACACCTGAGAGGAAAAAGAAGTAATTATTCTTTCTTTTAAAGCAATTACTCTCTATTGTTCTAAAGGAAATTGTGATAAATGTGTCTTGCAAGGCTAAATGCATTGAATATAAAATTTTAACACATTTCTACACAAATGTTCAGAACAGAACATAAATTTGTGGCTCTAATGTCAGATATATTTGTGGGACTTTTATATGAACTCTAGCAATGGGTTTCTCATTCGATTTTAAGTTCTTTTTTGCCTAAGGAAAAAACAATTTAAAAGCATCCGATGTCTTAAAAAACAAAACAAATACAATTCTTTAAACTTAGGGAATCTTTTTCTTGTACTGTAAGTATAATGGTATTAGCATGGCTGAGAACTGATACCATGAGTATATCCTATAAAAAGCACCATACAGAATATTATACGAAATCTATGCCACAGTTTGTGTCTATAGAGTCATTCAAATAGAGTAGTTACTTCGATCATATTTTGTTAACCTTGATTTCATCTTCCTATTTATTGATACATCATGTGGAGACCCTACTTCGAAAGAAAACCTTGGCATATTCTTCGGAAAATTTATGTTGAAAATACAGCTTTTTAGCTTCATCATTCTAATTGTTTTCCTCTTCTCTCATAATGGCCTTCTCTATCACCATGGCCTTCCTCACCATAGTTAAAAGTGAAAAAATCCAGTTTATAAAATGGCAGGGAACCTATCTCTTGTATTTTAATAAAGATAAGCTGCATTGAAAGAAGATGCAATTTCTAATCTATTAACCTCCTTCTCACATCATTTTTATAGAAGATGTAAACTATATTCTCTAAGGAAAGTTGTGTCCACTTATCTCAATTCTACCCACTCCTCAAGGAAAAATTCACATGTAGTGCCATCTCCTACAGGAAAGCTGAGTTGGATTTGATTTTTCTCTCCCTTTGAGTAGGACTGCAGTTGGCGTATCTTCGGAGAGTCGCTATCACACGTGAGGGTAAAACTCCCCGTGGGGCAGGCTGGGGCGGGTCAGCATCTTACTTCACCTTTACCTGTCTCAGGTGCTAGAACCGAGTAAGGGCTCCAACACTGCAGGGAACGGATAGAGCACACAGAATGCCCCAGGCAATTTAATAACCGGAGAGGAGACACATGTGAATCACGCCATTCTGAAATAGTCATAAGAGCAAACAGAAAGACCCTCCTTTTTTTTTTTTTTAAAGATTTTATTTATTTATTTATTTATTTGACAGACAGAGATCACAAGTAGGCAGAGAGGCAGGCAGAGAGAGGGGGAAGCAGCCTCCCTATTGAGCAGAGAGCCTGATGCAGGGTTTGATCCCAGGACCCTGAGATCATGACCTGAACCGAAGGCAGAGGCTCAACCCACTGAGCTACCCAGGTGCCCCAAGACCCTACTTAAAAAAAAAAAAAATCAAATAAAAGAGTGTAAATAGCATTAATCCATATTGAGCCATGCTGGCAGTGTTGATAAATAAAAATATCAATTTCACTCGGGAACTTATCTAGGGATCTTCTAAGACAGAGTAATGTTGAAAAAAAAAGAAAAGCAAAGGAAAAGCAAATGCAAGAATTAAGCTGGGAATATCAGCGTTCATTTCCCCCGCTATTTATACGCAAAGCTCCTTTCAGGGCCTATCAAGGACAAGTTTATCCTCATGGCCTGCCCTCCGTCAGCCACAATCCTACCATTGCCCCTTACCTAACCTGAGATGCCATCATTAGAACCCCACTTTGGGTGCTGGACTGAGCGCTAGCCTGGGGTGAGGCAGAGATGAACTATTTGCTTTACGGTATTCACGCTATAACTTCTTCTTTTGGTACTGGGTGCATTTCATAAAAGAAAAAAGTAATAAAAGACGTTCCGCGCTTCCACAAACAGAAGATTGTGAAGAGATTCTTTTGAACCTTCAGAAACCTTGCAGTGGGTCTGCAGTGAGGGGCAGGGACGCCAGGAGGGCAAAAGGTTGAATGATCACGTGTGAATGAGGCCGCAACACGGAATGAAAACTGGCGCCTAAAGGCTGAACAGCCACTGAGAGATGATTGCTCCGTGGGTATTTGATGACTACCAAGTAAATAGTAAAGGGCTGACTGGGCAGGTCACTGTCAGATCAGGTCAGAGAGAGTCAGGAACACACAGAACAATGATGAGCGTGGGCCGTGAGCAGCGTTCCCCGCTGAAACGTGCCTGTGGAGTCACAGGCTGGATATTCACAAATTCTAGGTATCGGGGAGAATTCCGAGCACGGGTCTTGCTGCAGTATTTCCCACATTGCACACAAATGAATAAACAGTACTGAGATAACCTCTTATTTAAAATTAGTTAGCCCAGGGTTATGCTGAATCTTCCCCAATTCCAAACGCGGGTGGGATGCCCAGACTTAGAGCCTTGAACCAAGTTTAAATGAACTTGCTTCAGTCTTCCTTGTGCATTTCCGATCGGCCCTTCCGGCTCAGGCTGGGGGAAATACGGCAAAGCAACTTACAGGCATCCATTCTATTATCTGCTGCACATTAATAACGTGCTTCACGTAAGCGCTTAACTGTAGCGGGCTTCTGAGAATTGATTTGACAGCCTACCTGCACCACAAGGTAGAGAAACAAACCTGGCAGGAGAAAAAAAAATTATTGGGAAATCAGAGCGTGATGTGTCTTCTATTGGTTTAGAGCTGATTTAATAAACTATTTTAAATAATAAACAAACAGTACTCCAGACTTTGCTGTCACAATTTATGTCCCAGATGTAACGGGCATTTTACAACAACGAAAGCTATTTGCACCTAGCTGAAAATCGCTTCAAGATCAGACGCGAGCTTCCAATTTAGAGCAAAGGTTATTCTTTAAAAAAATTACCAGATACTTATCTGGCAACCTGAGGTATTGAAAGGACACTGCGAAATTCCATTAGTCAGGTCTACAAATTCTGTGGAGTCAAGTATTAAATATCCCAACCTGTTTCCCAGGTGTAAGTGATCCCTCGTGGTTGAGAACTGCCTGGATGGTTGTCGGGCTGGTCGCAGAGGACAGAAGCAGAATCAGAGGATGAAGGACCCGCCAGGATGAGAGATGAGATGGGGGGACACACATAGACTGAGCCTTAGGAGAAAATGGCCTTAGTGACAGCACCCCTGTGGCCTTAGCTTGCCCTTCCCTGTCCCACTTCCAGTTACCTGTGTTAACCCCTCCTGTGAAGATCCACGCTCCGGTGGTCATGGCTGCTTTGATGAGCCCCTTCCCGAAGACTTGCTTGAGTTTTGGCTGAAGTTCGAAGTTCTGCAGGCCCCCGTGCACGGAGATGAGAAGCTTGGGAAGCTCCAGCTGCCATTCCTTGGTCATCAGGTGCAGAAGGAGATCAGGTTTTGTGTCGAAGGACACTCGCACGTACTGGAAGAAGAAGGGCCACCGGTTAGGGAGACAGGGCAGGGCTGCCTGGGTTGGCAGGGGTTCGGGGAGGGGGTGTGTGGGGGTGTGTGGGGGTGTGTGTGTTGCTGCTTAGCTTTACTGATCGCAACAACGTGTCCAGTACTTGAAGAAAACCTCTCATGTGAAATCTGACTTTTGAAAAAAGGCAAATCATTTTCTTCACCAAGAGAGTCTTTGATGAAGGGATTCATCACTTTTAAAGGTTTTCTTGAAATTGTGATTTATTACGAACTTTAAAATGGCTCAATTTTCTAAAAGTTACATTTCTAAAACGTAACTTTCCCCAGTTACACCGACTGGGCCTAGACATCACTGGTTTCTGTGACCCTGATAGTCTGAGCGGTTTGGAAAAATTCTGCAGTTCTACCTAATCTAAGGGGAATTTTAAAACATGGTAACAGCTGATTACATTTATTTAATCTATAATACTGCACACTAAGTATTTCTTTTTTTAAAGATTTTATTTATTTATTTGACAGAGAGAAATCACAAATAAGCACAGAAGCAGGCAGAGAGAAGGGGGAATCAGGCTCCTTGATGAGCAGAGAGCCTGATGTGGGGCTCGATCCTAGGACCCTGGGATCATGACCTGAGCCGAAAGCAGAGGCTTTAACCCATGGAGCCACCCAGGCACCCCTGCACACTAAATATTTCTTAAAGAAGACAAGTGACAAAAGGCATGCCAATCATTTTTATAGAATAATACAAAAAATTAAAGCGTATATCAGATTTCAAGGTATTAGCAGATGCATCTAGAAATAAGTATACTAAGTATATGTAAATGAAATGCTATATATACATACAAAGATAAGCATGTATATAAGCACATACATACTCATTTAGGTCTCATTTTAATTATATAAAGACTTTCACCTTTAGGTGGAAACAACTGAAATATTGGGCAAATATATCTGAAAGCCTTCTGAAATGCATTGCTGAGCAGGCATGAAAAGAGCCAATATTCAGATTCCCAAACAAGTAGAAGCTGGAACCTCAGGAAACAAGGAAGGACCAAAGCAGGCTTTGGACATGAGAGTTTCTCCTAAACCCTGGCAGATGCGGGAAACTGCTTTACCAGCTTTACGCAGTATGGACAAGTTTAACAGGGAAACCCCATGTAAGCTGGGATCCTTCAAAGGGCTCCATTCTCAAGCGTAAGGAAGAAACAAGTGAGCAGAAGTCTGATGTACAGAAGAGAGCAAGGAAACCTGCCTGCTTCTACCTTGGTTCTGAGTGGATGGGGAAAAAAATTCCCCTCTGATTATTTATAAACCAGGGGGCCCTCACGAAGGCTTTGATCCACATTCACACTATTAGTGTGGCTTGAAAAATACCAGAGTATTTGATTTTAAATGGATCTAGCTGGGTAATGGCTCCGGATACTCGGCAGAAACACATGCAAAATCCCCTGTGGAGGAATGAGTCCTCAATCCAGAGCTTGCAGAGTATCTGCAGGAAAATAAACATTTCATAGTAAAAAAAATAAAATAAAATCACGTCTCGCATAAGGAAATCCAGCAATATGTTGGAAAGACCGAAAGAAATAATGGGTAGCAGAATAAGACCCTCAAGGATATTGAAATATTCAGAGATTATAAAATAGCTATATTTAATATGTTAAAAACACACATGAGATTATTGAATGTATCAGTAAAGAACAATAGACTATAGGGAATGACCAATCCTTTTGAAAAAGAATCAAAAGCAACGCTGAGAAATAAAAAAGTAATAATTTAAAGAAAAATACGATAGAAAAATTAAGCTACAGATTAGACACACTAACGATAGATCCAGAGAAATTGACCAGATGCAGCCTACAGAGACAAAGGAATTAAAAACAGAAGCAAAATTGAAAACCTTGGAGGAGATGATCTGCGTTCTAGATGGAACTAAAAGAAATAATGGGCAAGAAGCAATACTCAAAAAGACGCTGGCTGGCAATTTCTTAGAAATGTTGAATGATACAGATTCTCAAATCCAGAAACAGCCATGAATCCCAAGCAGGATGAATTAAAAAAAAAAAAACACCACTCAGAGACACCTCATAGAGAACACCAAAGGGAAGGAAATTTTAAAAACCTTCAAAATCTGCTATAAAATAAGACAAATCACCTACAAAGAAACCTGCTGTAAGAAAGAAGGTCTATTCCTCAACAGCAAAAATGGGTACCACAAGCCAATGTCTTCAACGTGCCAAGAGGAATTATCCGTCAGTGTAAAATTCTACATTCAGCGAAAATATCTTCCAAAGATGAGAGCAAATTACAGACACTTTCAGACTACCCAAACAGAATTTATCTCTAGCAGACTTCCCTGAAGGAAATTTTAAGATATATACAGCAGGGAGAAATTGCACAATCCCGAATGGATGATCTGGGATACAAGGAAGAATCATTAACGAAGAAATTAGCAAATACGTGGCAAATCTAAAAAAAGCACTGGGTGTAGAATATAAAATGATGATACGGTCTAATTTACAGTAGGAAGAGCTAGAACTACAGCACTGGACAATACCGCATTTAATTGGGTGGAAGTTATCAGCATGAAAGCATTCTAAAGTCTGTATGCTGTGTGGGAGAGGACAGAAGGGTACTGATTAACTTCGGAATTTGTTAAGTATTAATGTTGAAATAGCACAACCACAGAAAGAACAGAACGACGTGTAATCGTGCAAATATACGCTTTTGGATGTACACACAAATGAGGTTATGCTGGAGGTGACAATTTATTGCAATATTTTTGGACCTAGGAGACCCCATGGTTGCAAAAACCTCAGAAATTATGTCAATTCTTTTGTTAAAATGCACTTTAAATATATTTAGCTGGAATGTAAAGCCAAATAGCAGAAAAAATGAACGCAGCCTGACAACATAAACTGCATCATCAAGAAATACCAAAGAGCTAACGTCTCCTACACACATAGACCAGAAATCTAAAGAGGTGTTGGAATCTAATAAGCTAATTCTCTATTAAATTAATCTACGCAGCAACAATCAATTCCAGAATGGAAAGGGTAAGGGTCGGCAATTTTAGCTAAGTACATTATACCAACAGAATAATAGTAGAAGTGGCATATTTTGCGCACAAACTTTCCTGCAGAGGGCAAGATCTTTCTGATACACATCCACAGAGATTTTCAATAACGATGTGCGTTTTCGTGCCACGCAAAGAGCCTTGGGGCTGAAGCGTGGGCACAGCCATCGTGGAAGCAAGTACAGTGTTTCTTCAATAAAGGCTATGCTATTATCTCTATTGTTAAATTTATGAACTCACTGAGTGACCCTAAGGAAAAGCTTGGATAACAGATGCTATAAGATGAAAGAATAAAATGTTTTCTTTGCCTGTATACCGCATCTACGCCATTTGAGTAGTTAAAATTCGGCAGCCCTGCTGGATTGAATTTATGTCATGTTGACTAATTCTGAAAAGGGGTATTTAGTGAAATAAATTAGGGCTGGGACTCCCAAGGCTTCCAAACCATACAAACCCAAAATGCTTAGTGTAGGAGATGGTTTAAAAAAAAAAAATTGCTTCCTAAGTTACTGTTCTCTTCTTTACCCTCTTCTGCCTTCAAAAAAGAAAAATAGAACCCCAGGAAAGTGACCAAAAAAAAAAAAAAAAAAAACCTACTGAACTTGTTAAAATTCCTTTTGAAGCAGCCTAATCTTTTTCCTAGTTAAGAGAAGCTTGCTTGTGATCAGAGAAGTCTTGTTACTCTGAGTGCTCTACTAGGGAATGAATGACCTTGGGTGACCTTGCTAGGGGATGAATGACCTTGGGTGACCTTGTCCCCAGCTCTGTCTTATAGATGGGGAAACAGAGGCACTTGCTGTCCAGTCTGTGTAAGGTCAAACTGCCGGTACATCCTCTTCATATATTTTTTTCTGCTCTCAATTTCTTAATTCTACTAAGAACCACCCCTCCCAAACCCCAAACCAAGACCTTTTTGTATTTACTGTGCCCCAGCACATGTATTATCATGATTCCCCCCAGTAATGAGGAGGTTGGTATCAGCCACATTTCACTGCTGGGGGACAGAAATGATCCATCAGGTTCTCAAGTTCAACTGACAGTTAGTGGTAATGACAGGGTCCATAGCCCAGGTTTGCTGACTCTAGAGTCCTCGCTCTTGACTTCAAACTAAAAATGCCCCTCCCTTCTTCTCCTTTTCTTTCGCCTAGAAGCAGTCTCAAAGTTCTAATGATCCAGCAGCCTCCAACAGGCTTCTCAACCCCATGCCCTCACCAAGACATCAACAGAGTTCTTTCTCCAACTCCTTTTTGATCCCACTGTTTCTCAGTTCAAAGTGCTACAATATATGTAAACTCTCACACTGCCTGTCCTGGTCCTCCCGACTTTGGCCTGACCCCACCTAGAGGTGTTTCCCCACTTCTCTCTGCATTTGGCTAATGCTGTTCCCTAAGTCCTAGAATACCCAGTTCACCCCTATCTTGTCTACAGAAATCATTCTCCTCTATCAAAGGCTTTACGCGACTTCCCCTGAGAATGCAAGCTCTTATCGATGCAGCATAGCTCTCCACCTAACCCAACTGGATTGTTTTTCCCAGTTGTTTCTTGCACTTGTCCGTTTTATCTGCCCAGGTTGCAAGATATTTGAGAGCAGGGACCATGTTGGACCTGACCATGATCTTTGATAAAACTTTCATATTGGCCATGAAGTAGTCAATCTCAGAAATGGAAGGGAACTTAGAAGTATCTTAGCAATCATGGGAACTAGAAATCATTGGGTTCAATTCTTCTGCTTTACAGGGAAGGACAGTGAGAGCCAGAGAAAGTGAGTGACTGGGACCTCCGAGCTAGCCGTCTAATAATCAACCACTCATCTAGTTCATAATTAAAACCAATGCTGCTGCAGAAACTCTCGGTGGAGCTGTGCCTCTCAGAATTTAATGTGCACAACTCTCCCGGGGACCTTGTCAAAAATAGAGCTTCTGGTCCGGTAGGGCTGGGGTGGGGCCTGTGGTTTTGCATTTCTGACTAGCTTCCCAGGGACCACGTGAGAAGCAAGGATCACAACTCTTCCCCAGACCAAAGATTCTACGTGGTGTCTTGTGTTTCTCATTGTGCCAAAGGATAGAAAGATCACTCAATATTTTACATGAAACTCACAGGAACAGCATGAACGGGAGAGATACCAGAGGAATTACTCAGGCGACAATAAATAAGAAAACACAGCTATTTTCAGTGACCCAAATGATCGCCAATGACCTAATCCCCTGGAGAATAAGGGGCAAGATTTCTTTTTAAAAGAAGAATTTAAAGGAATCTATTAATCGTTTTTGTTATTGTCATGGTTTAGTAACTCCAATGATCTGGGGGTTAAGGAGCTAATTAAAACAAAGGGATCAAATGACACTTAATGATGATCTGAAGATGTCAATCTTTAAAATTATGATTTTACACCCATAAAAAGTGGGTTAGTCGGGAACTCTCCAGGAGCTTATAATGTAACACAGCTAACTCATGTGCCAAATCAGCAGCTTCAAGGTCATAAACAGTTGTCTCCAGAGCAATTAATAAGTGGTCAATGTCATTGGAAATTAGGAGCTATTTTGGTTGTCAAGATAAGCAGTTTTGACTGTCCACCTGTGAGCTCATTGACTGCTAAGGGATCACCTTACAAGTAACAAGAAACCTTCCTGATGTGGATACTACATTTTGTCACCTGGGCAATACTCTGATACGGTGAGGTGTGCTTCCACTTATGGATTTTCTAATCATGAGCAGTATCACACTCTATCATCAGGTGTGGGCACTGTAAGTCATTTGGCCAATTTGCGCACCTTCACTTGTGAAATGGGGGTGATCCCAACCACCTCACAGGACACCGTGAGGACTAAATTGTGGAAAATCACCTGGTATGACAGAAAAACCAATACATGAAAACTGAATGAAGGTTCCAAACATTCACCTTATAAATGGCTTCTGACTACAAAAAATAAATTGCCTTTAACTCTTCAGCAGATGGGTTAAAGGAGCAGTTTGTTTCTCAGTTCTGAGTTATCTGGGGGCGTGACTGGTGCAGGTATTTATCTACATGAAAGTACCTGTCAAGAGCAAAAATGCTCCTTTTGCCCTGGGCTGCCTAACCCATCCTTCGCCCACATGCCCTTAGTCGCTCACTGTATAATTCCTAGAGATAAACGGAGCTCAGATAAGTTGCCCAGGCCTAGAATAATCTCCTTTTCTTTTCTATCATTAGCACCCCTGCCTGTAGCAGGAAGCCTGTGTGATGAGCTAATGACATCCACACAGCACTTCGAGAAATTTCTATATAAAATAGGAGTCTGCTCTGGTTGAAATTGTCCTATTGGGTCTGTTCTTAGGTGCTTTGGGGGCATACAGTGTGATTTTCACAAAGAACACACATTTTGAGTTCCGAAACACAAACTTATGAATTAAATTTTGTGAGACTCTGAGAGAAAACTAGGGGTTTCTTTTGCTCCAGTGGCACAGGGCTTTGGTAGCTGAAGCCCGAGTTTTTATTCTGCCTGATGCTAAAGGTCTTTCTGGGTAGCAGGTGACTTCACTGAAGTTTTTTCTAAAGCTACTCTTCCTGCTAAGTCAGTAGAAATGTTACTATTCACTCATGAAAACAGGACTTGACTTTACCCATGGCCTCACTCTGAACTAAACTTGGAGGTCACAGGTGCGTCAGAGACCAGACAATATGGTTCTGCCTTTGTAACACCCAGGGTGGGCAAAGGCTGGTGGTGTGTGTGTGTGTGTGTGTGCGCGCACGCACGTTTATGTGTGTGAGGGATCGCCATTACAACTTAGGACAGGCTGGGGCTATTTAATTAAAATATAATTAAAAATTCTGGACTGGATTGTAATTCTGAACTGGAGAGTTGGTGGCATAATTTGGCTGTGATGATGAATGAGTCACTTCTGTAGGCCTAAATTTTGACCCCGGTAACCTTGCACGGCTTTTTAAATGAAAATGTAAAAGAACTGCAGAATGATAAATCTGGCCACGCTCCTGGAAACAGTAAATCCTCTTCCTGGTCTTGTAACACCATCTTTATCCATTGGGGTTGGTCAGTAGAGCTTGCTTGGAGGAGTGGTAAGACCACTGCGAACTATCTGAGCACTTATTTTGAATGCTTTTCTTCCAAGGCTGTAGGGGGGACATTTGGCCCATTTTCCTTTCTGTTGAGAAATGTGATAAGCATCATTTCATTTTTTTAATTCTTTGTAGCCACATCCTTAATCGGGTACTTTTAATTGAAGCTGTGGCCAAGGACGACGCGTTGGGTCAGACTGCTAGACAATTTTGCTGACACCAGCTTCCTAAGCCCCTGGAGCTATGAGTTTTGCAGCAAGAGTTTCACACTGATGGTGGTTCTGTATATGTGAAATTTCCCTAGAAGGAAAATACTTGGAGAGCAAATGTGTGGTGTCACTGGTTATCACATTCCTAGTTGCTGACCCACAAAACTTTGGAAGTGAAAAATGCCATTGCAATTTAGTCTACGTTGTTTTTGTGACTTCTCAGTGTTAAATACCAGGTACGTCCAGGTGATAGCTGCTGGTTGAGAAGTCAGAGCCAAAGGTTTAGAAATATCAAACTCCACTGAGCATATAAATAGGTCAGAGTAGGGGTACTCTCTATATTTTCTGCCAGAATTATTTAGCATAAAATATTCTAGAGGCAACAAGATGGGACTCTTCTAAAGCAAAATGTGTTTCCTGCAGGAGGGCTGGTTCTTTCCTTCCTTTCCTATAGGTCTATGATTGGGTGCAGAAGTTTCAGTGATATATTCTAGTTCTAATCTCTGTTTCAGAAAGCCCTCCCAAAGGTACTGCAAATTCAGTGGCCTGAAGATAGAAAAGGTAGAAAGTAGAAATCAATGGAACAATTACCAAACCCCTCAAATACCTTACCATGCCTATGGAAAGCTGCCTAGTAAGCCAACGTCTAATGATTAGTTGTTTTGTTTGGTGAAATGGATTTCATTTAATTTTGTATTTGGTATGTGTCAGTCAGTGATGAGTCCCAGATTAAATTTGCATAATTCAAAGACAGACAATTTAAAAAAAATCAAATTCCATCCCAAAACGTTTGAAGAGCATACAATCATAGATGACGTGTTGCCAACGGACTCTCCACCCCCAGAAGCATCCTCCCACTGGCCATGCTCAGAGAATGAGGCTTTCACTCGAGCAGACTCAACAGTTAGAGCTTTAAGTGTGACAATGAGGCAGAGGAACAATTACCTAAATTATAATAAAAACTGTAATAAGGGGCTCAACCTGATCTAATAAACAGTGAATAGCAAGGGAAAACCTGAAGATAATTATGTGAACGACTTGAGAGGTTTAAATACAAGCCCTTAATTAGGTTATACTTACCTGGTCCACAAGTCAGCTCAGCATTAATTGGAAGAGATGATTAGTAGCAAAGAAGATTCTGTACACTCGAGTCCCGCCCTGCCCCGTTTTCTAAAGAACCTACAGACGTAGCCCCAGATCAAGAAGAGTCTTTGAGAGAGGGAGGGCCCGACGTCTGCTGTTGGGGCCGCATCTCGCAACTGCTCTCTAAGTCAGTTTTAAAAGGTTACCGAGAACTCATTCTACTAAGACAATGTCTAACCCACAGCTTTAGTATCTTATCATCTTCTTCCTTGGTCCTCATATTCTCACATTTAGGAGGCACCTGCATGAACTGCCGGGTGCCCCAGTAGCCCAGGGATGGCACTTGGGGCATGCAATTTGGTAGGGCCTGACCCGGTGCCGAGACCGGAAGGAAATGAGGATCCCTCACTCACTGTCAGCTGTGGGAGTGTCTCCTGCCTGGGTCTGGGTTTCTTTGTGAAGTGAGGGGGATGCTGGACCCAGGGCTACTGCACATTCCCAGGCTTGTGAAGCCTGGGAATTGAGGACAGGATACCACAAAGTGCTGGGAAAAGCTCAGAAAATGGTCCCATTAACCTAGGATGTAATTTTACAAAGACCTCCTCCTGCTCATAGCTTTTGAGTTTAATTAACCTCATCAAATAACAGTAATTTTCTAATTCTACTGCAAAGTTTTCAAAACCCTTACAAGAGAGCTAGAATAGAATAGTAATTAGCTTCCCTTCAAAACATCTATTGTCGATACCAAGCATACAGGACAGAGAAGACACAGAACTGACGGCAAGTCCGGAGGGGCCCCGGTTCAAGAATTATCTATGTCATTAAATAACCGAGTAACTCTCGGAAAAGAACTTAACTTCTTTGGGCTCTGGTCGCCTCATCTATAAAACAGGTAGGGTGAGATTACTTAGTACTTTTTGAGCCCAGCTGAATAGAAAAACCTGGCTAATTTAAAAAAATACTTCAAATGCCCAGGTTCCAACCCAGACCAATGAGGGAGACTCTCTGGGAGTGATTCTTGGCCACGGGCATCTGTAGTAGCCCAAGGTCATTGGGATTCCCCCAAGCAGAGAGCCACCGTATCAATCTTTCCAGCGTTTTGGGTGACCGAAGCTCTGTGACATCATGCTGTACTTCCTAGGGGAAGACACACAGACATAATGTTTCCGAGCAGATTATGGTTTCCCTATGGCCCACCATATTTTAATAAAGATTCTCTTTTCTCCAACCGAACCTTCTACCAAACTCTGGTGGATTCTACCTCACAATGTGTCCAGACCACAATGGCATTTTGAAGACCCAAATGCCTCATCTTGGGCTGTCTTGAAGGTAAAAATTAATGTTATGTATATAATTAAAAAAAATAAAATTCAAAATTGATCTGCCCTCTAGAAGTTTTTTGCCCACTTTGCTAAAAATCATCTCAACTTTCAAATATTCTTGTCAGGAGCACAGATCAAAGATGCCAAGTTAGCTGACCTGTTTCCCTTCAATCATGGTGAACACTTAGCCACGCCTTCCCCATCTGAAGACTGACTGACATTCTTTAACAGACAGTAGCTGCTGATTTTTCCCTTTGTCCAAACTGCATGCCAGTTCGTTGGGGAGGGCAAGAAGTAAGGGAGGCCCACGTTGGCACAAAACCACCATCCTGCCTGACAAAGCCAGACATCTGACCTGTTGTCAGCCCCGCCCCTTGGTCTAGACAAGAGAATCAGAATAACTCAAGGCCGGGTATTCAAAGTGGACAAAATGTTCATTGTCTCTGGATAGGAGGGACTCTCACTCACTAAATATTTGGTTGTATGAAGAAAAAAAAAGTAGAAGAAGAAAAGAAAGAAAGAAAACTGGTCCTCATTTGGCTGATAAGACTCTGAAAGAAAGGTTTCTCCTCATGGAGTCTGCTAGGAGACCATCAAGGACACGCAAGACCTAATCTGAGGGCCGGCTTCATGGTCACACTGCTCAGAAAGGCAGTGCTTAGTCTAATGCTCTGCACCTGCTATCCTGAGGTCCTTAACAGTTTTATCCTTGAATCTGTGTTTTGCACGTGAAGTCTGATGGGACGGGAGAGCATGTGCAGAGGGCTTGGGACCTCAGCTCACACGTGGTCCATGGTCCCACATCCCACCCCCCTCCTGCTGCCTCCCTGGGACAAGGGATCTCAGTCACCAGCTCCCACCTCCAGTGTCCCTCTGGGGCAGCAAAGGGGTTTATGCTCCATCACTGACTGGGAGCTGAGAACTGGCAAGGACAGGGGCAGGGTCGGGTGTATTCCCTGTAGCATTTAGGGACAGAGAAGGAAGAAGCTGTCTCCACTTTAGGCTGCTCAGGCCGTGGTATGTTTCCTAGGTGACTTGCTGGAAAGTCTCACCCACACCAGATCCCGAGTAGGTCCCATGACAGAGACAGCCATTCCCTGGATCGTTGCCTGTCTATGTGAGTTGGGGTTGTCAGCCATGGGAATAAAAGAAGATTGCTTTCCCTGCCCCAGCTGGGGGCCTACATTTTCATTTTACACTGGGATCTACAATCCTGTAGCTGACCTTTCCTGACCTGATGGCTGACAGATAGTTCTGGGTGTCACAGAGCTATATGGGGCTTGGGGAGGGCTATGGGAGTTCAATGTCATACATATTCACACTCCCAGAGCAGAGCAGAAGAGTTGCCTCTTCAAGTTTTTCTTCTACTGCCAAATGTCATAATATACACATATCACGTATCAGCTGTATGACGTGCGGCACAAAGCTCGCAGGCACCATTCAAGCACCCTATGATGTCACTGGGTAGACCACTCCACGATGATCACCGTCTACTAACCCACTTCCTCATCTGTGGCCTGTTCTCTCATCTGGGGGGCACACTTCATTCTCAGCATTATCATAGTCTCATCTCTAGCGAAGAACTTTGGCCCCTCATGGATCCATTTCCATCCCTTGGCTTTCTTTTCTTTTCTTTCTTTCTTTCTTTTTTTTTTGCAGCACTTTTCTTAAAGGATGAACTTAGATGGCTTTTAATTAATGCACGGGTCTAGAGGATCCCCAGTGTATATGGTTCAATCCCATACTGTGAATGGGAACTGTGCTGAGCTGGGGACTTTAATGACTTTGTGTAGGGGAATACATCCCCTGGGTGGATGGGGACATTGCCAAATTTCCACTGCCCTTGGTTCTGTAGAGGCCAAGACTAACTACCTCCCCCCACAGGCCACCTTTTCCCCCAGGCCTTACTGGGGGCTGCACATGGAACCCTTTCCTTCCCAATACTCTGCTCAAAATTGTTCTTACTCTAATGTATAGCTCTGGACTGATTTTCTTAGGGAAAAACAATGAGAATAACTCAGTCAGTCATTCATGGGGAAGAAAACCCTGTAGGAGTGGAGGAATAGAGGGAAAGGGGAGGAGAGATGAGAGGGGAGAGAGGTGGCTTTTTCCCCATTTTTAGTCTGTGACTAGTGTAAGGTGACTTCCCTTGCATTTTGCAGTATGCTGCTCTAAGCAAAATTTCCTCTCCAAACTCGGAAAGCTTCCCGGTGTGCCTGAGAGCAGCCACTGGTCCGCCTCAACTAACTCTCTCTGTTAGAAGCAAGCTTGTTGAAATAGAGCATTTCTAGAATTTCCAAAAACATATGGTGTACTGTTCTCCTGGAAAAAAATCTGTCGGCCAAGGAGGGAGAGTTTCATGATGAAAGCTGCAATTTAGAAGCAACAACTCTTAGAAGTAAAAATTGTATTATTTCCTAAAGCCTCTGTTCCAAACAAAACGCTTTTCATATGGAGCTCTTCTCCTGAGCTCATTATTGGACACAGCTGCTTGGAACAAAAGCACTCGCTTTAGATGGCAAGATCTCTGGTAGGACAGTCTGGGATGATCATTTCTACCTTGAACTGAAAGAAATGCTAGTTACCCATAGAACAAAACAGAAACCTAAAGGTAAGAATTTTTTTTTTTTTAACCAAAGGAGACAGAAAAACTTGCCCTAAGGGATGAGACCCAGAGAGTAACAGTATAAACAGTGGGTCACTGTAGAAAGCTACTTGTTATTATTATTTATAACAACAGCCACTGTGTCCAGTAACCATACTAATTGTTTAAAAAAATTCTGGGAAGAACCTTTTCTTCCTCCCATTCTACAGAGAAGAGCAGAGATGCACAAGGCCAAGGTTATCAGAGCCCTCTGCCCAGCTGGGATCGGGCAGACATGGGATCAAGCCCAAAGGCTCCCTCTCTGGCTCTTTGCCTCTCCTTCACAAAACGTGAGGAAGAACTTGGGAAGGGACTGAATGGGTTTCTGATTACCATGGCTTTGTTGGAATGGCCACCTCCTTGGAACTCAATGGTCCCAAAAGCATCCGTCGGGCTGAGCTGTGTGTGCTTGCTGATGGACCACTTCTCAGACTGGATGTCATTTCGGGAGAGGCGACTCTCATTTTTCTCATTCTGAAGAACGGAGATACTGGGAGTGAGGCCCACATGCTGGCCGATCAGACGCCCACAGCAACACCTGCAACAGAAGAGGTCAAGGTGAATCCCCTGTCTCTGCCATGATTGGAGCACCCACTTAGGACGACCCGTAGGAGACATCGACAGACCGTAGCCAGCCAGTCAGCTCTCCGGCAGCTCTGGCAGAATCCCATGACGTGGCTGTATGAGGCAAATAGTGAACTCAGGATTTACTTGCCCTAGGAATTTTCTTTTCTGGCCCTCCTCATTTTCCTTTAGCTAGAGAAGCTATAACATGCCTCCCGGCCTTCTCCACCCACCTCAGACCCGCTATATTGTTCAGGATCAGAACCTGTGAACAAAAACCCTACAGATTTTTCTACCTTTCACTCCTCCCATCTATCAAATCTTGCATGAAAGCCACTGCACAGCTTTGAGGGGAGAATTTTAACATGCACATTTAAATAAGGACTCTCACTTATACGTGAGTCACAACCTAACTTGTCTTTCCCCAACTGACATTCACTGTCAAATGTCCAATTCTGAGAATAAAAACCTACAGCCTGAGTGTTCCCAAAGAAACAATGAAAATATTATTCACAAGATATTTGAAAAAAAAATTCAATCTTCACATTATGGAAGCGGCCTTTATACTTTCCCACTAACACTATTAAAACATTAGTAATAATACTGGTACATATCCTTCAGACTTGTACCACTATTACAACTGTTAGTAAAAATACTGACACATAGTTATCACTTATTAAATACTAATGATGATCACATTCATTTTATGAATAAAATATTGCAGTTTTGAAGGTTAGGAAACATGCTCAAGGTTACACAGCTAGTCTATATGACTCTACAGACTGTATTTTAAATTGTGGGGTGCCTGGGTGGCTCAGTGGGTTAAAGCCTCTGCCTTCAGCTCAGGTCATGATCCCAGAGTCCTGGGATGGAGCCCCGCATCGGGCTCTCTGCTCAGCAGGGAGCCTGCTCCTCCATCTCTCTCTCTGCCTGCCTCTCTGCCTACTTGTGATCTCTGTCTGTCAAATAAATAAATAACATCTTTAAATTGCTTGGTTACGTTGCCTTTCCATAAAGGCATTTCCAGACATTCATATTTACTGCATCCCAAATGCTTCTTACCTCATATGTTTTAAGGCAAAATGAGGGAGGTAAGGAGGATACTAAAGGTAAGGTAAGTAGGATACTAAAAACGTGCTTGGACAGGAATTTGCTGGTCAGCAGTCTAGTCAGTAATCTGCTAGGAGTCTTTTGTTTAAAAAGCTCTTTTTCATTATAGCAGAGAATGTTGGTACAAACCAAGCATTTTGATGAAATGCTTAGAAGAGAAAATCAGTAACCATACTAAAAATACATATAACCCACTTATAGATGGTGATTAATTCCTTCCCAACGGGGTATCTGTTATTTTGTACAGGCTCTTAGAGAATTAACCGCAGGCATGGTATATTATGTGGGGTATACATAGAAGATTGTTACAGAGAAGCCCAGCAAATATAAAAAATAAAAATCTTTGACATTGGTTCCCTTGCAATGGAATGTGATTACTATTGTAGTTGTGCTCCCGTAATTGCTACTCTGTGTTCTCACTTCATTATAGAAACAGCAAGATTACCTATGGGGGTCTTTGGTGCTGGGTATGATGTGAACACATTCTCTTTTATAAAATGCTCTTTCTATCCAGGATTTCTGAGCCTGAAAAAAAAAAAAAGAAGAAGAAGAAAAAGGTGAACATAACCTTGACGTATTCTTGTTGGGGAAGCAAATTTTCATAATCATGTCATAGACTAGTATTTCATAAACCAAATCGAAATTGTGGTTACTTCACACATAAACGGTGCATATAACAAAATCAATTTCTGTCAGTCCCTGTTGATTAGGTTAACCTGGTAACACTGAGTCCAAGAAAATGACCATAATAAAAAAAAATGTTAGAGATGGAACCATATACAAATTCTTGATGATTTCTGAAGGCAGAGAACAATGCTATTTACGGAGGAAATGAAAAACACAGAGCTACGGTATGTTTATATCCCCATACATAACAAATATTCAGGGGTGGAAGGAAATACATGTAAATTGGTATGAAGTTCTCATGGCTAACACTTCCATTTGATTTTCGTTGTGGAAAGAAAGAGAAACTGAGGTGCCTGGGGCGTTCAGTCAGTTGAGTGTTCAGTTCTTGATTTTGGCTCAGGTCATGATCTCAGGGTCATGAGATCAAGCCCCATGTTGGGTTCTGATCTTGTTGAGGAATCTGCTTGAGATTCTCTCTCTCCCTCTGTCCCTCCCTCCACCTCTCCAAAAAGAAAGAAAGAAAGAGAGAGAGAGAGAAAGAGAGAGAGAGAAAGAAAAGTGGTAAGAGAATTACAAAATTCAAGAGCTCTATTCCATCATGGCTTTTTTTCAATAATCTTAATTAGCCGTGCTTAAATGCCAGAGGAAAAAAAGGAAATGGAAGCATAAGGAAGATAAATGTCTTCATCACAGTCCAGAACTTCACAGGTAATGCCTTTAGAAGGAAGGAAGATAGCACTCTTTCTTTTCCTTTCTTTTTTTTAATTCCACATGTCTTTCAGCACAGGAAACACAGCTTCTTAGAATGGGCATTGTTGGGACTGTCCACCAGGAAGTCCGGGCTCTGAGATTGCGTTCCCAGAAGGATAAAGGAAGCTCCAGAAAACTATACCATCTTTGTTCCAAAGCACAGTGTCCATCCCACAGCCCTTTACCTCTTTCTTTACCAGTTTTTGAAAAAGTAGAGGAGTTTCCCATGAGATCTTGTAAGCTACTCAGAAGATTCCTTTTCTAAGCATTTAAGACGGAAGTTGTTAAAGCATCACGTAAAGTTATTTCCATATGGTATCATCTTTTCTTTAACACAGTATCAGGGCTAAATTTATACTCTTGAAATATACAGGGCCAAAGTGCAACTTCGTGGTTTATTTGGCCTCCGAGCCCACTGCTAACTGTTACAAGCCCCCATATGTTGGCTGTAATTGATACTGACTCCGCCAAGGACCCAAACATCTATATAAACTGTGCCAAGGTCTAGTTTGCTCTCAACCCTTAGTCTCCCATCTCTCTCCTCTCTCCTGATGGAGGCTAGGCAAGCATACAGCACAGAAGGCAGGAGTTATCTCATATGACAAACAACATCGTAAAAGTAGCAACAGGGGGGATGCATGCATTTCTCAGTGTTTATACACTGTCCACACGAAGAGGAGCGCCCAGCCTGCCTCGAGATCCCTGGGTCCAGGTGGCCCTCTGCACCCTCAAACCACAAAAGGTAATATTTGCAATTCTGTTTGTCAGCTGGGCATGAAGAAAGCCCCAGTGTCTCTTCACAAAGATTTTTCTTCTCAAATATATAGGAAAAGCAAGTGGCTGCATCTTTGCAACAGAAATGAGCCGAGCAGCGTAGATAACCAGGCTTTATCTTTGTGAAAAGCCTGTAAGTTAAACTATTCACAGGCTGTGATTTTTCCTAGACACTGAATACTTTCATTGATAACATCTCTTGGCACAAAGATGGTAAAAATATTCCTCCCTGGACATTTGAAACCAACTTTCCCTACACCTCGGGGAGCAGGAAAGGTAGAATGCACTTTCCTTTCTTCTTTGTGGCCCACTTTGGCGAGAATTCAGAAGGATCTTTTGGAGAAGCATCTGCAAATTTGGGGCAGTGCCAACCAAAACTCCCCGAGAGAAAAAAGGCATGGCAGTATCATGGATAGAGCATGAGGTTTGCCATTAGAAACAGTGGCATGACTGGGACTCTACAGCATGGACAGAGTCACATAATTTTGGGGGTCCTCAGTTTTCCTCATCTATAAAATGGGCATAATAGTAATAGCTGACACACCAAGTTGTTACCATTATTATTTGGACACTGTGTTTCACTTCAAGAAAAGGGACCAGTGCTGGCTTGGTTCTGGTACTGAAAGTTCAGATGCAGATTCAGAGAAGAGCACTATGAACCTGCTCTCACAGTCTTGACCTAGTTTGATTTCTCTTTGTGTTGGGGATCAGAGGCTCTGAGAAGTCCTAGTTGGCCACAAAAAAATGGCATACAGAAAAGTTCTTTAACTTCCCTGAGTCTTTTCTATTAACATGAGGATAATCTAGCCACCTCAGAACACTGTCGTATTTACCAAAGCACATGATTCAGGGAGAGCACCTGGGACTCAGGAGCCACTCAATATTTAACATTTACGAAGGGCTCCTCTTGTGCCTGGAAATATGCCATATATGTATTATCTCCATGGGTCCTCATAAGGACACCATGAGGGAAGTGTTATTTTATATCTGCTCTACCATTGAAGGAGTTGAGGCAGAGAGATGCAGCAAGGACATTTTAAAGCCAGAGTTTGAGCTTGTGCAGTTTGACTAGAGTTCACACACTTACCCACTCTGCTAAACTGCCTTTCCTAATTATATATTATTTATATTAAATAGCCTTGATCTGGGCAATACCATCTGGGCATGCTTGGGATTGCCTTGGTTTTTAGACAGAGTTGGACTCCTAGAGGCATGCCTTAGACCCAGCATATACTAGCACCTTTCTCTCCTCTTTCCCCTGCTCTGTCCCCACGTGTGGAGTAATACATACTCTACTCTGCGTTCTACCTCTCTCCTTAGGATAAAGGATTGGGGTGGGACATTAGGAAGACATTGTAATAGGAGCAAGAAGTAAAAGGGGGGGGTGTCATTATAACAGCTCTAACAAAGAAAGGTGATTCCAACAGGATTCCTAACTTGAGAATCTAGAGGACCATGACAAAAGAATTAGACTTTCCAAGGACACCTTGATTATTTGTCTCACTCATGCATCCCAGTTTCAACTTGGAAGGCCCTAGAAGTTTTACTCGGAATTACTACACAGAGAAATTGCCAATTGGTTAGTTTTTAAAAATAAAGTAACTTGGCTTGTTTCAGTTTAGAAACTTAATTGCCTTCCTGAAGCCAAAAATCTCACCTCACTGTTAGTGAAAGGAATGAAGATCAATTTCTATTTCTTACTACCAGCAGATTAACCATTTCCCTTGCAAAGGCATGGAAAATTGGGAGGAGAGTAGGGGAAAGAATATAATAGAAAAAAAAATCTTTCCAACATTCATAATTGAATTCTTTTTTTTTTTTTTCAGAAAAAAAGTATAAAACATAATAGAAAAGGCAAATGTATAACACATGAATTAGAAATGCTACAAAATATCGTGCATAACTGATTATGCTCTACTGTGGGCTTTGCTGTATTATGCTTTTATTCAGGTCTTCAGTGTGGGTAGATATTAGATTTTTAAAATTATTTTCTAGAAGAGCATAAATTTGAAGTATAATCACGGTTTAACTTGTTCCCCAAACTAATTCCTTTTTCTTTTGTCCAAAGGCTTTGAACTGCTCTGCGTGAGCTTCATACTTGGCTTAAATATCCAAGTAAGTTAGCTCAGAATGGCTATCCTTGTTGTTAGAAAGCATGAAATAGTTTTGACATGCCACGATTCTCACTGACCCTTTAATTCTCTTCTAATACAAAACTTCAATGGACAGGATGCCCTAAAATCTTTTCTTTTTAAATTGGCTTCGGAAGTCTTGTGTACTCTTAGAAAAGATGGCTTCCATTGGACCTTAGAAAATCACTTTGTACATTCTTTTCTAAAGGTAGAACAGCCACATCACCATGACTGAGTTCATGAAGGGCTATTTTCTTTCTTGTCTTTCTGCATTATCAGTCATGTGTGATGTGTAATAGGGAAGTGGTTTCTAAGGCTAATAATTAAAGGACATCGTATTGAAAACAAAAACGAGGACATTCGTGTCTTGAACAAAGTATCATGATTACCCTGAAAGAATAAAGCACTAATTTTGCAAGTAAAATGTACAGTCAACAAAGGATACAAATGATAGAAACAAACAAAAGCTGTAAATATTGCCTCTTAAAGGGAAAAAAGTAAGTTATTTCACTTAGTCAGGTTTCACTTCTTTTTCACAAAGGTTCTGCTGCAAACATTCATTCCCCCCGATGATTCTGATGCTTCATACTCCTGACTCCCACCCCCGCCCCTCCCCACCCCCAGCTATAGGATCAAGAACTTCTCCAGGCAGGAATGGTTGATAAGCACATACATCAAGTATATAATAAATCTGTCTCCAGAAAGTCTTGGAAACTGCTACTGTAATCCACCCTTTAGGAAGGTAACTTAACAGAACAACAACAACCCAGACCAGTAATGACAAGATGAGAGACAGGAAAAAAAGAATTCACTAAATCTATAGAACAAACTGAAATTTCACCATGTTCCTTATTTTGAGACTCTCCTGTTTCAGATGTACGCTCTGTCCTAATCAGAACAAAAACACCAAAGACCCAAAGATAATGAATGCCTGTATTCCTTTTTGACTCTAGCTTTCCTTCAGCATCAACCTGAGCAATCCTTTGGTTTTTCTCTAGGTCCCCCTGATCCACTTTTGGGAGGTTGAACAAGAAGAAAACAAGCCAAAATCATTTTACCTGAGCACTGACTCTGGGTGGTGGCAAAGGCAGTCCCACGAGCAGCTCCTGTTGCTTTCATTTTGCTGTGTCTGGGGCTGGTCATCCCGTTAATAATGCTCTTATGACCGCCCACTGGAAAAAAAGCCACTTGCCCAGCTCTTCCCCCGAGAGATGAGAGACGTTTCAAGTAAGCAATGAACTTGGGCAGATTAGCCCCTTGGAATGTGCCGCTTTAGGATTAGCCTCACTAAGAATCCCATGGACATTCCCTTGCAGCCCTCAAACACTGCTTGATTTGAACACCTAATCTGACGCCAGAAGAAAAACAAATCCCCGGAGAGATCGGATTTAACTGGCACAAGTCCTGACAGGCTCCCCGCGCCACCCCCCCCCCCTTTCCTTTTTCCATTTTCAGAGAGTAGGCTTCTGAAAGTGTGATAAGGTGTTCTGAAAAGTTCAAGTTGGGAAAGCAAACCCTTTTAAGGAAACTGTGTATTAATGCTCCGAGTGGTTTGAACACACAAGGGGCATTGTTCCTTCCTCCCCAAAGAATGGGAAGATAGCGTTTCTTTAAAGAGGAATGGCTAACAACTCCGCATGTTTCAAAAAGAATAGTTTGGTCCTCAAACCTGAGCCCAAGAAGGATGAAGTTGGACTTTGCCAGTGGCTTCCCACAACTTCTAAAATGTCAATAAATGATAAAACTTGTCTGATGGCACCTCCCGTCTTTGGTCCCTCCCTTGGAATTGCAAATGTGTGATTAGAAACCTACACTTTCCCGTTTCCCCATGACAGAGAGGAGCAGTGAGCATTCCAGGACAGGGACGTGGACTGAAAGCAGTCACACCAGCGTGGTTTGTGACCTGTGGTGGCCCAAGTGGGAGCTTCTGGCTCACACAAAAAGGGCTCTTTCAAACATCACCCGGGGGTGAATTTTTCAGATAACAGTAGTTCTTACCTATCTAAGTGAACAACCTGAGAGAGAAAAGAGCTCCACTTTGAACAATGCACAAGTACTTTGTAAAAGGTAAATATATGAGCATGTCCTCTCCAAAGGACTGCTCTCTCCCCACAGACCGAAGTCAGAGCAGAGAGGGGGTGTTTATGCTCAACAACCTGGGCTGTGAATCTGTGAGGGCAGGGCCACTTTGATCCTCATTTTTCCTGAAAACACCTAGTAGGTGTTACTTGAACGCTTGAGGGGGGTCATAGCGTGACCCAGCGGACTTACCCCGAACTTGGATGGAATTATTCGCCTTCTCCTTGCCTCTCTGCTGTTTCCAAGACTGATCTCCTTCAAACTCTGGTCTCTCACATACTGAGGTTCCCCAGACACAAGAATCAATAAATTATTTAATGACCTTCAAGGAGGCAGCCCAGTAAACAACTTACAAGTGGAACACCAGACTGAGCTTTACCCTTAAACACAGCACAGAGAAGTCCCTTCACTTGTCTTCAGGAGTTTGGCTACAGAATGGTTGTAGTGACAGTCTTGACGATGTGCATCCCCTCTTTTCAAGCAGTGGGAACACTCCCATGCGTTCTATTCTCAGGGACTCACCCGAGATGTGAGCACATAAAGATGTTCATTGCAGCTTTATTTATAACACAGAAAAATTGGAAACAAAAGTCCATCAACGGGAGCCAATTAAACTATGGCTCATCGCACTTGAGGATCAGAATCCAGTTTCAAAAGACTAATTACCTACAGAAATACATATTTTCACATTCTTATGTGTGAAAAGCGGGCATAAAATAGTAAGTGAATAATAATTAGAAATTTTAAATACATACAGACATAATAGGTAGGAACTATACTAAAGTAGAAACTGTGGCTAATTTTTATTTTCTTCCTTTTGTTTTTCTATATTTTCCTAAGCTTCCCCCCCCCCCCCGTAACCATATATTTGTAGTCATAAAACTATATTCTTTGTGGTCAGGTTTCCAGTTCCTCCCCCCACCCCCCTCCCCATCCCCCACCTCCCGCCCCAGCAATGAAGCTTAAGATAACAGGAAGTCCCTGGGAAGAGCAGTTCAGGAAGTGACTTAGGAAGAATTCGGTCAAAAGAGAGAGGGCCTGGCTGGCTTAGTCAGAAGAGCATGTAACCTCTGACCGCTGGGTGATGAGGTGAGCCCCACACTGGGTGTTAAAGAGATTATTTTGAAAAAATAGAGAAGGCTCAGTGGGGAATATGTGGAAAGAAAATTTCTACAATGTCCTGGGTGAGTCTTCCAGAAGGAGGAGTTTGGGAAGGGAACAGAGAATAGGAGAAAGACCAGAAGTAGGAGGGACAGAAGGAGGAGAAGGAGGAAGGAGAAGAGGAGAAGGACCACTGGCGGGCTGGTAGGCTGTAGACTATCTGTGTGACTAAATAAATTGGTTACGGATGATCCCTCCCATGTAAGAAACATGAAAAATTCAGCTTTCTTCAACCTCCTTCCTCACCAGATGCTACTTCAACCGTCATGTGACTTACTTTAGATCCTGAGTTCCCTCACATTCATACTGAACGTTTTAAATACTGCCCCTGTATTTTTCCTAATTCTGTTCCCTCACTCTTACTCATACCCCCCCCCCCCCTTTTTGCTTACTTTTCCTTTACAGAGAGAAATATTTGATAGGGACAAGAATACGGGGCATCTCCATGAACTTTATGCCAAAGACAAAAATATTACCCCCAGAAGCACGAGCACTTTTGTTTAAGAGAAAGGGAGGCCCCAGGTAAAGTCAGGCCAATGTTTTCACGTGAAGCCACAGAGGATCTTCAGGACCCTTTGATTTGAAAAGGTAATTAGTTCCAAAGAGACTCATAGCTCTGGGCCACACTGTCCATACGGATCTTTTTAAAATCTTGTGCATCACCCAACAATGCAACTCCTGACAGGATGTATTTCCAGCCTGTTTCAGATGTAGTTTAGAGAGAATATAATTTGAGTACCAACAAGAGGAAACCACAAGGGGAATGCTGGCTGTGGTTGTTCCTTATGTAGTGGCGGAATACCTTATTCCCCTAATTCATTAAAGAGAAAAGTCACACTTGAATAGAATATACTAAAAACTTTCCACGGGTACCTAACTCAATTTTAAGAATGGAAATCAGATTTCCTACCAGTAAAAACTAGGTTTTAAGATGGAAAAACGCATATTTCACCATTCAAGGCTTTTTTTTTTTTCCCCCTGTGACGTCCACATCAGATGACAACAGAAACAAGCAGCATGATACGGAGGAGGACTCAGCAGACATTTTCTCGAAAGGGCCAGATGGCAAATCATTTAGGCTCTTTGGGGGCCATATAATCTCTGTTGTACCGTTTGGCTCTCATATTGTAGTGCCACAGAGGCTGTGGGCAACACACGAATCAGCGAGCATGGCTGTGTCCCCCTGAAGTGGGCAGCGGGCTGGGACTGGTGTGTGCTGGTCAGCCCCTGGAACAGGAAAAGGGGGTGTTCATGATGGGGTAGCAGGGGAGGGCTGGTGGGCCGAAGAACCAGGCTTTCCTGGAACCATTCCTTGCGACTCCCAGCTCTTCCTCGAGCATGTCAGGCAACTTCTCACCCAGGTGCCTTTGCTCCTGTTTCTCCTGCCCGGACAGCTGCATCCTGAGATCCCACCCCTTGCTCCCTGCACACATCCGGGGCCACTAAGACGTTTCTTGACCAGCTCTCGCAGGGCACACTGTGTCTTTCTCACAGCCCTTCACATTACCTGGCAGTACATAACATCCTTATGTCATTATTTGTCTACTGTCTCCGTCCACCCCTAGAATGGGAGTGTTGAGGACAGCGATGTGTTTTGTGATTTCTGTTGCCCAGGCACCTAGAAGTGTGTTTGGGACATCATAGGCATACATAGGAGCTTAGGCACCTTGTTGGACTTCCTTACACATCAGTTTTTCACCTGTAAGATGACAGAAGCAGATGGACCTGTGTTCCCTAAAGAGGGACTTTAGGATGGTACCTTGATGGGCATTTTCAATAGTTGGGTTAATGTTAAAATATAACATACAAGCAAAGGTTAATTCCGCAACTTAACAAATGCTATTGCTCAAGGGACCTACATTTTCCCTTTCAGAGTCATGAAAAAATATTTAATAAATTAGAGTAAAAACCATTTGCAGGTAAGAGAAAAATCACGACGCAACACAAAAGAGACTGAAACTGGGGAAACGCAGGACCAGTTCCTCTTAAGTGTTCCTTATTTTCATTCTGATGCTTGAAAATGAATATATGGTGGTCTCTGATATTCAGAGTTGCAGTTACCTATAAAGTAGAAAACAATGCCAGAGAAACCTCATAAAACCAGCCACCTCCAGAGAATGCTGCCACCAGCACATTCTTCCTGCAGTGATCGGTTCAGTGGCCACTCCTTGGTCCGGTCCCCTCCACGGCACCCCATCCCCAGCACCATCCAGTCAACTCAGTATTTAAACCTTTAGGATCTGGTCCTGGAGGAATCTTCATCAGATCTGTCAATTTCCCGCCGAATCTTTGAACATATTATGCTCTAGTAAACTGAACTATTGACTGTTCCCCTATGCACCAGGCTAGTCCAGAATTCTCAGCCTCTGAAGACATGATCCAATTAGTCCGGAATGCCAAGTTCCAGGATCTGTACTTCGTAAATGCGTCTTTGGTCCTCCAGACTCTGGACAAAACACTGTGTTCTTGAAGACGCTTGGCTGGGCACTGCCAGAGATAGTAACTCATCATGCTTACCGTTCCACTTCCGTGCCTTGCCCACACTTCCATTAGGGGAAAAGTCATACAGGCTTATAATTATTTATTTTCACATCGAAATTTATAATCAACCAATGACCATACGCAGTACTCTGGGTCTGTTATGGTGCTGCCTCATCTGGAACATGTCCCTTCTCCCTTCTATTTGTTACCCTAGTTTCTATGGGAATATGAATGAAAACCTCATTTTTAATAAATCATCTTTGGGGGATAATTCTTTGTGGACTGAAATTATTTGTAAGAAATTTCACTTTATAGTCTCTACATTTCAATCATATACACCTTAACACAAAGTTAAATTATATTTTGTCACCAGACTGGGAAAAGATTCAATAAGTTATACTTTACAATTACAAAGGAAACTCATTTTTTTATCAATGGGTCATGCCATGTAAATTATAAACGCATTCAGAATTCTTCCGTAGAGGTAACATGAATATATATAAGAATCTTAATCTCAAAGGCTTTTTCACAAACCATTTAAAAATATATTTCCAGGTTTCTTTGGAAAACTGTTTCTTCATCATAAAGCAGCTAATCACTGCTTGGCAATAACATAAATTTCTAAAGAATTCTACAGTTCACAGAATGCTTTCCCAAATAGCATTTCATGAAATATTCACAGTAACTCTGTAAGGCAGGTATTATAAAATTCCATTACCCGAATAAAAAACTCTGGCTTACAGAGGTTACAGCATGCCAAAGTTACACATCAGCCGTCAGACTTAGCCGGACAAACCCCAAGCCCTTGTGCTCCCTTTTGCTAGGGTACAGAGAGCCCTGCATCCCTTTACACTCTGTGACTGGTTTTAGGGGTGCTGAATGATCTTTTTTCTTCTTTGTAGTGGAATAAGTGCATTTTAATCATCCTGATCTGAATAAACATATACATACATCATCAAGCCTAATACATTACTGAAATACTGCATGGGGATGTAGGCTTCTATTTCAAAAGCATCCCAGTTAGAGTCCATTTGTTTGAATGTAATATAGCTCATTTCCTACCTGGTACCATAAACACTTAAAAGCCACATACCTACTCTTAGGGACTTTATTGGTTTCATTGACCGAAAAACGGAATCACAATAGTGCCAACCCTATTTCAAAGGTAATGGTAAGATGAACTTGACCAGAAAGGAGAAAATGCAAGAAGAAATGATGACCAACCACACTATGGGAATGAGATTTGACCTCCCCCCGCTGCCCTGCCAAACCCAAGGACAAGAGCCAGGAAGTTTAAAACGATGAGTTATTTGTTAGAAGCACCTGTGTGCACAACCAGTGATGGGGCGGGGTGGGGGCAGGGAGGGGGTGGTGGTTTCTATTTGGTGGAGGCCGCCCCCAAGGGAAATATAACTTTATTTTCTGTGGAGTGAAAGAGGAGTGGGAGCCACCAGACGTCCTCCTCTATGCTCTTAATTCTGTTTACCTTTCACTCTTCATTCCTGCCCTGCTCTGACTTTGTCAGGAGCCCAAGACAGAGGCTGAGTGGTGAAATGGAAACATGTTGTGTTATGTAGAAATGTGGAATTTATGTGACAAACTGTATCACAGATTCAGAGGCTAATGTCCATTTTGTTTACCTCTCTGGCCCTGAAAGAATGAAGATGTTGAGAAGAAGTATGGATGGATACATAGTTGCAATCGTATTTGTAGTAGAGTTCCCAGGTCAGGATTCACTGCTAAGGAAACCAAGGCCTCCTTCCCTCTCCTCCTCTCTCTCTCTCTCTCTCTCTCTCGATATACAAATAAATACATAGATACCCAAAATTTAAAACACATACAAATATATATTCATATTTCTATATTGCTAATAGATAATATAGTCTACATTTTATGTTACTATTTTTATATTGTCCTCATATTTTGTATTTATTTTGAATTGCACACATTTTATTTATAAAATATATTTCATAACATATTAAAATGTATTTAGAACATTTGCATATACTTCTAAATATTTGTACATACACATATACATTTTTCAACTATTTTTAGTTTCTTTATCATCAGTCCTAACTACTTTAAAGTCTTCTGGTTTATCTGAGATACTGATTTATCTTAATCGAGGAGTGATTTCAATTCTCAGGCCAAACACTGTGTCCTCACAAGGGACAGGCTTAAATCTGGCTGTGGGCTTTTATTTCTGAAACCCTTTTCTTTATCCATTCAAAGCTGTTGAAAGGCAGAGCCCCGTGGAAGCCTGACTGCCTGGTCATGAGTCCCGACTTACCCAGCCTAGCCCCGGCTTGCTGACCACTATGCATGTGACCTTGGGAAAGTGACCTCATCTTGGTGATCTCTTAGGTCATCCTCAGTTCTTAGAGCTGAGGATTCAGGGAATCAGAAACCAACAAGTCTGTCCTCATAAGTGTGTAGAGAGCGTGTATAGAGGCATTTTGAAAAGGAGGTTTGTTGTGTTGTGGTTTTTTTTTTTTTTAATTTTTACCAATTCGTGGAACCATTATTTTTTTGATAACAAACAAAAATGTAGCACAGCATGAGGTTTTGTGCCTACCGAGACAAAGTACATAAGGAGATTTGAATTAATAAATAATCCCTGAAAGAATTCTCACTAGATGCCAACCATTCTTAAGAACACCACTGGTATAGCAATCTGGCACACGTGAGAAGTTCTAATTCTGTTTCAGTAAGACTTCAAGTATTATTAAGACATTATTGCAATTAACTAATAAGTTGACATTTCTAAGTTCGGCCATTGAGAGAGTTTTCAAGACCAGAACTTAAGTGTTCTCTTGCTCTCCTCCACCGCCAAAGGATGAACCACCTTTTGGTGATCATTTGGGTCAGACTCTGCAGAGACTGCCCATGATTTTTATTTCTTTTCTTTTTTTTTTTTTAAACCCAGCAATCAAGAATTATTTAATTGCAGAGGCTGAGATCAAGTCAATCCCATTTTTATTATGAGAAGCAAGTTATAAGCAAACAGGTGCCGTGATGTAAATGTGAAAGTATTCCTATTAATCTCTGGAAATGAAAAATTACTAGATATTCATTTAATGCAGTGTAAATGTATTCTGTCTGATAGCCATCTTTCTCTGTCAAATTACTAGATTGCTAGGTAGGAAATAAAACCGTCCACATAAATTCAGCCTCTGGTTATGTTGTACTGAAGTTTTACGGTGGTTCAAGGTTATGGGGCCTAGCTTCAAAATCCTGTCGGTGTCTTCCCTTACATTCTCACTACCAACCTCAGCTCTAGCTTTTTTATTTATTCTTATCTTAGTATAATATAAAATCTCTATGGAAGATTTTAGGTCCTAGAAGACACAGGTCCATGTATTAGCTTTCTCTAAATATACTGATTTAAGTTTGAGGCACACAGAAATGAACACAAACTCAAAAGTAGGTGTAAAAACAGTAGATAATGAGAAATATAGATTGAATCTCCAATTTGTGTTCCATGGAATGGCAACGTGATTTTTTTTTCTCCTCTATTTTCTTACTACCTCACCTTACCCTAACATAGAGAATCTCATCTTTTTTTTTTTTTAAGACTTTATTTATTTATTGGACAGACAGAGATCACAAGTAGGCAGAGAGGCAGGCAGAGAGAGAGGGGGAAGCAGGCTTCCTGCCAAGCAGAGAGCCTGATGTGGGGCTCGATTCCAGGACCCTGAGATCATGACCTGAGCCGAAGGCAGAGGCTTAACCCGCTGAGCCACCCAGGCACCCTCCATTTTTTTTTTTTTTTAAGATTTTACTTATTTATTTGAGAGAGAGAGAGAGAGAGAGAGAGTGAGAACAGAGGGAGAGTGAGAGAGAGAAGCAGATTCCCTGCTGAGCAGGGAACCTAGTATGATTGGAGGGGTGGGAGGGAGGCTCAACCCCAGGCCCCTGAGATGACGATCTGAGCTGAAGGCAGATGGTTAACTGACTGAGCCACCCAGGTGCCCTGAGAATTCCCATCTTTGAGTGATACCAAAATGAATTTCCGACAGCACTATTCTTCTGAAAGAAGCTATGCTAATAAAATTATTTCAAAAAGCATACTGTGGTGGCTTCCGAATTTGTCTCCCCATTTCACTGTCCACCCAGCAATAATCTTTTTTCCCGTCTTATTCAAGAGACTTTCTCAGAGCAGTTTTAGGTTTGAAGAAAAATTGAACAGAAGTACAGAGAGTTCTCTAATATTCCCTCCCTCTACTGTCCCCATGGATTCCTTCTTATCTAACGTCTCGCACTGGTGTGCTACATTTGTTCCAATTTATGAAGTGACATTGACATGTCTTCATTCCGTTAAATCCACAATTTATGTCAGGGTTCCTTCTTTGTGGTGTACAGTTCTCTGAGTTTTGCCAAATGCATAGCATCGTGACTCTATCATTGTGGGACCGCATGGAAGAGTTTTAGTGATGACCATTTTTTAAGAAAATTCATTTATTTGACAGAGAGAGAGCACAGGCAGGGGAAGCAGGAGAGGGTGAGGGAGAAGTAGGCGCCCCACTGAGTGGAGAGATGGACACGGGCTCCATCCCAGGACCCTGGGATCACCACCAGGGCCGAAGGCAGTAGATTAATCGACTAAGCCACCCAGGTGGCCCTAATGATGACCATTTAAAAGAACGGATTAGTTGCAGCACCTCAGTGGCTTAGTCGGTTGAGCATCCTACTCTTGGTTCTGGCTCAGGTCATGATCTCAGGTTCGTGAGATCGAGCCCCACGTCAGGCTTCACACTGGGCACGGAGCCTGCTTAAAATTCTCTCTCTCCCTCTGCCCTGCTCCCCCACACACTCTTTCTAAATAAATAAATAAATAAATAATAACAATAAAATAAAATAAGGAATTAGCTCATGGCATTCCATCTCCCTGGCCCAACAATCATCCAGTGATTTCTCACTGCTTCTAGAGGAAAATCTAGATTCCTCAACTGGTCCCAAGCTGGCATACTTCTCACATCCCCGCTCACGGCCTCCAGCCACACCAAGTTTCTTTCAGATCTGTCACCGCTCCAGAGAAAGGGGCATAAGAGTAAGAATGTCATAATATAAGTTAGTCTTTCATCTGAACACTACTTTTTGAAGGAAATATAAACAGATAATATTCATGACCTGAGTAGAAGGGGTTGTGGATGATTTGATGTTTCAAATGTACATTTTCATAAGTAGCAATTCTCCACAGATGTATTTAACTTGATCATGCGATCTATCCTAAGTTTCCTATCAGCACGTGAAGGGTAAGTGTGATAACTAAATTGGAAGTAGGGTCAGGTCATTAATCACTGAGAAATCAAGGAGCAGAGGCTAAATATCCTGTTTCATCTACCAACTTAAACTCCAAACCCTAAGTTTGCAAGAGATCTTAGGTCCTTTCTCCAGTATTTAGTAAAAACTACCTCCTTTCTGGTGAAAGACACTTTGTTGCTAGCTAATGATGTCATTGTTTTCTGTTTTTTGTTTTTTAGACTTTATTTATTTATTTGACAGAGAGAGAGATCACAAGTAGGCAGAGAAGCAGGCTCCCCACTGACCAGAGAGCCCGATGCGGGGCGCGATCCTAATGATGTGATTGTAAAGGAAAGTCATAAAACACACAAACTCTCACATGAAGTTCCTGATTCTGGGATGTTATCCCTGTGTTAAAATACGGTGTGTGACCATTCATTAAAACTGTCACTTCAGGTAAAGGCATATAATAGACTGTAATTCCATTTGACTTTCACACACAGACACAC